>NW_027185392.1:1020000-1620000 GCF_022577435.1 Embiotoca jacksoni
TTGGATTTTTCTGCTTACTGTAAATAAAATCTCATGAGGAGACCTAAAAAAAATAAAATAAAAAGAACAACTAAAAAAAAAACAACAATGAATCTACCCTTCAAACAGGCATTATCTGTGATATACTGTAGTTTCACCCTCGCTGTCACACAGCTCCATTGTTGTCCAGGAACTATTAAAAACACATCAGTGAGTCAGAGCGTTGCACCGGCTGCCGTTCTCTTTTATTAGAAATGTTTTGAGTCAATTGCGCACACACATCATCGTCCTGCTGCTGCAGCAAATATTCGCACATTCGTCTGCGTTTAACAAAAAAAAAAACCAAAAAACGAGTTCCTGTTGCACACCGTGATGCACACGGAGCAGGAGGAAGCAGTAACCGTCGCCTGATCAACATCGGCACTTTTTTTTTTTTTTTGGGGACCGCTGGTACGTGAAACATTTGTGATTTCGCCGTGGACCTGAAACCGGAGCAGAGAAAAACATCAGATTTTGGGGGTCAAACTCTGGAAATCGTCCAACAGAGACCCTTAGAAATGTTTCAGAAAGTCTACGGGCGAGATGTTCCGAGTGACGTTCAGGTTTCAAGAGGGGGCGGAGCTTCACTGTCCGAGTCTGAAAGAAGGCGCGTCAGGTCGGGAGACACCCGGTGGGTTTTTCTTTGACGTTGGCGGTGGTTGTGTCACCGTTAATTCGTCCCCCATAGTCAGACTGTCAACACCGAGTTCTACCGGGACCTTCTGAGGGAAAAACATTCACTGCAAATTCACCTGAACTGTGGCGAGCACGGCAGGTTTATCTGCTCAATATATATATATATATATATATATATATATTTTTTTTTTTTTTTATTATTTTTTTTTTAAATTGGATGTCAAATTTGGTGTTTACCAAAAACTGTTAGCTTCTTCTTCTACGGCAATAAACTCCCACGGTGAAAGTGAAATCCCTGGCAGCATTTAAACATATTTTTTGGTAGGAACACACGTTAGGACTGATTCTGTAGATACTGGAATCATAAAAATGAACCAAAAACATCCTCTCATTAGAATCATCCAATTTAGGGGGAGAATGAGATGTTTTTTTGATGCTCTGCAGGAAAATACGACCTCACGAACCGGAGACGGCTCCACGTGGGGCAAAGGCCAACCGATTCCCTGTCGACCGCCCTCCCCCACCACCACCAATTACTGCACTGATGTCCCAAAGAGAGACAACTTGAGCCCTGTGCACACTGCAGGAAAATCCCTCGCCTCCTTCCAACCACACACAGGTAGCTCAAAGACTCATTAAAAATCCTTCTTCTGGTCTCCTCTCCTGTGCACAGCCCCCCCCCCCCCCCCTCAGGGACCTCACAGAATCTCTTCTCTTATTCCACTCGGGCTTCCGACTGACCTTCACATCGAAGAACAACCAAACGAGTCTCCTTGTTAAGATGTTCATCACCGCTCGAGACTCCTTTCGTCGCGTACCGGCTTGGCAGCGAAAAGCCGAGCGCACTCTTGTGAGAAAACGGTGGCAGAAAACTTCTTACAACGATCACCGAGAAAGAGAAACGGTATTAAAAAAAAAAGTAATGAATCTCATAAGAAAGCTCAATAAAAACAACAGAAGGGAGAGTTTAAATATTAAACGCTCCCTTCTCACTTCTCCCAAAAAAAATGGTTTGGATTTAAGATGCAAGTAAGTAATATCCTGCCGTGCTATTTACTTCTTTACCTCTACAGCTTTTGCCACAGCAGTGAAAAGCACAGGTGTAATCAATAACGCCAATAATGGCTGTGTTCCATTTAGCTGAGGCCATTCCAGGAGTCTCCAGCTAACACGTGGACCGAATGGCCCCTTAATGTGGTTAGTTAAGTCTGTCAAGAAAATGTCTGCAGAGAAAGAGCGAGAAACTAGCAGCTATAATCTATATTAAGAATGGATCAATACATGGATGTGAAATGTGTTGCTTGGAGTGACAAACTCTCAGAGCTGTTATGACTCTTCAGAGCATTTTAACGCTTTTAAGCTCACCGGTTTTTGTTGTTGTTTTTTTTTCAGCCCGACAACTTCTCCATTTTTAAAAATTTTTTAATTTTCAGCCTCAACGGTGACGCCGGCCTTATTTACAGCCACAGAAGGAAGCTGTGATAAACCCACCTGTGCAGGCAACTAATGAGCAGAGTGGAACAATTAGCAGCTTTTTCCCTCAGGAGCTAGTAGAGCTAAAAAGAGAGTTAAAGTTGGACTAACTAATTTCAGGTGGCCAGAAACATTATTTTCTATAGTTTGCTATACAAATTTTAAAATTTGCCACTCCCCAAGTGACAAAATTCAGATACATTTTTTAACACTTTGTTAAAAATTCTGGAATAAATTAATGAGATGTTAATTTTTTTTTTGCTCTGTGTGGTAACGGTTTAACAATTAAAAACCCTCGGGCATAGACTGTAGCGCAATAAAAGTGGACGTAGTCTCTGGGTCTGAAAGGTGAAGCCAATGCGCAAGTGCCTTGAAGTGCAACACCACAGAGGGCCACTAGGGGCTGGCTCCAATAGACTCCCACTGAAAAAGCATCAAGTTCTCATCTGAAATACAAAGTCAGTAAATGTTTTCCACAACTCATCATGGTGTCATTAGATAAATTCCCTCCTTCTGATCAGCGTTCTGGTCCTTCTGGAAATAACTCCAGCATTCATTAGACATCAGACCTCAAACAGAGCTATGTTTGGGGGCGGGGCATAGTGTCCAAATATGGTCACCTCTGGCTCCAAAAACAATAAGACGGCGACAGCTGAAATGCCAGACTGGCGGCTTCAAAACTGCAGTTCACAGAGCGACAGGTGACGTCACGATAGGTCGCCTTTTGTGATGAGTAAACGGGTGAGCGTTAATTACAAGTTTGTGACAAGACTTCTCCTGTGGACGTCTAATATATTTCCAGCCCGTTTAGCTCGATAGCCCTCGGACATCCTGGTGGATGTCGTCCTTTGACGTACAGATGCACGGCCTCCAATTGCACTTGAACTATTAGGAGGTTAGCAGCGTGGCAGCTCCATCTCCATCCAGCTGAAAAGCACCACGAGGTAACCAAGTGCACCGCGGCTGCTCCGGGGAGGGAGACATAGACGGTTAATATTTCATGGCTTGCAGACTTTAAGCTCCGGGGAAAGAGAGCCGGGGACCACATGAAACACCGTTTGATGGTTAAACCAAGTAGTGAGAAATCAGATAGATGAAACCTGCCCCCCGGATAAAAGGGGACCGAAAAAACACTTTATTTCATCTGTTTCTTGGAAGTCCTTCATCTGAGGGACTTGGATATTGTTTTGGAGCACGAACATAAAAAAAAAAAAATATATATATATAATTCTGTTGCCGGGTTCCTCTGATTGTGTGCAGCTTAAGTATCCGTGACGGCGTGTCTGCTTGCGTAGCCTCCAACATATCACGGATGGCCAGTCTGTGTTTTGTATTAAACGAGGCAACAAACAGGTGAATCCCATTCTAGGCACTAAACGGAGGCAGAGACTTGAGACTCACGACACCAAAACAAGACTTTAAACCTGACCGCTCCGAGATCTGATATAACTGAACCCTGACTATTTAAAGACCTGACAGCGAAAGCATCGAGCGTCGTGTTTTGATTTCGCGAAACACCGGAGAAAGGAGGACAATCTGACCTGCAGGGAGACGCGTCAGCCGCAACATCAAAACCACCGACAGCTTCTTTCTGTTCCCCGATAATTTGTCACCGACTTTGATGTGCGCTTTTCTAGTCTCAGGTGCGTAAAACACACCGGGGACCACTGCTCACAAAAAGCATGTATACCTCAGGTGCTTCTATCGATCGAGCGATGAAATCCGTAACACAAAAACTAATGACGTTTTTCTGCAGCTTCGTGCCGCACATCGTTCGCCAACAACGGGAGCAGCCTCACGACGTGTTGATCCTCGCATGTGTGTAACTGTACCGCAATCAAGTTTTGTGATTTCAACTTCACAATCGAGGGACTAAAACTCAACTTCGCAATTCTCAGTTCGAAGCGTCTACAGTGTTAAATGAGTTTTCAGTCCAATTTACAGCAATTTAAAGAGATAAAAGCCTCTGCAGCGAAAACGAAACACTTGAAATGATCAGCGACAGAAGTCAGAAAACCTATTTTTCCAACACCAAATTAAACACAGAGAAAAACAGATAGAGAGGTCATAGTTGATGGCGAGCCAAAAAAAAAACAAAAAAAAAAACGCTTTTGTTTTTTTCTAAAATGAACACAGGAGGAAAAAATGGAGAAACAGAAAAGCTGCTGAGAAAACAGTGGCAGAGCTGTCAGAGGAGGAACAGCCGGATCGCTGCCCTCTGTCAAGAGTCCTCGGGCTCTGAATAACGAAAAGGCAAAGACGTCCGCCCAAAGTTTGAACTGCTCGGGGCCTCTGAAGCTCGGGGATTGAGAGGGGAGGGAGGGGGTGAGGGAGGGAGGGAGGGAAGATGGAGTGATTGCAGATGGAAAAAACTGTGGAGCAAACTGCAGAGGAAGCTGTCAGATTCTCTCTCCGAGTGTCAGGTCCTCACAGACCAGTGAGGCCGAACTCCAGAACAGATTCAGATCACAATTATAAAAAAAAGCAGTAATCCTTTTCACAGGTGAAAATGTGACTGTGGAACAATGAAAGTCAAATATGCCGGATGAATATTCTGTAGGTTAAAAACATAAGCTGCAATTGTTAGCATGTCGATAAACCTAGTTTACTATAAAAGTGTTCGTAGCTTCCGGGTCTGAAAAATGAGCCCGATGCAGACGTGCTTTAAGCCGCAATACCACCGAGCGCCACCAGAGGTCGGCTCCAAAAAGTCTCCGGCCCCATAGACTCCCATTCAACTTCTCTCATGAAATTCTCGGTCAATTAAAATTTCCCCACGAGTTACCTCGGTGTTGTTAGCTAAAGTCACTCCTTCTTATTAGTTTTCTGGCGGTTCATCTGAAAATAATCCTGTCATTAATTAGAAAATAAGCTTCAAAAAGGTGTGTTTTTGGGGGCATGTCTGTTTGATTGACAGGTCTTGTGGTGCGGTCAGGTTACAGCTATCGGTGGGCGGGACGTAGTATCGTCGGGTTTCCAATCAGATCAGTCAGATCCACCGCTGGCTCCTCCCCCAGCTCGTCCAAATATGGTCACTTCCTGCTCCAAACCGCTCCGAACTAGCAAGATGGTGACGGACAAAATCCGAAGTGGAGGCTTCATAACGGCCGTTCACAAACCAACGGGTGACGTCACTGCTGGTTGTTGCCCAGACCGCTGGTCTTTGAAAGACATCAATTAAATCTGAGATTTAATTATTTTCTAATCTGTCATTCCAATAAAGCTCAATAAAATATTTTTTTGTCATGTCGAATGTCTGCTTTAGTTAGTTAGTTTGTTTAGGTTTAGGAGTTTAAACGCAAATAAAAAAAAAATCCTTTTGACTGTAGTAAATACAGAAAAGTGAGATACCATCAAGTTTCAATAAAACTACAAATTACAGATCCTCTATTTATGCTCATGTATACAACTCGTGTTTAAAACTAGCCCATTTCTGGATTAATAAAGTGTCAATTTCAGTTTTGAAAACCAGATTGCAATTTGAGATTTAACATTTAAGATGCTCCTTTAAACCAGCTGATTTGACCAAACTTTACAAAATTGACAACCAGAGCAAACACTCCAGCCGCCTCGCGGGATTTCAGCCCCGTGTTTGTTTGCGAAACCGCAGCGTGTAACAACCTGCCCTCCTTCCGGCTGATCCACCTGACCGCCTCCTGCTGATCAATACTGCCCCATCTGACCACTTCTATTCCCAGCCACCATCCCTGCAGAGTCAGCCCCCTTCTTTTCCGCTCGCCTCGCTGGGACCAGCCGGGCACAGCGGTGCGCGCTGCCAAGTCTGACTCATTTAAAGAGAGACGCTCGCTGACAACACACACACACACACACACACACGCACACGCACACGCACAAAACAGGCCTGTCATGTTGGTGCGTGTGATTGAAACCTTCCCACACGAACATCCAACACAAAGCCGGGTTCCCACCGCACGGATATGAAGAGATGACCAGCACTCTGTGGCAGTTCAGGGACGTTTATGATTTATTTACAAGGCTCTCAGTGCAAAAAGCTGAGTGACCCAAAAATGTAATGAGAACAGTCTATATAAAAAGAGCCAGTCTGACCCACATCCACATCCGATATGGGGCGAGTGCATAAAAAGACAGAGCTAACGTGACGGTGTCTTCTCGGGGCCCAGACTAAAAACAGCTGGGCTGTTAAAAGTTACTGCTCGCACACACACTTGTTCTCTTTCTCTCTCTCTCTCTCTCTCTCTCACACACACACACACCTTTTTTCTCACACACACACACACACACACACACTTTTACGGGGTCTCCCTGCTGGTCTTCATCCTGAGATTTCACCGCTGCATCCTTTGCACCCTGGACAAAGAGAAGAGGAGACAAAACACAAACTGTTTAACGCAACACGTAGAATACAAAATCTGTTTTGCCGAGTCGACGCTGCTCTTTGCAGCGACTGCTGAAAAACGCCGCAGAAGTCCGGCCGTTGTTTATCGAGAATCTCGGAAGTCCTCCGAGGAGATGCTCTGAAAGTTTAACGTCGGACTGAAAGCACTCCCGCCTCCGGAGCGCGACGTGAAAGTTATTCACGACTGGTCTTGCGTGACGTCGCCGTTTTAACATGTTGCGGTTAGAAATATCAACATGGAACCACTTTGGTGTGTGTGTGTGTGTGTGTGTGTGTGTGTGTGTGTGTGTGTGTGCACGTGTAGAGCTTTTACACATAGAAAAGTTTATATGCAAAACTGTCGCAAAAAATAATTACGAGACGGAAGCAAACAAAGTCGCTAATGTGGCTGGAAAAAAAAAAAAGAAAAAAAAGAAGTAAATGTCACCCATCAAAGTGAATTAATTACACGACTGTGTAATTAAGTTTTGGGTCCGCTCTCCCCGAGAACTCTCACTGCGCAAATTATTTTGATCTGAAAGGTGTTTTATGACTCATCGGCTCCGTTATTGAAGACAGTCGGGTAAACAAGGCAGACGGGAAACATGGGGAGACGGAGGGGGCGGTGCAGTTATATGACATCTGCTTTAACTACTGAGGCGCTCTGGAATCATCACGTCTGTATTGTTGCAGTAAAGTCCAACACTGATTTCTGCATAGACAGCATTATTTCTCCCATCCCGATGTCGCTGCGATACACCTGTCGGCCCACTGGAGGACGCCGTGTCGGTGTCACGTGTTGCTGTAGCCTGTTTCCAACCAGATCCAAAGAAATTCAGGAACAAATGAGAAAGAAAGTAATTGAGATCTTATCAGTCTGGAAAAGGTTCTAAAGCCATTTCTAAAGCTTTGGGACTCCAGCGAACCACAGTGAGAGCCATTATCCACAAATGGAGAAAACACGGAACAGTGGTGAACCTTCCCAGGAGTGGCCGGCCGACCAAAATTACCCCGAGAGCGCAGCGACGACTCATCCGAGAGGTCACAAAAGACCCCACGACAACATCCGAAGAACTGCAGGCCTCACTTGCCTCAGTTAAGGTCAGTGTTCATGACTCCACCATAAGAAAGAGACTCGGCAAAAATGGCTGCATGGAAGAGTTCCAAGACCAAAACCACCGCTGAGCAAAAAGAACATTAAGGCTCGTCTCATTTTTGCCAGAAAACATCTTGATGATCCCCAAGACTTTTGGGAAAATACTCTGTGGACTGACGAGACAAAAGTTGAACTTTTTGGAAGGTGTGTGTCCCGTTACATCTGGCGTAAAAGTAACACCGCATTTCAGAACAAGAACATCATACCAACAGTAAAACATGGTGGTGGTAGTGTGATGGTCTGGGGCTGTTTTGCTGCTTCAGGACCTGGAAGACTCGCTGTGATAAATGGAACCATGAATTCTATTGTCTACCAAAAAAATCCTGAAGGAGAATGTCCGGCCATCTGTTCGTGACCTCAAGCTGAAGCCAACTTGGGTTCTGCAGCAGGACAATGATCCAAAACACACCAGCAAGTCCACCTCTGAATGGATGAAGAAAAACAAAATGAAGACTTTGGAGTGGCCTAGTCAAAGTCCTGACCTGAATCCTATTGAGGTGCTGCGGCATGACCTTAAAAAGGAGGTTGGTGCTGGAAAACCCTCCAATGTGGCTGAATTACAACAACTCTGGAAAGATGAGTCGGCCAAAAATTCCTCCACAGCTGGAAAAGACTCATTGCAAATTATCGCAAACGCTTGATTGCAGTTGTTGCTGTTAAGGGTGGCCCAACCAGTTATTAGGTTTAGGGGGCAAACACTTTTTCACACAGGGCCATGTGGGTTTGGATTTTTTTTCTCCCTTAATAATAAAAACCTTCATTTAAAAACTGCATTTTGTGTTTACTTGTGTTATCTTTGACTAATATTTAAATTTGTTTGATGATCTGAAACATTTAAGTGTGACAAACATGCAAAAAAATAAGAAATCAGGAAGGGGGCAAACACTTTTTCACACCACTGTATTTACCGTTCTCGAAGGATCTCTTCTATCGTTGAATCTCTTTCCCTGAATGTCCGGGGGCACCTCCCAACAGGTCTGGACACCCCCCTGGAAATCTCCCGCATATCAGCGGGAATAAGAGCGATTTCTAAAGTATATAAATTGCTTTTCAGTCCTGGGAGCAGAAATTCATCACGGAGGAGATTTGACCAGTTAGGAGGGATTTCTTACTGAGAAACAAAAGGCCCCGATCTGTTACCGGGAAACTACCTGGATCTGCTGGTACAGAAGGACTTGAGGGGCTTCATCACACACACACACACAAACACACAACTACACGACACATTACAGTATCATGCCACGGCTACTTATATGCTTGTAGCAGCAAAAACTGGAGCCTGACAGCGAGGCCCATTAGCAGGTTAGCTCGGGCCCTATAGCAACACAACGCAAAGCAATTTGCTGTGAACAGCCACCCAGGACATTTTCACTGCATTACGGAGGCAATCAGCATCAGCAAGTTAAAGCGGCGCGGAGCGACAGGGAAACAGAAAAGGGAAGAGATGGAGAGCCGCTCTGCTTCTGGTGGAGGTGCCGAATGGGCAATAACGCGACCGCGTAATGGAGTCGTAACGGTGGGGAAGTGGACGTTACACAAGACCTGACCCGCGACGGAGGGTTCAGTTCGTGTTCCCGTGCAGCTCAGTGAGCAGATCTGGGTACCACTATTATATAATATATAATATTAGATTATATAATACCAGGTGGAACTTTGCGTTGTGCCTTCTGCTCATTTCTACGGAGAAATCGCAGACGCACAAAAGTTTAAAAAAAAAAATTAAAAAAAACTGATGAAGGACCAAGCCACGGAGTTTGTAAGCCTTTAATCATAAGGGATTATTGCTCCCCTCCTGCTCCGCGCACCGTTCACGCGCCGCAGGAGCAGTCTCGGACTGGGAACATGGCATCAAACATTAATAATAATTTAGGTACAACTGAAGCGTCAATGATAGGCAGAAATTTTATTTCAAAAGTCTTTATCGGTCGATTCAGAGGACATTCCCACGTCATCGTGCATCCCTGGTTTTGGGTATTTCATATGACAGATTTTCCATATTTTGTTTTTAACTGGGTTGAAGTGGGTTGTGACATCACGCGTGTCCTTTAATGAATCAAAATTTAGCCTTTAATTTGAGTCAAACTTTAACAGAAGTTCTGTGGCGGTGTTGCTCAGCTACTGTTAATCAAATGTGCTTAAACTTAAATACCAACATATTCAATAACGCATGTTTATTGTAATTAAAAGAAACTAAACATGATTTGAAACTAGGTGTTGAGGAGTTTTAACGTACAGTTTAATTCCGTTTAAAGCTGACTAATCAGTTTCAGAGGAGCTGATCTGCATCCAAATGCAGGAGAACAAAAGACGGGAAAAAGAAGGCATCACTTCCTGCTCCTCTATAAAACACGAAGCACTGTTTCTTCAGCGTTTCCTTTTATCTCGGTTTGACATAACAGATGTGACGTGTTCCAAATCTTCGCTTTCAAAAATGTGGATCGCAGACACTGAAAAGTTAAAAAAAAATAAAAGCGACGTATTCCCGTTTCGTTTTTTCTAGTCTTCCCTCTCTCATAATACTTATAGTCAAAATATCCGTTGAGAAAAGAACCAACAGCTACTTTACAGTAAAGCTCTGATGGCTCGTGACTCAGACAGTCAGAGCTCGGGAACATTACTCTAATATGTTATAATGGATCCTTTCTAATTAGATACATGACATGATGATGCATGAGGGGGATATTACTGGGCTGCAGCGCTAATTATAAACAGGGACCATTTAAATTTATATAAACACATCCGAGGACGGTGCATTTAAAAACATGAATGTTAATTATATTCAGGAGTTTTTTTTTTTTTTTTTTCGTTTTTTTTTCAGGAGTTCCTAATAAATAGCGTAATGCTTTGTTGGTGTTAAAATTTAATCAACAGCCTTTGGTTCCTTCGCTCCCGTCCTCCTTCCTTCTGTTGTCGAGGTTTTGTGTCGAGCGATATTGTCCCATTCAAAAAGCAGAAGCCTCCAGTTGCTTTGAAGCATGAAGGAAGTGAAAACCTCACAAATTATTGATGTGGTAGCTTACAGGTAACTCCTGAAACAAGATTTGAGTCTCAGAGTAAAAAATAAAATAAAACGAGGGCTAGAAAACCACCGAGCTGCTGGGACACTTTGTCCTGGCAGAGCTTCCCTTAATGAAAAAAAAAAAAAAAAAAAAAAATTCACTGGAAATCAGAGAATCTTCCACCTGCAGCTTCACTCTGGTTTTATGAAACGCAGCCAGAGCAGGAGTTACACAATGTTCTGTTCCTGATTAATAAAAAACAAAACAATCACCAGCATCAGTGATACGCTTGAATTAAAAAAAAATAACTCCAGTAATATGTTGGGTTTTTTTTCTCTCACTTTTATGCCAATAAATGTGATGTATAGCAACAGGTGTAGTCCCACAGGGACCCATTTATGGACCACTTCAGTTGTTGTGTTTATTTAGGAGGTCTCGGATAACAAGTATACAAGTAACAAGTATATATAAGAGTCAGAACCTCCCAGCACTAATTTATATATGCTAATCCTTGGGTTCATGAATTACTATACATGTGCTGATGACACCCAATTATTCATTTCACTGTCACCTAGTAAGTAAAAAATTCCATTGACTTTGACTCTGATAAGAAACTCAATAACAGCAAATACAAACTGAACAAATGATAATAGCAGGGGCTGTTTTAGATGCTGCACTCTAAAAAAGTCACACAAAAAGTAAAATAAGAACAATAAAAAAATAAAAAACTGAAGTATCAGGTTTTCCATCTCAGTCTTTCTATGAAAGGTCTGAAAAATGAGGCAGATGCGGAAGTGCCTTAAACTGCAATAAAAACTGCCACAAGACGTCGGCTCCAAATAGTCCTCCGTCTCCACAGACTCCCATTCAACTTCTCTCATGAAATTCTCAGTCAATAAAAATTCTCCACGAGTTATCTCGGTGTTGTTAGCTAAAGTCGCTCCGTCTTATGAGTTTCCTGGCGGTCCATCTGAAAATAATCCCGTCATTAATTAGAATATAAGCTTCAAAAGGGCGTATTTTACCGGTGTTTGATTGATGAAATTATACTAGAGTGAGTAAATCCTCGGTTTTGGTCCAGGCTGAAATACAGTTCATTAGATAGATTAGTATCGATGGTTCACAGAGGACGAATTGGACTATTAGCACCACCGCATTGGTTTTATTCTTACTGGCATGACTGTAAAACGTATTGTCATTGAGATTTTGGTACAGAATTTCCATTCTGTAAGATTAATTGTAATAATTATCATCAACAGAATTTACCTGCAGCACCTTCACCAGGTGAAAATTGTACATTTCCATTACTTTGGGTTACAGTTGAAGCTTTACTTTGCGTCTACTGTTAATCATCAACTGCACATTAATATTGTGACAGTGTCAAACATGATACCTGCTACACCATCATAAAATCAGCACGTTAGTATTGATATTACAGACGTGTCAGCTTGCTTAGGATGACTGTAGCGTCTTAGTTTTGCCTCATTTTTATCGTCTCTTTAACTTTCACTGCATGATCACTCGTTACAAATCCATTCAACTGTTCCCCCTTTCAAATGTCACGGCAAGATTCAAATTTCTATTTCGTTTCTGTACTCGCACACTGCGAGGGCAGCCTGCGCAGCGCTGCTATCTTTGCTGCATCACGTTACGCCTCTGGGAATGTATGCAAATCCTGTTGTGGCACATTCTCTCTCTCAGAAGGGAACAAACGAGAAGCCGTTGGCCTCTGCAACAGCAGCAGCGGCTCGCGGCGCTTCTTTAAATCTTCATTAACCTGGAGATCGGTGAACTTGTGTGTAGTACTTGCGACCTACAATCTCGTTAGGAAGTAATGACACGGAGCTGTAATCTACGCGACATGCAAATGAGCTTTAATTTACACTCCCACGGCTTCTCTCCCACGGAGCAGAAGTGATCGAGTATAATATGGATTTAACAAAAAAGAAGTGCGATACGCATCCTGTAGAGGTGCTGTCTAGATTTATTGACGTTGCAAAAACTACGTTTATATGACGGCCCAAGAGACAGACACACACACACACACACACACACACACACACACACACACACACTCTAGAATGGTGGGCGTGGCCTTTGTTGTTGACGTCTTTGATGGCGTCATAGCGTTTGATGATGTCATAGAGGGTTTGCTGATGTCATAGAGGGTGTGGAATACCAGGCCGCATGTTTGTGTCGAATCTTTCAGTGCGCATCAGAGCTTCGACCTGACTGCAAGCAAAACAACTTGGAATAAAGTTTCTTCGTTCGCGTTCGTTTTAACAGTTCAACACTCAACTCGTACAACAATTTCCCGCAAAACACCCGCCAACATGTTTCTCAACAGAACGTCAGAGGACCTCCAGATTTATGAAGGAAGCAGACTCAGAAACTGCTACGAAGTGGAGGCTTTCCTCGGGGAGGGCAGCTTTGGTTTTGTAACCAAATGCCGCAACACAGAAAGCAACAAGACAGTGGCTGTAAAGATTAACAAAAGCCACCCTGAAATCGTAAAACAGGCTAAAATGGAGATTGCCATGTTGAAGTGTCTGAGGTGTCTGGATCCAGACACGTGCAGTATCGTGACGTGGAACGGCTTTTTCTTCCACAAGGAGCACATCTGTTTGGAGTTCGAACTCCTTGACCAAAGTCTCTACGATTACCTGAAGGACCAAAACCGCAGGGGTCTTCCCATCGCAGAGCTGAAGACGGTTCTACACCAGCTGGCCACGGCCCTGAACTACCTGCAATCAGAGGAAATTATACATGCTGACCTCAAACCCGATAACATCATGGTGGTGGACCGCCGTCAGCTGCCAATCAAGGTTAAAATGATTGACTTTGGCCTGGCACATCCGGCATCCACAGCCCGTCCTGGTACCTGTCTGCAGACCATCTATTACAGGGCACCGGAGGTGACGTTACATATGCCATACAGTGAGGCCATTGACATGTGGTCTCTGGGTGTAACAGCTGTAGAGTTGGCAGTAGGGTATCCGATGTACCCCGGGAACATAGACTACGATCTTCTCAGATTCATTATCGAAACTCAGGGCCAGCCAGCGGACAAAGTCCTGGACCGTGCGGCGGGTTCAACACTTTACTTCCACCATAAAGAAAACGGTAAACCGCGCTGGATTTTAAAAACGCCCAAAGAATATTTTCATGAGACGGGATTCAAACCGATGGAAACCAGATGCTTCACGCTCCGGCGTCTTGATGACCTGGAGACAATGATTGCGTCGAGGACAGGACCCCACGGCAAACTAAACCCTCTAGTAAACCTGATTAAAAGGATGCTGGACCTTGACGCCGATCTGCGCATCCAACCACAGGAGGTTCTACGTCATCCCTTTTTCAAACCCAGCAACCCTCAGAGCTCCAACGACAACAGCAGCGGTGTCATAAAGGACGATGAGGACTATGACCAAGAAGACTATATGCAGCCTGGCGGTTATTGCAGCGACAGTATCCTATTAGCCGCTGCACACTACAACCTATATGTCAGTAAGCGGCCTGTCCGTTGTTACACTGACACTCTCATAGTAGACACTGAAGTCTACAACCAAGACGTCAATCAGCAGGACGTCCAACATGAGACCAGCGGTGATATAATAGTCACTGAAGACCACAACCAAGACGTCAATCAGAACGAGGTCCAAAATGAGACCAGTAGTGATATGACAGTCACCGAAGACCACAACCAAGACGTCAATCAGCAGGAGGTCCAAAATGAGACCACTGGTGATATGACAGTCACCGAAGACCACAACCAAGACATCAATCAGCAGGAGGTCCAAAATGAGATAACAGTCACTGAAGACCACAACCAAGAAGCCAGTCAGGAGCCACCCTCCGGGCAGATGATGGGTCCACAGACCATCAGCTCGGAGGAAAACAACAAAGAGGTCAACACCTCCAAGTGCAAAGTTAAGAAGGACAACAAGTGGAGGCGCTTCGTCAGAAGAGTCGCTAGAATGTTTCACTCCTCCAGGAAGTTGACCGGATAATCAACATGCTGTTGTAATATAACAATTTAATGGGCAGCGGCGTCCCATAGCAGGTCCCATCAAAGTGAACACTACACACACAACCTACATGGGTTTTCTCCGGGCGCTCCGGTTTTCCCCACTCCAAAAAAACACAACCTGTTGTAGGTTAATTAGTGATTCTGAATTAGCAACAATAGTAATAACAGCAAAAACAAATTGGCGACTGATGCTCTTTCTGCTGCTGCCTGAAAGTCATGCCTTCTTCTTCACTGAGCTTTATGTCTCACTTACAAACAACAATCACAATACAATTCTCACTATTAGGGAGAGAATCGGGCAAACCCTTCCAGCCACTGTCACTGATGTGTTGTTAAGCATAGATAGATAGATAGATATAGATACATACTTTATTAACTTCACTGAGGAACCTTGGAGTCATATTTGATGAGGATTTGTCCTTTAGACACCATATAAAGCAAATCTCTAGAACTGCCTTTCATCTACATAATATTAATAAAATCAGGAAAATCTTATAGAACCACAACATCCTGAAAGAGCACTTCGCTCTCAGAACGCTGGTCTACTTGTGGTTCCCAGAGTTTCCAAAAGTGGAATGGGAGGCAGATCCTTCAGTTTTCAGGCTCCTCTCCTGTTGAAGCAGCTCCCAGTTTGTGTTCGAGGGGCAGAAACCCTCTCTAGCTTTAAGATTAGACTCAAAACTTTTCTTTTCGATAAAGCTTTTATTTTCTTTTTGCAGATGTCCCGGCCGTGGAGCTGCACGTGTCTGCTCTGCGATTGTCGTCTCCACCAACAGTTCATGTCTTGGATCTTTATGCTGTCCTTTTCTCTCTCTGCTCTCCCCTCTCACCCCAACCGGTCGAGGCAGATGGCCCACCACCTCTGAGCCTGGTTCTGTCGGAGGTTTCTTCCTGTTAAGAGGGAGTTTTCCTTCCTCGCTTATGTGGGAATTGTAGAATTGTTGTCTGTATAATATTGTAAAGCTCTGCTGTAAGGACTTTAATGTGTTAAGTGCCACGAAATAACCTCTGTTGCTATAAAAAATAAAATCTAATTGAATTGAATTAAATTATTGTTCTCCACTTTTTTCAAATTTGAGACGAAGACTCAATACTCGAGTTAAAAATACTTGATGGTAAAAGAGGAGACGGTCACGTTTTGGTTTTTTTAAATTTTGGAAAACTCGTTAAAAAAACAAAATATTGATGTCTAATTTCCCGTGTTTTTACTGGTACCTGGTAATAATGTGTTACTACCGCCAGAAGGTGGCTGTAATGCAGCTAAAAGCTGTTTGTCAACTGCCATTAATCAACAAAAGGAAGAGAGGTAATGTAAAATTTTCAATGTCACTAAAAAAATATATAAATATAAAAAATATATATAAATATAGAAGCTTTAAAACACACACACATACATACAAACATACACACATACATGTTTGTGTATGTGCGTGCGTGCATGCATGTTCCCACCAGGATATTAAACCTACACACACAGACAGACACACACACACACACACACACACACACACACACACACACACACACACACGCGCGCGCATTCCCTGATGTCAGCACATTTGTGGACGGTAAACAAGCCTGAAAGCTGCTTCGCCATGCCGGTCAGGCTTCAGGCATTACAAGTACACATAACATTAACCCGCACACACACTCGCAGGGCTGTAAACATTAGCAATATTTTCGCATTTCCTCTGCGGGGCAGGCGGGAGAGCAGTAGATCTTCAGCCCTTCACTGGTAATAATCTCCTTTACACCGGCTAAGAGATGAATCATGGCGGACGGGGGTCACTGTGTGTGTGAGAGGGAAGGGGGCTCTGATGTGCCAAGCGAAGGCTGGCCTTTATGGTCCTGTGTGTGTGTGTGTGTGTGTGTGTGTGTGTGTGTGTGTGTGTGTGTGTGTGTGTGTGTGTGTGTGTGTGTGTGTGTGTAGGAGTGCAGACAGAGGCCAAGGATCTTGTTCAGAAGTTGTCGCCAGAGGTGCAGAGCTCATTTTCACTGATGCAGACAACATCACAAGGTTTTAACTTCTTCGGGCTCGCACACATACTTTCAGAATACTTACTTTCATATTATATATTACTTCACGTTCTCTTCCCATCAATTCAATTGTATTTATACAGCGGCAGATCACAACCATTGACTGTATATTAAAGTGCTCGTAGCTCTGAAAAATTAGGCCGATGCCGAAGTGCCTCAAACTGCGATACCACCGAGTGCCACTAGAGGTTGGCTCCAAAAAAAAAAAAAAAAAAAGCCTCCGCCAAATATCACTCCGCCACCTCCATGGCAACAGCCTATAAAGTACACTGGAAGTCAACATTAATAAACCAATACATCTTTTGACATTTTGGTTCTATAGTTCAAAGGTAACTTAGACAATAACCGAAGTGTTCCGTCATATTAAATGAGAAGAATTCATCTCACTATTAGCGAGAGTCAAAAAGTGTGTATTTTTTTTTTTTTTTTTTTAAATATCAAACAATTTCTTCAAAATGTATTAAAAGCCAAAAATATACAAAGCATGTGTTCCGATTTGACTCGTATTGTTCAACGACAAACGTGTATTTAGGGAATGGAACTGAATATTGTTTTTCATTTCACCAGGATGACTGTGCGACATTCAGAGCGAGTCGAGCATGTCAACGAATTCAAACTACAGATCAAAATGTAGCCTGGTTAATTTTTTTTTTTACCAGGAGTTTAAGAAAAACATCAGCGGATTACAGCACTTTTTATATATATATATATATATATATATATATATATATATATATATATATATATATATATATTAGATGCATCATTCATGTGTTCATGTGTATGGATTAATTTAAACTTCATATATAAAACGTGCTCGCACACCAAAGTTTGGACTCAAGTTCAAATCTTTCCGACTCGAGTTAACCTCGGTCACGTCGAGTTCCCTCCGCTCAATATTCTCTCATGGTGTCATCTGAATCTCATGAAAATACAGACGGACGTCTAGGTCTCCAAAAAAATAAAAAATAAAATCACATCTTAAATAAGTAAAGTTCTAGAAAAGTTCACGAGATGTACAACTGCTTTTTCCACTACTTCATATCATTAATTGAATCCTACAGAACGACCCAAATCGAATCTACTTGTATTTATTTTTATGCTTTTTATCTGTTTTATCTCATTTCTTTTCTGTATTTTTAAATGTTCCTTTATATCCGTTTTTACGTGAAACACTGCATGTACTTCTCTTGCAGTGAAGCTGCATTTCTTGCATGAACGATGCCATACAAATAAAGTGTATTATTATTATCATCTTATGTTAAAACAGGATTGCTTTAGTCTTAATCTCTCTGATTAACTACAAATCAGAAGTGGCGTTGGTCAAGTCACGAATCTACGCCAAAGTCTTCCAAGGGACGACTGAGACGTCAGCTGTGATGAAAACAGCTTCTGGAGTGCGAGATGATGATGATGATGATGATGCTGCAGCTGCTGCTGCTGTCGGACGGCGTGACGTCAGCGGTGACCTGACCGATGAGGACGTGGCAGCGTGACAGCGAGCAGGACACGTTTCCACCGAGCCGGTCCTCGGGAGACGCTCGCTACCTACGCAAACCGCTGACTGACTTAAAAAAAAAAAAAAAAAAAAAATCAGAGGATTTATGGTGCGACATCTACGGTGTGGTGACAGGCCGCAAGTCAAGATCACAGGCGACCTTTTTCTCTTTTTTTTTTCTTTTCTTAAGGCACTGCTGCCTTCATGACTGAAAAATGACACCAACAACCCATTTTATGGAAGTTGACGTTCTTGCCAAATATTTATGGCAGACACGTTTTTGTAGCAGTGGTATTACAGTGGGCCGCAGGTACGCCCGAGTGTTCACATTTGAACCTTATTTCTGCATTTAAAATATGATGTTAAAGTCATATATACAGTTTGTTAGAATGACTTGTATTGTATCAGAGTGAGATGTTTTTAATGGTTGGTCTACCCACATTGATACACTTTAAATAAGATGGACTCAAATTAGACAGAGTATATTTTACATAATGAAGCTCAATTCAATGTAAAAAAAAAAACCATAAAACTAATCTTTTATAATTTAGAAAATCTATTAAATATGAAAGAAACACTCACTTTACGCTTAAAAGTAAAGATGTTGAATTGAAGAGTTTTCTGGATTATTCGACTTTGTGGTATTTTTAAAAAAAATGTTTTTGATCATTTCTAATGACTTTTTGTGATTGCAACATTGTGAACCTTTCAAAAGCCTATTTCACGTCATTTCACTTTTACATTTTGTTTATACTCGTGAATTAGTGACCTATCAAGGATTAAGTTACTCCTATTGTAAACATTTACTTTACTTTATCCCCTTGAAAATGAGGTAATGCCTTTTGATGGGATTAACCTTAGCCACAATTAAGGCGTGTTCAGGAGTAGAATAAATAACATCACGTAGCAGTAAGCTGCTGTAGTTTGGAGGAGAAAAAAAAAGTCATAAAATGTCATATATCCTGCGGGAGGACAGTTTGCTGTGAGCTGCACATAAAGAAGTCGTAAAGAAGAATCACAACAAACTCAAAGTCAGCAGCAGAGACCGCGCACTGCTTGTTGGCAGCGGTAACATCAACAGCTTGCCTGCTGAAGCTCACTGGCTCCTCCCCAAAGAGAAATTATGAGCAAAGCATCTAATACCGCCTCCGATTCAACCAGTGGAAGTGAGAAGGAAGAAGAGCCGTCGAATGTTGTCATGATTGACGGATAAAAGAGATCTTGCACGAGATGCTTTCGTGTCATATTTTCGGGGTTTAAATCTTGATCTAAATCCACCTCTCTCGACTGAACTGCCGCGTCCCGACTCAATCAGCAACCCCGAGCAGACGGACGTCAACGAACGGCGAGAAGTTTTCGGTCCCGGTTGCCTCGCGTCAGCCTTGTCCGTCTTTCTGTCTTTCTACCTGTCTCCGCATGGTTCCTGCTCCAAAGCAGCTGCTTACCAATAGCTGACAGTCGCTTTGAAGAGAGAGCCCCCCGCTCGCCTCATCCCGAATTCTGATTGGCTCGCAGCGACAGGACTCACTGCCACGTCTGACAGCTGTGTGCCGGAGTGAGGGGGTTGATGGAGGGGAGGCAGCCGAAGAGGGAAGTGAAATGAGGTAACGGCAGACGGGAAAAGGTGAGAAGAGAGAGAAAGAAAACAGACAAGAGAAGAGGAAGGTAGAAAGAGAAAGACGGGACTGTTTCAAGGTGCACGTCGAACGCTGAAGCGCAGGCTTCATGCGGCAGCCGAGCCTCGACGGCAAACGGACCTGCGGCCCGGCTCACATTTACCACCGCGCACACGGTGTGTTTCTACGCGGTCTGGAGCTGCGTGTTATATTGCGCCGCCGTGCCGTTCCTGGATCGAGGAACGTGGCAGATGTTTTGCATGTGCAGAGATGAAATAAAAAAAAAATAATAATAGTAAAAAAAAAAATAATACATTCATGTGAAATTCGATTGAAACATTATCGCTGATTCACCGCTCATCACGCCAACAAGTCACGGTCCTGCCTTCGCCCGTAGTAAAAACGGCGTATTACTCCGATGCAAATGAGCTGCAGTGGGCGTGATGCCTGAAACCGGAGGCCACGGGGTTTCTTTACAGTGAGTAATGCTGTGTGTGTGTGTGCGTGTGCGTGTGTGTGTGCATGTGTGTGCATGTGTGTGTGTGTGCGTGTAATAGAAAGAGGGAGCGTGTACAGTAAAAGAAAGGTAACCCACAACTCTGTTGCAACTCTCAGGTCTTTTAAAATGGAGGCTGTTCCGTTTGCCTTTTATTAATCCGTCACTCATTTCTTACGCCGTTTACTTTTGTACGTCTCATATTTATTTTCCGTTTAATTTCTCTCTGTTGATTTCAAATTCTGCCTCGATGCCTCGGACGATATCCCACGTCATCTTTTCCCTCCGGGACTCTGTGTTTCCTGCGTTACGTCGCCACGCTGCGAGCCGCGAGAGCGTTAATCCGAGTTCTCGACGGCGCCGACCGAAGCGCCTCTGCGGAGCGCGGCGGCCCGCCGGCGGAGTTACCGAGCAGCGGTGGACTTCGCGTAGCAGCCACTCGATGAAAACCAAAGCCCGAGCTGAGCCTCCCTTCGCCTCGCCAGGAAAATCTAATAACCCCTTCGTCGGAGGGCGCCTCCTCTCTCCTCCGCCTCGTCCGAGGCCGACGCATCTTTATTACAATAGATCGGACTCGATCGATTCGTCTTTAGAAGCCTACGCCGGCGAGAAGAAAAGAAGAAGAAGAAAAAAAAAAAAAGGCCCCATTGATTTTCTGGTCTGCAGCGAGGGCATGCGAGAAGCTGGTGAGACACCCGGACGGCTCGGGGTGAAGACACACAGGTGGGATGTTGGCGTGAGTGTTTCTGTCGGATATAAACAAGGCCGTTCGGCTCCTCCAGGATTTCAGATTTTATTTTTATTTATTTATTTTTTGTGATTGTTGCGATCAAAAGTGTTTGATTTTGGCGGTGGATTTTTTTTAATGTATTTTTTTTAATTGTAATGTAATTCGTGGAGGTTTAAATGAGGTTTTTTTTTTGTTGCTTTCACTGGTATTGAAATTTGGTACCAAATGACAAAGGCATTTAATGATAATATCAAAGAAATTCAGTCAGTTTTGTACTCAGCCCTTCAGGCACCCTCCCAAGTGACATAGACTCCCCTCATAGACAATATTAACATTAAATCTTACCCTGCGCGTCTTTGAACTCATCACATTTAACACCGCACGGTACAATAACGCAGTTATTAATATTGTTTGTATTAGTACACTTGCACTTTTTAAAATACTGTTTATATTGTGTGCATTCTCACTCGTATGTGTTTTTGTACTTAATTCCACCTGTCTATCATGTTAGCTGTATTTTTCTCACGTTGTACAGTAACTTGATTTTTTTTTCTTTTCTCCTGATTACAATGCAGCACAATAACAAGACTAGTTTCTCATACGTCCAATATTTCTTGGCAATAATTCAAATTCTGACGTATTAACTTCACACAGAAACCATAATACCGACACTCAAATTTGACGGACACGTACGTACTCTGGCCGTGTCCATTAAAAAAGTGCATTATTTCCTCATTTCTGTGGTTTCTACTCGTTTTTTTTCTTGAACAGGCCGATAAATAAAGAAGATAATCGAAACGTTAACATAAATTCTGCCGCTAACTGTGACTCTGGTCATCGTGGGTCTTTACGACGTGACGTACAAATCCCATTCTTTCCGTTAATTGATTTCCGTTAATTGATTATATATAATATATATATATATATATTATATATAAAACGCAAGGAATTATTATGCTCAAAAACTTTTCACAAAAATCAGCCCTGGTTTAAATGTAAGTATTTTGCAGGTTAAAAAAAAAAAAAAATGGCTCGCTATCGCCCCCTACAGTGAGATCTCGAGGCTCGCTTTCACCTACACGCACGCAATTTTGGTGGACACGTGAAGCGTAGCCGGACCTTACAGAAAAGTCTCTTGGCACCGTGACCTCAACTGAACGGGAAGTCCGCCATTTTGAATGAAATTTACGAACTTTGCATGTCTTGAATACTTTTACGAAGTCCTCCTGAAGAATTTGCCGGACCGACGTGAAATTTGTTCTGTGCACTCTTAACACCTCTGGGATGAAAAGTTATCAAAAGAATTTGATTTTGATGTACGTTGTCCGACCGTCCTCAAACTTTGCACGTTTCATAAAAGTCCCGCCCTGAAGACACCGGCATGGTAATATTTGGTCAACGTCACAGCGCCACCTGCTGGCAACAGGAAATGAACTTTTTCATACTTTTACGCGCTTCTTCGAGCTGGTCGATCACGTCGACATCAAGTCGGCTCATCAAAGCCTGAAGACGTTTCTGATGATATATTGAGAAGCGCGTGTATAGTATATTCGTCGAAAGACGTCGCCGCGGCAAAATTTGACGTTTCACCATGAGACAGGAAGTTGTCGTTTAATTTGAACTGTATTCTGAATAAAGTAAGGCAGCGATTGCGTCACTGGGAATCGGTTTCTCTGCCTGTCTGTTAAAAACTAAGCGAATCAAAATGTTTGCTGCATCTTTTTTATTTTATTTTACTTTTATCTAGCCCCCCCCCCCCCCCCCCTCTCTCTCTCCCTCTGTCTGGCCCGTCTGTCCTTCCCGGGGCTCAGCGATTGTTCTCGTTATCGCTGAGGAGTGTACTGGGGGGTGGGTGGGGGGGTTTTGTGTCAGTGTGTTTGACGATGAGACGTCCGGGGGTGAAAAATGAGGCGGGTGGCGACAATTTATCAATATTTGAGTGTTGCGCGGCGGAGGGAGGCGAGGCGAGGCGGGCGCAGGGCGCGACGTTGAGGGTTTTTCTGCGCGAGGCCGGGAGTGATGAAACGAATGCGGCTGCCCCTTCAGAAACTCCCCCCACGTCCTCCTCCTCCTTTTATCCAAGGGAGTCGGTCTTTCAGGGTTTGCTCTACAAATGCGCATCGTGCACTTTTTTTTTTTTTCCTTCTACTTTCCCCTTTTCTTCTCCTTCTTGTGCCATTTGTATCTCCGTCGGCGCGGCTACGGATGACAGATCGCCGATAGAAACGGAGCGCGAACAGGGAGAGAAACTCTTTCAAAGTCCAACGATGCCATGTCGACATCTCTCCCCGCTGCTCCCACCCACCCTTTAACTTTCAAACCATCTCTTGATTTATCTCCCTCCCTCGTCATCTCCGCTCCCCAACCCCCTGAATCAGCATGCGTGCACACACAAAAAAAAATATAAAAAAAATAAACAGCCATCCTTACACTTCCTGACCTTTTCGCAATTTATCTCCTTACCCATCATCCCATGCTCCCAATGCTCCACTTCAATGCATAAACGCACAAATACACGCCGATGGTGCGCAAACACACACACACGCACACACACACACACACACACACACACACAGTTGTTGTGCTTCGTCGGCCGCCTCAGGCTCACTGTGCAACTCTCTCTGCGGGGAGGAGTGAAGGAAGGGAGACGCGCTTCGAGGCGGCCCGCGGTTAAGTCCTAAAAACACGGACACCAAAACATGCTCGAGTCGAATTAAGAAAAAAAAAAAAAAGAAAAGAAAAAAAAAAAAAAAAAAAAAAAGAAAAGAGAAAAGCCTTGGCTGAAAACTGCCCTTCACTAGTTCAAATTAATAACGACTCCATCTGTTAATATCTCAACAACAAAGCAGAAGGTGCCAGCGATCGCGTCTGACTGCCAGATGAAGGCGGAGTCACGCGGAACGGATTAAAAGAGAGCTAAATATGTACGACGCGCTAATGCGTTTAGATGAAGCCGAGCCAGAGGAACCTAAACAAACGAGGGAAAGTAAAGCGGCGAAATGAGAAATAGGAAACGAGAATTTTTTTTTATTATTATTTATTTTTTACAGGGATTCATACTCAAGAGAAAAAGAAATGGCTTTATCATCATTTCTGCTTCGATTTCTGCATGAAATTGAACAGGGAGCATTTTATGTTTCATGTTCGTGCTCCACGGGCGCACAAACAGAAAACATAAATTGTGCAAAAAAAAAAAAAACATAAAATAAAAAACAGCCCAGATGCAGAGACAGTTAAAACTACCGAGCACTTTAAAACTGGAAGCAATGGAACATATTTTGGATTCAGGGCCGTATGCTAACGCGGCATATAAAACGGGCTGATTGGACATTACAGGAATTAATGGACTCTCCAGAATAAACCAGAGATGGAACTAACTGCGCAGAAGAGGGTCCGTGTGCGACGGTGTAAACGGACCGGGACGCCTCGCTGCTCGTATTCCTACACTTACAAAACAATCTGTTACGATCTTAACGCTCTACGCTAAAGTTTCTGAACTCGCTGCGAGTAAGAGCAAGACTGAGAGAGAAGAACAGACGGACACGGAGCATTAAGGTAGCTGGATATTAAAAAATAAAAAAAATAAAAATGATTAAAGCCTTGTGCCCCTGGTTCTCCTGAACATGTTTTATTTAGCGTCCCTCAGAAGCAGAGTTGCAGTCTGAAGTGTTTGCTCCACAGTCTGGGTCATGTCTGGGCCGAGTGCCCGACACACACACACACACACACACACACACACACACACACACACAGATATATATATATATATATATATATATATATATATATATATATATATATAGACCCAATCATCTTGGAAGCGATATTGTGTCAACTGATATTTTCTGTTTAAAGATAATATTAAATGGAATCTCACATTAAAACTTTCAGAATAAGAAACGACAAACAAACAAGATGGATTCCCTTCAGCTCAGTGAGAGAGTAGTTCACATATTTCGCCATCACTGACAGTTTTGTGTCCTGTTGCTCCTGAACGCTCCCTGTAAACTCTCTCTCTCTAAAAAAAAAAAAAAAAAAAAAAAAAATATTAAAAAAAAAAAAAAAGGTGCAATAAAGGTCAAAGTATCAATAGACAAACCTCAACCCCAAAATGCTAAAAATCACAGCATTCTTTAACTAGGTTATGGCTGAGCTACGTATGAAATGTGGGAGGGCTTTTAACTTGAAATGATGCCTTTTAATTTGAAACAGAGACAGGAAGTCACGGCATTTGGCCCACCGATGGTGTAAATTTGATGTGAAGGTCATGACACATTAAAGATAAAAGACATTTGGGTTTATAGAGTTTGGGGTCGTCAAAACACTAATTTGCAGTGATGGAAAGTAACGAAGTACAATTTACTTAAATAATGTACATTTATACAGTTTTGAGGTACTTGTACTGCAGTATTTCCATTTGATGTAACTTTATGCTTCCAGGATTTTTAATACAGGACTTTCACTTGTGATGGAGTATTTTTAGATTGCTATAATTAGAGTAAAGGAAGTAAAATGCTTCTTCCACCACAGCAAGTTTTTGCTGTTTATTTACCCGTTCTTAATGCTCACGAATGAATAATTATCATTTAAATTTGTTTTAATATGGTCTGTTTAATGGATGTCAAAAATGACAAAAGACGTAATTCGCCGACTGCCTCTGCAAGCTCAGTCCTCCGGTTCATACTCAAAACTGAATAGCATCTCCGGCAACAAGCCGTGTCCTTGTACCGCCGTAAGTTTTTAATGAGCGCGGCTGCTCCCTACAGAGCTCGGCGGTCCAACCTTGGCCCGAGTGCCTCTCCCAACATTTTCCTTGACATTTTCGAAATGTTTTTCGTAAAGGCCAGTTAAATTTGTATAACGGCGTGATGTTGATGGTACCGATCTCCATTCATTCATTCAAATAGGTTCCCGATGGCTTATTTGAAAGTTTGCGAGGACGGTACTGCAGTGGTATAATGTAAATATGAAACAATAAACCCGAAATATACAGAAACTTGTGATATCACTGAAACTTTATCGTTTGGGAGATATTCTGGCTGTTTATTGGCCGAGACGTCGACCAAATCAAACAATCGAAGGTAGGCAGAAATAGAGCAAAAATATATTCTTAGAAATTCCACTGTCAAATTAGTCAAATGCCAAAACATATTTGTTCATAAATTAAAGGAAAGTAGAAATGAAACTACCTGTGGGAAAATAATATATTTCTGGTCGCTGTCACATCAGAAAAAAACAAAACAAAACAAAAAAACTATAAAAAGCTGCGATAAAGGCCAAAATATCAACAGACAAACCTCAACCCCAAAATGCAAAAAAAAAAAAAATAATCATAGTATTCTTTAACTAGCTTATAGCTGAGCTGTGTATGAAATGTGGGAGGGCCTTTAACTTGAAAGGATGCCTTTTAATTTGAAAAAGAGACAGGTGTAAATGGTTTACAATGGCGTAAATTCAAACAATCAAAGGTAGGCAAAAATACAGTAAAAATTAATTCCTCAAACTTTCACTGCATTAAAATAAATTAGTCAAATGGTAGAAAAGTAGAAATGAAAATAATATGGGAAAATAATATATTTCTGGTCGCTGTCACATTAGAGAAATAATCAGCAGGTAAACGATGACCGTTAATGCTGCGTTTGTTTTCCGGCATTAAGTGCAAACCTGAAATAAAGTCAGAATGTGTTTTCTTACAGTTTAAATCTGAACTGATGTGTTCAAATTTACATATTTTTTCTAAAGTTGAGAAGATGAACTCTTTGATTAACAGTTGCTTATATATATTTATATATGTATATATTTCAGTAGATACATCAGTCGCGGGAGAATTTATCCGAGTCATTTTTTTGGTGGTCCAATATTTGAGCTCCATTTTTGGTCTCCACCAGCTCGTGAAGGAAATAGCTGCTGAATGCTGCGCCGTGTTCGCCAGACTGGGACTGTCTGCTGTGTGAAACTGAGGGGGAACAGTAACCAGTGGGGTTTTAAGAGCTTTGTAGATGTAGCTTCAGTGACACTACGAGAATTTGAGAGTGAGCCAAAGCAATGAGCTGATATTTGCAAAGAAGCTCCATAAAGCCGAAGGGGAGCTAAACATTTTGGGATGTGGCTGAAAATGCTCTGTAGATGTGTCACCACAGAGCATTCAAATGTAGCGCAAACTTTACCTGAATTTCCAGAAAGTCATCAAAAGATTAAAAAAAAAACAATTAAGGTGTGTTTCCATCCAGTAATTTGTCAATAGTTGACTCTTTTTTTTTTTTTTGCTTGTTTCCCACACGTCCGCTGGTTATTATTTAATTATTTTTGTTAATAAATTGAGCTTTAGTTGGGAAATTTTTTTAGAAATTACTTTGCCGTAATACTTTCAGCGGAGCTTCTGTTGACGACGTTTTTGTACAGAAAAATTCTGTGAATTTTTTTTGCAAAATTGCAAGATCCTGCAAATATCACGACGATTGCTTGAATTTGCGTT
This sequence comes from Embiotoca jacksoni, assembly GCF_022577435.1. Classification (NCBI taxonomy): domain Eukaryota; kingdom Metazoa; phylum Chordata; class Actinopteri; family Embiotocidae; genus Embiotoca; species Embiotoca jacksoni. Next base: position 1,047,522 of record NW_027185392.1, read on the forward strand.
TAATATTGTGACTGCAATTTCCTACAAGAGGGACTAACTAAACTAGAAGCTTACTTTTACTAATAGTTCAATTTAGTTTCACATATTAATAAAAAATGTTCGTCCAAGTGTAAAAACATTTTGGTGATATTTTGCCTTTCCACTCACTTACTTACTTTTACGCGCAAATTGAAAAATGCAAAGAAAAGAAGCAGATGGAAACATATTTAGTGCACTAAAAATATAAATTACAGCAGGTTTAAACTGGTATATGTCTGGCAGATTATTTTTCCTGTGTAATTCCAGTTTCCCCCGTTTCTATTTGCACATATTGTTCCTAAATTGTAGACTTGTATTGTCACAATAATTCCCACCAGTGACTAATCTTACAGTAAAGTATGACATGAAGCACTAAAAAGATTTTAGGGAGAAAAACAAAACAATCTATTAATCCCAAATAATCTTGATTACTTTCACAGCACCACTCCGGCTGACGGTATTTATTTCATACAAAAGAAATTAATTATGTGAATATGGCAGACTGTATTTGGATGATTCCTGTTTAACTTTTTGCTGTGTTCAAAAGAACGAATCCTAAAACAGAGACAGTGAAACAGCAGAAAGAGGCGCTGAAGGCGAAAGCAGAGGTGGAAGGATTTCATAACGCGGAAGAAATCGCACCAGGTGAAGATTTTTCTTTCAATAATTCAGGTTATCGGTAAAACTTCACAGCAATAATAGCAATCAATGCCAACAGAGGAAATTCAATCCAGAATACAACCGGCACGTCACTCCGTCCCTCGAACCTCCGATAAGTTTTTATCCTCTTGTCTCGACTCCTTTTTCACTTCTCTCTCTCTCTCATTGATTTTTTTCCAAACTCCTGCTCTCCTTCTTTCTCTGAAACCCCCGTTGTTTCCCTCCTCCTCGTCCTCATCTCGGATCTCTTCATCTCCTCTCCCACTGCTCCGTCTTTCATGTCTCTCTCCGACGGAGACAGAAACTCTATTTCTCTTCCTCCGCCACCCAGGGACTGCTACAGACCCCGGGTCTGCTGTCGAGCCGGATCGGATCGGCGCCGGTGAAGGATTTTCAACCTTTCTCTCTCCATCTTGAGAAGAGACCGAGTCTTAAAATGGGATTGTGCTTACACGCAGGGGTGGAGCATGAAGGGGTTTCTACGGGTTGGACACACATCCGAGCGACACTCGCCACCAAAATGTAAAACAGTGGGACAAAACCAAACTATTAGAAATGTTTGTTACGTTAGGTTATAAATGAGCCAACGACACTCTGTCAGGTTATATGTTCATTCTGCCTGCCGTAGAACACGCAGTTAAAAAAAAAAAAGTTGAACTTGACTCCTCTTCAGTCCCTTCAGTCTCCCGGCCGGCACGAAGCTGGTACAATAACCCCACTCAGTGGCCGGAGACGTCCCACCTGAACGTCTGCTTTGACCTCATCGAGTCTCCGGGTGAGCCCCTTCGTACAGCTCGGAGCCATAAAACGAAAAAGGAAAGAATTTGGAGATTTTTTTTTTGTGTGTGTGTGCAACTAACACACGCAGCGACTCTTTGGTCAAGCGTTATTCATTTAAACCGGCTCATCCTCCTCCGTTTAGACCGTTTCCATCCGAGAAGTGTTGCGGGATCTGTTCTGCTCTGGATGACGTAACGCCGGTTCGATGTTGTCCCTTGTCATTATAACACGCAAGCACCCACGTGTGTTTTTCCCACAGCATCGACGCCACTACGGTTTCACGTTAAGCTTTGTTTTAACCGTATTTGATTATCGTTTTGATGGCAGATTTCTATAGTAAACAAACATTGTAATGATAGCGGTTCAAAATTACATGATAAATGCCGCTTTTGCCGACGGGACGTCCGACACAAGCAGAACAAAGCAGTAACAGGGATGCGTTGATGTGATTATTTTATTTTTTATTTATTTTTATTTTTTTAAAAGGAGGTTTTAAGCTAAAAAAATAAAAAATAAATAAATAGCTTTAAGTCACTGAACTTATAATGAGCAGAAAACCAGGCTGGCGTCGTGCTGAGCGGACAAGAAACAACCGCATTATTATATTCCCATTTATTTACAAGCTCACGGGTGTTTTCAGTGCAAAAAAAAACCTTTCACTGCTTAAACCTACTGTACAACTATGATGCCGCACAACCAGGCCTTTATAAACACACTATGCAAGAGGACCTTCACATTTATTGACAGAAAGAAGACCAAAAAAACACGTATAAAAAATAAATAAATAAATAAAAACAAGATTTAAAAAAAAAAACACGTATGAACAATACAGGTCCCACGTGAAATAATATAATTTTTTATTTTTTTTTAAACTTCATCAAAAATATATTTTGATAAAAACTTTCCCTGTCAGAAAAAGAGTTTGGAAAATTCAGATATTCCATAAAATTCCCAAACGACCGGAAACACAGTTTTCTGTTACAGAACAAACAGAAAACAACTAATTCTCAAACTATCACACACCGAATTATCAAATAACTGAGATAAGAGACAATAAATACTAAAGGTGCAGGAAATATAAAAAAAACAACAACAACAAACAACTTCTATTTAGATTGTCTGAGGTTGCTAAGCTAGTTAGCACACCGATTAAAACCGCCCGTTTCATTTCATGTTCAGTAACTAAATGTCAGCTGACACGTCGCATAACGAGACGAAACACTATTTTACATTTCTAACCAATTAAACAGTGGTTTCCTACCTCTGATGTTGTCCCCTGTACTCACAGCTGGAGACAAAAAAAAGCTCCGCACGTCGTCAACTTTCACCGAACTTCAAACGTAAGCACTTCCTGGTGGGTTGGTCCGATTGGTTGCGATTGGCTGGATGGCCGTTCAATCAAACTAGCTGGGCCAATAGGTTTTCGCGTGAGGAAACACCTCAGGAAAAAAAAAAAAAAAAAAAAAAAAGAACAGACTGTCTAAATCTAAATATGTGCAAAATGTGTCTGAAAGGAGATTTCTTCGGATTTATGTTGAAAAGAGACAGAGATTTTAATTTATAATGCTTCTGATACATGACCTAATCTGGTTGGACATAAATGTCCATGTTACCAGTGTCAAAGATGATTTATTGTGCAACTACTACATCCACAGCGGCTATTTTCCGCGAAATTTTAAGCACCAAATACATTTGAAAACTAAAAAACACAGAGATCACATAGCCCGCCTTTCAAAGAAAACATAATTCACAAAAACGTAACAATAAAAATGAAATCACCTTTCCTGTCTGGGAATGTGAAGGATTTTGACATAATATTATATCAAACCAACCACAATTACATGGAGTACAGTGGGATTACATTATTCTGGTGCTGTAAATCAGATACCAGGAACTCCTCACAGCTGTATTCTCTACTGTATTAAAGGGACAGCAAACTGGTGACAAGACTGAGGGATGCTACGTGCAGAAAAACGGGATATTAACACCAATACAGTGGATTTAAATCTATTTATTTTTAATGTATTTAAGTAAAAACTTTATTTTAGAATTAATATCAATCAATTTTGGTGCAACAACAACACGAATAGACATCAACTCATCCTGTTCTTCCCGTTCTTGACATTAGTGGAAATTTAAACAATCCAGGATTTGTTAGGACCTCGCATCTTCAGAATTGATTTTTAAACCGTTTTAATTTTTTTACCCATCTGCCTTATTTAGTTTTTCTGTCTTTGTTTCAGGATAATAGTTTATTTTCTAGTAGTTTTGATTTACCACAATGTATCTGACACCTGACACAAAATGATCTCTTTCTACAATAAAAAGAAAGTTTCACTCAGTAGGTATATCTTTCCTACTCATCAGGGTTCACGTACTTTGAGTAAAAACATGAAAGAGGAAGTCTGTCCACAGTTGAAATGCTTTGTGGGTAATCTAGGTAAAGTTATAACAAGTGTCGTGGAAAAACCTTCAGCTGGGCCAGAATTTTTTAGGTCGCTCCAAAAAAAAGTTTTCTTGACAAATTAAAACAAAGTGAGGTAAAAAAAAAAAAGTAAACTGAGGTCAGCAGAGTTTAATGTAAAGTGAGATTTACTGTATATCAAAAGATGATACAGGAATCTGAAGCTGTTTCGTGGAAAAGCAGCTAAAACAAACTCCTCAGGGATCCCGCTTATTTATCTAAACTGATCACGACTGTGTGGCGCTTCAGTCCATTTCTTTATTTAATAACCTCGGAGATTTCTCCACCATTATTCACTGATGTCCTAATAATCACGGCCTTGAGTATCTTCATCTTTACTACACTTTTAATTCACTGTTATTTCTAAAACATGGAAAATTAAAAGATCAAAATGAACATTTTTAATCTAACGTTATTTCCACAACATACAAATTGAATAAATAAATGGTTAATGGACCCTTATAAGTATATATTTAACGCCCTTTTTCACACTTTTCAACTGATTACTGTTACAAAATTATATGACTCACAGCAAGAAGGCACAGAATTAAAAACAAAAACAAAAAAACAACGGCTCTGGTTCTGCTGCATCAATTTTGAGTCTTTTCTTAAAGTAACAAAATTTATTTCGTTTTTTTGTTAAATTGCTGAACCAGTAGTTTCTGTGGTTTCTTTTGCAGATCTGCTGCATGTCTGTGGTCTGACACGAACAGCTCATGTCTTGGATCTCTATGCTCTTCTTTTCTCTCTCTGCTCTCCCATCAACCTGTCGAGGAAGATGGCCGCCCGCCTCTTAGCCTGGTTCTGTTTTTTCTTTCTGTTAAAGGAGAGTGTTTTCCGAGCAGCCGCTCCCTTTGTTAATTATTGAGTTGTTGGGTTCCTCCGTATAACATGTTAAGTGCCCAGAAAATAACCTGTTGCGTTGTGATTTGCCGCAGTAGAAATAAAACGGAGTTAAATTAAAGTGTTTTAAAAAAATGGCCACGTGGAGGCACCATAACCTGCTGACATCTTCTTTGATCTACGGCTTCACTTCTCACTTTATTCAACTGAAACATGTTCAGTAGGTCGCAAAATATCAAACAGACAAACCAACCTAATTAGTCACGTATCCAATAAAATGTTCCGCAATACACACACGCATTATAGCCGTGCTTGTAAATGAAGGGATGACCTGCCTAAAGCACATGCTTCTCCTGCTCTATCTGCTGGGGCACGGATCGAAGCGCCCGCGGCCCGCTGGATGAGCGCGAGGGTAAAGCTGGGTTAAGGCCCGGAGGAGCCCGGCTTCAGCCCTGCCGACTCAGCACAAAGCCTCCCTCCCCTGTCTCCGTCTCTTTGTAGAGAGGCTGATCAAAGCGTAGAGCGCGCTCAGAGGATTCACAATCGTCAGGGAGCTTCTGAGCGGATGAACACAGACATCCCATTATGTTTCCCAGCAGGTGGGGGCGAAGGAGGTGGGCGGGGCGGTGGGGGGGGAACCCGGGGGATGCCAGAGGGAACGCGCTCGGCCTGCGTGCGAGCAAACAGTGCGAGTGCGAGCTCACAACTTCCGTCCTCCCGGAGGTGCCGATTCTGTGCACGTTCCACGGCGCTCGCGTTTGGAGGGTTGAGATTGAGTGACGCTTGAGTTTTTCGAAGCGTCCGAGCGCGCCAACGGTCTGCGGCTTTGATCCGAAATGAGGAAGGTGGGGTCAAACTCTGCAGTACCGCCTGTTACTTCAGATGAAGATCACAGGATCAAAAGGCTTCCTCTCTCTCCCCATCCTCCACCTCTCTCCTCACTGCCTTAACCTGCGGCGTCCTCGTCTCACCTCTGCACCTCTGAAAATGCACAGAACCCGTCAGAGGCTCTTAAACTCTTAAAAACGTTGCCGCTCCGCTGCGGCAGGATGGAGTTATTTACTGTCACTGAGATCAGAGCGAGTTCAGAGATGAAATCCCCAGCCAGCTGCAGGACCGCTCCTGCACCGCTGACCTCTGACCTCCCTGCTGATGTGGGATGAAGCATAACAAAAAAATATTTCCTTACAGATATCAGGGCCGGTGCAGTTGAGACTAAACAGATGTTTGTACCGTTTTACAGCTTTACGATTCTCCCGTCTCGACTTTAATGAAGATAATAAAGCAGGAACTAAGACTTCTGAAACAATTTTGGTTTCCTGAAGACCCTTCTGTCCTCTGTTTACACTCCTCCACGATAGATTTGCTTAATCTGAACAGCAAATTAGATGAGGATGACTTGGCTTTCTACCAGCAAGCCGGGCTTTACTTTGGGATTTGGGGGAGTCTCCTTGATGAGTCACTAGCTGTGGCTTTTAAGCCTATTTTAAGACTGTAAATCACTGCTGCTGCACAAAGACTTCATAAGTGTGTGTGTGTGTGTGTGTGTGTGTGTGTGTACACAGACGTGTGAGAACCCACGTGTTGAATTTGCCACTTACCTCATTCTTTGATTGAGGTAGCTGCAGCTGGAAAGTGGATGCGAAGGTATTCTCTGGAGCGACAGTCGGCCTGAGGAAGAGGAGGAGGGAGGGTGGATGATGGAGAGAGGAAGACAGGAGGTGAGAGGAAGAGAGGTTCCACATTTAACAAGTTGTCACGACTTCTTTCTGCTGCTTCGGCTGCGATTGGATGCGAGCAGGAACTCTCTTACACCCCGAATACTTCTAAAGTCGGAAATTAAAATGAAGTGCCAGAACAATCTGATCTCTTCTGTTTGCTGCCAAATCGTACAAACAACATAAATCACTGTGGGACACAGTCGTCTGTTTGCAGACAGATTTCCGAGGCAGCGTCCTCTTCCAAACATCATTAGATTTTAGAAATTCAGAAAACAAGTTTCAGGGGATTCAAAATGACATTAATTGGCATTAACTACATCTTAAACTCTCAGATTCAAGCTGGTAGTGATGAAAGAAGGCGTGTGAGAACGATCCATGTTCAGCTCAGACATGAACAACAAAAACTGCATCGTATGTACAATATTATCAATGAGAAACGTCCCGTCATTAAACACGAGTGACAGACTTACGAGTGTTTTCAAGATGTACAAATATATCCCCGCTTCCAAAAAAGTTGGGACGCTGTGTAAAATGTAAATAAAATCAGAATGTGATGATTTGCAAATCATGTAAGCCCATATTTAATTGAAAATAGACTAAAGACAACATATAAAATGTTGAAACTGCTAAATTGTATTGCTCTATGAAAAATATGTGCTCATTTTGAATTTGATGGCAGCAAGACATTTCAAAGAAGTTTGGACAGAGTAAAAAAAAAAAGACAGACAAAAGAAATAAATCACCTGGTGGAACATCTCACAGCTAATTAGGTTACCTGGCAACAGATCAGTAACATCATTGGGTATAAAAAGAGTTTCTCAGGGAGGCAGAGTCTCTCAGCAGTGAAGATGGTGTGAAGTTCATCACTCTGAAAGACTGTGTGGGAAAATACTGCAACAGTCTAAGAATAATTTTTCTCTAAAATTGGAGGGAAAAATACAACAAACTGAAGTGAATCAGTTCAGAACCGGTTCTCCTGGACCACGGCTCCTGGCAAGGTGGAAATGCAGAGGTGAGCAGATGTGCACAGCTGGCTCTCTGCAGGGGCTTCTGATACATCCAGGCCACACACACACAAACATAAACACTAGCAGAGTAATGGCTTTGGTCCACTGGCCTGGGGCAGGTCTTTATCCTCTATCCCCCCAAAGGCTGTGAAGCCCTGCAGCTATGCCCTTCTGCTTCGCTCCCTCTTCCTCTCTAAATCCATCCTTCCTTTACCAAATCATTTTTATAATGCCCCTCCTTCCAGGAATTCACCTTCCCTCGCTCCATTGTTTTTTTTTTGTTTTCCCAAGCCAAATCCATTTTATCACTCTAATCAAACTTCTTCCTGCAGATCTCCCTCTCATCTCCACCCCGGGGCGACTCTCACATCTCCCTCCAAGCTCTCCTCCACCGTCCGGAATGTCAGACAGCCATATATTAACATTTAGACATCCTCCAGGCCCCAAAGGGGAGCTCTGCTTTAAATCAGTCACATCCTCTCACCACCTTCGGAAAAGTTGCACACGCCGACCGGTGCAGCCGGCGCCGGTGGAGCGCCGGTGTCAATCTGCACCGATGTTTCAGCCCGTCAGGTGTCTGATGCGACTGCCTTGAGCTTCTCTTCCTCTCAGTTTCTCCTCTAAGACCTGTCTGTTCCCTTCAAATTCCACTAAACACATTGACTCGCGTTGTCGTCAGTCAACGGGCTGCTCCACACGGAAGCTTTCGGTTTCAAAAGAGGAACGAACGGGGAAAGTTAAACTGCTTTCATTGTGCCGATCAGAGCTGGTATTAAAGTACATTATTATTTATGTTTTATTTTTTTATATGACTAGCCTGACATTTTTTTCTCACTGCAGCTCAACAATAACAATAAATATAGCAACTTTTATAATACAAATAACTTGTTCTTTAAATAGTTTTCTTAAAAAAAATAATAAATTAAGCAATTTCTGGTAAACCCAAATCAATTTCAGGCACAAAATGGACAACTTCCAGTTAGTTCCCACCCACTTCTGGTCTAAACCCCGCCCCCTCCGAGTACAGCTACAGAAAGTTTTGTTGGTTTAACAGATACAGATACAGATAATAGTGCACTCACTCGTCCTTAGTATTTACATCACTGATTAATCTTTCAATAGTTTTTTTCACATTTTATCAAATCTAAGAAACCCGATAAAAAATATTCATCACAGTTCCCCAAAGCCCACGATGACCTTTAAAAATTAATATTTTCTCCAAACAACAGTCCAAAACCAGAACATGTTCAATTCCCACCCACATTAAAAAACAGAAAAGCACTAAATCCCCACTTTTGACAGCCCGAGGCATCGTCGGGCTGTCAGACAGAGGGTCCACCTTCGAGCACACAAAAGTGTCTCTATAAATATTCAATGAGTTGCAATTGAATTTGGTCTCCAGAAGATGAATCACAATGACCGTTCCAGCCGGTCAAACTTTTATTCTGCTCAATACTTTGGTTTGTGATCAAATATCTTCCATCAGCTACAGCTAATAAACAAGCTAAACCGAGCATTATACCTGCTATATACAAGAATGTTATCTTTGTCACCGTGAGTGTGCAGCCAAAGCGTAATACACCCGTCTGTCCACCAGAGGACGCTGTGTCGGTTTCACGTTGTGCTTCGCAAATGAACAAGGAGTGATAAAGTCGGCGTAAGGTGGAGGTTGGGGTGGTTGGATGGAACAAACAAACTTTTAACTGGGAAACTGTAAGAAAACAAAAGGCAACGTGGGTTCATTTTACGTTACGAGAGTAAGTTACTTATGAAACGCTGCGTATTTAACTTATTTAAAACCCGTTAAATAACTTCTGTGACGTACCTAATGTTACTAGTCTAAAAATTAACCCTTGAGCTTTTTCCAACCACGCCTTCGTGGTTTCAGCCCCTTACTTTTCAAACATAGACGAGGCAAATCACGACACTGACACGGTGTCCTCTAGTGGACTGATGAGTGTATTACACCCTCTGGCGTGATACGGGGTCAGAGCATGTTAGCATGTGCTAACATTAGCACTGAGCTCAAAGCCTTGCCGTGCAGCAGAACCTCACAGAGACACAAGTTCATTAAACGAATTTATGAATAATCTATTCAAATCTGCTGGGTACTAAACAGTATATCTGCTGTTTATTGAACATATCCTCCAGCAAAAAAACACTAACAACTAAACAGCAATTTGTGGTAAAGTAATTACGTCGTTCAGAGATTATTTCAGATTACGTCACTTCAAATTTGGATGATGATGATGTGCTGAAATGTTTTTTTTTATTTTATAATTTAGTGTTGTCTACAAATTGAAAAGTGGCCTTCAACTCGTATGTAAATGAGCTGCTGCCTTCAGCAGATTTTACAATTCTATCATTAAGGGTAGAGTCTTGATCTCGACGGGACTAATGAAGACAAATAACGAGTACATTAATAAAACCAAAGCGTGGCTCGTTATGACCCCTACATCGATTCCAGCGAGTGCCTGAACACAAAACTCAGCACCAACAAGGAAACAAATAGAAGCTAAAGGAAAATCTATGTGACTCAAAGCGAGCGTGTCTTTCCCCACACGTTACGCAACACATAACTTTGTGTAAGACACAGAAAAAGTGAGACGTGTTATTGTTCAGCGCTGGGAGAGCAGAGCAGAGAAAAGGTGGAGCACAGTGACGGTGTGAAATCCCTGCGACGACAATTCTCCGTAGTTCTGGAGTCTCGGCGGTCTCACGACGTCTGGTGCGCTTCCGTTTCCGTCTTTAGCATCGTTTGCGCGAATCGGCTGTACGTGTGCACGTAGGCTGTGTTTGTGTTACTGCAGAGGTGACAACAACCGAAAATACACGAGCTCTGCGGGCCTGAATTATTCAGAGGGTGGAGAGCGATGCATGGACGGATGGACGGATGGCTGGATTGGATGGATGGATGGATGGGATGGATGGATGGATGGATGGATGGATGGATGGATTGGATGGATGGATGGATGGATGGATGGATGGATGGATGGATGGAATGGATGGATGGATGGATGGATGGATGGATTGGATGGATGGATGGATGGATGGATTGGATGGACGGACGGACGGACGGATGGGATGGATGGATGGATGGATGGATGGATGGATGGAATGGATGGATGGATGGATGGATGGACGGACGGACGGACGGACGGACGGACGGACGGACGGACGGACGGACGGACGGACGGACGGACGGACGGACGGACGGACGGACGGACGGACGGACGGGATGGATGGATGGATGGATGGATGGATGGATGGATGGATGGATGGATGGATGGATGGATGGATTGGATGGATGGATGGATGGATGGATTGGATGGATGGACGGACGGACGGACGGACGGACGGACGGACGGACGGACGGACGGACGGACGGACGGACGGATTGGATGGATGGATGGATGGATGGATGGATGGATGGATGGATTGGATGGATGGATGGACGGACGGACGGACGGACGGATTGGATGGATGGATGGATGGATGGATGGATGGATGAATGGATGGATGGATGGATGGATGGATGGATGGATGGATGGATTGGATGGATGGATGGATTGGACGGATTGGACGGATGGACGGATGGACGGACGGATGGACGGATGGATGGATGGATGGATGAAATGCAGGCAGCGGCGAGAGAAGAGGATAAACAGTACAGTGAGGAAGAGCGAAGTTGGGGAGAAATGAGAAGGTGAGAGGAAGTGGAAAAAGTGAGGACTCATCAAAAGCAAACCACACACACACACACACACACACACACACACACACACACACACACAGCTTGTGGGTCGGGGGGAGGAGGGGTGGAGGGAGATAAATCCTTGCATCTGTAGAGTGCAGCATTAAAAAAAAACTAACAAATAATAAAACCAGAAATCTTTGCTTCTTTGCACACAAATATATCCTGGGCTTCAATAAACTGCACACAAAACATGCATCAGCAATATCCCTCCTTCAAACACTCTGCAGTCATTCTCCTCCTCCTCGTCTTCCTCCTCCTCAATCTATTTTATTCTGTGCATGCACACTCCCCATTGCCTATCACTCACGTTGAAATTCCATCTGTTTTCGCAATCTGGGAGCACAGCTGTAGAGCGTTTTACATTACCTGTCTCCCTGCCCGACACAAAAAGGGGGTCTGGAAAGGGTGGTGGCGGTGGTGGTGGGGCGGGAGGAGACGGGGGGAGACGGGGGGAGACGGGAGGGGGGTATATGGAAACCCAGATCAGAGACCGGCTCGTGGAGACACATTCACCGCCTCTTAGGCTGTACACAATCCCACATCCAGAGAGCCCTGCAGGACTGGGTGGGGCGGGGGAGGGGGGTTATGTTTATGACATGCAAATGCAATGTAAACATCAGCAAAAGCCTTCCAGGAAACCGTTTTTAAAAGGGATGCTGGAGTAGCTTCAGACCACATGGGGACTTCTTACGACCCTACCTACGCATGAACTGTTCCTCAAGGAAGCCGGGAAGCAGCGAGATCCTGCAGCGTCCAGGTAACTGCTGCGTAAGAGGAGGGGAACGTAATTAGCGACGACTTCCGCTCCGAGCAAAGCACTCAGACAGATCGGAGAGGCTTCTGTCCATCCCAGCCAGCTCCTCACAGCCCCATTACCAACAGGATGTCTTCCCATCAGTGAGTGGAGGAGGTGGAGGAGGGGACTACGGGGAGTAATGGGGTTTAACCCCTCAGGCCACAAAGTCATATTTTGAAATTTCCACGAGTCAGTCGGTAACAACGCCGGGGCTCGATGGATTAGAGACGCGTGGGAGAGTTTTGAAAATAAGTGCTTGGTTGGAAAAACAAATATTTTTACTCACCGCCAATCTCAATGATAATTACAGAGTAAATAACAACCGTGCGACTCACCGTCGGTGACACCGATGAGATGAAACCTGCTCTAAAAATTCAGCCGCAACAGTTAAAAAAAACAGCTATTTCTGCTAAAAAAAAAAAAAAAAAATAGCTAAACCAAAGTTAAAAACCAGCTCACAACACTAACGACCAGCTAATAAAGATAACCAATAGCTAATAACGCTAAAACCCAGCGCCGAACCGAGGCGAGGGTTCGTTTTTATCGCCAATAGGATAATTGCGGGATTTTCACCAGTAATGATGTCCCTCCCGATGAGAGGAGAAATCGTCCGGAGCGGAGGAATTTTTAAAAGCTCGCGCTGGAGCTGTAAAAATGGTCTTTCTGATGAGGAGAGCCCGGTTTGAGACGTCACTAAATAATGCTTGAAGCGCACATCAAACGCAAGAATCTCATCGTGAAGCGCAGCTTTCGTTCTGCCGCGAGCCTTTTACAGCACACATTCAAAGAACAGAGACTCTTCCGCTGATGGCGGAGACACAAAGCTTTGGTTTCGAGTCTAAATCACAGGCAAAGGCGCAAAGGTGCTAATACAGCTCACATTTTTTTTTTATGTTATTGTCATAAAGCTGGAAGCTTGAATTTGTTATCTTTTATATGCCATTATTTGTTGTACCGATTTCCTGAGGCAACAAGGCGCCGGCCAGATGAACTCCACGTGACGCGGTCGGACAGGATACCAGTGTGTTTGTCAAGGAACATTAGCTTGAAGAAAATTAGGTTTCAGTGCTACTGCTGTCCATTAGAGCTGTTAAATGACTGCTGAAGGAGAGAAGGAGCAGGGGAGGGTGTGTGTGTGTGTGTGTGTGTGTGTGTGTGTGTGTGTGTGTGTGTTTTGTGTATCCGTGCACAATAGGTCGGAGCAGAAAGGTCAGAAGAGCGAGTTTCTACCTGGAGGTTTGCATGTTTCATTTATCAGAAAGGTGTCAAACACCGACGCATTAGTAGATCGCCATGATGGAGCAGAAGGGAACAAGTTGAAAACGCTATTACACCGTTTTCTTTCAGCATAACTTAACGGCAGTCGGAGGAGACAACGCAGCTCAGCCGACAGCAGCGCCTTCATGAATCAAAGGGTAACATTTAAAAAAACAAAACGTACATAAATCACCTGAAAAGGTCGAAACGTTTGAATTCTTGATTTTAGCCTTCGTTGTCCTGCGGTTCGTGTTATTTCCAGGCTTCTACAACCAACAGTGTAAAAATCTGTAAAATGTAAATAAAAACAGATTGCGATGATTTGCAAATCATGTAAAGCCATATTTAATAAAAAAAAAAAAAAAAAATAGCTCTTTAGGACCAGAGGATGCAGCGTCCTCCAAAACGAATTTCCAAAACATTTTGATTCCTCAGACCTCAGTCCATCTTAAATGAGCTCGGGTACCAGAGAAGCCGGCGGTGTTTCTGGATCATGTTCATATCTGGTTTCTTCTTTGCATGGTCGAGTTTTAACCTGCATTTGTTGCTGCAGCGATGGACTGTGTTCACAGACGATGGCTTTCAGAAGTGTTCCTGAGCCCGTGCAGTGATTTCCACTTACAGAGTTGTGTCTGTTTTTAATGCAGTGCTGCCTGAGGACCTGAAGATCACCACCATCCAATATTGGTTTTCAGCCTTGTCCCTTGTGTTCAGAGATTTCTCCAGATTCTCTGAATCTTTTAATGATATTATGAACCGTAGATGATGAAATCCACAAATTCTTAATTGTCGCACTTTTTGCCCTCAAAGCCTTTCAGAGTGGTGAACCTCTCCTCACTGGAGACTCTGACTCTCTAAAATGTTCATATTATACCGAATAATGCTGCTGATCTGTTGCCCAGGTGACCTAATTAGTTGGAAGATGTTTTTTTTTTTTAGTGTGACACAACTTTTCCAGTTTTTTGGTGATTCTGTCCCAACTTTTTTGGGGGGGGATGTTTTACTGCCATCAATTTCAAAATGAGCACATATTTTTAACGTTGTCTTCGATATATTTGATTCTATTTTTTTTTCCCAACAAATCAACAAAAGACTGCGACTCCGCTCCGATGTCGGCGGCAGCAACACGACATGACCGCGAGTTACTATAAGTGAACGAAGCCGAGCTCTCCGAGTCCCTTTTTACGGGCGTGGGAGTTGTGATTTTCGATCTGGAACGTGTTGGCCTCCTCTCCCTGCCCTCTACCTGCGTCTCTGTCGCTGTCACGGTGACCGGCCCGAGGATGAGGTGAGGCAGGTGTCCGCTTGCCTCCTACCTCCGTGACGCGTTGAGGCGCGGGACGCCGGAGGGGTGTGAGAATTTAATGGCGTGAGGGAGCGCGGCTCGGACGGGGCGTGAATTAAGCTCCCGATGAGACGCACACGCGTGTTTCAGTTTTTTCTCCGACTATGAGATTCTGCTGCAGTGCATTCACACATCAGCCTTCACTGCAGAATCCAACCATGATGTCATCTTTTCTCTTTCTGAGTCTGTGGAGCTGTGGGAGGCGGGGCTTATATCTCGATCGAGATAGGAGGAGAGGAAAAGAAACAAAAACAAACTAAATATATTTACATATCTTCTGAGGGTTAATTCGAAGTGTGTTTAATGTTTTACAAGATGAACACTCAGCTGCTGTGGTTTATGAAATCATTATCAAATATGAATGTGTAAAGAGCTGAAACAAGAGACTGTTATCCAACAATGAATAAACTTGGATGTTATTGTCATTGTTTTCCTTCCCTTTCTCAAATATGAATGTGATATCAGGATTTTTAAAGAACAGGAGCATTCAGCTCTCCCAAAACTGAAGGACTTTGATCTCTCTGCGCCAACTGCAACACCCGGTTGTCTTTGGTACGACCTGAATGACGAATGAAACGGGGACAAAATGGAATTAACACCGAATTCAGAATCTGATCAGAGATAAAGAAAAATTTCTTTCTGAAATTCTTCTTCTTGAAATTCTTCTTCTTCCTGAAATTCTTCTTTTTCTTCCCGAAATTCTTCGTCTTCCTGAAGTTCTTCTTCTTCCTCTAATTCTTCCTCTAATTCTTCTTCTTCTTCCTGAAATTCTTCTTCTTCCTGAGATTGTTCTTCTCCCGGAAATTCTTCTTCCTCAAAATCATCATCATCATTCTAAAAAATCATCATCTTCATCTCTTTTATTACAACCCCTCACCGCCACGAAGCCTCTCAGCAGTTCATTCGATGTGACGTCTCTTCAGCTGCAGATGATTGTGGGTCAGAACATCCAGAGAAGACTGTAAACTGGATGTAGCAGGACATCCTGGTACTTTTGACATACTCTATTTCACACACTGTGTACTTGGGCACACTGAATCTTTCTCAACACACTCAACAAGTGGAAACTGAGTATTCGGGGGGAAAATAAACAGGTGGTTACGCCAAGAAAACAAAAATCCAATAAAACACTTCATCGCAAACCTCCTGCCTTCAGACCACGTGACCTCCGAGAGTTAACCTGCCTCTGTTTACGTGTTCTTCTCGCGTTCAGACGACGCCTCCCTCCGGTGGACGGGGCGGAGTACTGCACGCTTTGACGTGACCTTTGTAATTCGACGCACGTCTGTCCCGCTGCCGCTTCGCGGCGTTTAGAACGACGCGACACGGGCGGTCTTCCTGTCGGACTGACATGTTTTTCTGAGGGAATTAAACGCGACACTCATCACACCTGGACCCGTGAGCGCTTCCTGTCTGCGATCTCAGAGAACAGGAAGTGTATGAAAAAGAAAACACGGCGCAGAAAAGACTGAGAGGAGAAGCGCTAGACTGAAAGATGATTGGACGGAGGAAGGTGAGAGCGTCCCTGCTTCTCTGTGATGTCCACATCCAGTGCTCTCCTCTCTCCCCCCCCCCCCTCCCTCTCTCCCCCTTCCTCCCCCCAGCAGCTAAAACACATCACACTCTGATGAAATAAACACACACACACATAGGAGGGGGATGAGTTAGCAGCTCCCCTAGAGAAAAAACTGATTTTGAGATGTGTGTGTGTGTGTGTGTGTGTGTGTGTTTTCTGTTAGGACTTCAAAGCGTGTTTAACAGCAGCAGCACAGCACAGCCTAGTGGCAGGACGAAGAAGCGCCGCCGGGCTGCAGCAGGGATCAGCCCAGGTCACGTTCTCCCTCTTCTTTTCTTGTACCCAAAAACAACAATCAGCATTTATTTTTATTTTTATTTTTTATTTTTTTAAGACTAAAACTTTGAAAAAAAATAAAATAAAAAATGCTCTAAACATTACGACTCGTGTGACTCACGACTGCTGCAGACGACCGTTAACTTCCAACACCCACTTATTACTTTTTTTTAGGAGTCCCAGCATGCACTGGGGCAGGAGGCAGAGTACACCACAGCTCCTTAATACGAGACAAGGGACGATAAAATATTCATTGTGATCTTTATCGCCACCAGTTCAGCTCGGTTTACTGAGTCCACTTGAACTTCTGCAGCCGGCAGTTAAGAAAAAGATCCTTCTGAAACGTCAGACAAGAGCTTTATGTTTGGACTCTGAAAACGTTGTTGTTTCAATGACATGAAGATCACATGTACGAGAGTCTGATCACCTCCCGCCTCCCATTTATCCAACTCAGATTTAACTTCTACAGCAGCTTCCATGCAGCGGTGCGTCCCAAACGCGCTTCACATCGCAAGATATTTCAATAAAAACGAGAAGAAAACTGGAAAACAAAGATTAAAACGAACCCCAAACAATAAATAAAACAGTAAAACAACAGAGCCGCAATTTTAAGCCGAGCCTAAAAGATATGTCTTAAGTTTTCTTTTGCAGATGTGCGCAGAAGTAAAAGTCCTTCAGGTCCTCGGGTAGATTGTTTCAGAGCGTCACGAAGGCTCAGAGCGAACTCTCCAAAATGTGTTTGCGGAGATCCTGGGATTAACGAGGAGGCCGGCGATGGAGGATCTGATGGATCTTTAAAAAGTAAATCTGATGCTGAGTTCCAGATGACGTCACTTCCCTCAGAACATTTGGGAGGGTGATGACCCTCCCAAATATCTGCAGCTTTCATTATTTTACCCAGAAATCAACAGTGTTTTTGTGTCCTCTGTTGAACGCACTCGATAAAAGCGCTGATTCTTCTGTCCAGCAGCAGCAGTGGAAAAAAATAAAAGTGTTCCGGAAAAGCAGCAGCTTCTTCAGACGCCTGCACTTAAAAATAAAAAGAGTTATGCCCCGCCCCCTTCCTCTAAAGTAGCCAAGATGGCGACCGTTTAGGGTGGAAAGTGTCCAGAGTTTCCCTTTTTCAAATGATATAAATCAAACCTTTTCCACAGATTTCATCGAGTCTCTTGTTGTTTTGCCGCCTTTCACTTTCCCACAGAAGCATGAGTCATCGTGCTCTGGTGTCCTGCAGCGTGTTCACTTTGTTTGGCTGAGAGAACAAAAACAACAACAACAACACACACACACACACACACACACACACACACCTACACACACCTACCAGCCTGCACAGTACACACGTTGTATAACTGGACAAATCTTACTGTTAATATCAAGCAAAGATCCTGGACCACAAACTTTAACCCGGATACAAGTTTGCGTGCTTCCATCGTCACCGTGGCAACCTGCAGCTTCGTCGCGTCGTGTTGCCGTCCGAACCTGTTTGCAGTTTTTTGCAGAGCGTCTGTAATTCGGCCGCGGACGTCGTTCCCCTCGAGGCCCGGCTGCCGAGGAGCGCCGCCCGGCTCGCACCTCCTCGCTCCACAGCGGGACGCCGTTACGCAAAGCGATGCTCGCCTGTCTTTTGTGGTTCTTTTGTCTCCTCCTTCACACTGCTCCGCCGCAGCTTTTTGCAAGCAAGTTTGTTTGCTGTTGTGCAAAACTTGTGGTGTGTTGTTTTTTGAGGGGAACTCGCTCACGCAAAGTTTCCGTGCTTTCTTTTGCAGATATTCCTGAAGCTGCATGTCTTTGGTTTACTGGCTTTAACAACAGTTCATGTCTTCATGTCTCGTCGGAGGTTTCTTTAGTTAAAAGAGGCTTTTTCCTTCCTTCTGTCGGAGGTTTCTTCCTGTTAAAAGAGAGTTTTTCCTTCCTTCTGTCGGAGGTTTCTTCCTGTTAAAAGAGAATTTTTCCTTCCTTCTGTCGGAGGTTTCTTCCTGTTAAAAGATAATTTTTCCTTCCTTCTGTCGGAGGTTTCTTCCTGTTAAAAGAGAGTTTTTCCTTCCTTCTGTTGGAGGTTTCTTCCTGTTAAAAGAGTTTTTCCTTCCTTCTGTCGGAGGTTTCTTCCTATTAAAAGAGAATTTTTCCTTCCTTCTGTCGGAGGTTTCTTCCTGTTAAAAGAGCTTTTCCTTCCTTCTGTCGGAGGTTTCTTCCTGTTAAAAGAGAGTTGTTCCTTCCTTCTGTCGGAGGTTTCTTCCTGTTAAAAGAGAGTTTTTCCTTCCTTCTGTCGGAGGTTTCTTCCTGTTAAAAGAGAATTTTTCCTTCCTTCTGTCGGAGGTTTCTTCCTGTTAAAAGAGTTTTTCCTTCCTTCTGTCGGAGGTTTCTTCCTGTTAAAAGAGAATTTTTCCTTCCTTCTGTCGGAGGTTTCTTCCTGTTAAAAGAGTTTTTCCTTCCTTCTGTTGGAGGTTTCTTCCTGTTAAAAGAGAGTTTTTCCTTCCCTCTGTCGGAGGTTACTTTAGTTAGAAGAGTTTTTTTTCTTCCCTCTGTTGGAGGTTTTTCTCCCTTAAAGGAGAGTTTTTTTCCCCCCTAACTTACGTGGGAATTGTTGAATTGTTGGGTTTCTCTGTATGATGTAAAGTTCTGCTGCATTTAGTGCCATGAAATAACCTGTTTTTATTTGGCGCTATTTTAAAGAAATTGAATTGAATTGTATAATTAAACTTGACCTGTTGCAGTGTGTGTGTGTGTGTGTGTGTGTGTGCGCGCACCTGTCTGATGGGCTCAGGCACCCGGTAGCGGCAGCAGGAGTGTGTGAGGCGGACGGCCGTGTCCAGGCTGATCTTGTGGCCCACGGAGACGTACACCGGCTTCGAGCTCTTGTCGGAGCTTCGCAGCGCCTGAATTCAAACGGGAAAAGTCTCAGCGTTCGTCTCTCGATGGCAATCATCGTCACAGTTTTGTTAAGTTTTGACTCTCAGCTGGGTGGGTGTCCGTTTGAAGTCAGCAGCATCACAATAACCTTTGGTAAAAGCATTTGTTTTCTATTTTTCGTGTGCACCGCCGCACCTTGCCGAGCACTTTGCCTGAGGCGGCGGTGAGTGGGAAGCTGTCTCCTCCTTTCTGCAGAGCAGCTATCTGCGGAGGCAAAGAAACAAACATCAAAGTCAGAAAACATGTACAGCATGCCAAAACAAAGAGCAAGAAACTATTAGCCTGATGTGGAGGCTTCGCTCTCTCTCCTCCTCTTTAACCTTTGAATAACTCCATTATGTCCAACTGCAGCTTCAACATGTAAAACTGTATTTTTTTGAAAGGATGGTGAGTTATGTCTTTGACTGACTGCAAAATGCCTGAATACATAAAGGAAAAGAAATTCCTGCCGCAACCAAAAAAAAAATAAACGTGTGGAGAAAAAAAAACATCTTCAAATTTGACTCTTTTCAACCTGGAAACAGGTTGTAATAAAGTGGAGCACCTAAAAAAAAAAAGATCTTTCGGAACTTTTATTTCTTTGAAAAATCCAAACAAAACCTTTTTTTTTTTTGTCAAAACAGAATTTCAGGTAATATTTATAAAAGAAAATACTATTATTCCTCAAAATTTCTATTCATGTTGACGGCAATGTTAATAATTATTGAATGAATTATAATTATAATTAAAATGATAAAATCAACATATAATAAACTTTTTTCTCAGCTTTAAAACAAACAAATATCTACAGAAAAACTACACAAGTTCAAATAAAAAAAAATAAAAAAAAAAACATTATTGAAAACTGTAAGAGCAAACCATCAGCAACAAAGACCTGTTGTGGTTTTTTTTTTGTTTTGTTTTTGTTTTTAATAACGGCAGAGCAGAAATCTAATTATTCCAAAAGCTCCGTATATGAAAAAGTGTAACGAAAGATTTGTCATCCGCATGGTGAGTCACCATTTACCGGATAACACTTTTTACGAGTCCTCTTACATCGGGGTATTAAATCAGAATAAAGGAAAAGGCTTCTTTTTGTTTTGATGGGATGATGATGTACTCGGGGAAACTTCTCCGTTTAATCCTGCAGGATCTAAAAGTTTTCGCTCAAAGAGACGACGCAAAGTCAGAACGTCGCGATGCCTCCGACTTGTGTGCAGCTGTTTACGGGCCAGAGCGATGAAGGGAGTTTAGCCTCCGTGATGGATGGAGTGTCGGCTCCGCTGTGACTGATTACAGCAGGCAGCCAGCGGGGAGACAGGAGGGGCCGCACGGGGCCCCCGATCCCGGCTGGGTTGAGGCCAGTAGTGTGTGTGTGTGTGTGCGTGTGTGTGTGTGTGTGTGTGTGCGTGCGTGTGAGAGAGAGAAAGAGGACAGAGGCCAGAACAGCAGAAGTCAGAAACACAGAGCGAGTCATCAATAACAGCCGTTTGAGTTTCAGCCAAGTTATCAGCGAGGGAGAAAGACAACGAGAGACACGGAGAGGGAGCGAGACGAAGAGATGAAGGGCGAGGAAGAGGAGGCACGGACGAGGAGGCTGAGGAGCATCAACAAGGACCCAGAAAGAAACATTTTCTACCACCTTTCATCTTTTCCCGTTTTGTCTCCGACTCATCGAACGCATTATGCTCAGCCGCAAACAGCGAGGAGAGAGCGGGTCGAGATGGACCCCGTCCACGTTAATGGGATGTCCGCTCGGCCTTTAATGGAGGCTATAAAAAGCCTCCATCTTACCATCGGGCTCCATTATTTACTCCTAAAGAGAAAAATATACTCGTTGCTTTCCCCTCTGTCTGGTTTTTAAGGCTCGTGTCATTTCCCTGGACTTGAAAAATATTTAAGTTTGATTAATTTACAGTTCGATTTTTCTGCAGATTTATAGGAATACTTTTTTTTTTTTAAGAGTGAGACGGGTGGATCGATGTCACTCTCCTGTCTGCTGTCTGAGGACTCGGAGAGTTGTTAGGGATGTTAGCAGTTTGTTAACATTGTTAACTGTATGTCAACTTGAATTGAGATGTTTGTTTTTTTAGCGATGTCAGCTGTTTGTTAGCTGGATGTTAATTTGAGTTTATCTGGGTTTTTTTTAAGCAAAATTAGCTCCGTTAGCTGGTCGTTAACTAGAGTTTAGCTGTTTGTTTGTTCTACTTCGACCTCCGGAGGCGTCCGGACGGAAAAACATTCGCTGCAAACCACCTGAACCGTGTCGCCGTGGCGACGGGGTTCTCCAACGTTCCTCAGCTTAGACGACACAATCGCAGCTCCTCGCCGGTCCGACTCACCCGAGTTCACTCGCCGCTACTTCTTTTCCGTTCCCAAATAATTCGTCACAAACTTTAACGCGCGCTTCTCTGATCAAGTTTCATTTTTTTTTTTTTTTTTTTTGCTTTAAGGAGTATTTCTTTTTTTTTTTTCACTTTACTTCCTTCCAATGGCCGCACACTTTCCTCTGATGAAGACATACACCTTCACTCTGGAAGCCGGCACATGTAATTGCTGCAGAAGAAAACTCAGTAACCTTCAGAGGCACTTCTCAGACTACATATTGGTTTTTAGAAAAACTGTCAGTTTGCTGGCGCCGTTGTTGGAAACTCTGACATCTAACTGATGCTGGCAGCATATCGGCTGTCAGCGGTACGAGGCGGCGGCGGCGGCGGCGGCGTGGGGATCCGTTGATGGTTAATCTTGTTTCTGAAGAGCTAATTTGCTGAAATTTGGTGGGGAGCCCGACGTGGCTCGTGTTTCACGGATTACTTCACAGCTAATTTCCCACCTAGCACTTAAAGTCGGCGTTGACTCGAGGCATCGCTGTTCTCCGCGTCCATGAGGACAAATTAGACGAAGCCCCAGAGACGGAGAATCATACGAATGCGGCGCTCTAAAGTTTCATGCGCGGCGACGGATCCAAAGCTTAAAGCTCGAGCCCAAAAGACCCAGCAGAGGCGCGCGGTGCCACAGCTACCCGATACTGGAAAACAAGCCGGCCGCTGGTGTTTGGACGCGGACGGTCGGCGGAGGCGCGCGACTGCGTCCCCGAGGGGGGGTCACCGTCCTCCGCGTAAACAGAGATCTGATTTCTCCCGACGGCAGAGACGAGCTAATATTTTCAGACGCCAGAGCCACTAACTCTAATTGATGGAGATGGATACGCCGCTGCGGAGAATTGAATTAGCATCTCGCACGACTCGACGAGGACCGTCGGGGTAAGCGGACGGTGCAGCGCCTGCTAAGTGAGCTCGCGGTACGTCAGATGTCCAATCTGGTTCCCTCGGAGTATCACTCAGCGTTAAGGCGAATGTCCATCACTGCTATTTTCCACGTTGGTATATATTGAAAATTTGCATATTGAAACTTTTCTTCCGGAAGCACTTGAGCTCAATTATTATCACTGTCGCCTCAGAGCAGAACTAACAGGTGTTTGTTCCCGTTCGACTTGTATTCAAAAAGCCACCTTGGCGACACGGGCAGGCCTCGGCATTCGCGCCAACGCTCACATGCGCGCAGACAACGACGCGCAAACGCACACACGGGCGCAATTCAACAGCAACCGGGAGCTCTGTCCATCGCTTCCTCCATCCCTGACATTTCTTCACTTTTATTTTTTTTTTTTTTAGACGCAGCGGGCAATAAACACAACGAAACAGCGATTAAACTTTGAAAACTTTAAATATTTAATCGCCTGACTCTTGTTAAAGTTGGCAGCGAGGTTACAGGAGAAATACTGACCGCTACTCCAAATACAACCGTGTTCCCCCCCCCCCAAAAAAAAGTTGGGACACTGTATAAAATGTTCATAAAAACAGAATGTGATGATTTGAAAGTCACATTAACCCATATTTAATTGAAAAACATCACATTTTATTGTTTAAAAAAAAA
Source organism: Embiotoca jacksoni (assembly GCF_022577435.1). Taxonomy (NCBI): domain Eukaryota; kingdom Metazoa; phylum Chordata; class Actinopteri; family Embiotocidae; genus Embiotoca; species Embiotoca jacksoni. The sequence continues at coordinate 1,070,850 of NW_027185392.1, forward strand.
AAAAAATGCTCATTCTGAATTTGATGCCAGCAACACGTCTCAAAAAAGTTGGTACAGGTGCATGTTTACCACAGAGTTGCATCAACTCTTCTTTTTACAAAACTCAAACTAAACCTTTGGGAGCTGAGCAGACCAGTTGCTGTTGTCCAAATATTGCCTGAAATAGGATTTCAGCTTCATCACGGATGCAGGCCTTTTTAAACTGCGCGCGGACAACAAGCAGGATGGTCCCTCTCCTCGTTTGCTCGGACGACACAGAGTTCATGATTTCCAGAAATGTTTACAAATTTGGATTCGTCAGACCACAGGACAGTTTTCCACTTCGCCTCGGTCCATCTTATAATGAGCTCGGGTCCAGAGAAGCCGGCGGTGTTTCCGGACCATGTTTCTATCTGGTTCCTTCTTTGCATGGCGGAGTTTTAACCTGCATGTGTGGATGCAGCGATGAACCGTGTTCACAGACGATGGTTTTCAGAAGTGTTCCTGAGCCCATGCGGTGATTTCCACTCCAGAATTGTGTCTTGTTTTTAGTGCAGGACCCGAAGATCGCCACGACCATCTAATACTGGTTTTCAGCCTTGTCCCTCGTTTGCAGAGATTTCCCCAGATTCTCTGAATGTTTTTTGCAACATGGCATCAAATTCAAAATAAGCACATATATTTCGTAAAACAGAAGAATTTCTCAGTTCCAACATTTGATATGCTGTCTTTGTTCTATTTTCAAGTGAAATATGGGTTTGCGTGATTTGCAAATCATCACATTCTGTTTCTATTTACATTTTACACAGCGTCGCAACTTTTTTCGAGACACGGTCGTACAAAAGACGTTTGAATTATTTTTTTACCGAAACCACTGACTTGACGAAGCTGCGCAGCGCAGCGGGGGGGAAAAACAGACGCACGCGTCTGCAACAGTTTTGGGTTGTAATCCTCGATAATTGTATGCAATGCTCTTACTTGCGATTGGTGCTCCTCGCTCTTGTACACGCCGTGCACCTGCAGCAGGTTCTTGGCCACGCCCACGCAGGCCAGCCCCGACAGCACGCCCAGATGACACGCCAGGCCGAACTCTGCCAACGGTCCAAACGGCACAATCCTAAACTCAAGTTTCTGGGCTGAAACCGCAGACTGTTTATAAAAACGGACGACACGACGCGTTCCTGGAAATGAAGGCTCCGAAAATACGACGCCATTGCTTCGAACATTATTTTGTCTCCTCACCTCTGTAGTGGAAGAGACCGTTACCGTCCACCAACACCACCTGCAGACAGGGAACACGATGCAGACACAACGAGGATTAATTCACAAGTAGTAGTAGTACAAAAAAAATAAAAAATAAAAATATATATATATATATATATATATTTGTAACATTCACACATGTAACAGGTGAAGTGAAGAATGTTAATCCTGGATACTTAAATCGTGCTCTTACATACCAGTACTCTCACTCCTGTAGTATTTGTGTCAACATGTTAGTGTTGTTCAAACTGCACAATTACAGGAAATAACCGCAACATTTGAACGCATCACCTGCCAACATATCTGCAGCTTTAATTATTTTACCCAGAAATCCACGTTTAATGCACACAATAAACACACCGACGGAAAGTCTGCAAGTACATCATCCGGGTACTTAGAGCATGTTTCCGTGCTTGTCACGTGTGCACTCGAAATAAGTGAGTCTACGCCATTTGAAACAAATCATCCCCCTTGTCAGGTGTGTGTGTGTGTGTGTGTGTGTGTGTGTGTAAGCAGCAGTGTGTCTTCGAAAGTTGAATTCAGTAGGAGCTGTAATAGATTTCTAAAAAAACGTCCAGCTCCAACACACCGATGGATTCGTGACTCCACAGACGTTCATAAGTCACCGGGAAAACTCACTTCAAAGGTTGCAGGTAAAGGGAGCAGAAATCTGTCCACAGCTAAATGTCAGAGGAAGTAAATCCAAGTGTGTGTGTGTGTGTGCGTGTGTGTGTGTGTGTGTGTGTGTGTGTGTGTGTGTGTGTGTGTGCGTGCGTGTGTGCGTGTGTGCGTGTGTGTGTGGTTGGATTAGAGGTGACTCTTTGAGAAACAGCGACAGGAGCTGTAGTTCGTTCTGTGTTTAAAGGAACAGTACGCAGGATATACCGACATCTAGTGGTGATGGGGCAGGTTGCAACAAAATAAATTTAGCAAAGAATAAGAAATTCAATTTAAATGTAAAATGAGAATTAAGACAAAAATAAAGTCGCAGGTGGGAATATCGCAGGAAGAAATGCACTTGCTTCATAAATAAGGAAGACCGTGTATAAAAATGCTCGTAGCTTCCGAGAAGGGAGGGGGGGGGGGGGCGTGTCTGTTTGATTGACAGGCCTGTGGTGCAGTCAGGTCACAGCTATCGGTGGGCGGGACATAGTATCGTCAGGTTTCCAATCAGATCAGTCGGATCCACCGCTAGCTCCTCCCCCGGCCCGTCCAAATATGGTCACTTCCTGCTCCGGACCGGCAAGATGGTGAAGGACAAAATCTGAACATTTCGGGGTGACGTCACAGTCGGTAGCCACTCCCCAGCCTATGTTAGCCTCGCCTAGTTTGTTAGCCGTTTTAAAACCGACTAAAACAAAACACGCAGAAATGTAGTGCGTAGATAACGTTGACCTCCCGAGCTCCATTTGGTCACCGGCGTGAGAGTTTTGTCGCTCCCCGAAAGAACGAGGATACGTTTCCCCGACCGTTCAACTCATTTCAAATTGAACCCAACTTTAAACCCGAGGACATATATGTTTGACATGTTTGAGTTTCCAGACCTGAGGGTAAAGAGCAGGCTGGTTCCTCTTCAGCCGCCGCAGAGCCTCCAGGAGGAACGGGGTCTCCCTGAAGGCCAGGAAGCCGGCGATGTAGGGGGCGGTGAGGGTCACCATCTGACTGTCTTCGTACAGCACCTGGCGGGACGGAGAAACAAATCTCACATCTTAACGAAACCTGACCAGGCGTCTATTCACCGCACCGGGTTTAAATACGTCACATCTGGAGCTGGGACAGTGACGCCGTCAGGGTGCAGGTGCTCTGGACAAATGCATCCACCCCAGAGTGAATATGTAAGAGCGACTCCACGGGAGCTCGCACAAGCTGTGCAACATAATCGCCAACATCCCCCATATGGCACAAACTGAAACATCTGGTACTTGTTGAATAAAGGCTGCGAACATATTCTGACCGTCAGACGGTTCGTTCTGCGGAAGACTCCTGAAGCATTTGGAAAGAGGACACGGTTTCAATTTACGGTGAAATGATGGGATGGGAATTGGTCCCCCAGACTCAGACTATCAACACCGAGCTCTGGCGGGACCTTCCGAGGCGTCCGTCCTCGTTCGGACTTCTTTTCGGGCCTCGTCGTCTTCAGGCCAGTCTGGGTTTCGTGCTTCCCGTTTGATTTTTGAAATGTCCACGATCGGTTTCACCTGTCCCTCGTTGTCCTTCCCTCCGTGCTGTATTCAGTCCGTGCGCTCTTCTTCCCTCCTTGTCAGTTTGTTTCAGTCACCTGCCCGTGGCTGCCTCTTTTTTGAAACCCGGAGAACGCAAACCACCTGAACTGCGGCGCCATGGCAACAGGGTTCTCCAACATGACAACCCGCCAGGCGGTCCGCGCTCTGAACAGGGTTTGTGAGCCACATCCTTTAAAGATATGAGCATAATTCATGCGTAGAATGTGAACTATTCAGAGTGGACTGCACAGTCTGCGCAGGGAGTAAACTGCTCTGCACATTACAAACTCATTTTTCACACATTGCTGCCTCCTGCCGTCTCCGAACGTCTCCGTCTGTCCTCCTTCTCTGATCTGTTTTCATCCGACCTCCTTCGTTATCAGCAGTTGCTCGAGCCGTCACGACTTCTCTACCCGGCGTAAAAAACAATTTTCCGCTCACAATGGGAGGATGCTTCAAGGTCTCGAGCGCGGTTAAATCCGACGTTTTAATCAAAGCGGACGAAGCATTTAACCGTTGCACAAAGAAGAGCCGCGACACTCGAATGTTGTCTGCCTTTAGAAATGCACCACCATTCAGGCTACGTCGGCGTCCTATTGTTAAACTGCAGTGCCCTTCAGCCTCGTCTTCATGACGGCACTAACGCAACGTTTCTGCTCTTCGAGCGTTACCAAGACTTCTGAGAGGATGTGCAACCAAAGTGCAGATTAAAAAAAAAAAAAAAAAAAAGCGTGAGGCTCCTTTTTCAACGCCAAAACGTTGTTTTCTGTATAAAAAAACAACAACAACAACAACACATTGAGCATCACGTTACTACGGTTATTGTTCTGTCAGAAATGTCCTGCGGTGTTTAACACTTGTGTTGATTCTGTTGTCGAGCTTCGTGTCCTCAAACAGAGGCCGAACGAAAACTTTACAAGATGTACAAAAAAATGGCGTCAAATAATGTAAAACACTCTTATCTGTAATTCAATCTCCCAGCCACACTAGCTGCTGTTCCTCCCTGTCACCACCAGAGGTCGACACATCACCGTGCGTAAATGAGAGGACCGCTCACCTCCAGGTCTTTTATATACACATATATATATATTTTTATTTTTTTTTATTTTTTTTTTAGCTCACCTCCAGGTCGGGGTAGCTGAGCACCACCAGCTGAGCGCAGGCGTTGACGTCATCCCCTTTGATGAAGGACAGGTCCACCCCCCCCACTCTCTCCAGGCCCCTGAAGTCAGGATCCCTCTGCCAGACCTCGTCGTCCTCCTCCACCACCTGCTGTCTGAGACGAGCCTGCTCACTGGACACCAGGACAGACAGACAGACAGACACGCACCCGTGAGACAGAGATCTGAACACAGGACTGAGCTGAGGTTCATCTCATTGACAGGTGTGTTTTTTTTTTTTATTATTATTACACGGAGGAAGGATGTTTGTTCTGCTGAAGATTTGTTTTGTATTCAAGAACAACCACCGACACGTCAGGGTTACATGTAAAGACACCAGGAGGAGTTCATATCATGGATTATTTTTTTTTTTCATCTACAAAAATATTACAGGACTGGTAAAAGTATCAAAAAAAATTTTTTTAATAATATAAACATGTAGTTATACTATTTCTTTATTGTACAAATAGTAAGATTAATCAAGAAAGCCATGTGGATTTGAAGCCTCCTGAGTCTAATAAAAACATGAATGAAATTGAAAATAGACTTTAGATCAATAATCGTTATTGATTAACCCGAAAGAGGAGATTAAGTCGTTTTCAAACAGGATGTCTGATACGAAGTTCTGGTAGTCGGGAAACAGAGGACGTGATGTGGGATCGAGGTGACGTCACATATGCCTTATCAATACTAACTCGCAGATCGATGTCGGCTGAGTGACAACTGACACAGATCCAGAGTGAAGACTTCCAACGCGTCAGCGTCTTGTGGAGACACTTTTGACTCTTAAGGAGCCCCATAAACCGGCGGCTGTCCGCACTACCTGCAGTCCCGCGGTTCTACCGAACCCGGAGCGACTTCCCGGTGTTTCCAAAAGAGCAGAACTGTTCTCTGACCTCTCCCACGTTGCGACCAGATGTTCTGCAGGAGGAGCGGACATCTGTGTGCGTCTCGGAAACGAAGAGAAACTCTCAAAAGTCAAACCGACTTCTTCGACCAGGAAGATCCGCTGACAGAAAAAGCAGCGTGAGCTTTCGGAAAGCGAGCAGGCCGAAGTCCTTCCGTACACAGGTGACGTCACGGCGAGGGCGGAGTCGCGGGCGTCGAAGCGGGTAAATACCGACATCTAGCGGTTAGAAAGGTAAATTAGATCATTAGAAAGTCAGTGGTAATGCTGGATTAAAATAAGGAGGATGACTCGAATCAACCCGACTATAAAAAAAAATAGATGAACATCATCTTGTATTGACACTGCAGCTGGATGTTTGAAAAAAAGTACTCAGCTTCTTATGGAGCATTATATGTCCTTTGTTTTCTATACTTAAATGGGCTCAGCAGCAAAAACAAACTGATATTGTCAGAATATACGTGAAGTCTCAGGAAAAGGTGCCTCGAATGGTTTCTGTTCTTCACTGGATCTTGAAAAAAAAATCTACTGGCTGAAAAAAAAGACTGAAACAAAACGTATCGTCTGACTGATCCCGACAATAAAGTGACAAAAAAAAACATTTCAACTTCAGAGGAATAAAAAAAATATATATAGATATGTGTCACCTGTTCGATGAGTTTCTTTCTATTAAGCAACGTAGAAATCTTTGTGAAGAAAGTATACGACTGAAGTTGAAGTTTGATTTTGGACACAAGGTCAGTATTTGTTCAGAAAAAGTTTTGGAGGCCGTTACTTTTTAGGGTTTTTTTGGTGACTTAAATAAATAAATAAATTCAGCAGCAGGATGTCTTCATACGCTGCAGCCTGTTTTTCACAAAAAGATCCGTGACTAACTTAAAACCACGGACTCATCGATATGCTGGGAACTTCAGGGTCCATCTTCGTCATTCACAAAGTCAGATCCTCAGAAACAGCCGTCACCACATGTTCATGTTTTCTGCTCCGGACACCGTGAATACTTTAAGATGACCGATATAATTATTTGATTCGATATAAATAAAACTGAAATTACTATTTTGAGGTTTCTTTGTCAGATTGACTTCAAGTATGTCTTAAAATATAGTAAATAATTCCTTTACTTATTGTCTCAGTTTAGACGTCGTACTCTTCTGTAACTCTAACAAAGAAGATTCAGTGGGAGGAGCCACATCTTTCATTATATTTGAGACCTGGTGTACCTCAGGGCTCCGTTCTCGGTCCTCTGCTCTTCGTTTTATTTCCCCTCTAGACCAAATTATATGAACTCATTGGATAACTTTTAATATTCATAATCAATTCAAGGCTTTCATGCAGTAAAAACTAGACATTAGAAAACCGGAAACTCAACATCGTGACCTCCGACGGTGTCTGAGATGAAACGTATTTAGATTTCAGACACATTAACACAATTTTCAGCAAAGAATGTGTGAACAATAAAACGGACACAAACCATAACTGATGATTTATTTTTTGTTAATATGCGCAGAAGGACAAGTATTAATGAATGCGACACGCGTTTTGCAGTTTCTCATAATTCAAGTTTAATGTTTAAAAAAAAAAAAATGTTTTTAAAGGCGCCATATTCTCATGAATCCAAACATGTTCTTTTTTTAATTTTTTTTTTTTTACATCATTTCTCACATGAAGATAGAGAGAAGATATGCAGCGATGTCGGGGGGGGGGATGAGAGAAGAGAAACGGAGTGGATTCAAAAACAGTCGAGACAAAACAGTTATAGCCCTCGTTAGTCCGTGAGAAGAAGAAGAGCTGAAGTCAGAGGGGAGCGAGGCTGGAGGTTCAAATGGAAATCAAAACAGTAACGTCAACTTTGCGCCGATGGCGTCAATCAAAAGGTCCGACTCGGCTCTCTAGAGATACACGAGGATGAAGAGCAAAAACCAGGAGTGTACAAGTGAGAAAATAAAATAAATAAAATTTAAAAAAAAGGAGATATAAACAGTGAGGGTTGAAAGCTCCTGAATAAACAGCCAGGTGGAGTGAACGTTAGTCGTGTGGTTGTAGACGTGCTGGTGGAGTGAGAGGAGGCCGTGAGGGGGGGAGGGGGGGAGCAGCCTCTTTTGTGTTGTTGTTGTTGTTGTTGTTGTTATTTTATTCCTCCCACTGAAGCTCCTTCTAAATACACCCTCATCCAAACACGCCTCCTCCTCCTCTTCCAGGAGCTCCTTTTCCGTTATTGCAGTTAAACGACACGAGTTTAAAAACCAGCAGCTTCATGTATCAAAAACAGGAATTTCAGGACTCCGAACCGTCCCTCCCATCTTCTCTATTTACTTTTTTTTTTTTTTTTTTTTTTTGCTGTCAGCTGCACTCGGTAACCGTGGCAACGGCAATCCGATGACTCTTGGCAATCGTGATCATCCTCTGCCCTCTCGCGGGGGCGCGGGAGTCAGATCCGTGTGAAGTCAACGGCGGTTCATTAACCAAACAAACCGGGTTTTTTTTGTTTGTTTTTTTGTTAAAAAAAAAGAGCGTTGCGTGGGTGCGTTGCATTTTAGAAAAAAATGTCATTCACTCACTGGACAACCGATCATCTGTTACCGTGGTGACCTCGGGTGGGGGAAGGAGAGGGGGGAGAAAAAAAACAAGATAAAATAAAAAATAAGCAGGTAAGTTTTTCTAAGTGGCGCTCACAAAGGCTAAAATGGTATTTATTGACACATGGCTCTGATATTGGCTAAATCTGAATTCTTTTTAAATAATAGATCTGTAGATCGGCGCGGTAACGCGCACCACGCCGCTTCACCCAGCGAGTCCCACCCAGGAACCAAACCGACGCCAGCACGTGGACGGAAGGTCGAAGGTCGTCCGCCGGCCGTCGAACCACAAACACAAAACACACATTCATCGCCAAAGCACACGGAAAACCTACGTCACCCTTCTCGATCGAAAAACGCCACAACCCCTCCGAAACTCGGCCGTTTCACTGGCCGACGAGCGCCGGCCAGAATCGGTGAGCGCATTCACCGATCAGCGAACCGGAGGCGTCTCCGTGACGACCGGGGTTCGGACTGGGGGTGCAGAACGGAAAGCAAACTCACTGCTCGGTGAACTCTTTTTTTTTTTTTCCTTTTTTTTCCCTCAGTGAGAAGATAAAATATGGAGAATTATTTTTCCCGCCGAAGCCTTAACCGAGACAGGAAGTGATGATGAATTGTTTACTCGCCGCCCGCGCCGGGTTCGCCACTTTACAACACAAAAGGTCATCTGCAATCAGCACCCGTGATCCTCCACGTTCGTCTTCATGATAAATAGAAATATTTCACACAGTAGAAAGTCAAACTTATTGCTTCTAGCGATATTTCTTCGCTGAGAGTCCGACCCGGGTCAAATACTCAGAAAAAAAAATAATAATTTCCGGGCGCGACGGGGCCCTCGAGAGACGGCCGGGTGGAGTTCGGCCCGGTGAGACAACGCGACGGGTGTCGGAGCGTTACAACCGTCGGTGCTGCCGTGAGTCGGTGAACGCCACGCGGTTTCACAAACAAACAGCTGATATTTGACCCGGACCTCGTTCCGATGTTGGCCCCGCCCACCCAAAAACTTGACCTGTGAACAAACTCCTGCAGTAACAAATATGGCAAACACGATACATCGATTTTTGCATGACGTCAAACGTCCGTGTGCGTGTTGTGTGTCGTGTGTTGTGTGTGTGTGTGTGTGTGTAGATGCATATATGTAACAGCGCCTCCAGTGTCTTCATCCCGTCCCGCAGCTCCCGGGATGAGAATATTGCTTCTTTCGGCTTCGCCTCCCGACCTTTGACCTCTCCACCCCGCGTGGACAAAACATTCGGCTAAAACGTCCGATTCGAGCTGCGGCCCGGCGGAGATGCCAGGCACGGGGGAAAAAAAAAATATATATATATATATATATCACGGCCTTTTGTGCAAAAATCAGCCCTTGAAATTTGTACACAGAGTTTTTAAAGTTAGTTTTTTTTTTTTTCGTTTGTTTTTTTTCGTTTTTCGTTTTGCTCCAGAATTTCTTTCGAATTCTTTTGTCGCCTGTTTGTGCAAGCATGCGTCGGTTCAACGGAGACCGGCTGTGCAAGAGGAGTCCGGAGACGATGAGGGAGGACGGGCTTCGGTGCCGGCGGAAGAACGGGGGTGGGGGAGAGGGGGAGGGGGGGATTGGGGGAGAAGGAGGGGGGGGTGTGGAAGTCCTCCTCCGCTCCCAGCTTCTACCTGGAGATCATGGAGCTGGACTGGGACTGGTTGGAGGAGGTGGTGGCGGCGCTGAGCTGCGAGAAGCCGCTGTGGCTCGACTCCAGGCTGGTCATCGAACCCCTGAGAGGGAGGGAGGGAGGGAGAGAGAGAGAGAGGAGCATGTGAACACCTGACATCACACAGTCACTGACATCACCCGAGCGACTTCCCCCCCCCCGCCCCGCCCCACCCTCCCCCGGTGCGTCTGGGGGGAGGGTGGGGACTCTCTGAATGTGCACGAGCTCACGATGCAGAACCATGCAGCCGGATCGGACCTACGGGAGGGAGAGTCGCTCGGGCCGACCTACGCGGGAAGTTATTATTTAACGATGGCAAAAAAAAAAATGTTTTTTTTTTTTTTTTTTTTTAAACAACTCAAAACTCTGCTGAAGTTCAGGATGTTTCATTGATCTCAGCTTTTTTTTTTTTTTTTTTTAAAGAGTTTCCCGCTCAGGTTTACGAGCCGAGCGGTCCGCGGCAGAGCGCGAGCTGCTCCTGCGTTTCGATGTCTGAATAAATAACTTCAAGAGAGTTTTGACGAGTTCAATCAAAGTATAAACAGGCAGGCTTATTTATATGTTGGTATATTTTGGTCCATGTCTGGAATGTATCGTACATACTCGCATAACGCAACAGGAAGTCTTGTGTTAACATTTATAAAAAGGAGATATCAGGGTTCCCAGTAGAGTGAAGACTTTAACTGACTAAAAAAAAAAAAAAAGCTCAAATTTAATGACTTCTGATGAACAGAAAAAACCTTTCACTGCTTAAACCTGCTGCACAATTATGATGCAACACAACTGGCGCACTTTCATCAACACACTTGCGCACAAAAACTTCTCATTGTTGCTTTCTCCGTTATTTAATAGATGTAAAGTAGTTTCATTAACTTTTCTGTCGTCGTCTTTGAATTCTTCATTTTGTAGCCGAAGCTCTTCAGCTTTACGTTTTCCTGCATGTTTTACCTTCTTAAGCAGGTGAAGTCAAATCTTTACTGAAGTGACGAACAGAAAGAGGATAAAACCACTACAAATACAATTTATTTAAAAAATAAAAAAATAAAAAAATAAAAAAACTGCATGGAAAATATATTAATTATATATTATTAATGGCAACTAAAATTTAAACATGCAAACAAACTCCCCCCCTCCCCCCTATAAAAAAGTTCAAATCCCACTTAACTGTCCCTGTCTGGAAAAGAGTTTTGAAAGGAACCCTGAAATATAAACAAAACACTTCCATAAAATTTGGATTAAAAGTTATTAAAATCTTTGAGAAAGGAGCAAATCCTCAAAAGGAAAAAAAAAAAAAATGGTTCAAATGTTTACTGGGAACTGTGATTTCATCCCTTCATTTTATTTCTTTTTTTCAGATTGAAATAAATAAAATAAAAGGTATTCAAAATCAATTTTGACTTTTAAAAAGAGGAGCACATCAGCGGTAGGAAGCAACCCTTTAATACGCATCCTGCTCAGCATGTATCATACGTTGCACACACACGGTTACCTAAATTCCATTTTTCTTTTACCAACTTCAACGTGGCGTTTCGGATATTTCGGAAATTTAAGTGAGTCAACAGCAAATCGTGGCGTTAAAACACAACTAGAGTGAGTCAGCCGATGATCTCATTAGAGGGTCAAATACAATGAAAGAGCGGGTGTGCGGTGGAAGCGGCGTGGGAGGCAGTAAGTTGGTAGTGCAGTGTGTGTGTGTGTGTGTGCGCGTGTGTGTGTGTGTGTGTGTGCGTGTGCGTGCGCAGCAGTTTAAAGTGGGTGTTTGTTTGCGGAACAAACCTAAAACAAACCCCCTCGTGTGGTTAGTCGCGCATGCAGAGTGAAGCCAGCAGGTGGGCGTGAGCAGGCTACGGTGTCGCCTGAGCGCGATTAGCGACCTGTCAGCCGACGCTAACCGAAAGTACAAGAAAAAAAGTTAAAAAAAAAGAAAAAAAAAGAAGCCAGAAGAGATGCAGACGACGAGCGTCTCTGATCTGCAGCCAGAAGCAGCCGTGATAGCGAGCGAGTGCTTAAAAAAAAAAAAAAATAAATAAAACTAAAACAAAGGAAGAGTGGAGGTGGGGGGCGCGGGGGGGGGAGGGGGGACACTGAGCCACTTACAAACTCTGCACATCACAGCAAGCCGTTCTTCACGGGAGGAAGACAGAGCGGGACGACGAGGAGGAAGAGGAGGAGGAGGAGGAGGGAGCGATAGAACGGGAGCAGGTTGGACAGAAAAAGATGGATTAAAAGGCGTCTTCCAGGGGAAGGGAAGCATCCTTATTTCAAAACTTTGGGCCTAAAAGAAGAAAAACTCGTGATGCTCTTCAAGCTCATCGACTGAATTCATTCGAGTATCAAACGTCATACGTGGCGCTACGTGGAGGTTTGTAGAGAAGGCAAACTGGAAGAGGACAGGAGTGGAGAAATGAGTCGTAATCAAGGAGTCAAGTGGGAAAGTAAAGATGTCACAACATCGTGGTGGAGGAAGAAAAAAAACCAAAATATATATATATATATATATAGACACGCGCGCACACAGAGAATATTCGTTCGACGCTCGGGTCGGTTACCAACCTGAAGTCCTCGGAGCCCAGCACCTCGGTGTAGTACATGACTTTACACTTGTGCGAGGAGACCTGCAGGGTGGCCAGCACGTCGTCCATCCGCGGCAGGTTGGTGGCCGAGCAGGCCGGCATGTTGTGGAACTTCCACTGGAGGATGTAGAAACCGGGCCAGCGCGTGATGTGGGAGCCCTGAGGACACGGAGACGTCCAAAAAACAAAAACAACAAAAAAAAAACACATCAGCGAGGCTTCTTTACACCGCAGGGACTAAGAACAGCTCTAAGAACAGCGGACAGCGCAGGGGGAGGAACTTAGAACCTTTTCAGTTCATAATATAACTGTTGTTGTTGTTGTTGTTGTTTTTTTTAGCTCCTCCCCCCCCGGGTACGTTGCTTTCCCTGCTACAGTATGAACTGTAAGTGTGCAGCGATCGGTCGGACACCAGAGCGGTAAACCGAGCCGACGGGAAACTACGGCTGCGAAGGAAGCAGCAGCAGAGGAAAGAGTTTCAGGTGGCGGCGCGACGCTTTGAAGCGGGCCGGACGTCGGAGGAAATGCAGCGAGTCTACGAAGAGAAATGTCGATAGTCGCCCCGTTTAGGCTCCAAAAAGCCTCCGTAGACTCCCATTTAACTTCCCTCATGAAATACGAAGCCAATACATGTTTTCCACGAGTTATCGCGGTGTTGTTGGCTAAAGTCGCTCCTTCTTATTAGTTTTCTGGAGGTCCGTCTGAAAATAATCCCGTCATTAATTCGAAAATGAGCTTCAAAAAGACGCGTTTTTGTGGGCGCGTCTGTTTGATTGACAGGCCTGTGGTGCAGTCAGGTGTCAGCTATCGGTGGGCGGGACGTAGTATCGTCGGGTTTCCAATCAGATCGGTCAGATCCACCGCTCGCTCCTCCCCCCCAGCTCGTCCAAATACGGTCACGTCCTGCTCCAGACCGCTCCGAACTGACAAAGATGGCGACGTACAGAATCTGAACTGGAGGCTTCGTAACGGCCGCTAACAAACCGACGGGGTGACGGCGCTGCTGGTCGCCGTTTGGTATTAACGCGTAACTCTTTGGTCCGAAAGACGAAAAACAACAACAACAACAACAACAACAACAAGAAAACATGATGCCGCAGCAGAGGATCACACGGTCTCACCTGCACACTCTCGCCCTCCTTGCAGGTGAGCGGCGACTCCACCATACTGTAGTCCTGCCCCAGCGTCCAGGACTTGTCGATGAGCTGGACGTTGTTCCCTCCCGGCGAGGTGATGCCGTGGGCTCCCAGGGCGTCTTTGCGCGGCGCCTGCGGGGCCCGCTTGGAGTGGTAGATGTTGAAAACCACGTCGCCTTTGCACACGTCGAAGTCCCAGGTGATGACGGAGGAGGCGTCGATGATCTCGATCAGAAGCTGGTCGGGAGGGGCGGAGAAATGAAGGGGTTCGAGTCAGCAGGCGCCACGACGAGCGTCTCACCTATTTCGGAGCGTCTTTTACATCCTATTTTCCCGTCAAATGACGTCGGGAGTCTGGAAGACCGCGAGACTTCGTTGCTGTCGGTTTCCAAGCTGCTGCGTTGTGCTCCACACGCGTCTGACTTCAGAAGTCATTACCGCGTCCCAACCACTAGATGGCACACCGTCCATCCAGATGCTGCAGCTCTCCCAGGCGCTGCCCTACATGTCCTCCCTCCCTCCCTCCCCCCCTCCCTCCCTCCTTCTGCAGCCGTGCCTTCCCCCTCACCTCGTGCGGAGCTCCCTTGAAGATGCTGGCGCTCTGGTAGATGGTCTCGGTCCACAGGCGGACGTCCTCGTTCTCCATCTCCTCGGCCGTGCGGTACATGGACTTGGGAACCAGGCCGCCCTCCGGCACCTCGCACTGTGGAGAGAGAGAGAGAGAGACAGAGAGAGGGGGGGGGGGGGGGAGCAGAGGAACTGGGTCAGCGGAGGAGATGCGAGTGTGGGACGTGTCGTGTCCCGGGAAGTGCCAATTCAGAGTGGAATCATCTGCTTAAATCTCCGTCCCACGCTCACCATGCACTCTCCTCCCAGGAAGTCGGGGATGATCTCCTTGTCGATGTAGTCCACCAGGCCGCCGGGACCTTGGTAGTCGTTGCCCGCGTAGATCAGGAACTTCTTGCGGGTGTTTTCATCGATGAAGGGGCTCACCTGAAGGCAGGGGTGGACTGGAGTCATCGACATGCTTAAATGTACAGAAATGTACCAAAATGACGGCGTTGTAAAGCTTGCGTTTGTCCTCCAGCAGCTAATGAAGCAATGCCACACTTATTGGCACACCGGCGATATGCTCAGCGATTATACAACAAGTTACCAACTAAATAAAACACGTGATCTAAAGGTATTCGTATTGTGGGGCAACTCGCTCTCGAAATATAAAACTTTTTGTCGGCGCGATCTCCGTTTCCATAGCAACACACGGGGGTTACGACTAACAACCGGGAAAACGGTCAGCCTGTCCGAATGCTGTGCGTGTGAACTGGTGCTGTAAGGAGGACCGGAACACGTTCCGGCATCCCGTCCCGGTCTCTCACCAGCGTCCAGAGGACGGGGAAGACCCTCGGCGCCCTCAGGATGAGCAGCCGTCCCAGAGTCTCCGGGTAGTTGGCCTCCACCACCTCGATGATCCTCAGCAGCGCCTTGACCCCCGGCCGCCACAGGTGCCGCATGTTCAGCCCTTCCAGATCCACCAGACACGTCCAGCAGCTTTAGAGGGGGAAGTGAGCGGATTAGCGTTGCGGATAAACTCGCGCTTTTCACACTCGCAGAGCGGGGCTGCAACGTTCTCGCCACTTAACACCTGCCACCCTGAAGTGCAGCTTAAGTGATGAAGCTAATTCCGAATCCCTCCGTCGCTTCCACATCCGTCCTTCTTTCCCTCCATCTTAATCGGGCTCGGATGTCGCAGCCACTCCGAGGTCACATGACATCCCGTGCAGCTCTTATCTCCTTCTGTATGAGAGGGCTGACGGATGACGGATGACAGATACCGTCTCCCCTCCCTCGCCCCCTTCCTCGCTCCCTCCTCGCCCCCTTCCTCGCTCGCTCCCCCCCCCCTCCCCCTCCTTCCCATCACCATCTGAATGGGAGCACTCAGAGACAAGCCTCGTGCCTTCTTTCCATTCAAGGGGGGATAATTTCTCCTCTGGACTCACTCGTGCTGCTGTGTGTGTGTGTGTGTGTGTGTGTGTGTGTGTGTGTGTGTGTGTGTGTGTGTGTGTGTGTGTGTGCGCGCGCACCTGCTTGCATGCTTTTAAGCTTCCGAGAAGAGAGAAAGGACTAATGTTGCTTATTTTTTTCATCCTTTGTCCCCATTAAACCTACAACCACATTTAAAGCTTTTACTAAACTTTCAATGTAAACTTAGCTCAGAAACTGACGACTGTTTTCATCATCATAAATATTTGTTTCTAAAAAAAAAATTAAAAAAAAAAAATTAATTGTCAGGACGTCTCTTTCATATTCGATTTCATATTCGATTTTTCACATGATAAAAACAGAGAAAAGCAGCAATCCACATTTTTCAGATGCTTAAATCAGAGTCTGTTGGAATCTGAGCTTCATATAAAAAAAAAAAACCTGAAGTGCATATTAAAGCCCTTTATTGATTGATCTGTGCTGGAGGTTTTACCTGATGGGCCGACCAAACACCTTGGTGTTCTCCTCGCAGCGTCTCAGTCCCTCCTCGTTGATCGACAGCACCTGAAATGACACACGAAAGCCATTTTTTTTTTACATTTCCTGCCTCTCAACACCGAGATAACTCGCGGAAAAAAATGCATTGACTTTGTATTTAATGGCAGAAGTTGAATGGGAGTCTGTGGAGCCGTAGGCTTTTTGGAGCCGACCTCTAGTGGCACTCGGTGGTACTGCGGTTTCACTTCTGAAACGACCTCATTGTGGAGTTACGTCCACTTTTATAGACGGTCTGTGGATTTCCACTCAAGAGTCCAACATAAAAAATAAACACTATTTATACACGGGGCGTGCTGTGTAACATCCTGCTGTTGACACGTTAATTACCAACACCTGTAATCCAACCGGAGCCGGCCTGACCTACAAACTCTTTCCCCCTGCACCGGAACCTGTAGTGTGCTGCAGCTCGCGTTACGTACGTGTCTGAGCAGAGACTCCTCCCCCAGAGCGCGGACCAGTCCTTTAGTGTCCATCTGGCCCAGCCTCAGGATGTACAAGGGACGACCGTCTGATGGAAGAAGAAAAACATTGACACTCCAGAAGATTTCGTGTTGAATAAAACGGTCCGCGCGGTTTGCCGTCGGACAATAAGCACCTGTGTGCACTGAGGCGTGCTAATCACATTCTGTCCACCCGATACGAAACCATTTTAAAAGAAAAGCATTATTAAATGCACTCTGACGTTAAAAAGGCCAAATGTGATTTGCACTGTTCTGCTCTGACAGCACAAAGAATCCAAAGCACTCGCCCAAAGGAAGAATGTGTGTGTGTGTGTGTGTGTGTGTGTGTGTGTGTGTGTGTGTGTGTGTGTGTGTGTGTGTGTGCGTGCGCGTGTGTGTAACTTGACTCTGCAACACATCCTCCTCTGTTTAGCGGACCGCTTCGAGATGACCTACATGAGTCGAGACATGCGCGTACCTCTGTCGTGGTGGTGCCAGCCGCCGGTGTAGAAGTCCTGCAGGACCTGAGGCGAGCTCCAGGTCTCCAGCAGGTAGTCCACCTGGTGCTGCTTCCTCCAGGTCAGAGACTGGCACAGGATCTCCCGCGCCTTGTCCATGTTGAAGTCCCTGGCTCTCAGGAAACGCAGGATGTGCTCGTCTTTCGGGATCTGGACGGAGAGTTGGGGAGGGTTAAGACAGAGATGATTTATGAATAAGTTACAGTGCCGACTACTGGTGCTAAAAAAAAAAATTCACCGGGAGTCTTTTAAACCCGTCCTCCCGTCATCGTACTTCAAAATACTATTCTGGTTTTACGCCATTTCCTACGAACGCCGACAACCAGTGCGTTACCTTTCCCTTGTGCGTCTCCTGAAGCCACTTGCGGAGTCGGATCAGACAGCTCTCCTGCAGCGGCGTCAGGTCGCCAAGGTAACGCTTGATGTAGTCTGCATCCAGTTTGTCTGCGACGCAAAAAAAACAGAAAAAGATCCGTTCGACGCGGCAGCGCAAGGTAAAAAGTGTTGAACCGTAAATCAACTTGGAAAACACATTTATTGATACCCCCAAAAATGTAGATATTGTATTTCTGATTCCCTTAAAATTCAGATTTCATTCTTGGTTTTTGGAAGGAAGCCCGAGGCTGTTACGTTGACACTTTGACACAGTATTTAAATTATTAAAGTAATAATTTATTAAGATGTTGAGCAGCCATTTTCATAAAGCACAGCTACAATGTGGGGTTCATTCTCGGCCACTATAACTCCTCACTTATATGAATGATTTTAAACAAACGTGTCCTACATATTTTCTTCAGTCACATTTGGAGATGAAACTACTTTTTCAGTCATTGATTAAAGTTGCCAACTCAGTTTGTTTTTTTTGCTGCTTAAGCAAAATGTTTTAAAGGAAACAATCTGTCTCGGTTATAAAATCATAATGTAAGAGCTCTCACTTAAGAAAAATAACACTAAAAAAATAACTGACTATAACTTGAGCTGCAGAGAACATGTTGACTGTCAGTACAAAAGTGACCAAATGTATAATTCTTATTCTTATCAATAAGCTTTTCACCCTTAATTATTCTTCAATATATCCTTATTCTCCACAACTTTTCCGAAAGTTTTTTTTCACCCATCATCTTCTCCGTCACTTCAAGAAACTCAGCTGTTAAAATCACATAAAAACTAAATACAAACTTCCAAGTAATATTCCAGTTAAAATGTGACTGTTGTGTGATTTAGACTTTTATTGTGTTGCTTTGATCATTTTAACCCGTAAAGTGTCTTTGAGTATCTTGAAAAGCGCCATAGAATTTTTTTTTTTTTATTGTTACAATTATTATTATTAATGTCAAGACTTACTTTAAGCCACCAAGATTCATTTAAAACAGACAATCAGCTGACATTCATCTTTAAAAAGATCTGACAAACAGGTCATTCAGACGCAATTTATGGAACAACGACTCTCACTGGGTCCAAGTGTCTTTAGGAGCAAATTCATTTGGTTTTTATAACTCTGTTACTCGATAATGTCAATTTAAATTATATCCATAGAGACACCCATGTCAATTTAGGTAGAGATAAAAAAATAAAATAAAAAAAAAGAGCTCATCTTTCATTGTTATTTTGTCAACTCGTGTATTTCTTTCATTCATAACTCGACCATCTATCATTTTCTACGGTTTAGCAGCCTTTACCTTCAAAGATTAATTTGTCTCTGTGATATGAAAGGAGTGCAGGTAGGAACCGACCTTCAGGCGTCCCGGTCAGGATGTCCGTCAGGCTGTCCGGCGGCAGCGCGCCGCCTCCGCCGGCGTCCTGCGTGGCGCCGTCCTGCGCGGCGCCGTCCTTCACGTCGGCGGCCGGCGGGATGGAGACGGGGGGCGTGACGGCGAGTTTGGGGAGGACGGGCGGGCTGGTGGAGAGGCTGGTGGGCCGGGGTGGGGGCAGGGAGAGGGAGGAGGGAGTCCAGCGGGGCACGTGAGTGATGCCCTCGTCCTCCAGCTCCTTCAGGTAGAACTCGATGATTTCTTTTCCCTGCGAGGGACGCGGGTGGAGAAGAGACGAGTGAACGGCCCGATTTACCGCAGGTTCGGAAAAATCCCGCGCAAACTTCACATCACCCGCAAAAACAAAAACAAAACAAAAAAACCAAAAAAACTCGTCCCAGCTGATTTACTGACGACGTGTGGGGAGGATCGCGTGTTTCAGATGTGCAGTTTAACACACGGTGTCCATTTTGCGTTTTTTGTAAACATTTCTACGCAAATACACACATTTAGATACGTAATAGCACGTACATTTTGTGATTAAGCCATTCTTTTTGCCTAATATCTTGCCATCTTCTCGACTGATAGTTTGGTTTCGCCCGCGGCGTTGACTTTCTCGCTGACAATCTCCCATAAAGAGTTTTGTTCTTGTAATTCACTCGAAACAAGGAAAAGCTCGAGACCCTGAATATCCACTTCACATCTCGGGTGATAAAAAAAAAAAAAACTGAGAGAAAGAACAAAATGAACAAAAGCACATCCGTCCCGAAGCCAATACAGATGACTCAGCGGGTCCGTAACAGAAGACCCCTGTCCCCTCTCGCAGTTTATGTAATCGTATTTATGCAATTACGGCCCGAGATGGACTGACTCACACCGCACAAACATCCAACTTCACAGAACACATCGATCTCTCTCCTGTATGATCAATGCTGCGGCCATTATAATGCTGTGAGGGGGGAGGTGGGAGGGGGGGGGGATGTATAATTATATATATATATACACACACACACACACACACACACACACCTTTTTGATACTGCTGGCATACTGCTTCATAGCAATCTTTTCCACCGTGCTCTCGAAGCCGAAGAAGGACTTGATGTCCAGGCTGGCGGTCTGCTCGAAACATGTCCAGTCCTCGTTCTCCGGGTGGACCTGCGGCGACACACACTTTATCTTATTACATACTGTACACACACACACACACACACACACACACACACGGAGGGAGGCCAAGAGGGCCATGTTGCTATGGTAACCACACACCCAGCTTCTGTAAAACGATGACGCACGCCGAGAGTAATTGTCACACTGCGGGAGTGCGTCAGGGTTGTAAATGTAAAATCAGCCAGCGTTTTTACACACGAACAGTTCGGCGGTCAAACACACGGGACACGCGTGTTCCTGCAGCGAGGCGTTCGAGGACAGTTCTTCTCTCTGTCGGTCTATGAACTGATTACGAGGAGGATCTGCGGAGGTGGTGCTGAGGATGAATCATAAAAGCATTTTCACATTCATTTCGGTGTATTTTATGTTTATTCTAAGACAGAAAAAATAAATAAATAAATCCATTTGAATTCAGGCTCCGACGTGCTTAATTTCCATTAGAAGTCAGGAGTGTGACGTTTTCTGCCGGCGGCTTCGTTACCCGTGACCACCGAGACATTTCACCACGCAGCCGGGTCCATTAGCTCAGTCTGACGGAGCTGTCCGTCCCGGTTACCGTCGGCACGGCGTGCTAAAGCAAACACACTAAGAACCACTGTGCGGCCTCCAACCTAAAATTAGCGCCGGAGTTGGTTGGAGGCTAATGCGATGTGCTTGACCTCATTAACTCGGGAGTGATATTTGCTGCCTCCCTGATTGGCTGCAGACAGGAAGTCTTGTTTTTTTTGTGGTTTTTTTGGTTCTTGTGTGCTTAGTTTTTGTTGTTGTTGTTGCTCTAAACAAATGTAATTTATATATTTTTTTAAAAAAATCCCATCCTGCACGCTGGACTATTCATCCCGCCGACATGACAACTTTGGTCATCCACAACACCACATTACCGCGTGGACCCGCCGGGGTCGGGCCGGCGATTCACTGACCGAGTAGCAGCAGGTCTCGTGGATGATGACCCGGTTGGAGAAGGTCTCGTTGTGGGAATCGATGTGCAGGGTCCTCTCCTTACGGTTCAGCGTGTTCTTCTGGCTGAAGTAGACGTAGTCGACGCCGGCGATCTGTGAACCGCAAGAAACGAAACGGACACGGGACGACAGCGTCCATTGTGAGGTTGCAGTTTCATGATTTAATCCTGCAGCTGCAAATTAGCAAAATGCAAAATCATTAAAAGCTTTTATTTAGCCGGTGAAAAACAAGTGGAGAATTTGTTTCTGTTTTTTTTCCTGAGAAAACAGACTGGAAACAATTGATTATTTGCAAGTCACCGTCTTGTCTGGATATTATTTATTATGATTATTTTCAGATGGACACCCAGAAAACTATTAAGAAAGAGCGACTTTAGCAAATGAGACCAAACGACTTGTGGAAATTTTTTTTATTGACTTTGTATTTGATGAGAGAAGTTGAATGGGAGTCGATGGAACCGGAGACTTTTGTTTTGGAGCCAACCCCTAGTGGCCCTTGGTGGTATTGCACTTTAAAGCGCTTCAACATTGGATTCACTTATCAAACCCCAAAGCTATGTCCAGTTTTACGTATACTTGACACTCAATGATTTTTTTTTAATTTATTTATTTATTTTTTAAACTGATACTGTCTGTTTTGTTTGTAGAAGGGTTTTACTTTTTAGTGTTTTTTTTCTGGAAGGAAAAAAAAAAAAACAGCTACCTTTTGTGGCCCTCATTTTGTTTGATACCATTTACTATATTTTGCACTATTTACTTCTGGAAAAAGTAATTTACCATTTAAAACTATTTACTTCTTTTGAAAAAGAAAAAAGAAATTCCTTGAATAGATTGTTTCCTTTTTCTTTCTTTTTTTTTGCCTTAATGTAAATAAGTTTCCAGTGTACGTATGCTTTTATTTTCTATCATGTTGCCTATTTTTGATAAGAAAAGATATGACGGGAAGTAGGTAAAAATCGCAATATCAAAATCTGAGGTCCAACTCACCCTTTTGAGGAGGCGCGGGGCGTCCACGTCCAGCGCACAGCGGCGCTCGATCCTGTTGGTGGATCCGTCCTCGCTGGTCTCATCGTCCACCACGTCACTCGCCACGAACATGGGGATGAGGTGACAGGTGGGGAAGCGGCGCTCGTAAGCCTGAAAGAATGAAGAGGAAGGTTGTTAGTGTTTCTGTTCTTTCCTTAGGGAGGGGAGGAGGGTAGCGATGGCGGCGCTCGGCCTTTATTAGAGGTGGGGATATTGTGTCTTCAGTATAATGAAGAAGCCGGTTGAATTCTTTTTTTGTGTGTGTGTTTTCAGAGCGTGAAAGTCGTCTCCACCGCTTTCCTGCCGTGACATTCTTTACGCAGGCCTCAAAGATTTTCAGCATTTGGGAAAATATTTGTAAAGAGAAAGACATCTGATGTCATCAAACATGACTGAAAGGCTCGGGATAAATTCGGCTCCGGTGCACATCACATACTCTTTTAAGAATTCAGGCACTGAGCTGTGAGGCACTGAAGAATTTAAAGAGGCGGGAAGAGAAAGCGAGTTAGAGGCCAAACAAAAGCTGCTTCAACTTAAACTTCTCACTCGAGCTCCGAAGCACTTTTTTTTTTTTTTTTTTTTTTAATTACTTTGCGACAAAAGGGCGCCGACGCACAACGAGGTCTCTCTGAGGTCTCTAGAATATGTGCACTGGAAATGCAAAACCCCGGCGACCTCAGCTGTAGTGCAGAGGCCCGGGCGGCTCTTGCGCAACAGGGCCCAGCCGACACAATGCCTCAGCAGCGGCGGATATTTCTTCATTTTTCTGTCGCCACTGCCCCCCCCCCCCTCCCCCTCCACCCGCCCTCCCCCGTCTCAAATCTGATCGGCGGCGGTTGTGTAACCGGCAAGTCTAAACAGCAAGCCAGACGGAGAGGTCAACGGCAAACGGGAGAGATGCTTATGATAACCGGTGCTGGAGACGGTCCAAAATTAGTCATAACACAGAGATAGTCACGCGGTCCACCAACAACAGGGTGGTTTTTTTTTTTCTCGTTTTCAATAGCTTGTTGTGAAACCTTCTCCTCAGATTTAACTCTGCGGGATATGATGAAGGTATTTATCTAGAAGTCGGCGAGCACATCGGAGAATGAAAGAGGAAGCGAAAGAGACGGGCGTGTAGAAAGACAAAAACACGACGACGCAAATTCACTGCTTCGTCGTCGGCGAGAGTTTTAGGATCACGCGGGCATTTTTGGGGCCGTTGGAGTCGGCTGAATGTTTCTGACAAAAGAGCTGTGTTCGACGACCGACGTGTCTTTTAGCTGCCGTGAAACCCGTGACGACGGAAGATGGGTTCTGAAATGCGAATGATCCAGAGCCGCTTGTAGCACAGCCTTATGACTCATTTGGACAAAATAAAAAAAAAAGATATAAAAAAAAAACACATTCAGGACTGTTTAGTATGTTGAGCAGCGAGCGACCGTTGTTTTTGTTTTTTTTTGGTTGTTGTGTCGGTGGGGGTTCAGCAGCCCTCCTGGCATCTCGCTTGCCAGGACGTCCACTCAGCTGCCCACGGTCCACTGACCCGGTGAATGCTGAGCTCTGTTTTTCAGCCCCGATGCTCTGGAACACAGGGCGTGAGGGCTTTGTGCTGCCGTCAGCACAACGGCGCCGACGGTAAACATCAGTTTCTCCCGTTAAAAAAAAAAAAAAAAACCAACAACCGCACGTCAACAACGAGTGTTCAAAGACGCCACTTGTTTTCACTCCAACGTGCGGTACGTGGAAATCACAGTGAACCGCGAAAAGAAACAAGGAAAGACCTGAACAATCAGCTTTTAACTGCCTCTTGCGGCGCTGAAAATAACCACAGTGTTTCGGTGTCGAAAAACAGGAAGCAGGAAGGCCGTGATATCCGCTTATTCCTGTAAAAGGGGAACCTGAGGCCACGTTGCTGTTATTTCTTCCTTAATACACGAAAACCAAATCAAATCAAACCCGACTAACGTACAACATTGCGAATAAAACCGATTTACCGTTAATAAACTGCAGGATTGAAGCTCATAAATAACTATTATACAACCTATCTTGTCGCACAGCAGCATTTTAATGGGCTGTTTACTTTGGGCCAACAAACGTAAACAATGCAGCTGGTCCGGGATGTGTCGGCTCGCCTCCAACAGGATACGACACACGCACACATTTCTCTTTTGTAGAAAAGCACCTCGTTCAGTCCCACGTCAGGTTCTGCAGGCGCGACGGGAGCGTGCCGACGCCGAGTAAATATTCAGGTCCTCTGGCAGTTATCCAGATGATTACCCATGTCTATATTGACCCACTGTTTAATGGTGGCAAACAGCGTGGAAGCGTGCAACGCTGGGAGGACTCCGTTCAGACGTCTTTTTCGATATTTTAACCTCTTCCGCGCCGATTTAGAGAAAAGCTGACGTTGACTGTAAAGATGCTTTTTTTTTTTTTTTTTTCAGCCACTGGAAGAAGCGGCGGCCACCGATGACACGTCAACACAAACAGATGTGATAACCGAACTCCACCACAGTGAGTGTTCATTTGCCCTTCACCACAACTCTTTTGATGGGATGTATTAGCACACAACAACAACAACAACGTCAAAAATAAAATCTTTCCAAGTTTCCAAACGAGCCGAAACACCAGTGCATGCGTGAGAACATCGTCTTCCCGTCTCCGTGGCGACGGGATATGTTCGGACACACCTCGCGCGGCCAAGCCGTGAGTAACGTTCCCTGGAATTTTGGCTGGAGATTTTATGTGCTTTCCAGGGCCGAATGAGAGAAAATATTAAAACAATACGTGATTACTTCATTCCTTCCCGCATGCCGAGGAAACGGTGGATAAAAAGCAACGAGGACACGGACGCGGGTCCTGAAAAATAAAACCCATTTCGCTCAGGAAATCCAGGAGATCCGAGGGGATACACAAAACACTTTAAGGCTCCAAAGGGCTGGTTGGAGCATGTATACGTGTGAAACGCACGACTGGGCAAGAAAACAAGAGCGCTGGCAGGCGGTATCAGACCTGAAGATGTGGCATAGAAAAAAACCCAAAACTAACTGTACATATCTGCCAGCACAGGCCAAGAAAATTCAGGAAAGGGAGTCAGTTAAAGAAAAAAAAAAAAAAAAAGATTTGATTATAAATTCATAGTTAGAATTTATTGTAGGAGAAACGTTATCTGTTTTATAGCACTGTAAAATAAATAAAAAAAATCTTCAGATCTGGGAACCTGCAATGGGGCTTTTTTTTTTTCTCACAATTTTCATGTTTAATTAACCAACCAAGAGAAGAAATTTAAAAAAAAAAATCATAAAACCAAGCCACAAATTAATCCTGAGATCATTTGTGGAGAGTCAACAAACACAGTAACTGCTGCCTATGATTTTCGCTTTCAAGATTAACACATTACTGACATTCTTGCCGAACCAACAACAAGTAAGAGCTGGTGTGAGTTTGCGTGGAGGCGAGGCAGCAGTTGACCCGCTTTTAAGATTCGAGAGAAAATACAGCTGGAAAACCTTCAGTATAAAGGAGCCGCATCACTTTCATCTGCCAGCTGCAAGCGAAGGTGCCGAAAGATGTTGGGAGACGCCGAAGTGGCGTCTTATTGTTGGCACTGACATTTACTACCCAACCCAAAAATAGTTGGATATGAAGTCGGAAGACTCCCTCACCCGAAGGCAAAACTGTTGTGACGGCTGTAATGCGACGCGTCTTTCGGTTCCCAGCTGTTCGTATCAACCAGAAGGACCTGGCGGTCGCTGGAGGAGTGAGCTGACGCGGCATTTAAGGTTTCTGGGGGGTAGGGGGGGGGGGGTCGAGTTTTACGCTGCTTTTCACGCCGACCGCAGCCCAGGAGGACTCCTGTCGTTTTTGTTTTTTTTTTGTTGTTGGACGGCACCGAAGGCTTTAAAAGAACTTAATTACATGTCGCACCCTGGCTAAACGACATTTGCTCATCAAGCCAATCCTGAAGGTGACGCCCGGGTCGATGTGATGGTGAGACGTAAATCCTCGACCCGTTGGCCTCCCCCCCGGGGGGGGGGGGGGGGGGGGGGGGGGGGGGGGACCGACGCTTATCAGGGAACGCTTCCTCGGTAGCGGTGTCACGTCTCTGGAGCTTATGAAAATGGTTGTGTAATAGAAAACGACGGCCGCTCAGAGGTCAGCTTTGGCTATTTTTATCAGGCCGGCTGGGGAAAATGGGAACATTTTGGTCGGGGTGGGGTGGGGGGGTTAAGATTAAGATAAGTGACGAGGACGGCTTACAGATGATGTCAAAACACACCGACGAACACAAAAAAAAAAAATAACCCGGAGGAGCGTCTGTGCTGCCTCGGAGGAAATTCACGAGGAGAAGGAGAAAGAACTGTTTGTTTAAGAAACGCTTGTAGGTTTTTTTTTTTTCTATTCATAGTGCGTACAACGTAAACTACGCCTGTATTTCCAAACAAACTTCCCGAGACACTAAAAACTTTCCTTCCGTCATTTCAGAGTCCCACGAAGGAGCCGACTGTCGGGCTACGAATATCGCAACAGAACCTGCCTTTGAGTGAGGCCCGCTGGCAGATGGGTGACGTCAGCTAGCCCGCGTTTGATGGCAAAAAAAAATCATTAGCCCACCGCCTCGGGCCACTCGGGAGGGGGGGGGGGGGGGGGGGGGGGGGGGGGGGGGGGGGGGGGGGACGTCATCATCCCAGGGGTCGAGGTCGGACACCGGACCCGTTCACATATTTAGCGCGTGCCGAGAATTAACTGGACCGGCTGCGTCGCGTCCGATTCGAGGATGCTGCCTAATGGACTGTCGGGGTTACGGGAACATTTTAAAGAGGGTTACCGGATTAGGGATCCGTCCCCGTCCCCGTCCCCGTCCCCCGGCTGTTACCGCACACCAGCACGAGGCCAAAGTTCAGTTCACGAGTTACAGCAGACACACATTTCAGAGAAATAAAAAGGTCCCCGAGAACTCGCTGGCGTTTTTTTAAATTTTTTTTTAAATTTTTTAAAGACTGTGAGGTAAGCGTAGGCGACGGAGAATGAGGTACGGAGCAATTATAAAATTCCTCCTGGCTTCATTTCAGAGAGCTATAAACTCAAACTGGGTCGTTAATAAGGACGGAAGGAGGAAAGTTCTGGAGGAGGTCGCTTATCCATTCTGGGTTTCGTCTGACTCGCGTGCGCACACACAGGGAAGTGTGGAAATACAAACACCAGTGTTGAGGTTACTTGGATATCTTTATCCATAATAACTGGCAGGGAGGGGTTGAGTATCAAGGGAATGAGTAATGATCAGGAAGAAGGAAGAACATTAGGTGGTTTACTCATGAAACTAAGACATGAGAAGGGATAATTCCTCATTCTGTAATTCCTTTCCTTGATTTGATTAAGACCGTTTCTCCAGAAACCTTTTTTTTTTTTTTTTTGCAACACAAAAACCAAAAGCCTCTGTGTTGGTTGTGATTTCGGCGCTTTCACCGGTAGTAATCTTTGTGACTGTGCCTTTAAGAATACTGAATATATAAGCTGTGTAGAGATGCAAATTTTTAAAGCTTCTTTTAAAACACTGAGCTTGTTTTTTTGTTGTTTTTTTCCCCCCCTCACAGTACATCCCAAGGAAATAAGGCATTTGAATAAACAAACACAAGCAATTTATTTAAACTTAACATTTTTCTGCACAGGCTGTCCTCATTCAACAAACAGCTAAACGAAAGAACAAAAATAATTCTCTGTAAGTTCACTTGAGGGAGGAACCAGTTCGAATATGATTAATTGAAACTATTGTACTCTGTATTTTAGAGCACGAGCAGGTTGGGCCGATTAGGTTATTATTATTTTTTTTTTTTTTAGCGAGACGGGTTTCGGCCTGACTCATGTTACCTTCCTTGTGAATGTATGCGTGCAGGCTCGGCGCTTGAACATGAGCCGAAGTAGGTGAAACCACTCTGGGGACAAATATCCTGCAGTGCACCAGGAGCTTCCACGTCCTCATTTTCCAAAGCTGGGCCAACCGGTTCAACAGCGTCGGCGCTTCTGACGCGACGTGGATGCCGTGCGTGCGGCCTCCTTGTGTTGACTCGGTGCTAATATTCCCCTGTTTGTACAGCGCTAAATGTAGTATTTGCTATTCTAAAAAGGAGTGAAATGAACAGGTCGCAGGATAAGGAGGAGGTTCGTCGCCGCATATCAAAAGTGCTCATAAACCGACGGAGACTAATTTCTTTCCCGGCAATCAGGTCAGAAACACTCCCCGGCTTTTAGGTGTAGATTAATGAGGAGTAGGAGGGAGAACAAGCTCTGGATTGAAGAGATATAACAATAGAGCCTTTGGTGTGTGTGTGTGTGTGTGTGTGTGTGTGTGTGTGTGTGTGTGTGTGTGTGTGTGTGTGTGTGTGTGTGTGTGTGTGTGTGCGTGCCATACCGCCCACTTCTCTAAGTGCCAGTGATCTCACTGCTACAGTGTGCATTGTAAATGGCAGCACGGCCTGGAACTACCAACATGGAGGGAGGAGGAAGAGGAGGATGAGGAGGGTGAGGAGGGGGTGGGTGGGGTACAATCTGCCAAGAACACAGACCTTTTATAAAGTCCCAAAATATTTTGGTGGGCCGAGCTACGTCCTGAACCGTGATGCTGGGTTTGTGCACGCATGATTGGGTGGGTGTGTGTGTGTGTGTGTGTGGGTGTGTGTGTGTGTGTGTGTGTGTGTGTGTGTGTGTGTGTGTGTGTGCGCGCAGCAGGGAATAGAGAGCAGCCGGACGGGCCATCTGTCAGCTATCAAAACAAAAAAAAAGGGTCCGCGCAAGTAAGACAATAGAAATGCTCAGATGTAGACGTTTCTGCCCGGCGTAAGGTCGAACGGAGACGTAACCGTGTCAAAAGGAAGCTCCGTCAGCTCATTTAAAGAAAAAAATTAATAAATAAATAATGGGTAAAAAAAATAAAAAAAAAAAAAAAAAAAAGATTCTGAGAAATCATTGTTAAGGGAGTCACAATATTATATTATCAAATCCTAATCCTGCGTGGAATCTGTTTATTCAGAAAAATGACAGCCTTAAAAAATCTTATTTTTGATCACCATGACGACTACATCTGTGAAACACGTACGCGACACGCACACTGCATATGTCAACCATCAACCTTTATAGCGTTACAGTTAAACGCCGGGGTGATGTTTCCCACAAATTATTTATTTTTGACGTTTTTCTGATGCTGCCATTCATGGTGCAAGAAAAGTGTTCGTAAAGGAAAGTGATTGTGAGCACAGCACGTCTTTCAAAAAAAAAACAAGAAATCAAGACGATCCGCTCCGGATTCGAACCGTTTGGGGAGTTGCAGGAAACTGGAGCGTCATTCACCCGCGGCTTTACAGTAAGGGAAAGAGAGAAGTGCTGGCGCATCATATTCACGGCTGCCGTCGCTCATTCAGCCCACGACTCATTCAGCTCTTCCGTTTCCTGAGATTGAACCTCTTAACGATTTCGGTAAACGCTGACGAGGCGTCTCGAGCGATTGATTTCTCCTCGGAAAGGTTGAGACGGCAGCGGGTGGATGTTGGAGAAAGACGACGGCGTCTACGGGAAGATGAGACGTTTCTGCCATTTTTTTTTTATTTTATTTTATTTTTTTTAATTTCTTTTCTTTTAATAACATTTTTAACACCCGAGCTTTGATAAACATTTTATCGAAATGCACGTTTCAGACCAAATCGGAAACACGCGTGGAGAGGCTTGTCGGAGTAAACCGTACACGCTGTCCTTGCGTCACGCGGCTGCCGCACAGTTCTGAGTCACTCTCCGCTGCCACACTGGAGGATGATTGGAGTACGAACACGCCAAAGGGTCATTGTGTAAGAGCATGTGCGCACACACATTCATCTGTGTCTCGCAGAAGGGAAGCAAGGGTGGGGGGGGGGGGGAGGGGGAGGGTGAGGGTGAGGGTGGGTGGGGGCTGCTCGGGCAGCAAACCCGCGACCTTGCAGCAGGAGAGGAGGGCGGATGAATGAACGTCACGGCGATCCGTGAATGAAATCGGGCTCCGGGGAATTTTTCCTCATAGGCTCTCCCGGAGTCACGTGGAGGGGGGTGGGGGGGCGGGGGGGGGCGGCCGCACCGCCTCCTCTGTGAATGTCGTTTGAGGATGCGGCACGGCGGACGATAAAGCTGCTCTTCATCGTAGCTCTTCATTGTTTTTGGCGAACGTCGTCTGGCGGAGTGAGTGAATTACACGCTGCAGGAAAAAAAAAAAAAAAAAACCTCCGACGGGCCGATTCAGCGGATGGAAACTCTGGATCAGAACAGACGGGCGGCGATGCCGGGGGGAAAAAAAAAAAGAGAAAAAGAAAAGCTCCTGATAAAAGCAAGCATTTCATTAAAGCAGGCTCTCGTACGTTTCTTTCTTGATGTCGTATCTCCCTCGTGAAAGGAAAGCGGCGTAATCAGGTTTCAGTCCTTTTGTCCGTGCCCTAATTTTTCAATGAAAAAGTGTCGGCGTGACATAAAATGATGAAACCGGCCCGGTTTCTCTGGCCGACGCGGAGGAGAACCTCTGCTTGTGTAAGTAGGTTCCCCTCGCATGCGAGCCCATTAGGTGACGAGGACACGGGCCGTCACAGCAGCTCAAAGACGGATTAAGACGACGGCAGTAAAGCCCAGGATGCTTCTGCGCCGCAGAACCGGGCTGCAAAAGGCTTACACCAGACCTGGCCCGTAAGTGGGTCAGGACGTGATGGGACGGGACGTCACTCTGGCAGGGATGAGCCGGGCCAGACGCAGAGAGAGAGACGGCAGGATCGGCCACGTTTAGAAACCTTTGGCGCGGCCGCACAAGACGATGTGTTGCAGAGTCGGCATTTGGAAAACCGACCCATATATTGAGAAGAACACAACAACGAAACACGTGCCGTCTTGACCCGCCGGGTTTTTGGTGCCGTCATCTAACCAACAAGTGAAACGAAACGGTGACCCGAGTAGATGTTTTTATTTCTGCTTCGAATGACGGGGGAGGTCAGGCCGACTCGAATATTCCCCCGTAGTCTCATCTCACCTGAACCCGTCGGCAGACGACACACGAACCGGTTTCTGAGAAACAGAAAACCAAACGCAGGAGCGAAGCAGGGCCGAGCAGCGAGGGCGGGAATCGGACGCGGAGCTGGTGATGTGTATTCACCTGGCGCGGAGCCGAGGATGCAGAAAGCACGGGAACAACGAGTTCAGAGATGAGCTGTCACGGGTGTCCGCCAGATCAGAAATCAGCTGATCCGGACGACTTTTGTTCAAATTGTGCCGCTCGTCCTGTTTTATTCATCCTCGGAAACATCTTGTACAAAATAAACCGAGCCAGACAATCAAACAACACGTTCACTGAAACGTTGTTTGCCTCGTCGACGAGCGTTTGGGGAGCAGCCAAGCGGCGACCAACCATCATGTGACCCGTCCGTTTTGTGAACTGCCATTTTTTTGAAGCTTTGACTTCGGTATTACAGCCGTCGCCATCTTGCCATCTTGCAGCCAGACGTGACCGTATTTGGACGAGCTGGGGAGGAGCGAGCGGCGGATCGAATTCCATCCGATTGGGAAGCCGCCAACGTATAGCAGGAACCTGGCTGCACCCTCGACCTGTCAATCAAACCAGACACGCCCCCCCCCCCCCCCCAAACATACCACTCTTTGAGGCCTAACATCTAAATAATTCTGAAATTATTTTCAGAACAACCACCAAAACACTGATCGGAAAATTGCGGATTAGAATCAAATCATATCGACTTGTGGGGGAAAAGAAAAAAAAAAATGGCTTGACTTTGTATTTCATGAGAGAAGTTGAATGAGAGTCTATGGAGCGAGAGAGAGTCGTTTGAGACGACCCCTAATGGCCCTCGGTGGTATCGCACTCCTGCATTGGCTTCAATTGTCATACCAGGAAGCTACGTCCCCTTTTATATACAGTCTATGCAAACAGCTCGTTTTACAGCAAACAACAGGTTCCAGTACACACATTTGTTTGTTTGTGTCTGAGAAGAAAATGTTTGCAGTGTAAACGTTCACCTTCGACGTCACTCAGAACAAACCGTGTCGGCCTCGCAGAGCGGTCAACACGGAAATTCAAAGAATCAGCAGTCGCACCGTTTTAGCCCGGAGGCTGCTGTATTTGCAGGAAAAGTTTAGCCTAATAAGTAGCTAGCACAGTCTGGGTCGCTCGGCCTCGCCGCCTCCTTCTCCTCCTCCCTTCGGTCCTCTCTTTATTCCTGCTCCGTTTTCTCATTTTTTTTGGGGGGGGGGGGGAATCATTTTATTTTCTGCTCTTTCGTTACTCGGCTGTATTTCTTTAACGCTTTTATGAGCACGATAAAAGCGAGAGCTTCATGACCGAAAAGGAAAAGTCCCCTGTCGTTGATGGTGCCTACCAGTCCAACGGGCATTCAAAGTAACGCCGCACATCCTGTTCCTTGCCCTTCGGGAACCCTTCGTGGGACCGGGGCAGGACCGGAGCGCTTTGTCCTCATGGATTAGCCACAGGCCCATACGTTTCCATGGAGCAGGACGGGCTAACAACAGGCTTGGATTCACTTAACACCCCCTCTCTCTGCAGAATGCATATTAAACTGGGAGCAGAGGGAGAGTCGCTGTGTTTTAAGCTCAACTCCGACAGCATCAGCTGGGTGGTTATTTACTATTCCACCCACCGCCTGTGTTTTTATTCCTCTCGTGAGCCACCGAAGGCATTCTTCATCTGTGGATGTGTTCTGGAAGCAGCCGTCCCTGCGGGCGTACAGCAACAAGCGAGCGGGGTATTGTGTTGGGCTTTTTGACATTTCCCCCGTGACTCCCCGAGGACAGACTTGAGGCTCCGAGACTGGACCGCTGCGATAACGGCAGCGACGACATTTCCTGTTATTGAGAAGCGGCTGCAGCAACAAGGGGGCCGCTTGTGGTTGAGGATGACTTTTTCAAATAACAAACTGCTGATGTGTTTCCTCTCTTCTCTGATATTCCGAACTCCACCACCAAAATAAATAAATACAAATTTTAAAAGCCCAACTTTGTGGAGCAACAAGGAGGCTCTCAAGATCAACACTAGCGCACGTTGATATTTTTCGTGCGGGTCAAACAAACCCAGTCAGCTGTTGCGGGCACAAAACTTTCAGACAGATGAGAGTGTAAACGAGTGAGGTAACTTTAAAGAAAAGGAAGTTCAGAGTCTCTTATTCGGGGACATACTGAAGTTGCTGTGGTGTTTTAGTCTGGTAGGTACATCGGCAGTATCTTGAAGTACATGTCAAGTCTAGTCTGGTCATGAATATTTGAATCATATCGGGCAGATCCACCGCTCGCTCCTCCCCCCCCAGCTCGTCCAAATATGGTCACGTCCTGCTCCAAACCGCTCCGAACTAGCAAAGATGGCGACGGAACAAAATCTGAACTGTAGGCTTCGTAACGGCCGTTAACAAACCGACGGGTGACTGCCGGTCACCGCTTGGAATAGTTCTTAATCATTATGGCTACACAATGCCCACAAATCCAATCAAAACAACTAAAGCGACAACACCCAACAATACACGAGATCCTATTAAGACTGATTTATTATTTAGGGTGGATTTATAATTGGGTAATTAGTTTTTTTACAAAACAAACCTAATGACCTCAGACATTGATAAAACAAAAGAAAAACAAATTCTCAAGCAGGTAGGTTATAAACTGCTGCAGTCAAAGCATCAAACTGAACTCTCAACTGCCAAGCTGTGAACAAGAGAGCCAAAACTGACAAAAAGCTGTCAACAAATGGAAAACACAGAGAACACCGTTCAAAGTGGGTACAATAACTGCTGCAGAACACAAACGGCCGAAGGGCCTCGGCGATCCAAGCGTGACTCATGCAACAGTACACCCCAGGGCACGGCAGTGTTAAGCCAGAGGTTGGAAAACCTTGATGGCACCCGTCGGTGAACAGGGTGGCTCCTCCGGGGTGCGGCGGCCGTATTTCATCCAGACTGCAGGAATGCATTTGAAAAAGGCTGCTGACGGAGGAATGTAGAGGCCCTGCAATTTAGCCTCAAATGAGCCAATTGGTATTTCAAAGAAGCGACAGTATCCGAACAGCGGAGTCAAGTGTAAAGGGAACACCGAATTCCTCAAAGCGAAATGTCAAATATAATCTGCCGGCCAGCAGACGAAAGGGAGAAGCTTCTGCTGGCAAATATTTCAGGAGCCTCAGACAGAGAGGGAGGAATAATAAAGCCCGAGTCCGACACAGCGACGCTCATAATTTTTGAAGCCACCCTGCATTATGCTGAGGCCTGCAGAATATATCGCCCTTATACACGCACACGCTTAAATGTACCCCTTGACACGTAGCAGCAGATCCTTGTGAGCGATGTTGTCAGTGTTTCACGGTAAGTTTCCCCACACACCCAGGGTGTTGCGTCGCTGCTGTGCTGCAGTGGCGACAGACCCGCTGTAGAGGAAGTGAGAGGTTTCACGGGGGGGGGGGGGGGTTTATGATAACGAGCCGGCAAGTGTTGTGACGCACCATTACTGCGGTGTCTGCAAAAACACTCGCTGCAGAGAGAAGTGGCAAGAAAGGACAAGGGAACCGAACTCCGCTTCAAAAGGACTCAAACGCGTCACTTTTCACTCGGTAACGACAGATTCTGAGCATTTTGTATTTTTCACCATTATGTCAACCAACACGTATTTTTCTGTCTCCACATTATCGGCTACTGCCCCCGTTTGTTTGTTTGTTCCCCCCCCCCCCACCAGTAAGCCTGTGCCGTGTACAAAAAGGCCACGAGGTCGGTCATCTCCAGTTTACAAATCAGGCAGGTCTGCCTTGCAATTATTATTGACGACACCCTCCTCACCCCCCTTTGGCTGCATGTGCAGACCCAGGTGTAGGTACCAGCCCCCTATTTATAGTCATCCGTTTGCCTGCTGCTCAATCCAGCCAGGGCTAAAGAGATTTAATCTTCCCTGCATCCTCCTTCGTGCCAGAACAGAAAGCTGATTTCCATTTAAAGAAAACGGCACCTGTTTGGAGCCCGGCCCACGAAAACCAACACAGGACGGGGTTGTTAGAGGGGAAGTAACACGACCAACTAACTTTCAGCGTTCATTTCCACGCAGGAATCAATCAGACAGATAAATCATCTTTAGACTGGTGAAGGGCTGAAAACTGACGGTTGTATAATCAGAGCGCGAGTCTGCCGGCATGCACCGATACCATATTACAGACAGAAACAGCAGCTGAGGTCAAAACACTGCCGAGTAAACCATCCATCCAACCGTGTGATTACAGTCCGGAGTGCAGTGTGATGCTTATTCTTAAACAATAAAACTCATCTCACTGAAATGAAACAGAGGTTTAAAAAATGGAGAAAAATGGATTCTGTCGTCGTTTTAAAAGGATCAGTGTCGTCATGACATTACACCAGGAAAAGACATTACAGGAGCTCGGAAGGTTTGCTGGCTGCTGGAGTATGTTGCCAGCTGACCTACTTTAATATATTTATATATGAACTTTACTTTAATATAGTTTACTTTACAAGTCAAAAATTTAGGGACGGAAAAACATAGGCTACCGAAAAGGGCATTTCAAAGTGCAAAAAGGAAGGTTAGGTTAGGGTAGGTTAGGTAGTTACTTTATTAATCCCCAAGGGGGGAAATTTTTTCGCTACAGCAGCATACAGGAAGCAATAAGATAATAAAGGTGCAAATCCTCCGTCTGTCCCTCGCTAAAAACCACCAATGCGAGGCTCTGAATTTTTTTACGCCGCAAATGGACCGCTCGTTCGACATAACGGCACGGCCGCGCCGTATATGCCAGACGCCGAGCGTGCACGTCTACAGCACAAGTGCGTCCACACCTCGGCGGGCAACGAACGGGTCTCAAACCTCCAGATGACAGGAAGCAGGAGGGAGTTGGGTCGTTTCAGAGAGACACGGATCGCGAGAGAGGCCGAAATAATTCTAAGAATGATCAGCTTCAAGTCTGCATGATTAAAGGCATTAGCAGCAGGACTGAGATCAGAAACAGCATTTTCACATGCGAGGTACATCATTTCACGACTACCTTCGGAGGGCGACCTTTGAAGCGCCCACCCGCCGGTATTGCGTAACTCTGCATCAAACGGCATGCGGTATTCATGTGGGAAGACGGCGGACTGCGAGCACAGGTAAAAAAGACACTTACCGCCATCACCAGCTCAAAGGGATGCTTGTACACCCGCACGGGCGACTGGTACTTCTGCACCATGATGGGGAATACAGCGACACCGACAACCTGAACAGAAAGGAGAACAAAACAATCAGAGAGAAGAAAAAAAACAATATCACCGGTGTTTTTTTTTTTAGAAAGAAAGCTGAGTTGTCACGATGCCTTTGATTCAGTCTTGGTGTGAAAGCCAGTTTAAGTGTGATCGTTTGTAATGTGTTTAAACAAAAATAAGGACAAATGAAAGTGTTTAAATAAGAGACAGACAGCTGCAGTTATGTTTTTAAATTGATTACATTCATATTTTTGATGTTATTCGTTCTGCCCAGGTGATTTTATTTCTTGTGTTTCTGTGGCTCTCAAGTTAAAAAAGACACGGAGCGACACGGGTGCGTGTTCATTGTCCATTTTATGAGATTGTCAAGGTGTCATGCCAAAGAATATTTTTGGCAGTCAGTTGTAAATGCTTCAGTTTTGGATCTTCACAGGAATCTGTAAGAGCAATCTTTTTTTTTTTTTAATATATAGATATATATATCTATATATTTATTAAAAATGCTGTCAGTCTGTGGATTAATTCGCTGCGTGATGAATGTTGTGACAAAGTCGTGACTACGCTTCTGCCGACATCACGGCATTAAAGCCGCATCTAAGCCTACAACAAGAGATTTGGTGGACGGTTAAGGAAAGGTGTGTTTTGGCTGACGGGTGGAATGACGCCAGGTGAACATCTGCGTGCATCTGTGTGTGTGTGTGTGTGTGTGTGTGTGTGTGTGTGTGTGTGTGTGTGTGTGTGTGTGTGTGTGTGACGGGCTGTGGAAGGGAGGTCTCCCGAGCCGTGGCCGAGGCGCTCGCTGATCAATGGATGCAGCATTTTCCCGCTCATTTATCACACAAGAGTACCACTGCAACGGCTACTCACTGCAAACTACTGGGGATACAACCGAGCTGAGTTTAGCTGCCGTCACAGCTACAAAAAAACAAAAACAACAACAAAAAAAAAAAAAAAAAGGCAGGCGCTGTTCATTCTTTTAAAATGTAAACAGCACATTACACGATGAGCAGGCTGAGACTTGAGAGTAGAAGATTAAATAAAAGTGCGGGGTTCGTGATTTCATGAACCAAACAAAGTGTGTATAAAAAAAAAAACAACAACAACCAGAAATTCTGTTTACTCCTGGGTGTTTAAAAGCAGAAGTACACGCCTTGCTCAGCGTGCTGCTACATGTCTGTAAACTCCTGCTCTGCTGAGATGGGAACACTTTCTGCAAAGGAAGGGTGTGAGCTGAAGTCCAAGCACACTACTTACAGAGGGGGGGGGGGAGGCAGACTAATAATAACCGGGGCAGGACACACACACACACACACACACACACACACACACACACACACACACACACAGTGTCCCTTCTCGGTCTAAACACCACGTATCTAAACAGCTAACTCGCATAGTTACCGTCATGCTTCACGGGATCTGCCAGCCACTTCAAAGACACATCAAAACAAGACGTTCAGTGTATTATTATTATTGTTATTATTATTATTATTATAATTAAGAGATTTCAGCGGACACTTTAGAAACACACCACTCAGCAGTCTTGTCTCTGTCCGGTCACATATACTCATGTCCAAACGAATCGTGGAGGGGAGGGGAGGGGGGGACTGTTTTTATGAGAGTGGACGTAATTGTCCCTTTTCTGTCTTGTCTTGTTTTGTTTTTTGGACACTTTTTCTCTCCTGGTTTGTTTTCAGTTTGTTTTGGTCGTTGCTTTTATGTCTTTAATAGGAAACGGTTGTAGCGGTGTTACTAGAAAATAAACGTTTCAAGTTTAAAAAAAATAAATAAAAAATAAAAATAAAAAAATAAATTCCTACTTTAGCTTCCATCAAGACCGGGCGGGCTAACTGAAACTAGCCCGCAAGCTAACGCTAACTTTAAAAAAAAAAATAAAAAAACAAAACAAAACAAAGAAAGACATTTCTGTCAACTTCACATAAATAAATAATAAAATAAATCTCGTAACTGGTGCTTACCGGTGATTCAGAGAGACACAGAAAGCCGGACTGGTTTCCGTCGGGTCAGACGTCGTTTGTTCTGAAGCGGCTCCCCGGGGGGCCTCTGTCCATTCCTGCCCCTCTCCTCCCTCCCCCCCCTTCGCTCCGCTCTGCTCTTCACTTCGCCGGGTGAGCTAACGGCTGTTAGCTTTTGACTGCGCTAAGCTGGCCATGTAGCCAGAGTTAGCCGACCGAGCTATTAAACCCCGCGCGGTGGGGGGGGGGGGGGGGGACGACAAAAACATCGGCAGCCGGATCTAGTGAGTAAATAAATATCCAGCGCGGTCCGATGTGTTCAATCGCGCCCGTGGCAGATGAAGTGTGGACGCAGGACGACGGTGTGCCTCTCTCTGGGTGCTCTCCTCCTCCTCCTCCTCTTCCTCCCCCCCCCCCCTCCTCTCCGCTTGTCGTCTTTGCGTGCCGCCGTTGCTCCTCCCCCTTTTTGTAAGCTCCGGTTTTTTTCCACCTCACCGTGCAGCAGCAGCCGTTCATAAAAACACGGCATCTGCTCCAGTCCAAGGACAAACTGCGGAGGACAGGCGCCTTCATTTGCAGTTGTATTTTGCAACTAGTTTTCGCTGCCGAAATAATATATATATATTAATATAAATTAATATCGTATGTTTGCAGTGCGGTGAAATGACACTATAGGCAAGTTTATTCATGCAGCACATTTCAACAACAAGGCAATTCAAAGTGCTTCACATAAAACCATTAAAAGCATCAAAACAGGAGGCAAAAAAAACAACATTAAAAACAGTGATTAAAACATTAAAAACAGTGATTAAAACATTAAAAAACAGTGATTAAAACATTAAGCAAGCTGTGCCGATGATTCACACATGAATCATCTGTTAACCACCAGCAAGGATGTGAGTAGTGAAAACTGTTCAGATCCTTCACTTACATGAAACTTACAATGCAGCAAAGTAAAAAAAAAAAAATAATACTCCATTACCAGGAAAAAAAATCCTGCACGAAAACTCATACGTGAGTAAAAGTATTTGCAGCAAAATGTTAAGTATTGCTGTAAAAGACAAACAGGCTGAAAAACTGCTGGTTTAATCTCGTTTGAAAGATTCTTGTATTATAACTTGTGTCAAATCTTCATGTTAAAATCTGCCAGATAAAATACATTGGCGGACACAATAAAGATATTTCCTGTTTAAACGTAGTACGGCGCATCAAAAAGTACCTCAAAATTGTACTTAAGTACAGTAGTTTTTTGCCTGAATAACAAGAAATAAAAGCCCAAATGCCCGTCTGGTTTGTCTCTGTTCAGGATGAGAGCGGGCTGTGCGTGTTTCTTTCCGCAGGAGTGTGTTTGGTTTCGTGCATCAGAAGTATGTGACCTTGGAGAAATGCCAAACCATCCAAGTACCTCGTGTAAACGGAGCCGGTTACACATCGTTTCAGGCCACAGGTGATCACTGCCGCTGCTGCTGGAATCTGATGCTGACACGTCTTGATCCGCTACACCATCTCTGTATGAGCTAATTTAGACACCTGAAATTCAAAACCTCTACAGCAATAAAACATGAATCAGGTGTTAATTGGGACGCTACAGGAAACCTTGCAGGTCTCTCTTCCCTTCTGTTGAATCATCTAAATTTCTTTTTTTTTTTTTTAAATTTCTTCTTTTTAAAGGAATTGTGTTTCTTTTTGTCCCTCCCTTTTTTTTTTTTTCCTGACAACTAATCGAGGTTCAGGCCAACCTTAATGCAAACTGAATTAAAGGTATGTAAACAAAGTTATGTTTTTGTTTGACACAAGGCATTATGGGTATCAATGACACCTCACAAACATTTTGAATCAATTCGCCTCATTATAAAACACTTCCAACACTGATTATGTATTGTTTACATGCATGTTTAAAGCTAGAACTTTCTGTTTTCTGGCCTGTTGGTGGTGCATTACATTTTCATGGCTCATTGTCGCCACCTGTTGGTCAGTGGAACAGCTTGAAACAATTGACAGGAACAATAGGAGTCCTTTGGCACAAGACAAAATGAAACGGGGACCTTTAACTCGATTTTTAGAGGAAAATGGAGGTCGCAGTGTGAAAAGGAGGTGCCTGAACACTACGCAGATGCAGAGATGTTTTGCACAACACATGTTGTTTACTGCAGCATGATGCAAATGAGAAGAACAAGAGCCTAAATAATGCAAACACTATGCAAAAAAACAACCTTAAAAACCTTCTAACACAGTACTTTGCAAGGAATTTAATAATGATTTATTTCTGCAGGCAATTCTGTTTTTATTTTATTTTACCAGTGTATTGCTGCCACTATGATAAAAAAAAAAAAAAAAAAAATTGCTGCAGTTTTGAGATGAGTAAGTCTTTCTTTTGTTTTTTCTCATTAAAGGTTTTTGTACATAATGGTTTTAAAAGGGAAATTAAAGGATTTGTGGCTACATATATAACACCTTGATTTTAATCTAAGGACTTCTTTCTAGGTTAATTTAAGTACTGAATAATGTTGTTGTTGTTGTTTTTTAAAGATTTTTGTTTCATGTTGACACACAAAAAAAAAAATCCACCCTGACATTATCTCTTACACTCTTTGGTGTCTGTTATTTCCATTTTAAGCCGAGTTAAAGTCAGAAAAGGTTTTCATACAGTATATCTCATGATTGATTTGACCATTAGTACGAGAGGAGAGTGGTACAATAAGGTTTGCTGCCCATTTCAACCAATACTAGTGCTATTTGTTGAAAGAAATTTGGTGGAGTGTCCACCGGTTTGTTTTGATGTTGTTCTGCCACCTAGTGGAGCAGAAAGGAATATTAATGATAATAAATGACAGTTAACCAAAACTAACCAGACACGTTCACATTCTTCCACTGACAATTTATTTAGGCTCTGTGTTTGTTTTTAAT
The DNA here is from genome assembly GCF_022577435.1 of Embiotoca jacksoni. Lineage (NCBI taxonomy): Eukaryota > Metazoa > Chordata > Actinopteri > Embiotocidae > Embiotoca > Embiotoca jacksoni. The sequence continues at coordinate 1,111,870 of NW_027185392.1, forward strand.
CCCTGCTCTTCAAATATGAGATCAACTCTGAATTCTTCCTCGACAGTAAATATAAAACAGATTTGTGGGGACAAATATTATTATATGAACGTTAACCCACACACCACTCGGTATCCAATTACCGCCACCAGGTGTCAAAGAAATAACATTACAAAAACATCTAAAAAAAAAAAGAAAAAAAAAAATACAACATGCCAACAATAACAGAAATTGCTCCTACAAGCCCAATCGGAACAGTATGTGTCTGCAGCCAAATCATATTTTTAAATCTCATTTAAGTACCACTGTCAGTACCGAAACGCGGCCACCAGTGGGTGCTAATAAAACAGAATGCAGCTTCCAGTTTTGTACAATCAATTCTCTCAGAAATAGTTTTAAATAACTGTCGTGTTTATACATTTTAATGTCCAGATATCAACACACAGAGTGCCATCCTGCCATCAGCAGTACAGTGTCCACTGACACTGTGTCAGTGTCCACTGACACTGTACGTTAACCTCTAACGTAAATATCCGGCAGGTGTGTTGGAGCAGAGAGCAACTTGAGAGCAGGAAGTGGTTTTCAAATTCTCAGCAGGAAGTGAAGGCAGGAAACCGATCTTAACAGTCCATACACCCACAGGCAGCTTAGAGCAAGTGGATACTGTTTTCTTACACCTCTAGATATCAATGTATTGATCAGGGTCTTTATAGCAGCAAAACTAAAGTACACCCTCCAGGGAACAGTAAGCTTATTTATTTTTGACAAATGTTTCAATAATATTTGAGGACAGATGGGTAAACTCAGCATTTTAATGAACTTGTAAAACCACACTTCTCATATGTGACAAACTAAATGAGTAAAAATCTGACAGACAAACACGTTTCCTTTGAGGTGGAGGTTTGACAACAGCATCTGTGCACTTTACTTTGAAATAAAATGCCAAATAATTGTAATAAATCCTGTTTTTAATTTAAGGCAAGTTCATTTGGAAGGAAAAAAACAAACTTGGACATAAAAGCAGAACAGGAAGAGAAGAAGAAGAAAAAGAGAGGAAGTATTTAGTGGAAACGTAAAAAAGATAGTGAGATTTCTGTTAAAAGGTGAACTTCTCTGTGTCATTTCATGAGGAAGCAAACCGCCTGTGAGAGAGAGAGGATTGTAAGAGCAACCACAGACTGAGCAGCCACTCACATGCTGCAGCCGGATAACAGTTTTTGTAAGACAGGAAACGAGAGAAGCAAAGAGAAGCAGAAAGACAAAAGCAGAGAAGATACAGACAGCTTTTTCTTCTTCGGTGCACACACAACGACCTTCAGGTTATTAGTGGAGGGAAGCAGGTGAAGTCTCCCGACCAGGCGTGTTTGGTGCGACCTTGAAAAGAGAGAGAACTTCAAAATAAAAGTCTGAGATGGGCACCGAGGAGAAAGATGCAGAGGCTGCAGCCCAGCTTCCCCCGAAGGAGCAGGGGTCACCGGAGAAGGAGCCTGCCGTGGAGGGACAAACCCCTGAGACCAACGACCCCCTCAACACATACAAGTGGCACACGGGCTCCAAGGGAACGCTGGATGAGCTGAGAGAAGAAGAAGAAGAAACAGGAGCGGCTTCGTCCACGTCCACCATCGATAAGATCCAGAAGACCTCCAGCACCAAGTGGAGCAAGATGCAAAACTGGCGCAAGGCCCTGAGCGAGGACACGGGGGACAAAAACTCCTCCTCCGGTGGGAAAGGTGGAGAGGGAGCCAAGTCTGAGAGAGGCAACGGAGGAGCCAGGAAGAACCCGTTCAGGAGGGCGCTCTCCGAGCCTCCCGGGTCACTGTTAGCAGCCCTGGCTTCTTCCTCCGGCTCCACCGGCTCCGCGCAGGCTGCTCCATCCTCAGCAGCAGGTGCAGCGGAGGCTGCAGGAGCGTCCCCCAGCGAACCCTCACAGAAGGGAGGCGGAGGGGCGCTCTTTAAGAAGTACCTGAAGAGCGTGTCCCAGAAGCTCAAGAGGCCTCGGCTGCAAAGTCGCAACAGCACGCCGTCGTTACTGAAAGGTAAATCTGACAGCACAGCACCTGTACGTACACTCAAACTGCTGAGCATCCATTTTATCACTCAGACAATTTCATGCTTCACAGAATATTGTACACAGCACACGTGCTTTCACGTTTTTAATGATGCATCGGAAGGTGGTCCCACATCTCATTGTAATCAAACGTGAAACGCGATAACAGGTTTCTCCTTGTGGTTTAAAGAATGATTTACTGTTGACACATGGCGTTAGGTGTGGTATAGATGTGTGATAGCGAGTGTTTCAGCATCGAGGTCTGTGTTAAACAAACTCTCGTAAATAAAAGAGAAGATGTCGATCAAAAAATGAGGTGAGCTTAAAAAAGAGAAAAGAATAAAAACAAAAAAACAGTAGCATCTGCAAAAATAGTTCGGACTGACTGACGACTCACAGGGTTTTACGTCGATATTAAAATTGGAGATGAATGTAAAAAACACATCAAATTAAATCTCAAACAAAGCAGGTGATGTCAGAGAAGTTGGAAAGATCTTCAGAGATTTGTCAGAAACGACCAGAGATCTCCCAGAGGCCTTCTCTGTCTCTCAAAGAGAGCTCGAAAAATATTTTACATTTTAAAACATCTTAAGAAAATGTAAATCAAGCATCAAAAAGTTGTTTCAGTCATCCTTTTCCTGGAAGCTGTCGAGACAGTGTGATCACACTTGGTGATAAATCTGAGCCTCATCGAGAAGCTTGTTACCTCAGCTTATATTTTTAAACCTATTGTGTGAAAAAAAAGTTGAATAAAGATAAAAGCCTCCAATTCAGTCTGGTATGAAGGATTATTTTCAAAACTAATAGAGATTAGGTTTCAATATCAGAAAGCGGGGTTTCAGTCTCAGCCTTTATGAATGTACTAAAATTACATTACTGAGCCGACAGCTTCAACTACAGCTGTGTGCAGACGATCTAGTCGTTTTCTGTCCAATTAAAAAAAATCTGCAGAAAAGCAAAAAACACGTCAGCAGATCCCAGACCTTCTTCATCGGTTCTTTCAGAACCTCACAGTAATCATGCGAAGAACAAAACCACCGCTTTCCAAAAAAGGTCAAAACTGCAGAGAAATGACCCAGAAACTTAAAGTACTCACAAATGAAGAACAACAAACCGACACTCACCCAGATTTCCAACTTCTGCACAGCAGCATGGGCTCGCTATCAGAGGTACAAGGCTGTGACGATTAATCGAGGGGCTGATTCACATTAAAAAAAAAAATCCAATTATTTTGAAAAGAGATGTTATCTTTTGATCTTAAATATTGAAGATTTTCTGGAGGAAAAATGAATGAGTTTATCAAGCCAACTTCAATAAATAGAAAATAACAAAAATGGAATAGAAATATTCCAGTGACATCATTAACTGTCTTGTTTCAAGATGGCTGCACCCTACTGGTGAAAAAGTGAAGTTCAATCTAATTTTCAAAAAAAAAAATCAAAGTGAATATCAAGCTCGATTGAAGTTCCAAGATAAAAAAAATAAAAATAATAATCAAACAAACCAGTCATATTGTCAAGTGTTTCATCTGTACTTGAATCCCTCCGTGATAATAAACTGAACATCTTTTGGTTGTGGACCGTTGGCTTTGGGAAACACCAGTCGACATTTTTTACCATTAGCTGAAATTTAATAGACAAAACAGCTAATCGGTGATTTGAGAAAATAATCGACAGATTAAACAACGAAAATAATGGTTGTTTGCAGAAAAAAAACAACCTTAAGATGATAATTCATTTCCAGGCATTATTCATGACTTTTAAATATCCCTTTCCAAAATCTAGAGCCTTATTTGTGCACATTACCCTGAAAATATTAAAAAAAGTCCCCTCAGACAGCTGATAATCAGACTGACCAAGCCTTTGTTTGATGACATCACAAACCTCAACTCAGAGAATCGCACCAAACCAAATGTCACAACATACACTGTACATCCTCAACTGAAAATACACAAGAAGGCTAGAAACTGAAAAAAAAAAAAAAAAAAAAACCTGTTGCAACACACTTGACTGATCCTCCAGCTGTCAGATGGCTTTTTTTTTTTTTTTTTTTATCATGAAACTTCATAAACAAGAAGAAAACACCCTTTACTATACATAAAACATCAGCTCCTGCCACCATCTCTTAACTTTTCCTTTGGGTATTTTTTTTTTTTAATCTTGTCGTGTCCATAAGGCCTGTTAAGGAGTTTTAAAATCATGACGTGTACATTAGGCAGAAAAACTGCAGAGAAACCACAGGATGTGCGCAGCTCCACCTGGTGTGGCAGTGATAGCATCAGCAGCCCATAAGTGGGAGTGGCCTCACTGCTGTGTGTTAGATAAGTGTCATCATGGCATAATTACCAAAAAAGTTAAAAAAAAACAACAAAAAAACACTGGGGCCACCGTGCGCCTGCAATTATCACTCCTTCAGATCACAAACACTACAGTCAGTCCTTCACAGTATTTTTACAGTGATTATTACACCTCCCTATGAACCGTATGGTGATTAAAATCAATGTGTGTTGCGTGGCAGATACGATGGAGGACGACCAGACTGCACCCTTTGAACTCCCCAGACTACAGTGGGCCCCGCCTCAGGAGGTCCCCCTGTGGGACATCATCAGCTGCGTCCTCAAAGATGGACACATTCTCATCACTCCAGAGGAAGAGGTAGTAGCAGCACGCACGCACGCACGCGCACACGCACGCGCGCGCGCACACACACACACACACACACACACACACACACACACCTCAGACAGCGGTGCAGACTTGTCTTGTTTTTGAGTGGCATAAAGTGTGTGTCCTTTTCAGCCAACGAGGTGGACCCGAAACCGTGTCAGCAGTAGCTTGTCCAGCTACAGCATGCAGAACCTCGTGGACAGCGACTCAGGTCACCACACACACACACACACACACACACACACACACACACACACACACACAAATCAAACAAAATAAAAAGGGGAAAATATTCTAAAACAGAGTGAACCAAAAGCATCAGGAGTTTGCACAAGCCTAACCAGTGAGTCTGCGGACAGTCTCAGAGGAAATAGCTGGATGTTTATTCGTGAGAAGGCTTGTCAAATTGCTTCCTCTAAGTGCTTTTGAGGAAGATAGCATCTCACCCGGGTGCTCTCAACCATCCAATGAAAACTCACAGACAGACAGAGTCAGTCGGATGTCGCGCTCCAACTCAGACGTTTCGCTCAGCAGAAGCTGTTGAGGGCTGCTCGGTGAGAAGCGGCTGCATCCCGCACTGATTCGGGCTGCTCGGCTCCGTCGTACGTTAGTGAAGAGAGGAGGGAAATGTTCAAGAGACAGACATCGAAGTAGCACACGGCCTCCTGACTCGATGATGGGATTTAGACGCTGGATTGTTTGCGGCGGGGCTCTGGGTAAGCGAAGAGAAAAAAAAAACAAATGTCTGACTGACGTTGTAAATTTCTACCGCCACTAAATAATGAAAATTTCTCAATTCAAAAATCTGCAAAGCTTTAAATGGGTTCTACTTATAAAAATGGCTATTAGGGATGGATGTGCAATTATCAAACATTACTTAGTTTCAGCTGACAGCTAAAAACCACATCCGGTGTGGCCTAATCTGAATGAGTTTGGTAATAATACAACCTTGGCTCAGTGATAGTGCAGAAATGAAGGTTGTCAGTTGTGTTATAATCAAGTGAAGTCAAGTCAAATATATTTGTATAGCACCTTTGGTGCAAAATTGGAATACCAGGTGCTTCACAATAAAATCAAAATACAACATTTTTAGGTAAAAAAAAGAAGCATATATATATACGTTTCTCAGTATCTGCCTGGGAGAGGAACAGTTGGACTTAAACAATGTTTCTGAGGTGGTAAAAAGCATTTTTAGTGATATTGCTGATCCAGATCGGGGTCCAGAAGGGCACCAAGATATTTTTTGGCAAGCGGCTTGACATTTTGGACATTTAAGTCTGAGCACAGAATCTCCCTTTGGACCCTTGACTCCGAAAATTAAAACCTCAGTTTTGTCTTTGTTCAGTCAAAATGTGAGTCAAGATATCTGCTGTGAAAAAAGTCTGTGAAACTCTTGGTTTGGTTATCTTCGAGCCTGGACACAAAATTACTCCGAAAAATGTAACAGGAATTTACGAAGTGCTGACCGGAGCATGTGAATAGGAAGGAATTAATATTGAAAAATATATATTTCTATCTCTTAAGCTCACTCATGTTGCTAAGCTTGTTCAAAAACACTGACATAAAAATGACTTTTCGACTTCATCTCATCCTGATCCACAGAATGTAGCCCGGACCACATGGGCCCGCCCGGTGGTCCTCGGCCCAAGAACCAAGATGGCGGTGTGAGGGTGAGTGTTGCACGCACCAGAGATTATCTTTCTGATGGCCCTGGATTTCCTGTTGATGTAACACGTAATTACCTTCATGCACCACGCTCGCCTTCCTCACTCTTAGGCTCTGATCAAGCGACGTCTCGAGAACAAGGCGAAGAGGAATAGCAACAACCAAGCAATGGGACTTCGACCAAGCAGGTAAAGTATGCTGTTATGTTTTTTTGAAGGCAAGGAAGCAAGTGTATAAGTACTCAACATGCTCCCACAAGTTTTTTCGCTCCCAACAACACAATTGTCGCTCCGCCCTATTCCTACCCGGCGCATTTGTCCCCCTCTTACTTTTTTCTGTTCCCCAAACATTTGTCTCTCTGCTCAAGTTCCAGGTGTGTAAACCATCGCAGACGCACCTGGACCCCTGCTCACAAAACCGTGTGTAGCTCAGGTGTTTGAACAGGAGCAGTCTTGGAACTTATCAATCCTCTCCATGTTTTTTTTGTGGGGTTTTTTTGGACCACAATGTTAACGTGATCTTTCATAGCACCAGAAGTGCACGTCGACATGGTGTCAGAGTTCCAAGGGTGAAACGATGGGTGTTGAAAAAAATTGATAAAACTGTGATTTATTCTTCAAGGCTCTGTGATTCGCGGGAGTCTGTGTCTATTCCAGTCAGTGCAGTGGGGAGTCTGGACCTCAGTGCAGACACCAAGACTATCATCAGGCCGGTCCACAGCTCCATTCTGGGGGAGAAGTACTGCTTTGAGGTAAGCTTTGACTTGACTCGTTGAATGATACGTCTACAGGTTCCTGAAGGAGCATCACTCAGTCGCCTTCCCGTCCCAGTAAGGCTAACACAGTCCTGTTGGTGTTCATGTACATCTAGGTGATCAACTCTGAGAACACCTACTGCTTCGGATGCTCCTCGGCTGCCGAACGTGACCGTTGGATTGAAGACCTGAGACGTGCTGCCCAGCCCAATAAGGTGAACCAACAACCCTTTGTTCCTGAAAAAAGTTGCATCATACAAGATCAAAATGCTACTAAAAACCTCTAATGTTCACACAGGATAACATTGAACGCACAGAAAACTCCCTAAGTCTGTGGGTTAACGAAGCCAAGGATCTGCCACCCAAACGCCGTTACTACTGCGAGGTTCACCTGGACGGGACCTTGTTCGCCCGCACCAGCAGCCGACCTGTCGGCAAGCCGTCTCAGCAGTCTAGCCTGGCAGGGGACAGCTCTACGGGGTCTTCGGGAGGCCTCGGGGCCAGTGGGGGAGGGGCTGGAGGGTGCCAACTATTCTGGGGTGAATTCTTCGAGCTCGACAACCTGCCCTGTGTCTCCCAAATCAGCCTGCACCTCTTCCGCGAGGAAGACCCCAAGAAAAAGCGCCACTCCAGAGATGAGTCCTACCTCCACCCTCTGGGCAGCGTGACCATACCTCTGGCTGATATTCGAGGGAGGACATATCAGGAGAAGTGGTACCCCATCAGTCCATACAAGGCGTCAGTCACAGTTGGGAACAAAGAACTGCTGGGGCCGCAGGCTTCACTCCGCATCAAGGCCCGTTTCCAGAATTTGCAAGTGCTGCCGATGGAGAAATACAAAGAGTTTGCCGAGTACGTGACGGTGGATTATGTGGAAATGTGCAGAAACTTGCAGCCACTTTTGAATGTGAAGGAGAAGGAAGAGCTGGCAGGAGCTCTGGTCCATGTACTCCAGAGTATCGGCAAAGCAAAGGTGGAGAATGAGTGGAAGCATGAATGCATAGAACTGTAACCCCAATACAACTTTATCACAATCTTATTTAAAAATAAAACTAAGCAGGAACAGTCAGACATGTTTTTCTTTTAAACTGTGTGCTTCAGGAATTCCTCATTGATTTGGGCAGCGCAGAGGTGGAGCGTCTCAGAGAGAGGGAAGCACTGATCTTCAGAGAGAACACACTGGCCACCAAAGCCATAGATGAATATATGAAGCTGGTTGGCCAGAAGTACCTCATTGGCACACTCGGTAGGTGAAGGCAGCCGTCTTGTAACTGGCATTGAATCGTGGTTGGTTTTCATTGAACTCCGTGTTTCTTTTTTCTAAATGCAGGGGACTTTATCACCCGTCTCTACACCTCGACGGAGACCTGTGAGGTTGACCCTCGTAAATGCCCTCCCTCCGACCTGTCAAACAACCAGAGGCACTTGAGGGAAACCTGTGAGGAGGTGGTGCAGAAGATTATAGAGAGCCACGGGTGAGATAAGATCTTAGAAGAAAAAAAAAGAATGTTTCGGGTTGATTAAAGTCACCGTGCTGATGCTTGACATGTTTCTTGTCCTTCAGACCCTTTCCCGAGGAGTTGAACAAGATCTTCTCCAGCTGGGTGGAGCTGTGTGAAGACCAGGGCAGAGCAGAGATCGGCCAGCGTCTCATCTCTGCGTCCCTCTTCCTTCGCTTCTTATGTCCTGCCATTCTCAGTCCTTCTCTTTTCGGTCTGACGCAACCGTATCCAGAACCAAACACCCTGCGTACCCTTACGTTAACCGCAAAAGTCATCCAGAATCTGGCAAACTTCACCTTGTGAGTAGCTTCTCATCGGCTTAGACCAAACTCTATACGTGCATTTCCGCCTGAAAAACATAATTTCACTCTATTGTCCTGACTCAGGTTCGGAGAGAAGGAGGAGTACATGCTCTTTATGAATGAGTTCCTACAGCAGCACTGGGATGGAATGAGAGGTTTTCTACAAACCGTGTCCAATCAAGACACCGAAATCTCGATGACTTCCTTCGATGGATACGTGGACTTGCCTCTGCGTTTAGCTGTGCTCCATGGCCTGCTGGTGGACATAATTTATCCGAGGGACGAGGTAGGGCGGAAAACAAATGAGTCCAGATTGGTAGTTGTAAAGGTTTATGATTGGACTGTTCAGAGTGCCGTGTAGTTTCCAGAGTCTGTGAGTATATTTGACTCGCAGGTAACTATAGATTCACATTTTCGTCTCACTTGCTGACACCCTTCAAATGTTTAGGCAGAGTTGTGCTGGAAAATAACTATTTGCTATAAAGTGTATATGTGTCCATCTACGTTGGAACACGAATGTATTTTTCAGGAAATCATCACATAAAGACATAAGAGGGGCAATCCAAAGGTTTTGAGACAATTCCCACTCTGCAAGAAAAGAACTTTCATGAACAACTATTTAAATTACATCACGATTAATGTCAGCACCTCCGGTTCATGCAATTTTGTGACCATTGGTACGTGTGCATTTGCGTTTTCCCCGTGGCACAGACTTTCAATTTGAGCAGCGACTGCATGTTGGATTTTGTGTGAAATTTTTGGGGAACAGAAAGAAGATTCAGGTAGCTACATTTGGTGGTTGGGGATAGTGGTGAGCTACCATTGTGTTGTTGCTTCTACGAGACTCGTCACGTTTGAGAACCCACTGCCATCACAGTTCAGGTGGTTTGCAGGGAATGTTTTCCGTCAGACGCCTCAATGGCTGCAGTGGAATTCGGCGTTGACAGTCTGACGACCAGCTAACAAAGCTAACAAACTGCTGATTTTGCTAAAAAAAAAAAAAAAAGTCTAAATTCAAGTTAACAAAGAGCTAATTTTGTTAAAAATCAGCTAAATTCAAGGTAACGAACAGCTAACAATGCTAACAACCCTCAGACACCTCAGAACATCACAGTAGAACTCGGTGTTGACAGTCTGACCCTTGGGGATTTTAGTCAAAATTATTCAATCTGACAAACTGTCAGGTACGACCAACTACCTTCTGGCTGATGTTTGCATGTACAGCTTCCCCTGATGGCATTTGTCTTGTCCTGTATGTATGTATTGAGGTACTGATCACATGTTTAGATTATACTAAATGAGACGGTGCTCGTTTTCTTCTCAGGAAACAATCGACAAGCTGCACCCTCTACCTTCAATTCTGAACCAGATAACAGAGACACTGGGTCCTGAAGCAACGCGGATCATTGTTACCAGGTATGCTGATGGCCGATGTCTATTTCGACAATGTATATTACAAACTAGAACCAACTGGTGTTGTTACATGTTATTAAAGCAGCCTTTTTTTCTTGCAGCCAAACGGTCAAGCCAGTGTACATTCTTCCTAAAGACTTGGGCAAGTACAGCCCTCACCAGTCGTCCCTCCAGCAGATTCCTTCGGACCCCAAAGGCCCTCGAGAAGGGTATGATAGTTGTGTGGCTGGTGCAGCAGATAACAAGCTTTATTTCTAAGTACTCAGATAGTTTTTGTAAAAGCGATTCATCCACTCAGTTATTTAAAATGTAGAACTCCGGTTATGCCTCTCTGGTGAATCCGGAGGTACCTGCCCATGAGTGTCTTCCCAATTACAGCCTCATTCTCTCGGTCAGTAACGAGAGCTCATGATCGTGCATAAAGGTTGAGAGTAGATAAATTGGTAATTTTCAGACAGGCCATTATGAGTCAGTATACGCTAATACGACCAAAATGTTTTTGAAAAGCTATACTGAAAGGACATCGTAAAGATTGCGGAGACGCAATCATAATTTCTAGACGCTGTTAGGAGAACATTCGTTGTGTTAAACTCGGTTTTACACCCAAAAAAAAAGTGCCAATCAGATCAGTCAGATCCACCGCTTGCTCCTCCCGAAGCTCGCCCAAATATGGTTCCTGCTCCAAACCGCTCCGAACTAGCAAGACGGTGACGGACAAAATCTGAACTGGAGGCTTCATAACAGCCGTTCACAAACCAACGGGTGACGTCCCTGCTGGTTGTCGCTTGGTTAGCAGAAAAAAAAACCCACGTATTTACAGTTAGGAAAACTATATCCCAAGGAAACTCTGTGACTTTTGCCAACTCAGGATAGACAGCATCCTTTATCTGTAGGATTGTATACCTGCTGTAATTATGAGTAGACGTTTGAAATATAAATAATAAATATTTTTATTCTACAGGGATGTCCGGACTCGCAAGAACGTGAGAGAGAGGAAGCCGGTCGCCAGAACTCAGAGTGCGCCACACCGACGTCCCGGTCACGCAAAACAGGCCTTGAAGAGGCAGACGAGTTCTGAAGCTCTGCCAATATCTGACCACGAACAAGAGGCGGAGAATCCAGACCAACCACTTATCTCACCACCAAAAACCGTGAGTACAAACAGGAACTGTGTTTGTTTAGAAAAGGTCCAGAGGTAATGTGCTCAACAAACACGCATCCTTTTCAAATAAACTATTTTGCATGTTCTAAAGCGAGTGTCTCCAACCCGTCGCTCCCGAGCTACCAGTAGCTCCTTACCCTGTTTCTGAATAGATCGTGGAAAGTTCGAACGATATGCAGTGTTTCCCAAACATACACTTACTTATTTAAATTCATATTTTAACCTGTCTGAGAGAACGACACTATCAACGCGATCGATTAACGAGTGGATAATCTCCCCCTCGCTCCCCTCAGAGGTGGTAGAGGTGGAGCTCCGCCCCCAGTGAGACACACAGGGATCAGAGATAAAAAAAAAAATTAAAAAAAGAAATGTAAAAAAAAGTGTGTGTTGAGTATCATTTTGTTTTTGTTCACATAAAAGAAGCCGATTTAGCTGGTTTGGGTGGACCTCAGCTATGTGAATAATTGTTACTGAACATGAGTAGCTCTCGGACAATATCATTTTGTCAAAGTATCTCTCAGAGGAAAAAAGGTTGGAGACTCCTCTTCTAAAATCTTTTACAAACATATATATTTTTCACATCAATATAAACACAGTATGCCTTTGTTAAGTTAATTAAAAGGAATCATGTAAACACCTTGCTTTTCAGAGTGCCAGTATTAAACGTCCACCTGCACCAGTTCCCTGGATTAAAGTTGTCCCTAACAGGGAGTCAATTGATTTGAAGACTGAGAGTGAGCACTTCAACTTACTGGATCGGGTATGCCAAATCTTCTACCTACTAAAGTGTCATGCAGTTATCCTGGCTATATGGACTATGATGTAATTATTACATTACATAAAATATCGACTTGGGATTCATCTACCAGCACGGCCAGGAGCTGTCGGAGCTTCGTCTGGGGATCGAGCAGGTGACGGAGCGAGAGCTGGACATGGCCAAGCGCCTGGAGGACTTCATTAGCCAGAGCCAGGACCAGAATGCAATGCTGCAGACCGAGGTGGAGGAGCTCAGGAACGTGCTGGCCGTGCGAGATGAACAGCTCGCCAGCGCCACTTTCAGGTAGGAATGTGGAGTTTAACAGGAATGTGCACCTTACATCTAACAGCATTTAGTGTTTTTATTTTGCATATATTTAATTAGTGAATTTAACAAGTCAGGTTCTTTTTGATTTAATTTTTCTACAGTATTTGTTGCTGAAGTGTTATATGAGCGACTTACCTACCTTCGTGTGTTGCAGGCTGGGTGTGATCGAGGAGGAAAGGGAGGATGACGAGAGGAAGCTGAATATTGCTGTTTCAGCGGCCGAGAGAATGAACGTGCTGGTAAGAAACACAATTATGAAACATGGATAAAGTGATGAGTGCTTGGTTTCAACACATGAATGTCTGTTTTTTTAAATGTGCTCTCAGGAGGAGAAGTTCGCAGATCTGCTGAGGGACCTTCAGCAGCTGAATGAGGCCTACAACTGCGACCAAAACAACGTAGAGCATTCTGAGAAGCTGCACATTAATAGCAACTGAGCCCTGACACAATAAAAAGGTTTCGCTTCACCGTCACAGTTTTGTACAAATGCACATATGTAGGTTGTGTGGAAACCTCCAACCTAAAGTCACAGTTCTGGTTTCCTGATTCAATGAGAGTTTACTATACAGATTAGGAGCCAAGTGGGCCAACTGAGGTGAACGTGAACCAGAATCATTTGCATTTCAGCTTTTATTGTACTGTTGTCGTATGCTTGTAAACCTTTCTGAAAAAAAAAGAAAAAAGAAAATACAATGTAAAGTGTTTCTCTGAGTCCATTTTGCCATGTGTCATTATAAGTGTAACAAAAATACAAATTTTAAGAATTGTACTTACTATACTACAAGAACAGTTGTAACATAGTTGTGGTCAATTGCATTCAAGAATAATTATTATAAAGTGATCTATTCTTCAAAAATAATGAAACATATACTCCACTATGTTTAGTTTACTGCTATAATTACTTTGTATATCAAGATTTTCCTCCAAAATATATTGTCAGCTTGTAAAATGTACAAACCTATTTCTGAAAATGTTGGGACACTGTGTAAAACGTAAATAAAAACTAACCGTGGTGATATTCTGCTCTATTTGATTGAAAATAGAACACAACATATTTTAAAAGCTGAAACTGAGCATATTTTTTGTTCAGTAAAAAATATATGCTTATTTCGAATTTGATGGCAGAAACATGATTCAAAACATTTTGGGACAAGGGGTGAAAAAAGACTGGAAAAGTTGTGTAATGCAAAAAAAAATTAAACCTGGTGGAACATCTCACAACTAATTAGGTTACCTGGCAACAGATCAGTAACATGATTGAGTATAAAAAAAAAAAAAAAAGTTTTTAAAAAAGAGCATCCCAGAGAGGCAGAGTCGCTCAGCAGTGAAGATGGGGAGAGGTTTTGCGTGGGCAAATAGTTCAGCCATTTAAGAATAATGTTCCTCAACGTAAAATTGCAAAGAATTTGTGGATTTTATCATCTACGGTTCATAACATCATTAAAAGATTCAGAGAATCTGGAGAAATCAGCCAGCAATCTAGAGTGGAAATCACTGCATGGGGTCAAGAACTCTTCTGAACAGCATCGTCAGCGAACACAGTTCATTGCTGCAGTCACAAATATAGGTTAAAACTCTAGTTTAGAGTCTACCATATCACATATATAACTCTACCACATATAAACATATCTTCTAGGATTTACTCTTAACTTTAAGGATAAATTCTTAGACAACGTCATAATAGTAAGAATTTTCTTAGATTTTTGTTAATTAAGAGCAACCCTTTGTCCTATAAAGCTTTATGATTTGGGTTAATCTGGCCCTCTCCTGTGTATACAATAATTTTTAATGTAGAAATGTAATAAATATTCGTACCTTTGATGCAACATTAAATTCTTCGAACATACTTTTGGAAACCTAATGTCATGCCTCGGCCTTTAAGCTTGTCGGGTTTCTTGTTTTACTCTGAAATATCTCACCTCTTGTGTCTGTTCATTTTACTTCCTGCCCAGTTATTGTGCTCACCTGTGACTCATTACGCCATCAACACCTTGTGTATTTAGTTTTGCCTCTCCCTCTTTTATTTACTTGAAAGTCACCTGTCTTCATTCTTCCTTGTGAGTTCATTTCTTTACAGGTCATTACTCCTGGTGCTTACGTGTGACTACTCCCTGTAGCCGAGTGTTTACCTGTTATTTTCTCGCTGAGTTTATTTGTTCTGACTTTTAAAGTAAAGTTTTAGTTTGTCGAGCCTGTTGCCGACTGCGTGGTGCGTCTGGGTCCCCACAATGTGTAACTGCGACACCTAAGATTTCTTTTAGCAAATCTGGCTTTGAAAATGTTTAGGAAATCAGGCCCATTTTTTTAAATATTTTTTTATCTGTAGTGTGCATTGTTTTTGTTTTCACAGCAACAGCCATTTAATTGAATCCTTTTGGGTTTCTTTTCATATAAACTATAGTTTTCAATCAACTCTTAATACTTTGGAGGGATGAACAAGAAAAGCAACATGTAATCCTGCTGAAATGAACTTCATGATGAACCTTGCTCTTCATTCTTCTGCAGCCGCGCTCGAATGCTTATTGTGTGCGCATGCGCAGAGGGGCGGAAGGACTTTGACTCTGGCCTAGGCGCTGCGACGCACTGGAGCTGCGCGTTGTGCTGAATTCTACATTTCTGACTCTGGCTGATTTATTCTGCCTTTACTGCACATTCAAGGTACGGTGGGAGACTTACCCTTAATATATTACCGTGTTTTTCCCTTCGTTTTGTTCCTGTATTGAGATGTGTGAACATACATTTTGAAAGTCACACTCGGCGTCGCGCTGCGCGTCAAAATTGTCATTAAAATACGTTTGTTTACCTTTTTTAAATGGACGGTTTTTAATTATTTTGTGTTTAAATATGTTAAACTAGAAGAAAACCCGTCGTGGTTGAGAATTATTTTTGCTTTATTAAATGATCGAAAGCTATCCGTACTTTTGTGATCCCCCCACTGACTTAAGTTTCGTTTCTGACTCACAGCCTCGTCCTCAGATTAAGTCTCACTATGGCCGAACTGTGCGAGTCATTGCTGGGTCTGGAGGATGAGCTGACCTGCAGCATCTGTCTCGGTACCTTTATCTGTCCGGTGACCATCCCCTGCGGACACAACTTCTGCCAGCTGTGCCTGCTCGCCACTTGGACGGACACCTACAGCTGCCCCCAGTGTCGGACCCTCTTCGCCACCAAACCGGAGCTGAAGAAGAACACGGTCCTCAGCACCGTCGTGGAGACCTTCAACCTGAGGTCGAACAAGAGCGAAGCCAGCCTGTTGGGAGAAGAAACCGCAACAGAGAAGAAGATTGAGCGTGTCATACGCTGCGATACGTGTATGGAAGCGAAAGCGGCGCAGACCTGCCTCACCTGCATGGCCTCTTTCTGCGACGAGCACCTGCGCCCTCACCGGGAGAACCCCGTGTTCCGCCTCCACCAGCTGGGTGAGCCCGTCGGGGACCTGTTGGATCGCATCTGCCCCGACCACCACAAGCTGATGGAGCTCTTCTGCAGCCAGCACAGCCGTCCGATCTGCAGCCTCTGCCTGCAGCAGACCCACAAAGGTTGCAGCTTCACGTCCCCTGAGGAGCAGAGGACCCTGAAGGAGGTGCGTGATTGTCCACCTGAAGTTTAAAGGCCCAGTTCACTTAAGATAGATGTTCATCTGTGAGACTACAAAATAGGGATGGATGGATTTAGATTGTGGTGCTCAAAGCATTGAAGAATTGTGTTATAAAATTCAACGTTCTCCTGACGAAGTCCACGGGACAGTTTACAGAGGGACTACTTTTTTGGTTGTTCCAATAAAAAAATAGTCACAGTGTAGTACATTTTGTTCTTTTTTTTTCTCATTGAAAGTGAAATCATTTTATTTATATTTTTTAAGCATTTCGCAAAATCAAACTTGCGGCAATAAGATTCTGCAGTGGTTCTTCTGTTCTTGAAAGATGAGAGAAGACAGGCTTGATTACCCGAGACCCTCCTTTTCTTTATTTTTAAAGAAATTAGAAAAAGAGAATTAAGAGCAAAGTTACCATGTCAGACAATAATGTGTTTGTAAGAGATGACCATGATTCACTGTCTGCATTAATCTTGTTTCTCCGTTTTTAGTGCGACCTGAGAAGCACGTTAAAGATGCTGAATGGGAAGATTACGAAAAATGAATCTGTCGTAACGCAGATGAGGGACATGCAGAACAAGTTAAAGGTAACGCTTTGACTGCATTGTTCAAGTGAAGTGGAAATATGGTGCGTCGAAAGAAGGAAACCTCTAAACGACAAAACAATTCTGTTCATTTTCATCACTGTTCATTTACCTGCCTCATCACCCATCTATATTTACGGTCCTTCTCCAGGACTCCGCGACCTACAGGAAGAAAGCCATGATGACTGCCTTCCAGCAGATGCAGAACATGTTGGCCCAGGAGGAGAGCGACGCCATGAACGCGGTGGACTGCGAGGTGGAGACGGGCCAGACTAAACTCAGGCTGCTCGAGAAGAGGTTCAGCGAGAACATCGAGACCATGAGCAAAGCTAAAGAAGACATCCACAGCCTGCTGAGTCAGTCCCAGACGCTGGCCTTCCTGCAGGTGGGGCAACTGTGATTATCACCTCCATACAGCTGCGGGTAACGGTACTAAGATTTTATCAGGAGAAGCGGACGTGACCCGATGCCCCACTCGGTGTTACTGATTCGATAGATGCCGTGTTCAAGTGGAACTCGTGAAGTCGTGGTTACAGCGTGGGGAGTCGGAATGTTTGGCGTTCAAGTGGTTAAATCATTAAAAACAACATGGAGGGCGTCTACAGGCCTCAGAGGCGAACCACTTAGCAAAGGGAGGGAGGATGACGTAATGTAGGAAATGCAAAGTCACAGAGGGAAAAGATGAGGCCGCTGGGGAGAGCAACATTTTCCTCAGACGTAGGCTGTTATCTAAGTTATGAAGACAAACTCTACGTGACTAAAATTACAATATATTAGCTGGACATCCAACCGAACATGAACTTCCACGACCTCTGACATTCCTGAAATTTTGAGTTCCGACATCGTGAATACCACAAGAAGGCGGCGTTTATACGGACTCTTCTCGTGTACACGGTACATACGACCGCATTTGAACGCAGCAATAGTCAGAAGCTTTCAGACAATGGTTTAATTCTCTGAAGTGACGGAAGACAAAATCCAAAATAAACCAAAAAAAAATCTAACCAAAGGTAATGTGATGTTTCAGCAGTTTGAGTTCGGGCCAACCGGGTACTTTTTGTATGAAATTGCTTGCATGGAAAAGATATAGTTCCAAAACTTAAAACATGATTACCTAAACAAGCAACAACAAAAAAGATCCACTAATATTGTTTCTTTTGTATTATCAACAAAGAGGGTCAAAGTTTGAGGTGCATTTTTATGGCGAAGTAATATTTCCCAATTGCATGCATACTGTATGCAAAGGTTTGAAGAGTTTTACTTTGAAACTGACACAGGAAGTTGCAGTATTCGGCCTGTAGATCAAGATTATGTGTCAGACGGGGATATGTTCAATTCAAATAAACATTAGGGACAAGATTACTGAAAACCACTGGAATAATCTAGATTTATTTACTGCTAGTTTATCCGGATGGGCGCTTTTGAAATAGTCAAACATTATCTTGACTGTTTTTTGAATGAAATTGTGTTCCATTAAAGAAACGGCATTGTGCTCCTCTCTGCACAGACTTCATTCACCCTCCCTGAAGCCGTAAACTTTGACCCTTACACCCCTCGAATCAACCTCGACTCCAAAAAGGTGATGGCAACACAGATCTTTGTTGCTAACCTGAAGGACTATCTGGCGGCGATCCTCAAACAGCCCATGGAGTCCAGAGTACCGTTGCTTAAACCAGGTGAATTTGCATGCACATGTTGCATGGAGACGCATTGGGGGGAGGGGGGAAGTCTATAAATCAAAACGGTAGTTATAATGGTAATGGGATATTGGAGGAACAGTCTTGTGGATTAAAACGATGATGTAATGACGCTGTGGCGTGTTCTCAGGTGAAGGAGCAGCTTGTGACTTGGGGTTTCCGCCTTCGAGCTCTGCAACTCCACAGGAATCTGGTACGTTCACGTCCTACACATGGTTTATTATTAAAATGTTTAAAAAAAAAAAAGTTTTTTTTTTTTATAACAGGTCCATTGATGGGAATATAAAGCCTTATTTAATTTTTTGTTTTGTCCAGCTCCTCAGGTTAAAACGGGCTCGAAGAAGAAACCTCAGAGTAAGAACATTTCAATTATTTTTTTTTCTCCCTATTTTAATAGCAGAGCAGTAGCTACGTATTCCAAGTTACATACCTTAATCGAGATCAACACCCGAGTTGTATACTTCTCTGTGGCCACTGCATTTGCGATTTCACTGTGGACCTGAAACTTGAGCAGAGAGCGCACATCAAGTGTCAAACTTTGGGGAAACGGACATTCAAAGGGAGGCAAAATCTAGCAGGTCGTGGGGAACTACGATTGTGATGTTGCGCATTTTCATTAAGCCGGGAGCGCGTGGGGTTGTTGTCATGCTGGAGAAACCCTGTTGCCATGGCGCCACAGTTCAGGTGGTTTGTATTCTCTGGGCTTTAAAAGACGCAGCAACGGACAGGTAACTGACAAAGAGGGAAGAAGAGCACCCAGACTAAATACAGCAGGGGAGGGAAGGACAGCGAGGGAAACTAATCGGGGCCGACAATCATACGAAGGACAGGAAGTGAAACAAGACAGACACAACAGGGGAGCCATTTTCCAAATCAAACTGCTTGGGTCGAGTGTAAAATCGCAAATGCACATGTAGTACTGATCGCATAGGTGCTGATGTCGATCAAGCGACGTAACTTGGAAAATTTTCCCCCAAAGGTAATGGCTTCCCCCTGTTCCACAGTGTACTGCGTTCTATTTGTACACAACAGTGTACAGAACTTTGTGACAATCATATACTCGTTTCACAGTTTTGTTTTTTAATGGTTTAAATAGTTAATTTGTTTTTTGACCTCCTTTTCAGAAACCAAAAAGCCTCCCAAGTCCAACGAAGCCCTTGTGGGAAACAAGAATTTAGGCCATTCGATGGAAAACCTGTTGGACTTCGGTGTGATGGACATCTCCAGAGGCTGTCCTCCTGCAGCTGAAGCCAAACCGAAACCAGGTACACGCCTGATTTGTGGGCATCCTTTGCGAGTAGTGGCTGATGTAGGTTTAAGCAGAGCTGGACAAAAGGCTAAAGAAGCTTCAGAAGTTCAGTTTCTAATCTCCAGATGTCATGAGGTTCCCTTTTAAAACCTTGAAGCCCACGCTGCTAACCCATCCCAACCCACCCAAGCGACATCTCTTGAGGCAGTGCAATACCACCGAGGGCCACTAGAGTTTGGCTCCAGTTGACTCTATTCCTATTTTCTCCTGAAATGCAATGTCGGTAAATGTTTTCCACAAGTCATTATGGTGTCATCAGCTAAATTCCCTCCTTCTGATTCGGTGGTCCTTCTGGAAAATAATTCCAGCATTAATCAGATATTTGGCCCGGAAAAAGTGGGATGTTTGGCGGTGTGCCTGGTTTTTACATTACATTGCAGTACATTTCATTTAGCTGACGCTTTTGTCCAAAGTGACTCAACCATGAGGGTACAAAACCCAGAGCAACAAGGATCAAGAAAATACAATTTCTTCAAGAAAGCCAAACTACAAAGTGCTAAAAGTAAGTGCCATTTTAAGCGCTACTAAAGCGCTGCCTATTCAAGGTAAAGTCGGAAGAGGTGTGTTTTTAGTTTGCGGCGGAAGATGTACAGAGTTTCCGCTGTCCTGATGTCGGTGGGGAGCTCATTCCACCATTTAGGATCCAGGACAGCAAACAGTCGTGATTTTGGAGAGTGTTTAGCTCGCAGTGAGGGAGCGACAAGCCGATTGGTAGAAGCAGAACGGAGGGAGCGGGCTGGGATGCAAGGTTGAGTGACGGGGCTGGGGTACAGGCAGGTTACTGTTATGGGTGGGCGGGGCGTCGTGTCAGCTCCTCCGCTGCTCGCCCAAATATGGTCACTTCGGGCTCCGAACTAGCGAGATGGTGCTGACCAAACAAAATCAAGCTCAAGGCTTCATAACGGCAGCTCACAAACCAGTGGGTGACGTCACTGTTGGTTGTCGCTTGGTTCACAATTAGATCCACCCCTCGCTTCTTGCCAGCTCGTCCAATTATGATCCCTTCTGGCTCTGAATAACCAAGATGGCGATGTCCAAAATGCCAAACTGGAGGCTTCAAAAACAGCAGTTCACAAATCAATCATTGACATCGTCGTGGGTTACCACTGGCTATGGAGTCCAAAAAAACTCTTCGAGAGAATCGGTGGAGCTCCCTTTTTTAAAATTTTTTTTTTTTTTTTTTTTTTTATAGCTTTCATTTATTTTCTCTGCGCTCGATGACTACTGCTCTTTTTATCTCCTTCCTCAGGAACTTTGGACATTTCCCCAAACATAACTTCTGCGGAAAAAAGATCTGAGCTTCTGAAATGTAAGTGCAGCAGGTGTCTTTCTCCTCTGTGTGCTAATAGGAACTGTGTGTTTTTTTTTTTTTTTAAAGGTCTGTCTTTCTTCTGTCCCTTCCAGTTGGCACGGTACTCACTTTTAACCCGAGGACGGCCCATAGACGCATCACGCTGAGCGAGGGCTTCACGAAGGCCTCCGTGTCGGATGAGCACGCAAACTACCCCGAGTGCCCGGAGCGCTTTTCCGTCTGCTCCCAAGTGCTCGCTGGCAAGGGTTTCTCCAGAGGGCGCCACTACTGGGAAGTCCGAATGAGCAGCAACAACTTCGTCGGCATCGGCTTGGCTTACGGCGGCATCGACCGCAAAGGCCCCACCAGCCGGCTGGGCCGCAACGCCCTGTCCTGGTGCATCGAGTGGTTTAACGTCAAGCTTTCGGCCTGGCATAACAGCAGTGAGACCGTGCTGGTCAATCCCAATCCGAAGCGCATAGGCGTGCTGTTGGATTGCGAGGGCGGTATGGCTACGTTCTACAGCGTGGGCGACCGGGCGTATCCCTTCCACTCCTTCGTGATCCCCGGTGGTGTCGCCGCCATCTATCCAGCTTTCTGGATTTTCTCAAGCGGCTCTTCCATTTCTTTTTGCAAGCTGCAGGCGTGAACAGCACGCACAACTGCATTATGCAAAAAGAATACTCTGCCAGTTATAAAGCCGGTCTTGAATATTTGGAATATCTAAAAAAAAAAATTTTTAAAAATTAAACCCCAAAAGAATTCACGTTAAGAGGCTGAGCAGTTATTCAGCTAACTGGTTTATTAAGTCTTTGTTGAGAGTGTTGCTTCCGTACTTTTGGCTGTTTTTGCCGTTATTTGAAACTAAGATTATACTCAATAGTAGTGCTTCGTCCATGCTAAGTACCTTTCTTGTTAGGTCTGCTTTAAATCAAGAGAATTAAGTAGTAGGTGGTGGTAGTTACTCTGTCCCGTCTGAGGATATTATCGGACCGACAGACGAAGACGTCACAGCTGAAATCGGTGTCAGGAGTTGGTGGCATATCGTGGCTTTTGTCATTGGCTCTTGTTATGCTAGCCGTGATGTACAGGAGCCGAATCTGTGGTTTTTGTGACCGCAAACAGAAAAGCTCGCTGTGTAGAAGTGATTGCGATGCACTTGTGTCTTTCTCTCACTTTATGATAACTTGTATGCAGCAGGAATTAAAAAAAAAATATTGTTGTGTTTTGGTGGCAGAAGATGAGCAGAATAAAAGATCAGACGCACTTTTTGTTTCGATAAACTCAACAATCAGCCTGTAAAACTGGTACGATGCAGTTTTCTGTGGGCTGGTTGCAGTTTGTGTAGCAGAAACTACTGTACACTTACAATATGGTAGGTGTGTATGTGTGTCCTGTATCATACGCTGTAGAACCGCTGCACTCGCAGCTGTTCTGAAGAAGTGAATTTATCACTTCGGCACATCGGCGCAGTGTTTTGGTAGAAGTCTGCATATGAAAACTTCTTGTTGAGTGTGTCTAATAAGAGCTGGGTGATGCAGGAAAAACCTATCATGATAACCTTTTCACGATCTCAATATTTTCGGGTGACGTAAAAGGGAAAATTCGGTGTTGGAAAATGACAAGGAACAGTAAATTGTGCTGCTATAGATTCTGCCACTTTCTGTGTTCATGTCTGCTGGAGATTTGACACCAAAATAATAGTGATTTATAAAACGAAAGTGATGCGTCAAGCTTGCACCTTTGGCCAGAAGTGGCTTTACCTTTGAATACATCGTTTGCATCGCCCGGCCCTGAATCCTCACTTCCTCAATGTTTTTGACCGGTTTGGCGGATGGGAAGAAAAGTCGCATAGACTAACAGTTTCCATCACGTTCTGACCGTCTCTTTTTCTTTTTTCTTTTGTATATTTTTACGGTGTTTTGGCAGGAACGGTCCTTGGTCAGATTTGAACCTCCTGGGATGTCCTGCTTGCCTGTTATGCTCCATTGAAATGTTCCTTAATCTATGGGAGGCACATTAAACCAACAGGCCATCAGAATCCTCTGTTGGCTGTTTGGAAGGTGGAGGGAAGCTAGATGTATTGTTTCACATGGGTGAATTATTTGTGTGAAACAGGTTTTTTTTTAAAGCTTGTGAACACACAGGCAACTTTGATTATAGAGGCTCAGTTCCTGATGTGGCACCACTGCGGTCCGTCAGGCGTTGAAGTGGTCGTCAGTGTGCATACGGATCACTTTAAATAAAACGAGCATGTTCATCCTGCAGAGATGGATCTGTGTTTTGCATCAACAGTGAAGTTAGCTGATCTCTTTGTTCTTTCGGACAAAGAACTAGGTTCACTGTGTTTAAGAGGTTCCGATGACACTGTTGTCCTGAGGGAGGAAAGGTTCAGATTTAACGACTGCTGCGGAAAATTAATGAGGTTTTTCCTGCCAAAGCAGTTCAGGTATGGACCTTTTTATTTTGAGGTTTTATTCCTGTACCTGGTCTGAACCTGTGTGGGGAAATCTGTCATTGCTCATCATCACGATGGGAACTTTTGCTTTGGGTTTCTGAAGCTACCGAGAGCTTTCCCAGACCACAGTCAGTCTCCACGTCCTGATATGATGCTGACGCTTCTCGAGCCTTATTAGCGGGTTTAAATCACACGATGGTGATGTCTATGTTCAGGAAAATTAAAGAAGATTATTGTTCATTCCTTATAGCTTCTATTTTGTTTAGTTAAATTCCTCCGAGATCAACCACAGATCATTGTGTTGATTTTTAGTTTTTTACCTAAAACAGAGTGCTGAACTTAAACTGATCTGTAGTTGACTGTTCTTCGCATTAAATATAATGTGCTTTAATACCCTGGCTTATTTTTTTAATGTTGAACTGTCCTGTCTGAGAAATGGGTAAATGCAAAGAAACGTATAACTTCATACAATATAATATCTGTCTTACTGTATTCAGTGTATTCTTGCTGTTGCATTTAGTTTAACAGGAAACTGTATTGTAAATGAACCAGGGCTTGTTGTTATTAAAAGCTTTTCACTCTCAGCTGCCTTCTTTTTTCTTTTAAAGAAAGTTTATGTAATATAAATATCAAACGATATAAACATGATCCAGAAACACCGCCGCCTTCTCTGGACCCAAGCTCATTTAAGATGGACTGAGGCAAAGTGGAAAACTGTCCTGTGGTCGAATAGAAAGTTATTTGAACTGCAGTGCACTGGGCGTGTGGATATCTGTGTGTCTGTCTGTGTAAGGGGCGGAGTATTGTTTGTCACGGGTCTTGTTACACAACCAGATGCAGATCCGATCAGTCCGGTTTCAGCTGTCACTGGTACGTGGGGAGTAAATTCAAAGGAATAGTTCATTTTACATGCATTGTAATTAGAAAATTATAAAAGAAGTACTGTTGATCTTAATGTTTTTGCGACTTTTCTGACCGGTTGGTGTTCCTTTAACAGCATTGGAAACGGTTAAGTTTCGTTTCTGCCTCGCAGCCTCGTCCTCAGATTAAGTGACGCTATGGCCGAACTGTGCGAGTCATTGCTGGGTCTGGAGGATGAGCTGACCTGCAGCATCTGTCTCGGTACCTTCGACTGTCCGGTGACCATCCCCTGCGGACACAACTTCTGCCAGGATTGCCTGCTCTCCAGCTGGAAGGACTCTTACAGCTGCCCCCAGTGTCGGACCCTCTTCGCCACCAAACCGGAACTGAAGAAGAACACGGTCCTCAGCACCGTCGTGGAGACCTTCAACCTGAGGTCGAGCAAGAGCAAAGCCAGCCTGTTTGAAGAAGAAACCGCAACAGAGAAGAAGACTGAGCATGTCATACGCTGCGATACGTGTATGGAAGCGAAAGCGGCGCAGACCTGCCTCACCTGTATGGCCTCTTTCTGCGACGAGCACCTACAGCCTCACCGGGAGAACCCCGTGTTCCGCCTCCACCAGCTGAGTGAGCCCGTCGGGGACCTGTCGGAGCGCATCTGCTCCGACCACCACAAGCTGATGGAGCTCTTCTGCAGCCAGCACAGCCGTCCGATCTGCAGCCTCTGCCTGCAGCAGACCCACAAAGGTTGCAGCTTCACGTCCCCCGAGGAGCAGAGGACCCTGAAAGAGGTGCGTGATTGTTCACCTGACGGGAGCATTAATACATCCAGGACATGTGCTGACCATGTGGGTGACCCGTGCGTAATTAATTTGTCGTGCCCCCCTCTTTTTTTTAAACCAAAGAAATATACCTTTATCAATGTTGCACATAACATTAAATTACACTTTAAAACTGATAGAACAGATAAACACACCCGAATCTGAGGAAGTGCAATCAATAACTTAATAACAATACATGATCAGAGACTAAAATATGAGACACAGAGCAGGAAGTTGATCCTGGAGGAGGCACTTTGGTCTGGAGAGCCTCGCCTGCTGATGACGTCACTTCAGTCCTGCTGCTTGTGTGCTGGTTATCCAGAACACCTGGACTGGTAGTAGCCTCGATGGTTGGCCAGCAGTTGCTTAAATATGTTTTCAAGATAGTCACATTTCACAAGTAAACTGGGCACAAAGAAAAGCAGGGTTTACAGATTTGAAAACAGAAAAAAATAGAAGTGTAAATACATTAATCAAACTATTACGCTTGCCATATTTAAACTTGATATCATAAGCAAACCTTTATGCTCATATTTACATTCATACAGGAAATGAAAACACATTATCTACGTGTACAAACCATAGACTGTATATAAAAGTGGACGTAGCTTCCGGGGTCTGAAAAATGAGACTGATCCAGAAGTGCCATAAGCTGCAATACCACCGAGTGCCACTAGAGGTCGGCTCCAAAAAGCCTCCGGCTCCATAGGCTCCCATTCAGCTTCTGTCATGAAATACAAAGTCAATAAATGTTTTCCACGAGTTATTTCGGTGTTGTTAGCTGAAGTCGCTTCTTTTTATTAGCTTTCTGGTGGTCCATCTGAAAATAATCCCATCATGAATTAGATAATAGGCTTCAAAAAGCGGTATGTTTCGGAGGGGCGTGTCTGTTTCATTGACAGGCCTGTGCTTTGGTGATAGCCAAAATCAAAAATTGAGGCTTCAATAACGGCCATTCACAAACCAACCAAAACAGTCTAATAAATCAGATGGTGGACATGTACTATAAAAAGTATTGTTTGTAATTAAATCCGGGCCTTCCACTGAGGCTGTGATGAGAAAGTTAGCAGTGTCTTGTACCAAACTTCTCTCTACTAAAGCTTTTGTGTTTGGATTTGTAGTCCGAGTTCAAAGACAAGTTGGGTCAGCTGGACGAGAAGATCGAGAAGACTGATACTATTGTGTATCAAATGAATGAGTTGCAGAGCAAGCTGAAGGTAATTTTCACACATTGCACATCATGAATTGTTACTAATAGGACACATTAATTTTCTCTTTACTTCTACATACTTGTCCCTGTATTTATCTTTGCTCAGGACGCAGCAACCAAAAGAAAGACCGCTCTGGCAGCTGTGTACCAGCAGATGAGGGATATGTTGGCTCAAGATGAACGCGAGGCCCAACACGAGGTGGACCTCGAGCTCGAGATCGGTCAGACGAAACTTCTGGACCTCAGTAAGAAGTTCACTGAGAACAGTGAGAGGATGAGAAAAGCCAAAGCTGACATCAACGGTCTGCTGAGTCAATCCCAAGCAATGGCTTTTCTACAGGTGAGTTGAACAAGGTGAAGTAGGGGAGTGGGAAAAGGGCGGGAAACTGATATTTAGTTTCCAGATAAGACAGAAGGAGGTTGGCTCCAAAAATCCTCCGGCTCCATAGACTCCTATTTAACTTCTCTCATAATATTCTCAGTCAATAAAATGTCTCCACCAGTTATCTCAGTGTTGTTAGCTAAAGTTACTCCTTATTAGTTTTCTGGCGGTCCATCTGAAAATAATCCCGTTATTAATTAGAATTTGATTGACAGGTCTGTGGTGCAGTCAGGTTACGGCTATCGGTGGACGGGACGTCGTATCGTCAGGTTTCCAATCAGATCAGTCAGATCCACAGCTAGCTCCTCCCCCAGCTCGTCCAAATATGGTCACTTCCTGCTCCGATCTAGCAAGATGGTGCCAGACAAATTCCGAAAATCGAGGCATCATAACGGCCGTTCAGAAACCAACGGTTGACGTAACTGTTGGTTGCCGGTTGGGGGGGGGGGGGGGGGAAACACATCCCATTGCAACATATTTACTTTCCATTATTCCTCACAGGCTTCGTTTGAAATGCCTCGGGTTGTAAAGTTTGAGCCTCACATGCCTCGAATAAACCTGGACTCCAAGAAGGTGATAGCAGGACAGACCTTCGCTACTGCCTTGAAGGAGAGTCTGATGGAGACCTTCAAACAGCCTGTTGAGGCCAGATCACCTTTACCTAAACCAGGTAAATGTGCAGGCACACTTCAGTAGGAGATTTTACATTTGGAGTGGTATTATTATTTAAGTATAATAAAGGCCATCATGTCTAATATTCCGTGTCATGTGTGACGATGCACAGGTGAAAAAGAAGCTCCTGTCTCTGGACCAGAAGGAGCTGGAGGTAGTGGAAACCAGCCAGAAACAGGTGCATGCACCTATAAATATCTAAAAAACATTGAATATATATTTACACACATTTTTGGTGGTCAATTCATGTGCCATTTTATGCTCACTAAAATTTCTGATGTTTGGATGAAATTCCCAGTATACCTTCTAATTTCACCTTCTCTGTTCTAAATGTACCAGCACCTGCAAGGCAGAAAATAAACCCGCAGAGGTCCAAAAGTCCAGGTCGTCCACCCATCCAGCCGTGGTTCCAGCCGGTTTCTACTCCCATGTTTTACGAGTCGCACGGTTGGAATCCAACCATGTTTCCACAGGGCCACTCACAGGGATCATACAGAGGTCCTTACTTTTCAGAGGGACAAAAGACATGTAAGTAAGAAAACAAAAAAAATAAAATCATGCACAAACACGGGTCTGCAAAAAAAAACCAATTCAACACATTAATTTGAATTAATTTAGCAAACCAACAACAAATTAAAAGACCAAATGATGGACATAATTAGTTGTAAAATAGAACACCTACCATACGTAGCTAAGCTTTTCTCCAAACTTCAGACCCTCAGAAATGTAAAGAAGAAACTATCAAGAAAACCTTATCAGAAAAAACTGAGAAGAAAACCGTCTGTAAGCCAGCTCATAAAATGACCCCGAAAAGGCCAGAGACAGGAGTCAAACACAAAGGTAAAACAGAATCACCTTTTCATACTGAAAGGAATTTTGTTCATCCACCGTGAAAGTACAAGTTTGGACCATTTCAGCCTGATTTGAAGTTACAGTTAAGTAAGTAACTCAAGTTAAGTATTCTTGAAACAAACCAGGTCATTGGACACATCTGAAAAGTGTTTTTTATGGTTAACAAATATTGATTATTCTGCACTCTTGTGGCATTCCTGACTTCTGAACTGTATATTTTCTACAAGCCTCAAGTTCACGAGTTGGGACGTGTTTGCTAACGTTTGCAGAAATGTCAGAGGTCATGGAAGTTCATGTTTAGTTGGATTTTAAGTTAATATATTGTAATTTTAGTCACGTAGAGTTTGTCTTCATAACTTAGATAATAGGTTACGTCTGAGAAAAATGTTGATCTTCCCAACGGCCTCATCCCTTCCCCCTGTGTCTTTGTATTTCGTGCATTACGTTACCCCCATGTTAGCTTGAAAATTGTTAGCCTCTGTGGCTTCTAGACGCCGTCCACGTTGCAGTTACCTAGCAACAGTGTTTTTACAACTGGAACCGCTTGAACGCCGAGCATACGGTGCTAACAAATGTCTTTAAATATGTTGTCGTTCTCCCACATACAGACATGAAGAAGGATACCAGCCAGCAACCCCACCACAGTATGTTAATAACCTTTATATTCTTCTGCAGATCGTAATTTGATTTCACATGTTTTTTGTTGGTCATGCACACTATTACCAGGCTAAGGCTACATGTTTCTCATATTTTATTAGTAATAATAATAACATTATAATCTTCCAAAAAGGAGCCAGAATTAAAGTTTTATGTTTTTGTGTGCTACTCAAAATAACTTCTAAAAATGAATAATTAACAGACGTCACTTGTTCGTTCCACTGCACATTAAACTAAATCGGAAGAACGTCCTGTTTTTATAGAACTATTTTGTGAAATCAATCGTGTTGAGCTCTGGAACAGACATCATTAAAATGAGCTGCAGGCACAATACGTGTGCAGGTAAAGTCGGAAATGTGTCGCACCTGACCGTCTGCAGAGCCACTGACCGAAGTTCACTGGCACAAAGGTCACTTCAGGAAACTACTTTGTTTTAGCAATTCAGCTGTTGACGCACTTGTGCTGTTTGACACGTGGCACATCTCTCACTCTTTTTTGTTGTTGTTGTTGTTGTCGTTTATTTTTCTTCAGGACAAGACAGAAGACCACCCAGCACCTCAGGAGGAGCCAGGAAAGATAAACCTAAAAACCAACATCCTCACCATCCACATTCTAAAAATTAAGTAGAAGCTGCAGCATTTTGCATTCACAAAGAAGGCACTCGCGCGTCATATGATTTTGTACATTATCAATTGCATGACAGAAAATTATACTATTGACCTGCTTACATTCCTTGTTGATTATTGATGCGTGTTATTGTTTATGTGGTCATATTTTGTGTGTGCAATAGGTGTGCTAGCAGCTGAGTCAACAGCTGGTTGGGTGATAAGCTAGTGTATGATTAACATGTGCCAGCGCAGTGACTTCAGTGTGATGGTTTTATTAGTGTGTGACTGCTGCGATCTCTGACCCGAGTTTAAAGCCACCAAGTCTTCTCTTTACTTCCAATTTAATCAAAACACAGACACACCGGAGTTATATATGAAAATATTTATGGGAATGTCTTCAAATTCAAAAGCTTGCTTCATTACATTCATTTCAATCAGAATCCGTTTGTGTCACCTGCAGTAATCCGCCCGAGCCTCTTCATAAGCACTTTTTGTAAACAGCTATGGTTATATGATTGTTAGCAATAAAAGCTCATTTCCTCCCACCTGGAGTTTTCTTTGTATTTTGTATTTATTTATTTTTTTTTACCATATAAGGCTTCCCATTAACATCATATTGAAGTCAAAATTAAGTTGATTACCATGTTTTCTGCGGAGCCTCTAGCGTTCTCTAATCTTTACACGTCAAAAAGTTAAGCATTTTCAAATATACATTAATTCATAATGAAAGCATTTTGGTACACACAAACACAATGAAACGTGAATCGAATTCCGAACGCAGAAGCCCAGTGATAATTATTTAACGTCCGCTAAAGATAGCTACTCCGTTTCACTCAATTTGCCATTTTAACTCGATATAAATACTGTTTTGCGTTTTCCAAGATTTGATGAATAATAAACTGTCAGCTATAAGATGGGAGCAATCAACACGGCCAACAGTCATCCCTCCAGCATTCACAAAAAAAAACTCGTAAACCTCATTAGCCACGCTAGCACCGTTGGACATTATATGTTCGGTGGTTTCAAACTCGTGAAAGCTCAAAGCTGTTGTTAAATCTTTGTGGCAAAATAAAGGCCGAGGGGCACCAAAGAAACGACCGTCTGGTCACGCCAAATCAATTTTTAGGTTACTTTGCAACAAGCTGAACATCCAACACATTGTTGTCGTACAAAGATCGAGCTCTACAACCATTTTCTAGAGATGGTAAACTGTGAGTGTATCCTGATTAAATCTTAATCTAAAACTTACAACTGTATGTACAACACTGGCTGTTTTTAGTTCTGCTCCGGTCTCTACAGTCTCCCGGTAAACGTTCTCAGCGAGCGGTGGATCTGATTGGAAATCTGACAATACTACGTCCCGTCCACCGATAGACGTAACCTGACTGCACCACAGACCTGTCAATCAAATTCTAATTAATAACGGGATTATTTTCAGACGGACCGCCAGAAAACTAATAAGAAGGAGCGGCTTTAGCCAACAACACCCGAGATAACTCGTGGAAAATATTTATTGAGTCTGAATTTCATGAGAGAAGTTGAATGGGAGTCTATGGAGCCGGAGGCTTTTTGGAGCCGACCTCTAGTGGCACTCGGTGGTATTGCAGCTTAAGGCACTTCTGCATCGGCCTCATTTTTCAGAGACAGAAGCTACGAACACTTTTATGTACAGTCTGTGATTGAGACTGAGCTGCAGCCAGAACAGAGCTGAAAGACAGTAAAGAACTCCTCAAATTTGAGGTGACATTCACATTACACCTGATTGTTTTATCCAAGGTTGATACCTACAAGTCCAAATCTGATTCGAGCTGAGCGCTAACACATTAGCATTTTGCTGTCTTAAAAATGTTGCCAATAATTTGAGAGCATCACATAACGACATCAAATATCCTTAATAAATATGAGGACCGTCAACATCTATCATGAGATTCCTTCTAAAACTGAACTGGATTTGTGCTGCTAGCGTGGCTAAAAGCTTCCCAATAAACCTCGCTTGCGTCGAAGCGAATTCAGTGAAACACAGCAAAGGGCACGACTCCGGTAAACGCGGACGATAAGGTAACGGGGTGGAACGGCAAAACATTCAGTGAAACGACGAGAGGGAGATGAAAACCGTGGAGGTGCGTTTCCCTGCCAGGGGAGGTGCATAAGTCAAAAGCGTTAGGCAGCACGCGGGTTCTAAAAAGCTGAACCCCGGTTCAGCCTCAGGAGCAGCAGGTCGGCTGCAGGTTCACAACAAAACAAACACGCTTCTGTAATATGGCTCTGAGCAACAAAACGGGACCACCGCAACTCATTCTCCTCACAAGAGAGACAAACAGGAACTTCCTCCTGCACAGGCTTACCAAGAAACCTCAAGGGGGAGGATTCGATGCCACCTGCACCAAACACGCACGGAGTCCGCCACCTTGTGGTGACTACTGGGTAAAACCCACGACGGCTGCTCGAATGACAGGAAATCAAAACTGTATAATCTCATCAGCAGTTAATACTCTCGGCAGTAACATGACAGGGTTGTTGTGTTTTTTTTTTTTAATCTATTTTAAGCTACGTCCGAGACAGTGTAAGGTATTCAAGCAGTGTAAGTGCCAAAACAGTGCAACACAAAATATGTAAACAGCAGGGACGATGTAAAGAAGAGGGAAAAAAACAAAAAAACAACAAAAGGGGGGGGGGGGGGGGGGGGTTCTTACACGTCGGTGAAAACGGATCGTCTGAACAGCAGCTACTTTCAAAATAAACCTCAGCGAGTCCGGCGGCTTCCTGCAGCTCTTTCAGGAAGTCCCACGTGGAGTTTTTAAGTGTGATCCGACAGCGCATCACGAAGTAAACGGACGGACATCGACGTCCGGCGATTGGCGACACGTTGGCAGTCCTGCCGGGAGGCGCGCGAATTCTGCAGATAGTTTGTGCACGTTGACGTTTCACACGACGTCCTCTGGCGTCGACTCTCCCTCTGACCGTTTGTGCTTTTTGTGGAGTGAAACATTTTTTTTGGTGGGAAATCGAGCATCGCCTCCGTGCGTCACGGCTTCACCAACCCGCCGCTGCTTCCGAAATGGCTTTAATATGGGTCACCGTGTTAAAAATGGCTCGCCGGTACCTGCGGGTGCGACGCCTACAGTACAACTAAATACAGTGCAGTCCACTACAGACTATCTATGGCACGAGGGATCAGTGCAAATAAACAGCAATCTTTTTCTGAAACATTCACCTCCTCCTGACTGTCGCTGTTCTGGAGGGGAACTGCCTGAGCTCTGGGTTACAATATCTGGGGAGTGTGGAGACAAAGGAGCAAAAAAATAAATAAAATAAAATAAAATAAAATCACACCAGCTCGTTTCCAAACAAACCTTTCTAACTCCAGAGAAAAGAAATGAAATCATCACACAGAAAAAAAACGTATTCATCTTGAAGTGCAAAGGGTCATAGAGGAGGTCACAGATGAGGGCTGAATGGAAACTCGGGCTGTAAAAAGGATAAAAGGAGAGCTTCGGGTCACGTGATGTTCGGGGGGGACGGAGGGAGGGGGGGGAAGGGGCGTCACGCACGAGCAGAGGCCGGCCCCGGGGGCCTGGGCGAGTCGTGAGGGGTCGGGCTCTCCGCCTCGGAGGCGCTGGACTCGTCTTCGTCGTCGTCCGTCTGCTCGGCGCTGTGGTACAGCATGAAGGCCTGGGTCTTGTGGGTGATGGTGATGGTGCAGGGGCCCTGGGCCCACGGCTCCCCGTCCACCTGCATGGGCATCTTGGAGCTCTTCAGAACCAGCTGGAGAGGAGAAGGGAAACATCCTGACACTTCAGTGCCACGTACTGTACCGACGGTGATTGAGATCTCTTCTGCAGTCTGTAGTTTGGCTTGGGGGAAAAAAAAAAAACCGGGCGACCTCTGTCGCCATTGGCTACAACAACACCCGCCTGCAGCTATTTGCTGAAAATGGTCTCGACATGGAGCCCCTTTAAATTGCTTTGTAGCTTAAAACGGAGCAACCAGGTCGCCGCTTTTGGCTCTTTTTTTTTTTTTCGCCGCCCCGAGTTTCGCCGCACGACGCGATGAATAAAATTCAGAACCTTCCAAAGTTTTAAGGAACATTTATTCTACTTGCGTTAATATATCTACGTGTGACAGTGAGTACGATTAATATCCTAAATCAGGGGTCTCCGAGCTTTTGTTTTTTCCTGTGAGAGCTCCTCGTGTTCAGTAACATTTATTCACATAAGTGAGCTCCACCCAAACCAGCCGAATCGGCTAATTTTATGTGAACAATAACAACAGTAAATTGATACTCAACACACATTTTGTATCACAACAGCTTCAATTCAACAGCATGTGCATGTTTTTTGTTTTTTCTGTGTGCTTTTATATCATAATGTATTATTTGATTTAATCTAATTTAAAAGCCAAGAAATGCAAGAAATCCACAACTCCCATTGTGACGTTAAAATCTTCACCCTCCACTAGCAGCCATGTACCATGTCGTGTTTTCAAATAGCAGTAAAATCAGGTCGTCGCCGTGCTCCGTGCGGTCGTCACGGACACGCTACGGTGGACGGTAACACAACACGTCCTCTCACTTTCCAGGATAAATAATGGGAGGTCTTCGCTGTTTGAAAGCACTCGGAAGTTTGACGTTTTTGTTTGCGTGCGTCGGCGGCAGGATTATTCTCGCGTTCTCACTGACGGCGCAACGTGGATTTTTAAGGGTTTGCGGTGACGTCACAAAGAGCAGAGGGAGGCGAGGAGAAGGGAGCGCATGCAGGAGCTGAGAGGGAATATGACTTAATCAGATTAGGTCCAATTAGATTCTCAAGTGCTGCACCGAGGCCGCTTGATTACATAAAACGGGAAGCAAGGCCGGGTGTGTGTGTGTGTGTGTGTGTGTGTGTGTGTGTGTGTGTGTGTGTGTGTGTGTGTGTGGTAGCCTCACCCTGACAGTGTGCGCCTGTCCGAGCCGCACCGGGTTTGCCAGCTTCACCTGGATCTGAGCGCAGTGGAAGGAGCCGAACACGCCGACCACCTCCAGCAGACCGTCGTCCAGCCTATAAAAAGGGAGGGGGGGGGGGGGGGAGAGAGAGAGAGAGCACCACGCTGCTCACTTCTGGTTGCCATAGAAACTCAAAGCAACCCATACAACCACCGGAAAGGACAGTTCCCACGTTAAAAAAAAAAATAAAAAAAAATCGGATCAACCCGACGCTAGCAGCAGTCGTTACGTCCCCTCCGAGCGCGTCTTACCGGGTGGGGGGGCACGGCTCGTCTCCCATCCCCTCCCACAGTCGGCAGCCTCCGCCCCAGTAGCCGATGTTACAAACGATGATGCCCTCCAGGCTGGGCAGCGCCACCCTCTCCCCGTCCAGCTCCAGCTGTGGTGGGGGGGGGGGGGGGGGGGAAACAAAACGCACATACAAACACATCTGGATTTACTGCATTTTCTCCACTTTCTCCCTTTTCCCGTTTAGATTATACGCTAATGTCCGAGAGTTATTAAATTCTGGTCGCAATATTTATGCCAAATTCTCGAGTTTTAAAATAAAAACCACTATTTTTTTTGTAAAAAAAGAAAAGAAAATCCCCCTAAACTCAGAATCGAAGACCCCACAAAGACACCCCGGTTACGCCCGTGAACTATATATTCAAGTTTAGATAAGAAACTTGCATATATATAAATTTAGCCAACAAAAAAAACAAAAAAACATTATTATGCATTAAAAGAAGAGTTTAAGTTTTAATCTCAGGAATGAACAGTTCTTTTTGTTAAAAGTTGATGTCTAGCAGCGACTGGTTTTGCTCATATTTAATTAAAGTGAAATCCTCTCAAGTCTTTATGCTGACGTTTATCCTTACGTTAAATTCCCAACGAGACCCCGCAGAAAACAACAAATTACACAAAAAAAAAACGAAATACAAACAGGCTGCAAGATTCGTGTCTTAACGTCCCTTTAAGAAATTAAATGTATAACTGGGAAGAGCCAGAATTAGCATGACGCTTCATCACAACGCACGAAGTTGACTGTACCTCGATCCTCTTATCCAGGTCTTTACATTCCTGCACTAAACAATCTTTGGTGCCATAGAGGAAGTACACCGCCTGGGGAAAAAAAAGACAAGAAGGAGACGTCACAACGGAGCACTCGGCTCCCCTGGAGTCTCCCCGTTCAATGTTTATGTCGACATATTTTACTCGATCCGTTTAACTCAAACGAAGAGCCTCCGACCTTGTTGATGATGCGGCTGGAGAAGAAGGAGGGCGTTTTCTCGCGGTGCGTGTGGAAGTTGAGGGCCATCAGGGCGTCGGGCCCCACGGAGAAGTAGTTGTTCATGGACAGGACCTGAGGGACCAGATCCCGGGAGACGCTTTAAATTTACAGCGGGTCGACCGACGGGCCCGCAAAACACGTCAGCGCGTAGAAGTGGGGGGGGGGGGGAGGAAGAGCCCCCAAAACATCCCGCAGTCTTCGAACTCACCTTTGGTTTACGGAAGTAGAGGCCTTTGGAAGCCACCTGCACTTTCCATCTGAAAATGATTACAAAAAAAAAAAGGCGATCAGTTAAAATCCAGACCGACACAAGCAGGGAGAAAGCTCGGATATCAGAGATGAAGCACGGCCGAGCACCGACAATAAAAGCCTTCCCACACAGAGGATTTCATGAACAGTTCTGCTGAGCAAATACTGACTTATTTTTGCTGACCTAAGGGGAATAACGTTTACATTAAAAAAAAATTTTTTTTTTAAAAATACTAGAATCAGTCTGTAAAATAGCACCTGTCCATTTTGACCACTTCGGCGTCGAGGATGTTCCGGAGAACCTGCTCCACGGGGATCTCTCTGGCGTACCCGGCCCCCCAGCCCAAAGTGTTGGAGAGGTCGTTTCCTGTCCCGAGAGGCAGGATGGTCACCCTGGGGATAAACTGGTCCTGGTCCTGACGCAGGAAATTACGAGACATTACAAACGCGGCACGGGGAAGCGAACGCTTGCAAATGAGAAACGAAAAGCTCCCTCGCCTTCAGCTTCATCGCGTCGATGGCATCCAGCACCCAGCCGACGGTGCCGTCGCCCCCGCACACCAGCACCCGCACGCTGCCGGGGGGGAGCAGGGTGCACAGCTGGAGGGCTTTGGAGGGACTCAGCTCCGAGAGGTCAAACACCTGGAGGTCGGAGGAGAGGACGGACCGGTCGAACAAAGAAAACTAACCAAATGACGACGTCCGAACGGAGAGAGAGGAGGGTCGAGAAGATGGAGGGGGTGGGGGGGGGGGGGGTTTGTGTCAGCTGCCGACTGACCTGCACGGGGTTCAGGATGGTCCGAAATTCCCCCAGCAGAGCCTCTCCCATGTTGTTACCGCTACGCGTGTTCGCCAAGACCAACACGGGAGTCCAGCCGCCGCCGCAGGACGACCCCAGCTATCGGGAGACACAAGCACAAAGAGCTCGTAAGACCTGCGGTGCGGAGGGAGCGTCCGAGGTTCCCCGCCGCTGCCTTGACGATCATGACCTCTCGGCACCTTGCTGAACTCTTCGGGGTGCCTGCGCCGCAGCTTGTTGACGCGGTAGAGGTAGTGAGGAGGGATGATGAGGCTGCGGAACTCGCCCAGGTCGCACGCGTCGGCGTCGGCCAGGCTGTCCATGCAGTCGTCGTGCACCGTGGTCTGACACCACACACACCTGAGAGAGAGAGAGACACACACACACACACACACACACACACACACACACACACACACACACACACACAGACGAGAGAGATCAGAGAAGACACAAAGGAAGCAACACCCTGAAGCTGGCTGGCTGGTCTGCGTCTGACGTCAGGAGGGTGGGGGGGGGGGGGGGGGGGGTTAAAGGTGCCATTGGGATCAGGATGAGCGGTGTCATCTATCTGACAACACGGGATTAAACCCTTTTAAGCCAGAGAGCAGCAGCGGTCCAGTAGAGCAAATTAAAGGCAGATTAAAAGACTCCATTTGCTATGAAAACATTAGAAGGTTCATGCAGCAGTCTGCATC
Source organism: Embiotoca jacksoni (assembly GCF_022577435.1). NCBI lineage: Eukaryota > Metazoa > Chordata > Actinopteri > Embiotocidae > Embiotoca > Embiotoca jacksoni. The sequence continues at coordinate 1,149,441 of NW_027185392.1, forward strand.
TGGATGGTTGGCTGCAAAAAGAGCAAAAAAAAAAAAAAAAAAACCCAGATGTTTTTCCCCCACAGCTGCAGACCTGCTTGTGCACGCTGAACTCTACCTGAGGTCGCAGAGTTTGGGCTGCGTCCCGCACTGCTGCTTGCATACGGCACAGTAGCTGGCCAGAGGCACGTTCCCGCGGACCCAGCGGTGGTCCACGGCTCCGTCGGGGCCGCAGGGGCCCATGATCTCCTTGCAGGACAGGCTGCGGTCGGCCCGGCGCAGGCACTGCTCGTCGGCGCACACGCCGCAGCAGTCGCAGAAAGCCCCCGTCAGGATGTGCTGGGAGCAGACGCAGCAGTAGGTGGGCTTGTTGAACAGATCCGTGTAGTGCCAGCCGTGCTTGCTCTTACGGAAGAAGTCCTTCATGTGCGTTTTCCGCTTGGAGCGCTGGGCGCTGCACCACAGCGTGATGATGACCGGGACGACGACGGCCAGAGAGGTCCAGAGCAGCAGCGTCCATTCCTCCCGGGAGCCGCAGTCGTCCCGAGCCTCGTCCCCCTCCCTGCACATCGCCGCTGCGGCCGCTGAGACGGTGGCGCGACCGACGGCCGATGCTAAAAAAAAAAAAGAGCGGAAATCAGTAACGCGGAGAGCTGCGTAAAGTACACCGACTGCACACGGGAAGAACGGAACGTTTCCCGGCGACACACATCTTCGCACTCACAACGCTCGCAGCACGCTGGCACTGAATTCACTCTTGAATATTCACCAGCTTCAACCAGCAAGAAACAAGATGCCGCAAACGTGACGTCGGACCTGTAAGCCTCCTCGCTGACGTCGCTCCGGCAGAGAAGCGCTCACGCGTCAAGATAGTTCACCGGCAGTCTAAACGCGCATGCGTACATCGGGAGAGTATTAAAAACCAAACAGGAAGTTTCTGTTTTTATCCACGAGAATAAATGTTTTGCTGTGAATACCGACGCTTCCATGTTATGTTATATGATAGCCTATGTAACTGTATTATTAATATTATTAATTGTATTATATAATGTATATATAATATGAACAGATCCGTGTAGTGCCAGCCGTGTATATATCTTATATTCATATAATTGAAATATTGTATTATTAATAGTTGTGCTGATAGATTGTAAATCGGGAGAAAGTAATTTGAACTCGGATATTTGTTCATCTATACTGGTATAATGGTTTAATCCATTCAAATTGTAAACTATATCTTTATCTGCAAGGTTAAACTATCAACTACTGGAAACCTAAAATAAAACTGTTATTAAAAAAAAATTTGCCGCTCTGTAAAATGTAAATAAAAACAGAATGTGATCATTTGCAAATCATGTAAACCCATATCTAATTGCAAATAAAGCAAGAACAACATGTAAATTGTTGATCATTGATGCCAGCTACATGTTTAAAAAAAAATTGGGACGGGACAATAAAAGACTGAAAAGTTATGCAATGCTAAAAAAAAACAAAAAAAAAAAACACCTGGCTGAACATCTCACAACTAATTAGGTTACCTGGCAACAGATCAGTAACATGATTGGGTATAAAAAGAGCATTTCAGACAGGCAGGCATTAAAAAACAATCCAAATCTGTAGCGGAAATAACTGCATGGGCTCAGGAATATTTTCAAAAACCATTGTTTGGAAATCTGCCGGAAAAGTGATGCATATAAAACCACAAACACAAATCATAACAAGCAAAGTATTAGCTCAAATGTCGGATTTGGTCCACGTACTCCAAGTATAAAATCTAAACCATAGATCATAATTCAATTCAGTTTCATTTATAGCGTTGAATCACATCGTCTCCCCACAACAAAACCTTAACAACAATATGAAGAGGAAGCCAACAATTCAACAGTTCCCATACCAGTGACAGCTGGAAGGAAAAACTCCCTTTTAACAGAAAGAAAACATTATATATACACAGGGAAGTCTGCTGTAGGCACAGTAGTCGACATAGCAGACCTCCAGCAGTTAAAGTGTAACAAAATAAAGCCTTAAAAACGCCATTTTCAAACTAAAGTCATTCGCTCTGGTTAAAATATGAAACATCTCAGCTGTTTCTCGGTTTCCTGGTGAAATTCGAGCAAACACGGAAGTATCCACAGGCGACATCTCACTGTTTAAAAAAAAAAAATCATCTCTGACGGTGAGCAGAAAGCTGGTCCCCAGCGCGCATGCGCTCTGCGCTGCATCGTTGAGCTCATTGAGTGTTACATAATCACATTGAAGGGAAACACGGCTGTCTGTGTCAGGTATTAACCGAGGAAACATTATCATTAGAGTTCACTGGGAACTCATGAATTATGTATGAGGGACGGGGGGGGGGGGCAGAGGGGGGGAAGCAAACACGGAAACGATGACGTCAGCATTTGAGCGTCACCGGCGGTGCTCTGAGGCAGCGCTGAAATAAAATCAATAAAACAGAAAATAAATTAGCCTGTCATGCGGACTGCTTATAATTAAACACACAAAAAAAAAATGCATCAAATCTAAATAAATTTGGTGATTTTATGATACCTGTGTAGAAATTTGATGAGTAGAAAGGGAAAATGTGAGCGTGAAGAGAAGACTAACACAAAGCAAAAACCACATCAAGGCTAACAACGCAAAGCAAAGTGACTGACTGATAAAAAAAAATTACTTAGTTTTTGTGAACTATTAGATCTGTTTGTGTCAAAAACCGTTTCCATAACAACCTCTTTACACCATCAGGCTGACACTGTGTTTTCACTATTCTCACTATTTGACTACTTTCACTTTGACCTTTTAAGGGCTGCAAGAAAAAAAATAATGTATTTTTCTATATTGTCAAAGGGGATCCATGGTCAAATGGTCAAATGGTCAAAATCAACATCAAAATCAAAATCAAAACGGTTAAGTCATCCCCTCTTGTAGTCACGCTCCCAAAACTGTGGATCCTACACTTCCCACAATGCACCTCAGTGTTTTCTCTCATCACTGTTATTTCCTCTGACTTGAGCACACTCCTGTTGACAAGTAAACTCACCTTTAAACGTAGGATTGGTGGGATTTACCTTTAAATTTTATTGAACGTGTTTATCTCATCGTGTTGTTCTGACTTGTTGAGGCTCATAAAGGCAGAAAAAAAAAAACAGAAGGGGGATTTATTAATAAAATGTTAAAAATGTGTCGAAAGCGTCTCTTCTCTTTGTGCTTGCACCGCCCTCTAGCGGACAGCTTCGTACCTGCCACCTGATTCAACAGAGCTCCTACATTAGAAGTGCTATTACTTGTTCATCCATCGTATTTTCTCACCTTTAGCGCTTTAATGTGAATTAAAAATATATTTATTTGCTGGTCAAATAAACTGTGATTTATGTGAAACATCTCCTTGGTAACCTGAGCCGGTATATGTGACAGTTTATGAGTGAGGTGAAGGAGGAGCAGGAGGAGGAGGAGGAGGAGGAGGAATTTTCCCCCTTCACCCCCTCTGGACTCTGGTCAGGACCCTCAAAGCAGAGAAGACTCAGGCAAGAGGAAGGTGAAGAAGATGAAGAAGCTGGTGGTGTTTTTGCTCTGCGTGGTCCTGCTGACCGCGTACACAGGTAAGAAACGCTCAGCAGACCGTCACAGTAAAATATGGGCTGACATTTGGATTAAATAAACAAACCTTTGTGCCCTGCAGCCTCTTTTTTTTTTTTTTTTTTACAGATGTGAGAGAGTCAGGACATTTATACTTTTAGACAATGAAAATGTGATGAGGGGGAAACAGATTATCTAAATTTGGGATAGTTTAAAGGGATTTTGTTGCACCTTTCTTTTGTTGTAGTGGCATTATTCAGAAGGAAATTCTTTGCGATGTCTAAATTTGTGTTGCTGCTTTTTTTTTTTTTAGCTTAGTCTTTTTCACCTCTGTTACGTATCTAGCAACTCAGTTTTTAAGCGCAATTAATTTACTTTTGTTTGCTTTTAGCCACAACTTACAACAGAACAAATTCAAAGTGACAGTTGGAAACTGTCCATGAGTGTTTTTGCCACGCTGCTGTGAGGCCTCAGGCAGCAGCAGCAGCAGTTGTTGTTTTTGCAGAAGCAGCAGAAATAGAAGCAGTAGAAGTTAGAAGCAGAAGTAGTAGAAATAGAAGCAGAAGCAGTAGAAATAGAAGCAGAAGTAGAAGCAGAAGCAATAGAAATAGAAGCAGCAGCAGAAGCAGCAATAGTTGTTGTTTTTGCAGCAGCGGTAGAAGTAGAAGAAGTAGAAGCAGCAGCAGTAGAAGTAGAAGCAGCAGTAGAAGCAGCAGCAGTAGATGCAGCAGCAGTAGAAGTAGAAGCAGCAGCAGAAGCAGCAATAGTTGTTGTTTTTGCAGCAGCAGCAGTAGAAGTAGAAGAAGTAGAAGCAGCAGCAGTAGAAGTAGAAGCAGCAGCTGTATTATCAGCAGTAGTTGTCAAAGCAGCAGTAGAAGCAGCAGCTGAGTTATCAGCAGCAGCAGGAATAGAAGTAGAAGCAATAGAAGCAGTAGAAGCAGCAGCAGCAGGAATAGAAGTAGAAGCAATAGAAGCAGTAGAAGCAGCAGCAGCAGGAATAGAAGTAGAAGCAATAGAAGCAGTAGAAGCAGCAGCAGCAGCAGCTCTGGCCCCGTGTTGACAGAGCTCGGTTCACTTTCAGAGCAGCTCCCTCAATCTGGCAGCAGAGGAAGAGCGAGCCATGCCTTGGCTGCCTGCCGGGGTCATGTGCTGCACAGACTGGACTCCCCGGGGAGCGAGGAGGATGAATGGGCACTTTGTTACCTTCCAAACCAACCACCCTGCCTCCTAACACAGGCCCGGGTTCACAGAGAGGCAGACAGAGAGCCCTCACTTCGCAGGGCCGCTCCCTCGGTGGAGAGGGGGGGAAGGGAGGGGGGAGAGTGGGGGGCGGGGGGGGGAGAGAGTTGAACAGCCTCACGTGGGCCGAAGCTAAACAGACCAGGTCGGCCTTGGCTCACCAGCGGCAGATAGTGGTGAGAGGTTTATTCATGGGTCCGAACACAGCGCTCACTGAGAGGAATGTTATCCTGATTAGCCAATAACCAGCTGCACAGAGAGCAGCTGCTGTGTCCTCCGAGAAAAAAAACAAAAAAACAACACAACCGAGGCAGAGGTCGAAACCGTCCGCAGCGACACACACTGACTCACACCTACGAGGCGAATCACAAGTCTGTTGACTCTTCTGCTGCAGCATCAGCTGAGTACGTTGGAAGTGTCGTATCACGAGACGCGCGAGTAAACATTGACAGTCCACCTCTGATGTGTCACTCAGATGCCAACCGGGTCATCCAGGAGAGTCTGGCGAAGCAGCTGCTGCGCAGCAAGAGGCAGGACCGTCCGGTGAAGGCCGGACACCCCGACGAGCCCATGAGGGTAAGGTCCGGTCTGAGATAAGAGCACGAGACGTTAAAAAAAAAAAAAAAAAACCACAAAAAAAACCCAGAAGAGGAACACCGCGGACCATGATGCAACGTGTTGTTCTCACCGTCCTGTTCGGCATCTGTCAGCTGCATAAATAGCAAGATAATATTTAAAGTATTCATGAACATTTCTGTCATTAGAACTATTAAAAACTAATAAGATGTATTGTTTTTTATATAGAAGTTCAACTGCTGTATCGTTGAATCTGATGCCTCACAGGGAGAGCTGCATTTATTTACAAACGGATGAATAAACACCTATAAAGTTGTGAAAACAATTAAATTAATATATATTGAAATAAATTAAATGAATTGTTTACAGCTTTGTGAATATTTGTACAATTGTTTATTTACTCTACATGTTATAACAACAACAACAAAATCGAATTTCATAATTTGATTGATGTTTTTTTTCTAATTTTATTCTAAATTAGTAAAATTTTTGGGAAGTGTTGGTTTCAGTCGACAGGCCAAATTAAATGAAGCTTCAGATCCACAAGGGATCAAGTGCCATGAAAAAAAACCCAAAATATATTAAACCTCGTGCACAAAATCACGAGGGTAAGAACAAACATATTTTCCCTATGTTGTCATATGTTGCAACATGTGTCATACGTGTGATCACTTGGGAAAACTTGTGGGGTTTTTTTTCTGTGAGGAAACCAAGGCAACAAAAATACAGTTCAATAAGATATCATATTAGGTAAAATAACCTTAAAGGCTTTTTAAAAATTCAGTCATTGTGCAATTGAAGGTCATTTTTAGCTGAACTTGAACTTTATTTCTCATAAGTCCAGTTTTTAACCTCCTAAATCCGATTCGTCAGAATAGAAAACGACAGATCTGTCGGTTGTTTCGTTTCCTCCGTTTCTGACTTGGGAGAAAATGAAAGCGAAAATTCCAATGAAGTTTTGTTTCGTACGTTTTTGCACTTTCACGCTTTGAATACTTGGACGTCAGAGTCCGAGTTTTCCCCCGGTCTCACGTGTGACTTGCAAGATGGACGGACCCGACTCAGCAGATTCACGTTCACGAGTGAACTGCACGTCTATCAGCTCCCTCGTGTTTCTTTTTTTTGCCTTGCCGTTGTATTTTCATCTCGCGTCGTTGCGTTTCGCCTCGCATCCCATTAAATGCGCCTCTTCTTCCCAGGAGCACCTGCTGCACATGCAGGCTCTGGATCAGCGGGCCCAGGAGACCAACATGGAGAACTGGATGAACCCTCACTGCCCCCCCCGCTGCGACAGGAACTACGGGCACCCGGTCTGAAGAAGGTCGCCCCGGAGTCTCCGCAAAACACTGTACGTGAACACGACACTTGCAGCCACACGGGCATCGATGAGCGTTTCACACAAACCGGAGGGACAGATGTCTCTTTAAATTCGGGACTGCCATCAGAAGTGGCGTTCCCTGTACGGCCTGGAAAAAGTGGATCATCTGAACCTGCACGTCTCCATGAAAATACCTTTCTGTCTCTCTGTCGCTGGTTTCTCTGTGCCGCTGAGTCATTTCTCTTCCTGTTTTTCTCTGATTGTATCAGGACTGCGTAGCACAACAGGAAACCTCAGACGACCTGCAAAAAACATGCTTTCGGAGTCGCATGGCGTGTTTTTAACATCCTCCGTTTCGCTTTTGAGGTCGTTTCAAAGTCGAGTTTCAACATCGGCGTTTCAGTTAGTTCAACATTTCTGTCACTGACGATGTGTGATGATAGCTGCGCGTTCAGTTGTCATGGCAACAGCCAAAGCTGGTGAAAAATGAAAAAAAAAAAAATGAAAAAAACATCACTCGAGTTCACTCTTCCGATTTTTTTTTTTCTGTTTACATAGAAAAAAAAATAAAAATGGGAAAGCGAAGGCGAGCCCTGAGGGTTTTATGAATACGGCTCATTCATTCTTTACTGGACGGTATAAATGAATTTATTAGATATATAATAACTTCTATTCATCTATATTTTCAAATGGGCTCCTCTGATAAATATCCAAATATCCTTGTCTGTTCTGAAAGCTGCTGCAACGCTTAATTCACTCCTCATGTGTCACTTTGCCTGATGATATTATATTATATTTAAAATCTTCAATCTTCATCTCTCTGCAGGAAAAAAACACCAGGAGGGACTGAACATGGACCCGGCGACGCTGAAAACTATTAAAAATGAGAAGATAGAAATTCCTCTTTGCTTTTTCCTTCATATTCTGACCACGTAAAGACATAAACTGCTATCTTGTTGTAGTTTGATCTTTTTCAGAAAATTCTTCTTCTGCTTTCTTAGTTTTGTGTCAGACTGTTTTTTTTTTTAATAATCAAAAATAAATAATCATTCATTCTGAGTAGCATTTGTTTCATTGTTATTATCTTTTTTTTTTTTTTGGTGAGCATGAATATGAGAAGAAGGCCATAAACCTTCAATCCAATCGTTTGGTTCTTTTATTTCTGGGAGACGTTTAACCGTACGCATGCGTACTGTATTCCGCTTTAGCGCGTCACAACATTTGCACAGGATGGTGGCGTTATTTCCTTAGTTAACTGAAACCTAATGAGATAAAACCTCCGTTTTTACTCTAAATTCATATATTGCATCGCTTTTTAAAAGAGAGAAATATTTGAAAAGATGTTCAAACGCACTAAACATTTCATTTCGGTTATTTTATTTTGATTAAAAAAAGAAAAAGAAAAAGAAAGAAAAGACGGTGCTTCCCGTTTGCGTAAAGTGCGCGCGTGTCTAATGAATAAATGGTCAGTTATCAGATCCGCAAGTGTCACGAGCCGCGATGCGAAGTGCGGTGAAAAGAGTCCACACACGCACACGCACGCACGCACGCACACACACACGCACACACACACACACACACACACACACACACCGGCCTTTATTCAGAGGAGACGGGGAGCGCAGTGTAACGCAGTGAAATGCCCTGAAAGATGTTTTTTAAAAAAAAAAACGCATTTCGGCATAAACTCCGTCAACTAACACAGAAATGATCAGGAAAATAAATAAATACAAATGCAGCCATTGTCTAAAATGCCAGAAATGGATTTGAGAAATAGAATAAATGGAATCGAAAACAGCCGCTTGGGGCCTGTTGGGAGGATTCTACTGAATTAACCCGGAATATAAAAAGCAGTATTTAAGATGCACGAAGGACACGTTCAAATTAAATAATCACAGCGGGTCCGCGGGCCTTGAGCCGGCCGTGCATGAAGGAAAAAACAGGACAGTAAAATGCGCGCGGGCCTGCTGCAGGGCTTCACTGGTTCAACTGAAGCGTTTAAAGTCTGCTGCAGAATTTGTTTTTGTTTTTTAAATTTTTCATTGAGTGTTTCTTTTTAAAGATATCCAAATAAAATAAGGTCAGTAATATATATTCAATGAATAAGAAAATAGTCCTAATAATTGAATTGTATTAAATGTCATTCCTGGGTTCAGATGTTCCCTTCCAGGCCGAAGCTGCTGCAATAAAAAGTGACAATAAAACACAAAGAAGTGAGAAAATTCAAATGATTTATTGAAAAGCGTCTAAAAAGCAGATTGACACCAACTGTTTTATCCTGTTACATCAAAGCTTTATGGAGGTTTTCTATGAAAAATGAAAAATATACTATGTTAATGAAAAGAAAGACAGCTGAAAGCTCTCTCAAAGTGGGTGTTGAATTTAATCATTTAGTTCATAATTAGAAATGTTAGACATTAAAAACTTATTAAAGACTTATTCTTTTTAATACTTCTGAATTCAAAGTGCTTGAGTAAAATTATTTAAATATTCGTCCCGCTGAATTGAACGGGACCTGTCAGTCCAATCGGTTCAAACGATGGAGAAATAACTCAATCCGCAGACTGAATTTCATTTCCGAGCTTCGCCTCGTTTGTCGGTGTCGACGAGCCGCAGCTCAGAGTGAAAAAAATACATTCTAGTTAGTTATAATTGCAAAATAGTAAAATTCACGAGCTCTGTACAGAAAGGAGCCACCGGCTGCAGTGGAAACATGCGACTCATGTTCACCCCAGTGCATGATGGGAAATGGACTTCATTTGATTTGGTCAATACATTAAATAGATGTCCGACTTTATAATATATATACATATGCACATTATGTAATTTGCCTTTAAACATTACATACAAAAGCTGCTCTGCGTGATAATCTCCCGCTACGTCCTCCGAACCTCTGAGAGGTTCTGATCCGGGTCTCGGCACCCGAGCGGATCATCTCTTGTCCTTGAAGAAGCCCTTGGAGGTGCTGCTCTCCTTGATGGTGACCGTCAGGAAGTTGGTGGTCACGTCCGTCACCAGGACCTTCTCGGCGTTGCCGAGCGACGGCCGCCAAGTCACCTCGTCGGGGTCGTCGACGAGCCGCGTCGGGGACGGCCTGTCCAGGAAGTACGGCTTCTCCATCTTCGGCGGCTGAGCGGGCCGGCTCAGGCCCGCCGGGCTCGGGCTGGAGCGGTGCTTGAAGTGTGCCGGCGCCAGGTAGCCGGAGCCGTCCTTAGTCCTGTGTGGGTCAGTTCTGTGCGTGAGCGGGCCGCGGTCCGAGTAGAGCGCTTTGTGCGAGCTCCCGCCGGAGATGCCCCGGCTGTGTGGGTGGTGGTGGTGGTGATGGTGATAATGGTGATGGTGGTATTTGTGGTTCTCTGGATGTCTGTGGGCCAGTTTGACCAGCCGCATCTCGTCGCCCTCTTGGAACTTGCCCAGTTTGTGAGGGCCGTGGCCGCCCGGCTCCTCGGCTCTCCTCTTGTGGGGCTCGGAGACGCAGCCGCCGTCCTTGAAGCGGGGCTTGGGCTTCGGGCCTCTCTTTTTGGGGACGTGGAGGAGTCCGTCTGCTCCGACCTGGTGCAGCGCGGACGGCTGGTGGTCGCGGGGGCTCAGCTCGGGCGGTCGGACGCGAACGCTCTCTCCGCGGTTGACGGTGCTCGGGGGGAAGATGGTGGGGACGACGGCCCTGAGGCCCTCCCTGGCCCTCGGGGTGACCACGGGCTCTGGGGTCGGGTAGGAGATGTGCATCCCTCGGACTGCCTCACTCCTGAACTCGTAGGACTTGGCTTTATATTTGGCTTGAGCCTTTTAGAAAAATAAGAAAACGAGAGGAGAATTACTCAGTCTGACATTTTGTTTTGTTTTGATTCTTTTTTTTTTTTTTTACAAGACTTAAAAGGCATTTGGACAATCAGGCAGCCTGACATTGAAAGGAATTCATTCATTCTTCGTTGGTTTAATTTAACTTTTCGTTTTCCTCTTGTAACATGTAGGAAGTGATGAAAAAAGGCCTACTGCCTGGTGCCGAACGTATTTGTCATTTTAAATCAGGCGGAAACTGCATGGTACGGAGTCACCAACACGTTTCAACATGTCAGTATTTTAGGAGACATTTCGCGAACCCATTTTTAACAACGGCTCCGTCAGCGGAGATTCTGGTATTTTTCTTCAAGACAAACTGTTGGTCATTAAGCAATTTTCACGCTTCGCCGTCCTGAAAAGCCGAAGCATCGGGCCGTGCTGCTCTAAATCTCGACCACATCGCATTTACAGGAGCATTTTGGGATCTTAATGTAATGATGGTAATAATAATAATAATAATAAAAAAAGGGAATTTTACAAAGAAATAAAAAAGAACTGTGAGCGAGACATTTCACAAGAAGATCTTAAAGTACTCAAAGCCCCTTTAAGTATAAACACGTGAATGGTGGGTGATGTGCTCCTCAAATATTATCACACTATATCAGGGAATTTCTGCTATGACAAAATTCTTGACGACACTGAGAATATTTTATTTCGAGAACACATCATCGCAATAAAATAAGTGTAATAGCTATATAGGCGAGTTTGTCTTTAAATATTCAGTAAAAAAAAAGTGTAAACATAATTCATCTGTCAGTTCTTTTGTTTGTAAACAACAACAGGAAGTCCGATTTTGTATTAACAGAGCCACTAATGGATGATGTCATTACAAGTCGGTATATCGTCATCATCGATAGGATTTTGCTTTTTAATTATTATTAGTATTATTATTATATGAAGAATTATCGCGATATGCATCGTATATACCCAAATCAGCACAAGCAGGCTGAATACACATCGGTTTACAGGTGGGCTGTTCTCAACATCCACAATTAAGCATCATTGAAGGAAGCATTTTAAAATACTATTGTCCCCCCCCTCTCCTCCCCTCTCCTCCTCCTCCCCCCCCCCCACACACACACACCGTGACAAGCAGTTAGGATACCGCGACACACAAAACACATCGTGTAAACGCATGCACGGGAATGCGGCATGATTTAGAAATAACATGTGAATTGGGCTTACGAGGCTGAACGTACCTTGAGGAGAAACGTCTTGGGCTTCGGTCCTCTTTTTTTGGGCCCGTACAGCTCCCTCTCCCGCTCCCTGCGAAGAGGAACAGTAAACAGGACACCCATTTTGAGTGCGACGGGGGAGCAAAGTGCACCGAGGAGGAGGAGGAGGAGGAGGAGGAGGACAACCCGCCGCGGTTCTTCACCGGACCGTCCGCGGGCTCTCTCTCTCTCTCTCTCTCTCTCTCTCTCTCGCACCCCGGTGAAGGCCACGCAGCTTTTTATTTATTTATTTATTTATTTATTTATTTACCTTTGCTCAAAAGCGGCAAACAGGCGAGAGTCCAGGATGTTCTCCTCCGGCTCCCAAGTGCTGTATCTGCGGGGGTAAAAACGTGAAGTTTAGACTAGGGGGGGGGGGGGGGGGGGGGGGGGTGAGGAGGAGGAGGAGGAGGAGGAGGAGGAGGAAGGGTCGGGGGGAGATAGGGGGGAGAGAGAGAGAGAGAGAGAGGGGGGGGGGGGGGGGGGAGAGCTGCCAACCCTCCGTGTGGATGACCGCCGTTAGCCTCGCGAAGCTACATGTCTCCAAACCGTGTTTGTGCACCTCGGATTCACTCCGCTAGCTGTGGCGAGCTAACGGCAGCCACACAGCCGGAGAGAGAGACGGTGTATATACATATATATATATATTTATATATATATAAAACATAATACTAATAATAATGCACGACTTACTTGGGAGACCAGCCTTTCCATTTCACGAGGTATTCGATGCGACCCTGCGTGCCATCACAAACAAAACACAACCCGCTCGGTTAGCTTTGCGGCTTCTGCGCTGCGTTATTATTTATTTTATTGTTGTTGTTGTTGTTGTTTTTTTGTTGTGTTCAGGAGCCCCCGTCCGCACGTCCAGAGCCGGCCTTACCTTCCTTATCCTCCGTTTGATGATCGACTCGGCCGCGAACACCCTCTCCCCGACGGCGGACAGCTCCATGTTGTGGTTGTTGTGTTTTTCTCCTCCTCTACTCCGGTGCTAGCCTACCGTTAGCTCGACGCTAAGAGGTTCTCCTCCAGTCCCAGCCGCTCTTGAATTCCCGACAGACCATAATACTCCCTTACAGAACGGACGTCAGCGCGAATTTTTTTTTTTTTTTTTTTTTTCCACAGCGTTGCTAAGGAACCGCAGTCGGTGGAACCTCCAGAATAAGCGCCCATTGGTTCAGCCGTTGCTACGTGCTCGGGTTGCTAAGTGAGGGGAGGAGCGTGTGCGCCTGAGTGAATTCTTTCGGGGGAGGGAGGAGGAGGAGGAGGAGGAGAGGGGGGGGGGAGGGAGAGAAAATGGTGGCTCTTTTTTTTTTTTTTTTTTTTTTTTTTCTTTTCCCTCGCGCGGCGGCAGCGGCGGCGGCGGATGAATCATTTCAAGTTATGAGAGATATTCAAAAATGCACGTGGTATGAAAATTAGTGTCGTTGTACGGATGTGATAGGCGAAGACAGAAAATGAAGGATAACAATGAGACCTGCTATTTTCATTTAGTTGAACCAGCAACGAAACCTATTTTATCTGCCGATGCAATAAAGTGTCTTGGACGGAGGTTATTGCACAATATTTGTCCATAAAAGACAACAACAATGTGTGAAATGAGTACTAATATATGTTTGTCCTTGTGGTGTCTATAAGATTACTGCGCTTTTTTTTTTTTTTTTTTGTCAAGTAAAGGGATTTTTCTGTTCATATTATTCCATCCAAACGCCCCATGAAGGAAAAGTTTTGAGTCGTGCGTAGTTTTAATTGCTTTTTAAATGCCTTACCATATTTGCTGTTTAAAATAATCTCCGCGTCAGGTTAAGCATTTAAATCAAATGCATCTCATTCGTTTTTAAGAGGCTAGAGGAATGGATAATTAACTGTACAACTTTAAAAAAAATAAATAAACCTTTTGCCGGTTAAATGACTGTCATTATGTGGAAATAAAAAAAAAAATCAGTTGACATATGAAGAGATCTGCAGTGTTTAATCGTTGTTTGTCCCCCCCCCCCTCCTGCATTATGAAAATGGTCCAAACATGTTGTCCGTCATCTCCATTAGTCCGTTTAAAACACGAATATACAACGTTGTGATTGGACTCTGATTTATAAACCGATTTTCTGTCTTCCCGGTGACAAGGTGACTCAACTGAAATGATCTGCAAATTCGTCAGTAAATTGTATGGACTTCTGTTAAGGCCTCGATCCACAAAGGAATAAAGGTAAACACCAGAAAAAAAAGAAAAAAAAAAAAAAAAAAGGTCAGTTTTATTTTAGTCGCAGGAAGTCCAGTTTTAGGCGAGATAATATTTTAAATAATTAGGTTTTTGTTTTATTTTTATTTTTTTTAGACACAATGACGAGTCTGGCGTCTCATAAATCAAAATTCCATTTGAATGTCTGCAAAACGCAAGCCGACAGGGCAGTTTTAAATTCTCAAGTCAAAATTAATTTGAATATTTTTGAATGGGCCAGTGACTGAGCAAAATCAAAAACAAAACATCACGCTGAAATGAAAAATAAAAGGTGAATAATACTACTAATAATACTAATCCTAATAATAATAATAAATTGGACTAATTCCATTTAAAAAAAAAAAGAAAGAAAAGACTCTTCATGTATTACTGGTCATTGATTTTGAGCATTAAATTGTTCCATCAAACCCTTTTTTTTTTTTTTAGAAAGATCAATTAACAATTCAGATTATTATCAGGGATATCTCAGTTAAATCAGCGACTCTTCCTTAAAAGACCAAAGCTTGATGCTTTAATGAATGTTATGAACCCACTGCAAACATGTAAATACATGCAGGTTAACCGGAGTAACACTGATTTTAAATGTAATCTCAATCTTTTAAAACGGTCCATTTAAGTTACATTTGCATTTCTCCCCTCTGTTTTGTGTGGAAAAATACTGGCTTTATGAACAGAAACTGCAGAATAGAGTTTAAGAACATTGTAAATAAAATAGCTTCATAATTTCAACAAATTTGTGCTGACGTTGGTCAATACGATTCAACGTTAACTCGCATATCTGAATGTCCTTCCAGAGGAGAGAAGGCAGGGAACTTTAACTTTAACTGCACTGAAATCGCACGTGCCGTTTATTTCTGGTCCACATTAAAATAAAAAAAAAATTCAACTGAGATGAAAAATACAAAATAAAATATGAGACCATGGCAATTAAAAGGATAGGTACTGATTTTGTTTTACATTGACCACTATTTTAGTTAATAAACCAATCAGATTATTTGTGGTTGTAAATTGGTTGAGTGCACGTTAATAATAAATGTGTGTAACTGCAGACTGAATGTACCTTTGAATTTCCCTCATTTAGACGTGAATGCACCAATTAAACGGTTTTTCTTCTCGTGATTCTGTTCAAAGCAAAAATGAATTCATATTAAACTCCTGGAGGCTGATAGAAATTAAAATGTAATCATTTACAGACAGAAAAACGACGGACTGACGCAGGTAAATCAGATTAAACCACCGTTTGTTCGTTATTGGTGCACATTACGACTGGAATATTTCCCAAAAAACACTGTTTTCCTCCAAGCTGAGACCCTGAAGGAACAGTCATTTAAAAAAAAAAAGGGATGTTACACCCATCTAAAACAAATATTAGAGTTTACATTTGATGAAGAATTACAGAGGAATTATAACGTTCACATCGAGATCTTTACAGGAAAGAATCACACAAATGCCTTTAGAAGCCTCCACGCGTATTAGTTCTTTCTATCACGGGCTTATAGATGCAGTCTGTCGTGGTTTTCGGTGCACAAATTCTCCGCGCACAGACAGAAAGGGAAGATGGACGCACCTCAGACTCTGGATGCGATTGGTCTCGGCGCGCCTGCAGTGCAGCAGTGCCGCCGCCGTTAAAACACCATTGGCTGGCTTGTATCCGGGCAAGACGCGGGTTCCCGGTGCGCGCAACGAAAGGGAAAAACCCGGCCACGACACGTAGGCACCGGTATGGAAAATACAGAGATGTGGAACAGAGAAAGACAGAGATGGGTCAGGGTGTCACGTGTCCTCATTCAGAAGGTTTGATCAGATTTTTCCAGGTTGGATGTGGAAGAATTCAGGTGTGGCAAATTAAAAGGGTATACCCCCCCCCACCCCCCTCTCTTTTTTTTAAAAAACCTGGAAACTTTTATTCATTTTACTGACAGGTAATAATTGCCAGGTGACGCACACAGGGGATCAATCAGGCTTCATTTGCAGACGGTTTTTACGCAGGGATTTCTTCCACACGGTCCTCCCTTCCCTCAAGAAAAACTTCCACACAGACTGTCATCAGTCAGTGAACTGCAAGTGGACACGGCCGCGCCCCCACTAGCCATTCACACAAGTCCAATTCACTGTAGATGCCTGGATAATCATGTGACCACAAAATGGCACCGGAGTCTTTACGGTGACGAGTCGTGCGGTCTGATGTGTCACTGCTGGATGATTTGGGGTTGAGTCACTTCGTTTGTTTGAAATAAACTGGAAAAAAAAAAAAGTGGTTGTAGATTTACAGTAATGACGGTTTGTTATTCCTCCTTATTTCAGGGTGAAAACACTGACCAACGTGGTGGTTTTGTGACAGAAGTAAGCAGCTGTGTGCTTTTTTTTTTTTCCTTTTTTCTTTAACAAAATTGATTAAGTATGACTAAATACATGAACTCTGTTGGGTTCGCAGAAGTATTTGTGTTCAGCTCATTTCTAAATAGATTTGAAATAAATATAAGAGAAGCGATTTGTCTTTGGACTGAGTAACACGGTTTAGAAAGTAAAACCTACATTATCTGTGAATCTGCGCGTAAAAACCTGCAGTCCAGCCGAGACTCTGAGAGAGGAAACGGGTTTGGCTCTGAATTTTCCCGACGTGCAAAAGCGGCGGTGTTTTAAAAGAAGATCTCTATTAATATGCATCTACTTCCCGGTGAGTTCGCCGTCTGTCAGATCATTTAAAAGGGGCTCTAATTCAGTCCTGCACGCGCAAAGCGAGCCTGAGCTGACAGGTGACCGGAAGAGGAGATCTTTTACACCACTTCCTGCACTTCTTCCGATTATCGGACAATATAATCAACTTATTTGGAGTCCAGAAGTTTTTTTTTTTTTTTCTTTCTTTCTTTCATGAAGGTGAAACAAATGATTTGATACGTTGTGAGGAAATGACTTGGTCTTAAGTCCTGCGGGGGATTTCCCGCGCTGCAGCCTCTCTCAGCCGGAACACCGCTGCAGCGGAATCGAGGCGGGAGAACAGAATGTGGATGGATGACAGAGAATGAAAGAGAAAGAGAAAGAGAGAGAGAAAGAGAGAAAGAGGGAGAGAGAGAGAGAGAGAGAGAGAAAGAGAGAAAGAGGGAGAGAGGGAGAGAGAGAGAGAGAGAGAGAGAGGACAGCCATTTTCTCTGCCGTGGCTCCACGTTGACGCGCGCAGAAAGCAGGTTAGTTGGCGGGCTGCAGCGGAGGAAATGGAAGAGGAGGCTGCTCCTCTTCATCTTCTGCCATTTCTGTCTCTGACTGACACCGTTTCTGCAGACAAGAGAAGGGCGGGTATCAATCATCCCTAACAGACAGACTGAAGGTTTATGAAGCTGGGGAGGACGGAGCTCCTCGGTTATTCAGCTGAGCAGCAACCGGCTGTCTCCACTACACGCGTGGCTGAAATGTAGGAAACCGGTGGAAACGTGGAAATGATCTCCATGTGCGTTATTTCAGCTCAACCTGCAGATCAAAGCGGAGAAATCAGTCTCATGTCAGCGGGATTTATTCAGGAAACGCTTGACAGGGAACAGCTGCTCAGGTCAAAACTACGAGCTGTATATTAGTCAGAGACAGATTCAAGCTTTATTTGAACAATTTGACAGAGATGTTTTCGTCCAATAAAGAAAAGAGATCCTTCTTTCTCAAAGCTCAGACATGTAATCATTTTAATCACGGGATAAAGTCAAAACTGTTTCTTTAAAATTCATGGAGAATTTCATGCTAATGAATGAAAACTTACATGTAGGGTGTAAAAAAAAAAGAGTCAGGCCTGAAACTGGAGCTGCAACACAGCACATGGGTGCTCATCTGAAAACACACACACACACGAATAGAGCCTACACACACACACACACACACACATGAATAAAGCCTACACACACACACACATGAATAGAGCCTACACACACATGAATAGAGCCTACACACACATGAATAGAGCCTACACACACACACACACACACACACACATTTAGCTCTTTATGACCTTTTACAGCAGCAGTTCTCTTCCTGTTCAAACCTTTCGGCTCTTCGCGGGAAGCCGAGGTCACTTCTGATTTAAGGAACCAGTCAGGTTTTTTTTTTTTTTGTTTAGCTGGAAAGGGAGACGTTGAATAAAACTGATACCACATTTTTGAGGTTCTGCTCCTGACTTGCAAAACAATCAACCCCCATCCTACATTCAGCGCTGCGCTCTCGGACCGCAGGCCTGTTTGTGGCTCTTGAGAGTTTCCAGGACGAGAAACAGGACGCATGGAGGCCTTCACTGATCCAGCTCTCCTCCCGTGGAAGCGGCTCCCAGTCTGCAGCGTTCAGGAGGCCGACACCGTCTCCATCTCCAAATCAAAGCTTAAAAAAAAACAAACCCATTTGTTTGACACGGCTGTCGCTCAGACGAAGGCGTAAAAGAACCTCGCACCCCCCCCCCCTATTTATTTGCACTTTTCTGTGCTCATTTTTCTTCACATGGACATTTTAAAAGGTGGTCGCTTTTGCTTTGCGTGCTAGTAAAGTGCAACAGGAACAAGCTACAGTGATTTTTTTTTTTTTTTGCACTCCAAAATAAAACAAACAAAAACAGAATTTCTGAGACTAAGAAACACATCAAACACATTCACTTGCAAACCATTTTTTTTTTTTTTTTTTATTATTGCAAAACGTTATCATAGGAAGCCTTCAGTTTCAGCCGGACGTTCTCACAAGAGCAGCTCGGCGCCGCTTCGGGTCCGGAGGTGCTGCAACGGACCCGCGTGACACCGGGGAGCAGAACTGATGCGCTTTTACACACTTTTAAATGAGCGCCGCTATGAAATAAGTCAAGGCAAACCCATTTGATCTCAGACTTAACTGCTCTGACCCTCTCAGGACGGGTTGGGGTCACCCAAAGGAACGGAAACAATCGAATGGATCACAGTTTAACTAGCAGATTATAGCGATATCAAAGTTGTCGTTGAGCTGCTGCAAAACTGACGAATGGGAGTCCCGGCTTTTGTTTACCTTCTGTTTACACGGAGGTGACTTGTGCTCAGTGTCGGATCTAAAGATGCGTGACTCTTAAAAAAACCCCCAAAACAACACAAATAACGTGAGCAGAAGCAAAATATCAAAGATTAATGATGAATAATTTTCCATTTAAAAGCCTCTCCCCTTCCTTTTCAACGACACAAATCCTATTTATTGACAGAAAGGTGCTTCATGTTTCTTTATCTGCTCGTTAAAGCGTGCCCTAATGGCACACTGTGTCCAAGCAGCACACATCCGCCTTTAAATCATACACACACACGCACACGCACGCACACGCACACACACACTCGCAGACACAGTGTCATTAACCATGATTCAATATAATTCTTCTGCCTTACAAAACTCTCCATAGAGCCGACAATTGTTGGACATTATCTGACAGCCGAGTGTTAGAAATCAAAGTACATCCATAGAAAAAGTGACGTAATTTTTTTTTTTTTTTTTTTACAAGAGTTAAGTGCATCTTTAATTAAATTAATTAGTCGGAAACTGCTGAGATCTGACACTGCATGTGATAAAATCTGGACAGGTAGAGCTTGTAGAAGAGGAAATATACAAATAACGTAATTAAAATCTGAACTATACAAAAAAGAAAAACACTCAATTTGTACATTCAAGCATCCAAAAATACAAATATATGTCATGTACATGTTTACACACACGGCGGGGGACCCCCGCTCGGTTACGCCGTGACGTACTCCTTGAACGTGACCGTGAGGCAGTTCGTGGTGATGTCCGTGATGACGATATTCCCGAGGAAAGGTTGGAAAGACGGGAAAGTCTCGTCTTTTCTCGCCTCGGAAACGGACGGCGAGTCGAGTTTCGCCTCCTCCGCGGGCTGCCGCGTTTCCGACCGCGTCTCCGTTGGCGCTTCCGTTTCCGTTTCGTCCTGCGCGTTCGTCTCCGGCCGGGTCGCGGCGCGAGGCCTCGACTTGACGACGCTCAAGTCGATGGGCTCCTCTTGGTCCGCGTACCCGCAGTCCGGCGGCCCGACGTCGCTCCGGTGTCCGTTTTGGTCGCCGCTTTGCGCGGGTGAAGTCGCCGCGTCGGGGGCGCTGATGCTCCTGCAACTCAAAAACCTCTTACCGCCCGCCTGTTGCCCTCCGTCCGTGTCGGAAAGGTGTCTCTTCAGTCCTTGAAACCCGACCTGCGTTCCTCTTTTGTCCCCCATCGAGGGATCTCCTCTGTCAGAAGGCAGGGGGAGCAGATTAGGTCTGGTTGTCAGCTGTAAAGGCTGATCCGCGGGAAGCTGCCCCTGACCTCTGACCTCTACACGTTTATCCTGTTCCGTCACCGTCGGCTCCGTCTTGGGAGCCGGCTCCTTTTCTTTGGGGAACTCTCCGTTAAATCCAGAACCGGGAACGCTCGGTTTGTCTTTGGGCTTTTTTGCGAATCCGTTCATGAGGCCGAGCTGCTTGACGAGCTTCATCTTCTCCAGGTGGTTCTCCGCGATGGCGTCCGTCCTCTGCGGCGGCGTGTCGGCGGTCTCTGAGTCGCCGTCGTTTTTGATTTTAGCCGCCTGCATCCCGTTCTCCATGTACTTGCTCATGACGATAACGATCCGCCCGTTCTTGTTTTTGTTCTTCACGATCTTTAGCTTGCTGCTGCTGACGCCGTTCGACTGCGGCGAAGAGTCCTCTTTGGGTTTGACCTTCTCCGGCTCTTTGAGGCCGTTGAGGTCGGCGGGAAGCTTCTTCAGCTCCATGGTAATATCCTTCACTTTGGTCAGACATCCAGAGTCCTTGTCCCGAACCCACTTCTGCTGCAGAACCGGGGGCAGGTTGTACCCCTTGTTACCCAGCTCTGGAGCTTTGACGTCTCGGGGTTTGGGGAACTCGTGCACCTTGAGGTCCGGCTGGTAGTGGTGGTGTTTCTTGCTGTTGAGCTGGTAGTAGAACTTCTTGCCGTTGGCCTGCTGCTGCTGCTGCTGATGCTGCTGCTGCTGCTGCTGCTCGGCGTCGCGCTCCCTGCACAGCGGCTGGTACTGGTGGTGCTTCTTGCTGTTCAGCTGGTACTGCTGGGCCTGGGGGCGGAGCATCTGGATGGGGCTGGACTTCTGCCGGCCGTCGTCGTCGTCCAGGGACGCCTCGTGGAGGTCGGCGAGGATACTGGATCGTCTGGCAAAGGACGGGACCTGGAGAACAAGGCGGTGATTAGTTCCTTTGACATTACGCGAAAGGATTTGCTGTTAAAAAAAGAAAAAAAAAAAGAAAAAAAAGATAAAGCAGGCAGTTTTTGATTCATTGTGAACTCTCTACAGTATCTACACATGTGTCCTTGTCAGGCGAACAACAAAAAAGCCTCCGCGGGGGGGCCCAACGAGCTGCGGGCGAAGACCAGCGTGCTTTGGAATGCGTGCGGGGGGAGGAGGGGGGAGGCGAGGGGGGGGGGGAGGGGGGGGCCCTCTCGCCCCGGCAGCTCTTTGAGTCACCGGTGACATTTCAAAGTGTCTCCTGCGGCTGTGACCTCAGCTCCGAGGAATGTCCCCGGCCGCTTTGTGTCCCGGCGTTGACTTCGTCCCGTGTGTTAGCACCGACGCCCTCCTGGGACGGAAGAAAAAAAGGGCCTTTCGGCGGGGGCCGCTGATTGATGCGCTAAATGTACGATTCGCAGTCGTTTAGCGACAACTGCGAGGTCAGGAGTCCCGGCCCTCCTGTGAAAAACATCATCAAGCGCGCGCGATACTTTAGGTGCTCGGGAGCTGCAGATTTGTACACGTGAAGCTCAGTTATCTCATCACGGGATGTCCTACGGAGCCCGTGTTTAATATGCTCTGCGTCTCGGAGGTATTTTTTTTTTTTGGGAGAATCCCCCTCTGATCTTCCATGTTTTCTCAGCTCAGGCTTCAAACGCAGCAAATTTAAAAGAGAAAGCTGCCGGTACAAACTGGATGCGCCGAGTTCATCCTCTGTTTACCAGACAGGGACGTTAGAACAAAAGATCCTTTGAGTTGCATTATGGGAAATGTAGGACGCAACATTTCCAGGGACTGAAAGTCTATCGTCCAATATTTCCCTCGCAGATCTGCCTCATTTTAGAAATCAAACACCTTTCCTACATCGCTTCCTGCAGTTTCTGCATGAAAAAAAAAACAAAAACTTAATCATAACTAATAATCCATAATTTCAGTCATCTTTATTTTTTTACCTGGACCAGAAGGTGTTTGGGTTTGGGTCCTCTCTTGCGGTATCCCATCAGCTGCTCCTGACGTTCCCTGCGGGAGAGGAGAAAAACAGCAACCAATCAGCGAAAACCCGTCTCGCAGGGATGAGTCGCCGTTGCATGGCAACACAACGTCACGGGTGTCCTCCCTCAGGCTCGAAAACGCCGAGCCCACGCTGCAAGTCGGGAGTTACGCTCCGGATTAAAAAAAAAAAGAAAAAGAAAAAAAGGAGCACTTCCACGGCGTCGCACGTCCACCACCTCGACGCTGGCTTTGAACCAGGCTCGTCCCTCCTTAAATAAAACTCGATATCCAGTAATAATGTCCGTTTTCACAGTCGGAGACGCGGGCCAACCCCTCGCCGACTTTCCCTCAGCTTTCCTCCGGTCTCTCCGAGGCTGTAACTCAACACCGCAGACGGGAGTGATGTCAGATTCCTCCCCCCAGCCTCCCACCTTCCCTCCCACCTTCCCTCACATCTAATTACAATGACGACTCGGTGTATTTTCATAGCCCCGGCATTCAGACGATTCGGCTCCCCGGAGAGACGCGCAATTAGTTTCAATAAAATCCCTCCCCCTTTAGAGGGATGGAGATAATTGCAAAAACAGAAGGGGGGAGGGGGGGAGGAGGAACGTGGAGGGGGGAGGAGGGGGGGGGGGGGTGTCGATGTTTTGCTTTAACGTGTGACCCGCGCCTGAAAGGTTGCTGAGGGAGGTCCGGGAGAAAAGACACCCAACGCACGATTCAAATTGCACCGTCACTCATCAGGCTATTTAGCGATTAGCAAAGCAGCTAAGGAAGTAGGAAGTAAATCTGGTTGAAATATTTACTTGGGTTTTTTTGGGCTTTTTTTTTTTAATGTAAATTTTCCTTATTTATAACAATTACATCTCGAGCTCAAAGTTTGGGCTAAATTTGAGCCTGTTGTCACATTTGTCCGCCGAAGGGACGAAGAAGTTAAAGGCACGTGCGCCCAAGCTGAATTTGTGACATCACAAATTGCATTTTTACCAAATCAGGAAGCGACTCACACGAGTGAGAGCTTTAAAAGGTGTCCAGCGTGCACACTGCAACTTCACTCTTCAAACATGTTTGGGACAGTTGGTGGTTCCGGTCTCTTACTTTCAATCAATTTAGATTATTCAGTAATTTCAGAGCTGACACATTTTGGACGATCAATAATCTCGGTTTATTAGTAATTACAATTGGTTTCCGTGTTCCTGTTGAAGATGGCGCATGGTTGCCGTGGTGACTTCAGCCTGATAACCTGATGCTCACACTTGACTAACTATCAGGTGACAACAAGTAGCTGCTCAACAAAGTGGCACAGTTTGCTGTGGTAACCCCCGACCCTCCGACCGCTTTAATCCGTGCTCTGAAGGACACGTTATTTAAAGAGTTTATTTTCCTTTTAATCAACCAGGGATTCGTGTTCCAAACTACAAACATACAATTCAAGAAGTGGAAATGTTTGGTCAGGCGTCTCTTTTTGTAAAACTCACCTGTCCTGGAAGGCGTCGAGCAGCCTCGGGTCCAGGATGTTCTCCTCTGGTTCCCATGTGTTGTATCTGGAGACGGGGGGGGGGGGGGGGGGGGGGGGGGGGGGGGGGGGGGGGGGGGGGGGAGAGAGAACAAACAGGCCTGTCAGATGTGTGCTGACGTTAACAGACAACAGGGCCCGAGGACTGTGTAGGCGCGTAAACAACACGCTGAGACACTTGTCCTCCCCGCCGAACGCACGTGCAATAAATCATAACTTTTACGCACGGCAACAGAGGGGGAGGAGTCAGATAACACCGCACAGATCCAGATATATAGACACAGCGTTCAATTATAGACGCGTCCTCCTCTAATTGGCACGCTGGGGATTGCATACATCGTAAAACCACATCCATCATCGGGGCCGACGCGTCGAGCGCCCAAAAGCAGGAACGCGCAACCGCCCATGTTTGCGCGCCCACGCTCCCAAGAATGCACACATTCTCCCTCCGTACACACTTTCTGCTGGGAACATTTGAATGACGAGTGCCGCCGTGATGGTTTTGACTCACCTTGGAGACCATCCTCGCCACTTGACCAGATACTCAACCCTTCCCTGCGAAGGAGCACAAATACAAAAAAAAAACAACAACGTTACTTTTTAAAAAAAAAAAAAAAAAAAAAAAAAAAAAAAAAAATTAAATACTCTGCACTGTCATCCTGGAGAATATCTAACGGGAAATTCAAAACTTGTAATCCGTGAGAGGAATAAAAAAAAAAAAAAGCAGCCTCCGGTTCATGAATGCATGCGTGTAAAAACGTCCTTCAGCGGCTCCGGTCACCAACCTTTCTGCTGCGCTTCTTCTCGATGCTCTCCACCGCAAAGACGTGCTCTCCCGCGGCGGGCAGCTCCATTTTCTGACACGAGAGAAGCGGCTCTTCTTGTCTTTTTTTTTTTTTGTCTGTCACCGGACACCTTTTTTTTTTGTGTTGTTTTTTTGTTGTTGTTGTGCTCCTGCTGCTCCTCTGATGTGAAACACAAGACACCCCCCCCACCTCCTCCTTCTCTCTTTTTTTTTTACTGCGCCTCTTCCCTCGCTTTCCCCCCTCGGAGAGAGAGACTCCGCTCTGCTGCAGACGAGTTGGAGCTGCAGCCAGAAAACACTTCATGCAAATAGCCGTTGGCGTGACGTCACGAGAGGGGGAGGTGATTAGGGGCGGGGGGAAAGGTGGGGGGGGGGAGGAGGAGGGGAGGTTGTTCCCCGTGCTGCGTTCATGTGCCGGCGGAGAAAAGTGTAATCACGACTTCGGGGAGCGTAAAAAAAAAACAACAACGACCAAATAACCAACTTTTAAATGGAAAATTTGGAATCAATTCAATTTCATGGTGATGGTGTGACGTTTACTGACCAATACGAAAATAAAAGCACCACCTGCAGGTTTAAATGTGCTGTTTTTTTATTTATTTTTTATTTTTTTTAAATGAAGGTATGCTTTTTTTTAATAAGTCATTTGTGTTGACATGGACATCAACACACCTTTACAGAGAAGAGAAAACCTTTACAAACTTCCTAAACGCAAGAGTGTTCGGAAAGTGATGTGACCATGTGACCGAGGAAGCGAAAAATACGAGCTTGGAACGAGACCCTGAAGGGCAACACCCTCGTCTAACTGCAAGAGGGTGCTGTGAATGGAGAGAGTGAATTATCCCTAACCCGAGATAACTGCTCACCAGCCCGGTTTCAGCAGCCGGACCAGGCCTTCCTCTTGGGGGTGGTGGTGGTGGTGGGGGGTGGGATGGGGGGGTTTCTCCATCTGTGCGACTTCAGCAGCCAAACACAACCGTCCTAAATATCTATTCATGAGCTCATTATATCGGGTTTATCTCAACCAATGAGAAAATCAAACCCTTCCTCCCTGAAAATCCACAACAGGCCCGACTAAAAAGCTCAAGGCCACGAGCCGGTTTGACATTGATGCGTCGCCGCCATCTTTACGGGGCCTTTCTGCGCGAGAGAAGCGGGAGAACAAATCCCCCTCTGACGCTCCTGTAGTGCGGGATACAAAAATAAAAAAAATCATCATAATGCGGCATGAATCACCGCCTGCGCTCAGTTAAATTTGCAAGGGCGCATTAGCAATGAACAGATTTCCATATCCTGTGTGAGTCAAGGTCACGCAAAGACGTGACACGTCGCGCGGGTATTCTGACGGTGTCAGAAGATAGCTGAGGGTTTTATGAGGCGGCCTCCATGTAGGTCATCCTCCTCTAACCCCCGCCGGCTTAAACCTCACAGGGGTTATTTGTGACCGCAGTGCCCCCCCCGCCCCCCCTCCCACGCAGGACGGGGCACGAGCCGATTCCGCTCGACTCGGCACGTATATAGCGCTGTGCAGGACAGCAAAGAACCGGAGAGGACGCGTGCAGACAGACCTCTGGAACCGGGAGCTCGGATTTAGGGCAGAGGTAGTGCAACTCATTTAGACGAATTGAGATTTAAAAAAAAAAATTATTATGATTAACTTAAGGGCTCCAAAACACATCCGGTTGTTTCCCGCCACTGGCACACACGGGGCAGCTATTTGTATTTGATTTATTTACTCATAAATCTGAAGCAGAAATGCATTTTTTTTTTTTAAGACGTTTTTTCCTTTGCAAATAAACCCGTGACATTTGAATGCAGCCCGGGTTGCATTGTTTCAGAAGGCTGCACCAAATTAATTTCAGCAGTGGAGGGGTTAATCAGCAGGGCTCGCGCTCGGCCTATTGCAGGAAGGCACGACTGTCTGTCCTTATAAGGCAACGAGAGCTGAAATATCTCGTGAAAGGCACGAGCACGGGCTCGCAACGCTGCTCCTATTTTATTCCAGATAGCCTTTCATAAACACGGCGAAGGACAAAAACATCCGTTAATGTCCACTTTGTTCGCTCTCTGCGGCACCTAGGGGGGTGCTCGCGCAGCAGCAGCAGCAGCAGCAGCCTCCGCGCGCTCACAAGGGCACGCGGCTGTGGTCTGCTGTAATTCAGATGCGTCACTCCTAAATTAAGGATGAGCAGAAGAAATTAGAAGCTCAGACGGGAGGTGAAGGTGTTCAGAAAAAGAAAAAAAAAAAAGAAAATCAATAAACACTGGTCAGGGAGTTTTTTTTTTATTTTTTTATTATCAAACGTGCCCGCACGCGAGCGTCTTGAGTGTCACCTGTCCTGCACCTCACGACGGCTTCACGACCCGCTGAGGGATCTGATTGGACATTCAGGTCCATCAGATAGATATTATATCTAAAGCGTCGCAAACGACGGCTGACGATGCCAAAAAGGTCGATACGTCATGTATACACTTTG
The DNA here is from genome assembly GCF_022577435.1 of Embiotoca jacksoni. NCBI lineage: Eukaryota > Metazoa > Chordata > Actinopteri > Embiotocidae > Embiotoca > Embiotoca jacksoni. Next base: position 1,176,435 of record NW_027185392.1, read on the forward strand.
GCGCTCACGCGACAGTTTTTGTCTGCAGATTTTGGTGGTTACACGGCACGTGCTCTCCGGGGCTGGATGGTATGCGACGCCGCGCGTGCGTGCGTTATTAACGGTCCGCTTCCAGACAAAACTTCACCTGAGCAGCAGCAGCAGCGCGAGCACATTACAAATTAAAACGAAAATCTGCACACGCGGCGACTTAATGCAAAGCAGCCAGTTTGTCTGCAGCTGTTTGCGAAGCACGTGAAAGTCCCCCCCTTTTTTTTTTTTTTTTTTTTTTAACGATATCTCGATGTAAAAATAAAGCGGCACGCGCATTAAAAATGAATTTAAAAACAGCAAAGAAACAACAAAAGCGAGCGAACGTGTCACAATCCGGGTGTAAAACCGCATTTATCCACATTTAAACTCCTCGTGCAGGTGCGAGCCGGCTGAAACCGAGTCAATTAACCGCATCTGCCGCGCTGGATGGAGATGATCACCTTCATTCAAGAGAGGCAGCGCACGTGGCACGTTAAAATCCATCGAAAATGACAGAGCAAGGAGCTTATTTAAGAATGAAGGACATTTAAGCACATCCCTCTTTATCCTGATTTTAACTAGAAAAGTGAAAATAAACCATCGAGCACAACTTTCACCTGAAGCCACTCTGTAATGACTCCTGACTTCAGGTTTGATATCACCACAGGGTTCCTCTGCATGTCACCTAAAGGGGAAACGTTGTTTTTTGTGGTGTTTTTTTTTTTTTACATCATTCAGTGGAAGGGAAGAAAGAAAGAGACATTACTGTAAAATAGGAAGTGAAACACAGAAAAAAACCCTCCTAAAAATATTCTTTAAGAGCCCAATTTAAAGTAAAAATGTTCTAGGAAACTGTTCCCGAAAGAGGAAACTCAGAAGAGTGAATGAAGTTTTGTAATAAAGGGGCTCATAAAGGAAGGAAGAGCAGGTGAACACCGTGCTCGTGGACACACACACACACAAAAAAAAAAAATCCCTGGATCATAGGATCCTGCGACGCCGCTCGCCCCTCGTTCCCTGAGTGGGGACATCTGATTAAGATGACATTTTCCACGTAGGAAGAAGTGACGCCGACGCCTGCCTCACAGCGCAGAGACGCAGATCGAATGACAGCAAGAGTGGGGGGGGGGGGGGGGGGGGGGGGAGGACACGCAAGACGACGGAAAGACGAAGATGTCATGACACAAAGTCTGGAGGGAAAAAAAAGAAAGCAGAAATCCGGACCGTTTGACTTGAGACCGAAAACAGTCTGGAAATGATCCTGTGTGCTCCAGGATGAGGAAAAGATGTTAAATGATAGAACAAAGGACACTCGGCCAGCTGCCGACTATCGAAGCAGAGAAGAACTCTCAATTATTTAATGAATTAAAAGGTTTCTTTAAAGTATTGATAACTCTTTTTACCCCCCCCGAGCAGATACTCTGCCCAGATGGAGGGACGACAGACTTTTTACACGCCGAGCCAAACAATTCCAGACGTTCAGATTTAGCAGATTTCATATTTTAGTTTAAAAACCACGTTCCTCTACGGTTCAGGACATTCTTTCTGTTAATTTTTTGGATGACATCTTTTTCAAATTGGAAAACGCAAGTGAACAGAGACAGAACAAACTGTCAGCACTCTTATTTTATGGCATGTTTTCTTCTCACGGACATTTTTTTTTTTGGTGGTTCTTTCTTTCCCAATGTTTCATAAAGATCACCGCAGGCGTGTTTTTGCTGCCTCCGATGTGCTCGTGACGATTTTACTGCGCTCGTTATCAGCGGTTGAGACGGCGAGACGGGGACGAGCGGAGAAGGATTCGCCAGGCTGTAAAGCAACAAATCGTTTCTGTCCGTATTCATTTTTATTTGAACCCGGCAGCTGTCAAGAGATTCTTCCAGCAGATTCACACCATCTGATGTGACGTGTTATTTTGTGAAATGATTGATGGCGAGAGAGCGACGTTGAATCACCGAGAAGGTCTGACGGCGAGAAGTTTGATCGCACTGTTGTCAGGAGTTTTTGGTTTATTAAAGACACTTGATCACTAGATGTTGTGATGTTGACAATGTCAACACAGGTGTGTAGCTGAAAATGATGCATCATCAGAAGTGGAAAAAAAAAAAAAAAAAAAGTACTTCTTTACAAGTAAAAGCACAGAAGTATTCTGAGCACATTATAATTCAAGTGAAAATGTTTATTGATACCGGATTTTATCCGCAGTTAAGTAGTTTAGTCCAGTGGTTTCCAATCTAGGGGTCAGGACCCTGTGAGGGGGGGGGGTCACACAATATAGGTGAGAGGTCGTGAGATGATCGACGGAAGGAAAAAAAGAAAAACAAACGTATGATGCGCAGATTTGTTTGAATTTTTCACCAAATCTTTTCTTTTTAATTAAATAATGGATCATTTTTCCTTCCTTTTCCCCCTAAATCAGGGGTCCAGATCGCTAAAGGTTCGAACAACACGCAGTGGTATATTTGGCGATCCATTTCAGCATTTGTGCATTTTTTTTTTTTTTTTTTATCTGTCCGAGAGAACAGAATTAAAATCCAGAAACAGAAAAGACTGAATGCGCAACAAACGCATGTAAACTACAGACGGAGGAACCGGGAAGGGAAGTGATGTGATGCAGTGACACGCGGACGGACAGAGAATAAACACAAGTAAAGTGAGTAATGAGCGTTGTTTTGTTTTCCATGACATCAGTTGAAAAAAATAAAGAAATGCATCGAGAAGAAAAAAAAAAAAAAAAAAAATCAAGCACATGCTGTTGAGTTTAAGTTGCTGCGATACAAAATGTGTGTCGAGTATCAGTTTGTGATTGTTCGTATAAAAGAAGCTGATTCAGCTGGAGCTCAGTGGAAACTAATTGATGTTTTGCTTTTAGCTGAGGATGGCCTCGTTAAACAGTTCACTTTGCCGTTTCATTTCGTACTTTTCCATTCTCACGAGTCTATTTTCCTGTTTTTAGTCTGACGCTCTTATTTTGAAAGGCACCCGCTTAGTTTCCTGTCGCGGGAAACGGAGCAAAGGAATGGACGTGTGAGAAAACGGTAAGAATTGACGACGCAAAGTGAATTGTTTATGATATTAGCACTGAGGAAGGAGGTGCGAGGTCGGTATTTGTTGCTTTACTGTCATGTTGAGATCTGTTGTGTTTTATTTGTGAACTAAAGTTTGTTTAAATGAATGAAATTAGCTTAATGTTAGCTAGTGTTAAGACTGCTGTAATACTGAGCACATTGATATATTTGTTGTTGTATGTATGTTTACGCCAGCTCTTACGGTGGTTTGGATTTTTAAAAATAAAACTTTTAAAATTGAAGTGTCACGAGTAGCTCTCGCGCACTTTTATTTTTGTCAAAGTAGCTCTCAGAGGAAAAAAGGTTGGGATCCCCTGATTTAGGATATTAAGGTTTTACTTATTGTCAAAAGTAAATATCAACATAAGTAGAATAAATGTTCCTTCAGACTGGGGAAGGTTCTGAATTTTATTTAGTAGCCTGAGAGGCAAAACTCAGGGCAGCGAAAAAAAAAAGGTCAAAGACCTCTGATCGAAATGAAACGACTCGTAGACAGCACGTCAATCACATGTAAAACACAGCAGAGGGACCCAACCACGCGACAAAGAAAGAAGTTAGAAAACTACTCGTTTAGTTTGAAACTCGTCACGTTTTGTGATGTAGAATCTCAATCTGAAAAGGAGCGAGTAACGTCAGCTGTTAAATAACTGCGGTCGAGCGAAAAGCGCTTTCTAAAATGGAAAGAAGTCGAAGCGTGAGGCGGATTCAAGTGTGAAAACTGGAGCAAAGTGCGTCAGGAGCTGCAGTTGATAACGCGCGGCGACTCTCTCCACCTCTTCACATGACGACTTTACGGACTGATTGAAAACTGCGGCGCGGCGACGAACTCGCGTCTTCGGAGATTTGTCTTTTGTATTTGCTTATGAAAGCCGAGCGTAATCTAAAGAATGTGATTTCCCACGGCGGAGTCGGCGTGTGACGAATGTCTCCGACCTGCCGAGGTGACAAAGAGACGCCGCGCGTTATCTCCTCCTCGGAGGGGAATAGATGCGGAGATGCTGCGCGGCCCATGAGTCATTAACGTGCAACTCAAAGGCTCAAAGACTGCCTCCCGATATTGGAGTTATTTTTGTCTGGATTGTAATGACGCGGGGGGTTAATAGGTGCTCATGACTCACGGCTGAAATGAGTCTCATGGGTCGAGCTTTCTGAAGGGAGCTGCTGCTGCTTACGTCAAACGCAGCGCGACCCGCTCCCCACGCAGGCTGCGCTGCGTTCGGATGTCATCCGGACATCTCGCCGACTCACATGTTCCTTTCGCGCGTCTGCGTCACCGGCAGGTAAAGCGGCCGAGTGACTCAGAGGCACAACGGATGTTACGCTGATAATGACGCGGGTTTAAAAAGCCGCCCTCAGACATCGCACAAAGTATTTGTTCTTTTATTTTATTCTTTTATCGCATATAATAAATTTCCCGGTGCTGCCTGACTCGCTCAAAGTCAAGCTGCGCAGGATAACCTGAGCTCATAAATGTGAATATATTGACTTCGGCATGTGGTTTATGACGCCGTTCGGTTCCAGTTCACCCGCTCGGCTTCTGGCAGACAAAAAAAAAAAAAAAGAGAGGAGGAGGAGGAGGAGGACGGAAACAGGAGCGGGTCGACCTGCAAACGGAATGCCGACTCAAACTAGGGATGGGTCACGAGTTTCCAATGTTCGAATAGTCGTTTTGAATCTCCAAAATCGTTCAGTACATGCGGCTTTCGTTCTTCTTTATTTCCCCCTGTTTCCCTGGTCCCTGGTTTACCTGTTTACCTGGTTTTAACGTGTTTACTCCCGTCAGAAGGGGGCGGTAATTCACCTAAAAGCTGCCTGCCAATAACATGGGGAGAAGAAGAACACGCACGGTACAGCGAAGGCGTGTGTGTGTGTGTGTGTGTGTGTGTGTGTGTGTGTGTGTGTGTGTGAGTGGGGTATTTGCTTGAAATACCCATCCCTAACTCAAACACGCGACTCCTGTTTCCAACCTCGCATCAACATGTGTCCTGCAAAAGTGCCGGCGGAAAGAAGAAGGAGTGCCTTTAGCTAACAACACTGAAATAACTCGTATATAACTTTGAATTTTATGGTCGTAGTTGAACGGGAAGTCTACGGAGCCGGATGGCGTTTTTGGAGCCGACCTCTAGTGGCACTCGGTGGTATCGCATCTTAAGGCTGCACCTCTGATGCGAGCGGCGGAGCCGACATGTGCGCCGATGGCGGGGAGGCTGGAGGGGAGACGGCAGCTGAAGCCTGGCGGTGGACGGGACACGTGGTTTCATTCGATGGTGCCGGTCAAGAGGTCACGAGGGGAGCAGATGCCTGTGTGTGTGTGTGTGTGTGTGTGTGGTGTGTGTGTGTGTGGTGTGTGAGTGATACAAACATACAAACACACACATGCATATGGCCGGAGGAGGCCAGGAATTTATCAGACTGGAAAAAAAATTATGATTATTTTAATTCATTTGATTTAATCTCCCTGGGTGATTTTTTCTTTTTTTAACAGGTTTGTAACAAAGTTAATTTAGAAAATTAGAGTTGCTTCGAGACAGTTTAGAGACAATCTTCTTTCATTTGTTAAGTGTAGAAAACAAAACAAAACAAAAAAACATTTAAAAACTGTAATCAGGACAGTATTTGCTTGCTGGTTGTCAGACTGGGACCTTCTGAGGCGTCTGAGGGGAAAAAAAAAACATTGGCTGCAAACCACCTGAACTGTGGCGCCATGGCAACAGGGTTCTCCAACATGAAACAAACGCACAAGTTTCCTGCCCTAAGCAACACAGTCGTGGCTCCCCTGCAACCCCTGACTCACTGGATTTGGCTCCTTGCTACTTCTTTTTGTTCCCCAAAAATTTGACCCAAAATCGGATGTTTCTCTGCTCCAGTTTCAGATCCGTGATGAAATCCTAAATATTCACTTACCAGGCGTCACAAACACGCGTCTCTCCAGTTCACTGATTTAGTGCCCACCACAGTTTTTGCACGTGAGGCCACACACACACACACACACACACACACACACACACACACACACACACACACACACACCGTCTTTTTGCCTAATTTGGTCAGAGATCTGCAGGTTAGTGTTTCCTGATGTCTTTGAAGTGTGATAAATACATGGCCACGGTCTGTTGAAGCAACTCTTGGTGCAGTGATTGTTTTTCTCTGCCTCTTACTGCCTGATTTGTTCCTAAACAAATGTAGAAGGAAGCTTCGGTTTGTGACTCAGAGGGACCGACACACTCTGTCCAATTAAAGCACAGGAATATAAAACGTGTTTTCTTTTGCATTTAATCGCAGCTACACTGGAATTATCTTCGCATCACATCACACCGGTTAACATCCGAGCTGTTATCCAGCAACGAGACAAACACACTATCAAACCAGGAGCTGTTTTAAAATGGTAAAAAAAAAAAATATATAAAAAAAAAAAATCTGCACTTCTGAGACTCTTCCAATGAATCCCAACCACTGAGTGCGTTCCCATGTGCGGTGTTGACCGAAAGCTTGCCCGAGAGCGACCTCGGATGCGGCCACATGAGAGAATGCTGATATAAGAGCGGCCTCCCTCCAGGCTCCTCTGGCTGCCTCCTCCCCTGCTGGAGCTGCTGGTGAGGCAGCTGGAAGCCACAGCTACTGTGCAGGCTGATGAGGCTCCAGCTCAGAGATAACTGCGGGAAGGCTCTGTGTGAGGAGGAGGAGGGTGGAGGAGGAGGGTGGAGGAGGACGGAGGCTTCAGGACGTAGCTGCATCCCACTGAATCCATCCAAGGTGACAGGGAGAGAAGTGGTTGGGCCCTGGGCCGGTACCTGGAGGAGAGTAGATTTTCCTCACTCATTGGCTGCTGTTTATTGTGTGTGTGTGTGTGTGTGTGTGTGTGTGTGTGTGTGTGTGTGTGGTGTAAATGTTAAGAGCGGCCTGCAGCCACGCTGACAGTGCACCGCGGGGGGGTGATTAGGCCCGTGCCATCCATCTCACAGGCAGATCCAGCAAGCAGCGGTGGAGGCTGATGGGAAGGGGGGGGGGGGGGGGGGGGGGGGAGGAGGAGGAGGAGAAGGGTTGCGCGTGGGGAGGGCGGGATGGAGAGGAGGAGGGGTGGGGGGGTGTTGGATTACGAGCTAACGCTGATTAGCTGGCAGCTTAACGACATGCTGTGTTTTCCATCTCATCGTCAGCACATGACCCGAGGCTGATTGGAGGGAAATGAAATGGTATTTTTTGATTATTTGTAGAGAGAAAGGGAAAGTGGAGTAGGGCTGGTAGCTGGGACATGAATATTCAATTCCGGCAATTACAAGATGTCCTACTTGGAAGAGGATAAGTAATGTGACACTTTACTGTCAGGAACACAGTATTACCGGTCTTTTAGTATCATTTTATGCACAATAATTTGGTTTCTGAGTTTAAAATGACGTGTTTTTAATTTTTTTGGGGTCAATTTCACAAAAACATACAGCATTAGGATGGAAATATTTAAAATCCCAAAGTATATAATATGCTTCTGGGTCTGAAAAATGAGGCCGATGCAAAAGTGCCTAAAGCTGCAATACCACCGAGTGCCACTAGAGTTCGGCTCCAAAAAGCCTGCGGCTCCACTCACATTCAACTTCTCTCATGAAATTCTCAGTCCATAAAATTTCTCCACCAGTTATCTCAGTGTTGTTAGCTAAAGTCGCTCCTTCTTATTAGTTTTCTGTCGGTCCATCTGAAAATAATCCCGTCATTAATTAGAAAATCAACTTCAAAAAGATGTGTTTTTGGGGGGGGGCGTGTCTGTTTGATTGACAGGTCTGTGGTGCAGTCAAGAATCGGTGGTATCGTCAGGTTTTCAATCAGATCAATGGCGACGGACAAAATCTGAACCGTAGGCTTCGTAGCGGCCGTTCACAAACCGACGGGTGACGTCGCTGCTGGTTGACACTTGAATTTAATACATTGACCATAAAGGCTGAACATTATGTGCCGTAAACAAACCTCCATTTTATATTGTCTACTATCTTTTTTTTTTTTTTTTTTTTTAATCAAATCAGGGTACAAACATAAATGTAATTTTCTTAAAATAATTCAGGCAGCAGAGAGAGAGCAGCCTCTCTGTGGTCCTGCATCACAATCCCACATCACTTTCCATTATGTTTTTATGAAAATGAGTCAGTGCATTCAAATGGTCTGTTGTTATAATATGAGTGTTCTGCCGGTACATTTTATGGAGGCAGCGCCATTCTCTGGGAGATGAATGTGATTGTGGCGTGGTGGTGCCCGGGTGGCGTGCTTAGCGGGATGAATGGCGGCGGCGGCTCTGCGTTTTCTGGCTCATTGCTTCGAAATGACTCTCCCGGTGTCATTGTCAACGAGCGCTGGGAGAGGGAGGATCTTTATCTCTTTTCTTTGCCGCTCCTCGTCTCTTCCTCCCTCTCGCCTCACCCCCTCGCTCGCTGCCAGGCTTTTCTTCCCATGATGCCTCCCCCTCTCAGAGCAGCGAGCCCCCCCCCCCCCCCCCCCCCCCCCCAATCACACGTCACTGCCTCCCCGGAGCTGCTGGAGTGGGGGATGGGAGCGAGGAAGGAAGGGAAGGATGGGTGAGCAGATAGTCTGGGGAGGCGGAGGAATTCTGCAGGTTGCCACGGTGAGCCAGTCGATAGCGCATTGAGCCACTTAGCTGCCGCATGCATGAACCCTTTCTCTGCCCTTCACCTGACAGTGGAGCAAGACCGGAGTGTGTATGTGTCTGTGTGTGTGTGTGTGTGTGTGTGTGTGTGTGTGTTTACAAGTCCCAGCCTCCCTTAGTTACTGTTGCTATGCCTGCCAAAGCTTCCCTTTCCAACTTGGCATGTGTGCAGCTTACAGTGATAACAGATTTATCATCAGAAATTCACATTAACTTTTGAAACCTCTGGTGCTTCATCTAAAACAAAGACAAACTGCTCATTTTAGTGACTGAAATAACCCGGTGATAAATCGGTAACTCCGTGAGACGGATGTTTTTCCTGATATAACCTCATTTTCAAAGCTCGACAACTCATTAAGAAGCAACACCGAGACTGAATTTATGCTTCAACGTGGTTCTTGTTTTACACAAAAGAAAAAGGGTTTTGAGGATTGAGGATTATCCAATTAGCAAAGTCTATGGCAAAGTCAGCAAATCCAATTACGTGCCGGTCAGTCAAAAGGACAACCGTGGCTGATACATTGCGAAGTACGTCAAAGTTATGCAATTGTTCTTTTTCCAATCGCAAACAAACTTGAACGATAAGTTCAGAGACTGCTCCTGTTGCGCGTGAATTGTGCGCAGCACCGTGACGTGAACGCTGCAGGAGGAAGCTAAGACCGTGGTGAGTGTTACAAACCCGGTCACTTGTACACGATCAGCACCTGAGTTAAAAAAAAAAGTTTTTGGGAACGTCTAAAGACGTGAGCATTGAACGCTCAACAAATATCATGTCGAACTCTGGAAATGGTCAACAGAGACCCCTGAAATGTTTCAGAAAGTCTACGGCGATGAAGCGACGAGCCGGGCGAAGTTGTTCTGAGTGACGTTCAGGTTTCAAGAGGGGGGGCGGAGCTTCACTGTCCAAGTCTCCTTCTAATTGGCAAATCTGCCTTCATAACAAGGACCTACGAGGTGCAATTGTACCTGGCGGCTAAATATTAAGTGACACTCTGATTGGTTGATTTCATATCATGCCCAAAAGACTCCTGTGATTAATTAAGAGACTAATTCCAACTCCTTTAAACCATGTATCCTACTTTGTGTTCAGATTATCTGATGTTAAACTACCCAAAGAGGATTTCAACACGCTGTGAACGCACTTGGGCACTTTGAATGCTAAACAGGACTTTTCCCTGTGTGTGTGTGTGTGTGTGTGTGTGTGTGTGTGTGTGTGTGTGTGTGTGTGTGTGTGTGTGTTAAACTCCCCACAGCGTGACAGGCCCGCTCTGTCGAGGTGAAGAAAACTGAGCCGTGATTAGTCAGCTACTGCTGGTGGGAGGGGCTTGGCAAACGGTAAATTACGCAGCACACATAAACAAACTGATAATTTGCAGAGCGAACACACACACACACACACACACACACACACACACACACACACACACACACACACACACACACACACCCATAAAACACACAAACACAGCAGTCCAAGTTTCCATCCATTATCCGCCCACCGGCGGCAGCAGCGGCAGCAGCAGACAGGAACCAGAGCCCATCACGGCCGTATTAAGTTGGATTAATGTTCTGTGGAAACTTCATATCTTTGTGTCAACCTGTTTCTGTTTTTACTGGATTATTTCTCTCACGGTGTGCGTGCACGCCGCCTCTGAACACATCTAGTTTTTCCCCCCGTTGTGCAGTGCAATGAGTGCATGTGTGTACGAGAGAGACTATCGGCTAACTCGTCCACTGTCATGCAAATGAAATGCTGCGGGCCCGTGCTGAGGGAACAAGGCCATTGATTGGAGTGCCGTGCCACTCGCTGCTGTCCTGTGGGGGAGCACATTTGGTTATAGTGATTGAATTTTAATTTTTTTTCAAGGGTCCTGCGTGGTGCGGGGAGGGAAAATAGAAGGGTCGAGAACAAGAAGAGTAATGACACGAGGAATCAGAACGAAAGGATGCAAATGGCCGTCACAAGGACAGGTGTGAGAGACATTTTACAGAGCTATTTCCATGCTAGGTTTTTTTTTTAAAATAGATTTTTCCAAGTCAAAAGGATAAATCAGTTTTATTGTCAACAAATGCCATGAAGTGACGCTGATACTGCGTATTTCTTTGCGCCGTTGAGCTCTACTGTTGACAAAAAAAACGATTAAAACTGCATCGATCTGTTGGCATTGGTACTAGTTTATATGTTGAGGCAATCCTACATATACTGTCCTGCTTCTCTGATGCACTAAATATATGCAATAACAGCCCAGTCTCACATCAAAATGTGGATTAGCCACATCGGTCCAAAATGCCAAACATATTGGGAGACTGCTGTTCAAGTCCAAGAAAATGAAAAAACAAAAACAAAACATGGATCTATTTAACAATAATGTAAGAAAGTTAAATTATAACTCCAGGAAATCGCAATAATTAAAGGAACTTGAAACGATCTCCACAATATTTGTGAGCGCTTGAAATTTTGCACAATTCTTGTGCTTTTTCAGCAAAAAATATCGTCAACAGGAGCTTTGCTGAAAGTATTACAGCTTAAAGTCGCCTTTGAAAATAAAACTGACTTCATTACCAAAACTAAGTGCTCATTTCCAACCAGCGAGGCTCCGCCCCCTCTCCTCTCACCATCAAAACAAACTGCTGCTAGCTGAACCGCAACAACAGGAAGTGACGGGGTTTGTGGGAAATGTGTTCTTATGATGGGAATGAGGAATATGTTGAATGTGTTTTCTCCACACTTCCAGCTGGAAGAGACTGAACTTTGTTTTAGTGTTGAATGAATGTGATTTAAAAAGCATTTAAATCTCTTATTGTGACAGCAGATGTAGCCTTTGTTTTCTATATTAGTCACAGACTGTCTGTTCTGAAAAGCTATGTCACTTTTAGACACTTTTTTTTTATCACTTTGAGCCTCGTGATGGTTCTCTAAATTCAACACAGAAAGAAAAACAGATTATAAATCAATTATTTCTGGGATGTGCAGCAGGATTATTATCACAGAAAGTCAGCACAAAAAAAAATAAATCGATTATTTTTCCTTGCCTTACAATTTTTCCAAATTTACAGCCAAAAAAAACACTCACTTAAAACTTTGCAGATTTATGTAATAGTTTTTTAGATAATCCAGTGCAAAATCTAAAATTTTGTAATCACAACAATCACAAAAAAAGTATGTAACTTACATGTTAATTATGCAAGTAATTATGTAATTATCATAGTTATTTTAAACCAAACTATGATCTTTCCCTCAACCTAAGCTCATGGTTTTTGTGCGAGACATTGTGCGAAAGTCTGGAACATCACCGGGGTCTCAGTCACGTGACGTGAACGTTGTCGTATAGAAAAGAATACTCAGAGAAAGAAAATCTCAACTCAACAGGCGTTATTGTAAAACGAATATGTTTCTGCACTTTGGACCAACGTAGCTATAAACACATATGGATGTTAATTCACTAATTCACAAATGCACCATTCCCTTTTGTTACAATAATGGTTGTTATAAACTTCAGTGGCCAGCTGTTTTAGGAATTTTGAAACTATGAATCTACATAACTTATTTGTGAACCGCTTTTGAAGATTTACAAGAACGAACCGGGTCGAAAAATTCAAATAAGATGGTTGGTTTTGGTCTTTTCCAAGGATTGTCAAATAATACAGCAATATAGATAGAGTTATATCTCTTAATAATAAGCTGTTTATTTATGCTAATCAATAAACAAAATCTTATGTGTTTTAATAGCATTAAAAAACAAAACAAAACTGAAAGCATTGATGAAGATTCAGTGAGTGTTTTCAGGCCTAAAAGTGTTCAAACCACAGATCTAAAAATGGGACGCTGATGCTGAAGCGTTGATATAAAATAGAAAAGCGCGCAGCTCGGGTATTTCAAAGAGGAAATAAAGGACAAAGCAGTTCAGTATTAGTTCCTGCTCTGAGGGCTCTTTCAGCGGCGCCGCCGCCGCTGCTGCTGGTATTAATCACCGTTCTTCACAGCTCTGCCCTCGTCCCTTCTCTCCTCACCCACTGTATTCAACTTGACCTTTTCCTTCTCTCGCTCGCCTCCACTCAGAAACCAGGAGCCTTTCTCATATGTGGGAACATTTTCTGTGACCAGACATCTCACACCCCTGGTTACACACTGGAGGAGAGACGGGGGGGAGGGAGGAGGGGGGAGGGTGAAGGGAGATAAAGTGTGAGGGAGACAAAAAAAAAGAGAGAGCGTGAGACGGGAAACGAGGGAGAACGAAGACGAAGTGTAGACGAATACAATCTGTTTCTGTGTCGACAGATTTTAGTCCCAAATCCAAAAAAAAAAGTATTTTATTCTTTGGCGTTTTTGGTCTCAAACATGCTGAAGTCAAACTTCCATTTCTAAAAGATTAAACGCTACAGGAAACTCCTCTTGTCGGAGAGGATTTGTCGATGAGAGACAGAGAGCGGTATCACCAGAGAGGGAAAATAGAACATTAGATCTTTTTAAACACACATTAGAGTGAGCGATGGGGAGAGAAATTAGATTTGATTCAGTGGGAGATTTTAAAATTACACTTGAATTTCATTCTGGCTAAAAGAGCTGCAGAGAGATAAGAGATGAGGAGGACGAGGAGGAGATGGGAACGTTAACGGTAAATTAGCAGGAGTGGACCTGAGAGAAATTAGATTTGATTCGGAGGCTGCAGGGAGGAAAAACTGGAATTATCCTTTAGATCTGTAGAAAGTATTGAGTATGGAAGAGGGGAGAGAAAAGAGGAGGAGGAGGAGGAGGGGGAAGAGGAGGAGGAATTTTTTATTTTTTTTGTAAAGAGAGACGAAGAAAAGCCGTCCTCTCCATCCGACACTCTGCTCACCTCTCCGGTCCTCCTCCCAGACCCCTCAGTGTGTTAAAGACCCCATAAATAACTCACAGTCCCACACACACACACACACACACACACACACACACACACACACAACACAAAGGGTCGACAGAACGCTCTCCTGCTGCCGTTTCATTTCATCCTCCTCTCCTCCAGAGTCAGTTAGAGCTCCACAAACATCATTAAAAACCAATAGCTTCCTTTTGACGTGCTCTCCTGTCCCCCCCCCCTCTCTTCCCCCTCTCCCTCCCCCACATTGTTGTGTGTAAATCATGTTAAACAACACAGTGTTTGCCCACAGCACATTCCCCCACAGGCCCAGAGCAGGTGGCCATTAAACGGGGAGGGGGACAGGCGGGGTTAAGGCTCATTTAGGGGATCAAAAGCTTGTTAAGTGCGAGTTTAGTGCGTGACGCTGTGGAGCATAAAAACGGCCCGAGCGTGGAGAAAACAACAGAAATTAAGAGTGCGAGTGGCCACAACTTCCTGTGTCATGACGAAACGTCACATTTTGCCGCAATGCCATGGCGACACGCTTTGACAAAAACACACAGGCTGCTCAACATATCACCAGCAATGTCTGAAGGCTTTTCTGACCCGATTTGATACTGATGTGATCAACTAGTTCGAAGAGAGCGTTTGAAACATTTCATTTCCTGTTGCCAGCGGGTGGCGCTATGACTGAATATTACCATGCAGAGGTCTTCAGGGCGGGCCTTTTATCAAACAGTTTGAGGAAGATCGGACAACGTACATCAAAATCACAGCAACTTTCATGTAATGGCGAAACGTTCAAAATGGCCGCCACGGCACGGACAAACAGTCCAACGAAAACAAATTCTTTTAATAAATTTTTATCCAAAAGGTCTTGAGACTGCTCAAACCAAATTTCAAGCCGGTGCGATAAAATCTGTAGGAGGAGTTCGTTATAGAGTACAACACGTGCAGATCGCCAAAATGGCCACTAAATTCCAAATGGCGGACTTCCTGTTGTGTTGGAGGTCATGGTGCCAAAAGACTTTTTATTTAGACCTAAGTGTGATACACATGTCCACCAAATTTAATTAATGTAGGTGAAAGCAGCCTTGAGATCTCATTTTAGGGGGCACTAGCGAGCCACTTTTGCGACGCCCGCAGCCAAAACCTATAAAACACTTAAATTTCCACTGGGGCTGAATTTTGTGCAAAGTTTCACAAGTGTTTGAGCATTTTAAAGCTGCCAAAAAAAAAAGAAAAAAAGGCATTTTATTTCCCAGAACTATCATAATAATTCCTCCCGTTGCGATCGGGCCTTCGCACCACTCGGCGCTCGGGCCCTGACAAACATCCCTATAAAAGAAATAAAAAGATGGACGTGCGGGAAATAAATGAATACCGCTACCCGTACAAAAGCCAAGCGGCGAGAGGGAGAAATTGTCGAAGGGGCGAGAGAGGGAGCGCCGTCCGCAGACTCATAACCGAGAGGCCGTGTGCGAGTCAGCGGAGCCCAGAAACAGACGAGACGAGAGGCCGACCTGGCAGCAGCTCACACAAACGGGAATGGGAATTCGGAGGCAAGCCATAAATATGGACGGACGGACGGACGGACACACACACACACACACACGGACACACACACACACACACACGGGAGTGGGGGTGGGGAGGGGGGGGAACGAGAGAGAGAGAGAGAGAGAGAGAGAGGGTGGCCGGGGACCAGGAGGTCTTGGCTGTCTCCGCTCCACGTGTCTCAGCTGTCCTTGGATTTCCGGCCTTCACAGAGAGCCTGCTGATTTATGAGACGCATCGCGGTGCGCAAGTGTGCGTTTGTGTGTATTTGTGTGCGTGTGTGTGGTTCACATTGTTTAAAGGGAAAGAATGTACGTTACAAATATGTGTGAATATGCAGCGTATTATAAACGGGCATTTTTTTTTTTTTTTTTTTATACAACCGTTTTCCCCCCAAAAAGTTGGGACGCTGTGTAAAATGTAAATGAAAACAGAATGCGATGATTTGCAAATCACCCCCAAAAAAATGTATAGCCTACTAAATTGATAAAAAGACCAAACACATGTAGGAACTTAAGAATTCTTTTGTTTTATGAAAAATATGCGCTTCTTTTAAAGTTGACGCCAGCAACTCGTTTTTCGATGTTTACCACTGTATTACAAATGCTCTTCTTTAAACAACACTCTGTAAAGATTTGGGAACTGAGGAGACCAGTTGCTGGAGTTTTGAAAGGAAAATGTGGTCCCATTCTTGCCCGGTGCAGGATTTCATTAGGCCAGTGGAAGAGGCATCCATGATTTCCAAAAAAGAATCTCACATTTTGGATTTGTCAGACCACAGGACAGTTTTCTGCTTTGCTTGAGTCCATCATTCAAGATCCAGAAACGCTGCAGCTGGTTCTGGAATATCATGGTGGCGTTTTAACCCGCATTTGTCGAATCAGCCACGAACGGTCTACACAGACGATGCTTTTTTGGAAGCGTTTCTGAGCCCATGCGGTGATTTCCACTACAGAATCATGTCTGCTTTTAATGCAGTGCTGCCTGAGGACCCCTCGTGTACAGAGATTTCTCTATACTCTCTGAATCTCTTGATGATATTATGAACCATAGATGATGAAATCCATAAGTTCTTTGTAGTTTTACGTTGCGGAAAATTATTCACAGAATGGTGAACCTCTCACCATCTTCTCTGCTGAGAGACTCTACCTCTCTGAAATGCTCTTTTTGGACCCAGTCATGTTACTGATCTGTTGCCGGGTAACCCAATCAGTTGTGAGATGTTTCAACAGGGGTTTCCTTTTTAACGTTACACAACTTTCTCAGTCTTTTGTTGACACTGTCTCAACAGTTTTGAAACATGTTGCTGCCATCAAATTCAGAATGATAATATATTTTCATAAAATAAAAAAAACAAAAATTCTCCGTTTCAACTTTGAGATGTTGTTTTTGGTCTGTTTTCAATTAAATATTGGCATATGTGATCTGTAAATAAAAAAAAAAAAATGTTTTACATTTTACACAGCGTCCTGACTTTTTAGCTGTCAGCTTTTTAAATCATGGCATTCGCGTGGTGAGAAAATGCAGACATTTACCTGCTGGGCAGAAAGGATAATAAAATTAATTTAGCTGATTCATGTCATGTCATGGGACACTTGAATAAAACACAGCCATCATTAATGTAGTTAGTCACACCTATGATTCCTCTGCTGTAACAGGTCAGAACGTGTGCAGTGAAAAAAACCCCACCAGAGCTAAAATGTGTCATAAAGGACAGAGTTTAGAGCAGCTTGTAACCTAAATCCAACAGTTTATTTATATTTACTTATTATCATATAACAGCATTATTCAGTCAAGGTCCCACTTCGAATTAAAATGCATGTTTTTCTATTATCAGCAGGGATTTAATTTTTCACTCATGCAATAAAAAAAGAATTTAAAACAGCAAATTAGCCTCCATCCAACATGATGGAAAAACCTTCTGGTAAATCTGCGACTTTGAAGCAGCTTTTTCAGCCCGAGCGTCCCAGATGACCTGCGAGCCTCGCGGGTCTCCCCACACACCCACACCCACACACACGGCTCGTACTTTACACACATTTTAATTTGTGTGCCGTGGATTTCTCTTTGATTCGTACTGCTATTCCTCATGTGCAGCATGTGTTAGTGTGGAAACCCTGCTTTTAATTTGCATACAGAGTCAATGGAATATATATATATATAAATTTTTCTTCTTCTTTGCATACAGAATCATTAAAATGCGCAACCATTTGCATGAGAGTGTAATGTGCGGCCTACACATGTAAATAAGACAAACACGCGTTTGTTTGGGAATGTTTTTCGGAGAGGATGTGAGCGCTTGTGAAGGCAACGCCACATGTTTGTTAGTGTTTTTCCACGAGGGGGTTTGCATCTGTATTCAGGTCTCTCTCTCTTTCTCTGTCTCGCTTGTACACGCGCACACACACACACACACACACAGAGGCCTGCAGAGGGGAGAAAGTGGGAGACGGCAGAGGAGCAGAGAAGCGTGAATTATGGATTTTGAAGGATTTCCCATTGCTGCAGGAGTGTGGAAGAGCCTGAGAATTAGTGGGGGGGGGGGGGGAACAAAAAAAACAACAACAACAACAAAAAAAAAGAGGACAGGAAAGTGGAAAGAAAGCAAATATCTGCACAGGTTGGAGCAAAAAAAAAAAAGAAAAAGAACATAAAACCGATCCAGTATATGAGCTGTAGGGATTTCTGAGGCCTGGTAGGAGTGGGAGGGGACGGGAGGAGAAGGGAGAGGAGAAGGGAGAGGAGGGGAAGACTTTCTCCTTTGTTTGTACCTCAGGCCACCGCGTGAAACGCAGCACGGTCAGGTGGTGAATGCTTAACCATGTGTGGCAGCGGATCAAAACATTTTTCTGGTGGAAACGCTTCAGCAGCGGCAGCAAAACTGCTGCATGGGAGATAACATAACCTCCGTGCACGTCTGCACGCACACGCGCGCGCACACACACACGCGCACACACACACACACACACACACACACAGGGCGTGTTATCGGCTGCAGATAGAGATTTAGCGCCAGATGTTAACTGCCAATCTAAACACATTCCTCTCTCCTCTTTGTTCTTGTCATCCTCCTCACTTTTTCTTTATTATTTTCTGGAACAGCACCTCCCAAAACCTCCGACACACGTCTCTCCTTACGGTCGCACTCAAGGCCTGGCAATACATCAGTGTTTCTCTCACACACACACAAACACACACACACACACACACACACACACACACACACACACACACACACACACAGACAAACAGCCCTGGAGGATCCTTTATGTCGTTAGCAGCTGTCTGCTGAGTCGCTGCATATTTTACCAGCAGCGACTGCTAAAGGCTCGTGTCTGATACCCGACGATAAAATATTTAGGTTTAATATGCAGGTGTGTTTCCAGCTAAGTTTTATGTAAAAAGAGCAGTTGGGACAAAAGGAAGGAGGACCGCAGTGAACTCACGGAGGAGGAGTTAAAAAAATAAATAATAAATAAATAAATAAAAACTCGTCGAGTTCAACGTCAATGCAACGTCTGCCAAGTGTCGAATCTACAGTAACAAAACCCCGTCGGGGGGGACAAACCTTCGCCAGGCGACAAAAGCATTTCTCATAAAACATCCCAAACAGGAAACAGAACGCAGATGTAAAGATCAAAGAGGCAGAGAAGTGGAGGTTTTCTTGCAAACAAACAAGAGTCATGTTCAGCAAAATGCTTGCAGACATTTGCAAGGTCTATTAAAAAAAAAAACAAACAAACAAAAAAAAAACTTTCACTCCTCGATTGTTCGCATCCACGTTGGACTCGCTGGTTGTCTCCTTACGTGCCTTTGTTGGTGCATTAGCGCCACCTGTTGACCCCACTGGCAGCACTGTGAACTGCAACACCGGCACGAATGGGCATCTACGTGCGAGTGCACGAGACAAAACTAACACGTAAAAAAAAACAAAAAAACCCTGCTGCATTGAGCTGCAATTATACATATTATATAAAAGTGTTCGTAGCTTCCAGGTCTGAAAGATGAGGCCGATGCTGAAAGCGCCTCGAGCTGCAATTCCACCGAGTGCCACTAGAGGCTGGATCCAAAACGTCTCCATAGACTCCCATTCAACTTCTCTCATGAAATTCTCAGTCAATAACATGTCACCAGTTATCTCGGTGTTGTTAGCTAAAGTCGCTCCTTCTTATTAGAGTCTGGAGGTCCATATGAAAATAATCCCGTCATTAATTAGAAAGTAAGCTTCAAAATGCTGCGTATTTTGAGGGGCGTGTCTGTTTGATTGACAGGCCCGTGGTGCAGTCAGGTTACGGCTATCGGAGCGTTGGTTCAGGTGGAGCACCGAGACTCTGGAGTTCAACTCTCCTGCTCTTTATAGCTTTTCGGATTCATTTAGTCCAGAACCTTTTCTGCCAAACACAACTGTAAAACCATTTGCTTTTAAACGCTCAATTCCTTAACAGCAGCACGTCTGACAGAACTTTAGGTTCAGGACTTTTGGACAAAAACCCGCTCTTTCCTGGTTCATAATCTAGTTTTGTTACGCAAATACGGTTTCACTGTGTAGATTTGCCTGTTCGACAGGAAACTGTAACGGAGAGCTTGTAAAAAAAATAATTAATTCCTATATCCTCCGGTGAGACACCCAGCATGCATGTCACCATCAGCAGGTGTTGGGTAATATTTGACAATGGCACATTAGCAATGACAGCACACATCTTAAAAACGCACACGCACACACACAGTTTGTTTTGTTCACAAAACTGAACGGGCAAAGTGTGTCACCGTTTCCCCAACACTGATCCGATATCACTAAATGCACACACACACACACTGTTTAAAGACCACTTCAGGGGAAATGTGACTAAACTGTCCCTGATTGTGGGACATTTTGTCCCGAGAACACTTCCATTCGTTCCTGTCACTCTTTCACCTCCACTTCTCTGTGGACCAATAACTCTTTCGCAATTTTCTGTTGTTGTAATAAAAAAATGGACAAAACACGGAGATACATAAACAACTCCCACACAGCTGAACTTTCACACGTTCAGCTGCTTCCTGTTATGAAACCGATGCTTCGCACTCTTCATTAATTCTCACTTCTGCTTCAGGCAGAAGACGAATATTCAGTCAATCATTTATTGAACATATGAAATATGAACTCAAACATCCACCTACTGTTGTTTTTACAACAAAAACAAAACAAAAACCGGAAAATGTTTACGCTAAATAGTATGAATAAACGTAAACATACTTCTCGAGCAGTTTGCTCGAATTTTAAACAACTTCTTTTGTGGAAACTTTTTTTTTTTTTTAAATGTGGGAGTTGTGTTGTGTTCTTGTTGAACGGAGCGAGAAGCAGCTCCAGACATAGAGAGTGAATTTCATACATCAACAGAATTGACGTAAACGCAACTGAAAAAAATACCATCAAACTTCCAAAACCTGCATGTCAAGATGAAACTGCAGGCTGGATTACCAGCACCACCAACAACAACAACAACAAAACCCTTCTGAAAAAATACAAGACAACAGTATTGGAGATGCATACAGACTGTGTACAGTACAGTCAAAGACGGTTCTTTTTCTCTGTGTGTGTGTGTGTGTGCGCGTCATGTAGAACGATCACTACAGCAGAGCAGAGTAAGAACAGGTCTGCATCAAACTGACCCGAGGCGATGTCAAACCTCGCCGAGCGGAGTCATCGACCGCCGCCTTCAACCTGGATGAGTCCCCATGCAGCTCGACTGAGGCTCTGCAGAGGAGAGTGTGTGGTGTGTGTGTGTGTGTGTGTGTGTGTGTGTGTGTGCAGTGAAGAATAATAATCATAGCCCCTTAGATACACTTCAAACTCAGCCAGACGTGACATCTCTAAACCACAGTGGAAAGTGTGTGTGTGTGTGTGTGTGTGTCTCTGGGAGAAACAGACTGTACTCACAGCTGTGGGAAAACGTGGGACAGGTAGGTAGGTGTGTGTGTGTATGTGTGTGTGTGTGTGTGTGTGTCCTCTGCTTTGTTTACTTCTCTCCCCAGACCGACACATCACGCCAGGAGCGACATGACTCTGCTGGCAGGAGTCCAGTTTGACAGATACGGACCTCGTGTGCAGCGGTTCCTTATCTCAGTGGATTCGCTCAGATAAAAGTTTTATCACGAAGCCGCGCCGCGCCCTGATGGTGTCAACAGGTTTGCTGACAGCGCTCGGGCCGGGTGGAGGTGTAAAGGTGAACCGTACCGCCGGGAATCGGGAGACAAGAGGGAAAGGTCAGGGGTCGGGGCAACACGGCAGCAGTCAATTAATCCTAAACGTGATGTTCTTCTTTTTTATTGATCACGGCGGGGAAATTTGGTTATCACACGGCCGGCTCCACGGGGAGGTCAAAGGTCACGGCATCAGTGGAGATCACAAGGCGGAGTAAATGTGCCAAAGTGTGTATTAATCACACGTTTAAAGGGGAATGGTGATCATGTTTTAGATTTCCGCTCCAAAACTTGATGCATCAGAACTCTTGTCTCGATATCAACGTTCCTAGTTCACTCATTCGCTTCCTATGACAGAAGATTAAGATTTAAAACACGTGCGAATCCTCATCGTTTTGCATCACAAGCAGTCCCTCCAGGATTTCACAGGACTGCTTGATGTTGCAGCATCTTTTCATATCCCCTGCGCAGCTATTTAAAAAGTTTTATGTGAATCTTTTGCAGTAAAATTGCAGCAATTTGACAACATTTTTGCCGATATTTTTTGTAGAAAATTGCAAGTCAAGGAAAAAAGCTGCGATTTTTGGGTTAAATACGGACAAGAGACATAAGTAATAATTTCCTATGATAATAAGCAAACTGCATATCACAGAAATAACTCATTCTAACTTAAAATGTGCCAAAGTGTGCATTAATCACTTAATTGTATTTTAGATTTGTCTCTTTCCCACAGATTAAACAGATTTAAAAAAAACCGTACGAAATCCTCGTCATTTTGCACGATCAGCAGTCCCGCCTCGATTTCACAAGACTGCTGGATGTTGCATCTTTTTGTAAACTATGCCAAAGTAGTTACAAAGTTTTAAGTGATGTTTTTGCAGTAAAATTGCAGCAATTCGACAACATTTTATTTTATTACAAAAGTAATAATTTCCTGTGATAATAAGCAAACTAAATGTCACAGAAATAGCTGAATTTAATTCAAAATGTGCCAAACACTGTAAATGTTTTACATAAGAACCCCAATAACTAATGATAAGATTCAAAATCTATTCACGCAGTCATTTAATATATATATTAAAAAAAAAGTCTACAATAGCACAGCTTTAACTTTAACAGCTTAACTATTTCACCATCTGTCTTCTTTTTCTTTTTCTTGTTTAATCTGCCATCATTAAAAAAAAAAAAAAAAAAAAAAAAAAAATTCAGCTCATTTCTGGACTTTAAGTCGTCGTGACTCCGGGAGTGACGAGACATCTGGTCACTGTGCTCACGAACAAACACACCGAGCGCGCCCGGTGGGAAATCACACATTAACACACCTTCCACACTGCAGAGCAGATTGACACAAACACACACACACACACACACACGTACACACACACCTGACTGTTTTCGGAAACAACACTGACGTGTGAAGGGAGTCTTTTTTTTTTTTTTTTTAACTCCCTCCTTCTCTGAGTCACACTTTTCTCCTCCCTGAACATCCCTCCATCGCTGTGTGGTGATGACGCAGAGGAGCGGTGAGTCTCTGCATCCTCCAGGTCTCACACACACACACACACACACACACACACACACACACACACACACACACACACACACAACCTTCAACACTTTTTCTTTCTCCTTTAGCTGGCAGGTTCCCCATTTCATTTAAAGAAATGAAACTTTGTTTTCCTTCCCTGTTTCCCTTGGCTCCTATGGGGTGCTGTGTGTGTCTGTAGCTGGATTCGTGTGTGTGTGTGTGTGTGTGTGTGTGTGTGTGTGTGCTTGTAGTTAATTAAAGTTGGGAGGAGAGCTCTGGAGGAGAGAGTGAGCTGCCAAACGCCGTTGCATAAAGTAAACAGGCTGACGCACACATTCCCATGCAGGCAGTGCATGGACACACAAACCTCCTCCCTGCCGCAGCCTCATGTTTGTACTGCGAGAGTCGGATTTATGGCAGCGGGACAGTCGGGATCAGTCATGCAAGACTAAATTAGATTGTATTCATGAAGACTTTATTGCACTAATTTAATTTCGAACCCTCAAAACACGGCCTCGGTAGGATCAGATGCAACAGTGCAGCTCGTCCACCTCATTCTGTAACAGTCAAACCAAATAAGATTTAAGAATTCCTCGCGCCCTTTGTACGAAGCATTTTAAATTTGTCAGAGCTGACAGACCGAAGGTGCGAAATTGAACTCGGAGCCCGTTTACGCTTGTATTAGGTCGTCTCCAAGTGAACACAGCACAGAGATCCGATCGGCTCGGACCACATTCAGAGGCCGTCTGGGACACATTATTTTAACAGTGTAAACTCCCTGGACCGTGTCCCGGACCACATTGAAGGACCGCCTCATTAACTGACATCCTCTGAATAATCAGTAGTAATAAGATCCGAGAGTAAGAAGGGTTACACTTTACATTTATTTCAGCATTAATACGTCATGAATCATCAGGAATTAACACGAGTTCAAAGTCTTTTATTCAGGATCTTGTGCGTGAACAACAACTTAATTCAAACATGAACTAAAGCGAGAACATCCTCACTGATTATGATTTATTAAACATGATCATGACGAATTCTTGGCAAAAACAACAACATTGGGACCAACTTAATCGAATAATAATCTGAGCCTGAACCGACGCGATCGGGTCGAGCCTGACGGTTCACGTTGTAAATTACAAACTCGAGTTTTTAGACATTTACAAATGAGAAATACATTTCTAACATTAAAATGAGGCTCAAAGGAGCGAGGTTGATTCTTTTGTTAAATTCCTGTTGCTTCAACCCTTCTCTCTTTGCTTTGCAGTACGTGTGCATGTGCTTATTTGTTTGCTTATTTACACCCTTTGCAGGGAAGAGAGGTCAGATCACAAGTGGACACTCAGGACGCACATGATGTGAACAGGACGCTGGTCGGTGCCAGATATCTTAAATCCTTCACAATAAATCACTGACTTCAGCGCAGCAACTGTACTGCTGCATATTTGTCTCCATTCTGAGGAACGACTTTTCAGAAATCTACAACACTTTTTCCAACCTGAAACCATCTGCAGTATAAAATTTTGGTGTTTTTTTTATCAAGACATGAAAAACAAGCTGCGCTCCGTTGGAAGAACATGTGATGGTTAACACGGCCCGGCTGCCAGGATTAAATCATTTCAACCACGAACACCAGACGATCAGCCAGCTCTCCCCCGAGAGGCCGTCGGTGGGAACCGCAGACCTCAAAAATGTTGGGCCGATCATAACGTGTAAACCATTTTAATCAAATGTACCACAGCAAACAGCCGTATATCACAGAGCTGCTGAGCGACCCTGACCTCAGAATCAATCTCGGCATACTTGAACACAAACAAAACCTGCAGATCTGCTGATTTGAAGGCTCGCGAGGCCTCAGCCGAAAGCCTTCATGAATAAATCTGACATCAAATCTTTTTTTTTCTTTTTTTTCCCCCTCAGTTCCTGAAAGGATGTTGAAGACGAACGCTCCTCGTCCGACAACAGAAAAATTCCCCTTCTCGAGTGTCTCGTTTCCACCTCGCCCTGCAGGCTTTCAGTGCTTCATGTGCACGGACTGCAGGCCCCAAAGAGCACCATTATGCATTCAAGCCCTGTGAAGGGCTGTGTAAGAGCTGTGTGAGTGAGTGAGTGTGTGTGTGTGTGTGTATGTAGAGAGCGGGGGGGGGGGGGGGACTTTAACATGCAAATCCCTCCCACTGCTTCATCTCCGTCCTCTCATATCGTCCGTAGCAACACTGATACGGGCCGTAATAAGGAGGACACGCAGGTCAACAGCTCCGAGCTGCCTCAATGGGTGCAGTTGACATGTCCTCCACGTGCACACGCACACACACACACACACACAAACATAAACATAAACAAGCAGCAGCGTCTTATCAGAGAGAAATTGAGGAGGTGTACGTGTTCGATTAAATCCCACAAACAGACGGCAGCAGGACGAGGATGATTCAGCTGATAAGCCCCGTTGGACTGTTGGCAGCCTGAGACTTCCAACACACACAGACACACACACACACACACACACACACAGACACACACACACACACACACTCTTTCATGTTGACACTGCTGGGCTGATTTCGATTTACGAGCGTATTAGCACCAATACCCGAACACGTGCAGAGGCGCTGCTTCACTAAGGAGGCGGAGAGTCACGTTTGACTACACTTACACAAACGTGGACGGACACACACACAAACACACACACACACACACACACTACACAACAGTTAACAGGCAGTGAATTACAAAGAGGAATAACTGTATATTTATTTACATCGATTGTAGGTTGGTTGTAAAAAGAAAGGACGCTAGGAAACACGTGTTTTCATATTTCTTTTTTAAACGAACGTGTGGCTGCGGTCAGATTCACGCCGAGGACGAAGACGGCCTCACGTCGGCCACGAAGAGGAACAAAGTGCGTCTCCATTACTGTAAAAGGGAACCGAGCCCCGGATTATATTACACACGCCGTCAAGCAATCCGACGCATTTCTGTTCGACGTCACTCAACACGTTCGAGATACAAAGAAAGGTCATTCGTTTTTTAACAGTTTACCGACAGACCGTTTTATTTTGTCTTCTTGCAGTTTCAGTTTTTGTAACATCTCTTGTGTGATGTGTTTTTTTTTTTTTTTAAGATGCATATTGTCAGCATTAAAGTCATTTATTTATAAAAGGACAACGCAGGTGTTAATGTGACAGATTTACCTGCAAGTCTAAAAGCAACATGTGGAAGTAAACTTTGCAATAAACTTATGATCATTATTCTTACGTCAACTACGAATTCATAACCTGACGTGTTGCTGTGTTTTGAAGTCAGACCGTCTCCTGAAATGTTTATTTCTTTTCTTCACTGTAAGATTTATTTTTTATTGTCACGACAAAGTTCTGATGTCTCCGTTTATCATAAAAGTGCATACAGCTGCGCCTGCATGCGTTTTCTTTAAGACTGCAACGAGGAAAAGTGTCTCCTGTGCTGCGACATAAACGTATCTCCTTTGTGCCGACAGCAGGCGTTTGTGTTTTCTTTAAGTGCCAAGAACCAAGCAGCTTTTTTTTTATTTAACGACAGTCCGTTTCTGCCGAGGAAAGAAAAATTTGCAGTAAAGAAAGAAAGAAATCACTCAAAACTGGTGATGATGTATAAAAGCGTCTTAAATGGAGTTCAACAAACACTGGATATTCGTGGCCAGATACAGATATCAGGATGTAAAAAGAATTCCGATGCATCAGCCGATATGTGGTTATGAAACACTCGTGGCAAAGACGTAAAAGATATTTTGTGTCGTCGGTGCACTAAAGCAGTGAACTTCACTGCACCTGTAATTATTAAGTTAAAAGAATACAAATAGAAGCATCTTTTTCTGCACTATATTTTGTAAAAAAAGGCCAATATGCTCTGATAAAATCAGCCGACCCAAATCGACCAGTCTCTAATTTGTAGAAAAGTCGGACTCCATTTAGACACCTCTCAAATCCTCGACTACAATCTTGACTTCAAATCCTAAGTATGATTTAGTGAGTTATCATTGATGTAAACAATGGTTAAGTAGATTTAAGAAGTCCATCTAACACAAAACTAACACACTCACGTATGCTTTTTGTAACCGAGTGTTTTCTTTCATTCTTTCTTTTCTAGGTAGAAATACGTTGCCAGATAAACAAGTATAACTATATATATATATATATATATATATATATATATATATATAGTATATCTATTATTAAAGACAAATTCGAGGGCGACTACAGACAAAACTAAGAAAAGAAACATCCCGAAAACTATATTTTCTGTAACTGAATTGAACCATCTTCTCACTGTTGTTTCTCTTGTGAAGGAAGTGGAGCCCCTTAAACACTGTTGGAGGTTTTCTAAAAACAAAAAAAAAAACAGCTTAATGAACTTTTCTTTGCTTCATGTCAAGTATTTTGTGTCTGTTTGTAGTTTTCTTCACACACTGATGTTCAAAATAGAACGTGCTAAATGTCCGTCTTTGATCTGCGGATGTTTATGTGAAAATAATTTGTATAATATCGAAACAAAACCAGTTTTATGATTTATAAATATAAAAAAAAAAAAAATCTACTGAACTGACACGATCACTTTTTACATTGACATTAAAACATCAAACATGTCTGACACTGGCGGGCGCACACTGGACACACACGCTAAAACAACAGTGTGGCAGCCAGCGACCACCAGGCTGGTAATGATGAGGGAGCCTCGGGCCTTCCCCGCAGCCTTGAGCAGAGGGAGGTGTGAGTGTGAGTGTGTGTGTGTGTGTGTGTGCGCGCGCGAGTGTGAGTGTGTGCGTGCGTGCGTGGAGTGTGTATGTGAGGTCTGGCTGCGGCTCCCTCGGTGCGTGGGGATGCATCACTGGAATCATTTAATTCATACCGTAAACGTGACAGGGTTAATGAGTGGCAAAGAGAGCCTGGGGACCGTGGTGGTGGTGGTGGTGGTGAGGAGGAGGGGGGGGGGGGTTCTGTGTGTGTGTGTGTGTGTGTGTGTGTGTGTGTGTGTGTGTGTGCGTGCGCGCGCACGTTCACGTGCGTGTCTGTGGGTGTAATGTTTGTGTTTGTTGTTGGAATGGCATGAACGGTGACGGGCCGAGGGCGCCTTATTTTCTGAGTCCGGATGCTGCGGCCGAACCAAACACTGCTGGAAAACGGTCGAGTGTGTGTTTTAGGTGTGTGTGTGTGCGCGTGTGTGTGTGTGTGTGCGTGTGTGTAGAGACAGAGATGGTTCAGGAGGATCAGGTTTAGGAGGAGACAGATGGTGAAGCCCGGGTTCCTATCGGTTCTTGTTACCAACTCAGAATATGGACATGTACACAAACACACACACACACACACACACACACACACATAATTTGTATATAACTCAGACACACACACACACACGTAGAGCTGTCAGTCAACGCCCTCTCCGGCAGCAGAGCGCTCAGACAGACACCAGCAGAGAGGAGGAAGCAGGTGAGGCAGAGGAGGACAAAAGCGCGGCGCTCGGCGGAGGAGAGAAAAATGAGTGAGGGCTAAATTGGCCGGGTGGAGTGATGGGGGTGGGAGGGAGGGAGGGAGGGAGGGAGGAGGTGTGTGGGTGGGGTGGGGGGGTAGGGAGTGATGGTGATGGATGAGCAAATGGTGGGCGTGTGATGGGGGAGGAGGGGAGGAGGCGGGGGAGGGGAGGAGGTGATGTGATTTTGCGGGTCGGAAGCGGCAGAAAAAAAATAAAAATAAATAAAAGCGCTCCCCTCCATCAACACAGCGCGCGGCCTGGTAACACTTATTGTGTTCGAGGCGTGCGGTTTACACTCTCCTCTGGCCCGCACAATTAAATGTGGCATCAACACGTCGGCGAGGAGGCGCAGGAGAGTACGTGTCCCCCCCCGCTCCCCCCCCCCCCCCCCCCTCCACCCCCCTCAGCTTCCTGAAGGAGGCGTGCAGCGTTTCAGAACAACCACAAGAAGACACACGAGCTGTGAGACGCACGGTGACGAGCGCACAAAGTGGACCACGTCCCAGTCCGTATCATAATTCAGTTTTATCGCCACGGTTACTAAAACAAACACATCACTGATGGGTGTTTTCAGGAAGAGGTCATAAAAAATAAAAAAAAAAAGAGAAAAAAAACAGCTTGTTTGCTTCATCAGAGCTTTCAGAGACGTGAAGGGTGAAGGCCTCTGGTGGAAAAACAAAGCCTCCTCCTCCTCCTCTTCCTCCTCCTCCTCCTCCTCTTCCTCCTCCCTCCATCCCTCCCTCCTCGTCTCCCGGGGGATGTCATCAGGACATGGAAAGGTCAGGGGTCTGGTAGCAGTAACCACACACACACACACACACACACACACACTCACTCTCTCTCACACACACACACACACACACACACACACACACACACACACACACACACACACACACACACACACACACTCTCTCTCTCACACACACACACACACACACACACACACACACACACACACACACACACACACACACCTCTACCTGCTCATACAAAGCACCTTCAGACAAAAACAATAATCGCTGATTGAGCGATCAATTAAAAAGCTCTTATTCTAACTGCAGCGGTGTGATAATTGATGATCTTCATCAATAAGTCAGTCTGACCTTTTGAAGGCGATTTCACTGTTTATTTTTCTTTCCGTGACGAAAGACAATTAAGCCTTTTTTTTTTTTTTTTTTTAACTTGAAACTTCGACATTAAAAAAATCCCATCGAGTACATTTAAAACGCTTTTTTTTTTCCCATCGTGTATGACTACAACATCTATTTTAATGAAAAATATTGTAAATACAAAAGACAAACAACTGCTACTTCACGTCTGGATAAAACAAATATTTCAGCATGAACTTCTCTCTGAGCTTGTTTTGTACAACACAAGTCGGCAATAGAAGTCAACAAAGTAAAAAAAAAAACAATATAGAAAAATCTAGCTGCTAATTAGGTTTCTTTTTTGTACAAATTTAGCAAAAACATATACTTTTGGGTTTTCTTGTGCTTGATTTGTTTTTGTTTTTTTTCTTTCGGGTGTTCAGAAGAGTCCGCTATGGAGATACTTTCATGTCTTTTTTTTTTTTTTTTTATGCAAACATATGAAACAAGCAAAGTTTGTAGGTAAAAATCTATGAACAGAGAATAAAAAAAATAATTTGCATTACAAACAAATTCTCCCAAACTGTTTTGAGAATTTCGTTTGCGTCGCAAAAATGTTTTATTTGAAAAACCGAGTCGGACGTAAAGCTCAAATATGAACACTTTCTACGCTTGAATCGAAGGATGAATTTTTTTGCTGATTTGATCTCGCACGTCTCCCTGCGGACGTTTTTTTTTTTTTTTTTTCCTGAGTCAGAAACAACAGGAGCGAGGCGGTGACATCATCGGGGTCCGAGCTTCCCAATAAAAGCCCCAGAAATGTTCCCCGACGGTTGAAATCCCTTTTGTGTCCCGGCGTTGCCTCGACGGAAATTAAGAGCGACGGTTTAAAAGCGGGCATTCAGACGCAGCGTGCCTTGTAAACGCCGCGTCTCCGATCACCGGCGTTCCCCGACCGACTTTCCAAAACTAATTCCAGACTAATAACTCTTGAGGAGAGCGAAAGGAAAGAGCTGGTCGCTGCTTTTTTTTTTTTTTTACGACTCACTACTTCCTGACAAATAAAAATCCACTGAAATATGAATTGATATAAAAAAAAAAAAAAAAATTTAAAAAAAAAAAAAATCGCAGGATTACCAGTCACGTTTGGTTTTATTATTCTCTCTTGTAAACAAGACTTTAATTGTTCCTCCGTGGAGCCTTTTTCTCAACATGAAATTTATTTGTGTAGTTTTTGTGTGTTTTTTTTTTCCCCTGCGTGTGTCTGTGCGTGAGATTAATGATGATAAAAATCTCTCCGTCCGGAGGAACGGGTTCCCCTCCCGGCCTCGTACGGCATCTACTTAAATAACGCATCCCATTACGCCCGCTGACTGATGAGGTGATTAGGCCCGGCTAGCAATAACTAGCGTTAGCCCAGCGTAGAGTCAGCGGCTCTCGCTCCGAGGGAAGTTAAGTGCAGCGATTCAGACGGGGCGCGCTGCGATGCGGCCGCCGGTTGGAGCTCTTAATTGGCTGGGAGCTATTAGAACTAATGTGCAGATATGTGAAGGACAGATTACTTTAATTAGCCTCGGTTAATGTGTTTGCTCGCAGAAATGGTCGCATGTAACGACAGCGGGCGGAACAGCAGAGGAGCAAAGAGAAAGACGAGGCGCCCTGCTTTGGATTAAGGGTGGAGAGCCTCTCTCTCTGTGTGTGTGTGTGTGTGTGTGTGTGTGTGTGTGTGTGTTCTCTGAGAAGGATAGGGGGGCCGCAGCAGCAGTGAAGTGTGCCACAGCTATTTATAGGCCCAGTTGATTGCAGATTTATTCTCCTGGGAGGGAGTAACTCCGGATAGTGTGCGTGTGTGTGTGTGTGTGTGTGTGTGTGTGTGTGTGTGTGTGTGTGTGTGTGTGTGTGTGTGTGTGTGCGTGCGTGTGCGCGAGAGGGTGGGTGTTGTCGGTAGGTGCAGGTTATGAAGAAGACCCCGAGTGGGAGGAACAGCTGTCTGTCAGGAGGAATCTGTCAGTTAATTTCCTTTGGGGGAGAAGCAGAACCGAGAATTGAAGGCTACAAAAAGGTGCCCGGTCGTCGTCTGTGTTTTTTTTTAGTTTTTTTTAAGCTAAAATAAAATAAAAGAAATGTTTCTTTCAGTTTTGTCAAACGAGACCCTCATTTTTATACGAATGAGGTTTATTGGACGAGGGGAACACAACGGCGTCTTTATGTCTGACTCGACAAAATAAATGCCTTTTATTTTTATGTGAAAAAAAAAAGAGTTTGGACTGAAATAAACTATATAAATATAAATGGAAGCTGAGAGGGGAACCTTACAGTGTCTTTATGTCTGACGACAAAATAAAAGCCTTTTATTTATATGGAAAAAAAAAAAAGAGTTTGGCCAGAAACAAACTCTATAAATGGAAATGGAAGCTGAGATGGGAACCTTGCACTGTCGTTATGTATGACTCTACGAAATAAAAGCTTTTTGTTTACGCGAAAACATTTTTTTTGGGGGGGAAACCAACTCTATAAATATAAATAGAAGCTGTGACAGGAACCTTGCAGTGTCTTTATGTCTGACTCTACAAAATAAAAGCCTTTTATTTATATGAAAAAAAGAGTTTGGCCAGAAACAAACTCTATAAATGGAAATAGAAGCCGTGACGGGAACCTTACAGTGTCTTTACGTATCACTCTACAAAATAAAAGCCTGTTATTTGCATGAAAAAAAGAAAAGAGTTTGGACTGAGACAAACTATAAATAGGAGGAGAAGCCGTGAGATAAACAGCATGCAGAGTGACTTTGGTGTGACGAGGGGAGGTTACAGTTTTGGTACACGGTGTTCCTGCACACGTCGGTGCGGTCAGAGCTGCATGTCTAGGCCGAATAAAGCGGCGGAGTAAACAAGGAGGTGAGCGAGGCGTCTGGATGGGCTCTACGTTGACAGGGGGATGGGAAATACTGCGGCTGGCGCTGTGAATTAGATGAATTCCTGACTGCTGGCAGTTATGGTGCAGACAGCAGTGAGCGGGGCGGCGGGAGGGTTGGGGGGGCAGTGTGAAAGGTGATGCTGACACGGTAAATAAAAGCAATAATATACACACAACACGGGTCACTGCGTGGTGTTGTTTTTGTGAGTGACGATCCTCGTCCTCGTCTTCACATCTCTCTCTCTCTCTCTGAGTTTCGGGAGGAAGAGGAGCGAACAGAGACGAAGCCTCGGAGCTGTTTGGCTGTTTTCTGAATGAGAGAGTTGCAGATTTAACCCCCTCTCTTCCTGAACGCTGCAGACCGAGCGGCGGTATGTCGGTGCCAAAAAATGCAAACAATGCTGGTATAAATGAGCCCTTCAGAGGAAAGAGGCGGTTCAAATCAAAGGGCTGAGCCTCAGTCCCAGCGTGATCCGACACAATGTGCTCTTTTGTGGAGGTTTATAAGGCCTGATTAAGGGTTGTTTTTTTTTTTCCGCTGTGAAATTAACTGCTTCGGCTTTGACGCGATGTTTCCGAAAGCAAGTGGAGTGGATGCATGTGCCATGTTTCCCTTGACCTTAAGCATCAACTTCCTGCGTTGTTGATCGGACAACTTACATCAAAATAACAGCAATTTTAATGTCATTGCGAAACGCTCAAAATGGCCGCCACGCCACGGAAACACCGTTCAACGAAAACAAATTATTTGAGTAACTTTTCATCCCAAAGGTCTTGAGACTGCACAGACCAAATTTCAAGTCGTCGTATTAAAACCTGTAGGAGGAGTTCGTTAGAGTACAACACGAGCAAATTGCCAAAATGGCCACTAAATTCAAAATGCCGGACTTCCTGTTGAGTTGAGGTCATCGTGCCTATAGACTTTTTTTTTAAGATCTAAATGATCCACATGTCCACCAAATTTCGTTCATGTAGGTGAAAGCAGCCTTTTGATCTCACTGTAGGGGGCGCTAGCGAGCCGTTTTTGCGGCCCAAACCAAAAAAAAAAAAAAACACTTAAATTTCCACCGGGGCTGAATTTTGTGCAAAGTTTCACGAGCGTTTGAGGATGTTAAAGCTGCCAAAACAAAAACAAAAAAGCGATTCATTTTTCAGAACCCCACTCGATTCCCCCCCCCCCCCCGGCCCTAAATATGTGTACGAATGAGTAAAAATAAACTCGGAAGAAAAAAAACGGGAACGCACAAAAATGTCGACGCGAATCGGCGAGCGCTGAAGTCGCGACACTAACGAGCACTTACGGGCCTGTAAAAACACACACGCAGCACTGTGGCTTGTGGCGGGACAAAAAGAGCACTGTTTACAGTGACAATGAGATGACTAACGCACACACACACACACACACACACACACACACACACACACACACGCTGTCCCGGAGGACCGGGCCTCTGTCTGGGTGCAGGATCATGTGTGCCGAGGCCCGCCTGGCGTGGACGGCGGTGATGGATAGCGCGAGGCTGGCAGAGGCTCCTCGGAGCGGCGCGATCTGCCAGCCGACCCGCTTGCCAACAAAAAGGCGGTGTTACAAATACCTCACATTAGTGGAATTATGTCTTTATGCGCCATCCAAATGGGGGCGGAGGGGGGAGGTGGGAGGGGTTTGGGGGGTGGCGCTAAAACAATGAGATGGTGCTTCCGCTACAATTAGCTGCATGCTAATCTGTCTTCCCCCCCCCCCCGCCCCCATCGCTTTCTTTCTCGGTTGCCTCGGCGCGCGAACCCCACAAGAAGCCAGTCGTGTCTGAAATCGAATGTGAGGAACGTGAAACAACAACCGGAAAACAACGTGAACCTGTGTTCGAGGATGATGACTGGAGGGGAGCGACGAGCGGATCAGAGACGTCCCGGGGTGTCAGAGACGTCTGGAGATGCTATCTTTCGAACGCACGCACGCACGCACGCACACACACACACACACACACACACACACACACACACACACACACACGATATTCCCAGGGAAAAAAAAAAAAAAGGTGGAGGTGGAGTTTTTTTTTTTTTTTTTTTCCAACCGTCAACTAGTGTGCAAGAAAAGACCTGCTGCCCTTCGAAAAATGCAATTTCCTGAAACAAGACCTACGGACCAAATTGGGCCGTGTTTTTTTTTTTTTATTTATTTATTTATTTTTTTCTTCTCTTCCCTGCTCTGCCCGCCTATTACTGCTCGGCCAGGCTTTCTGCAGGCACTTTGGCAAGGGCGAGCGTCCAGGCTATTTTTCTCGGATGAGAGGACGAGGTGGGGGTGGAGGGAAGGGGGGGTGGGGGTTGTCTGAGAGAGAGAAGAGGAAGCTGATGCAGCGATGTGGCAGTGACGGGGAGGAGGAGGAGGAGGAGGAGGAGGAGGTGATGGCGTAAGCAGCTAATCAATCAGCGGCGAGAAGAGACGGGGGATTACGGACGGTGAGGAAGAGGCGGTTGGAGACGAAGAGCGCGGCGGCCTCGTCGTTCTCCTCCTGCACAGCTGGCTGCGGATCGGCGGGAACACTACCCCCCCCCCCCCACACACACACACACACACACCACCACCACCACCTCTCGCCCAGGGCGGACTTCATGCCTGTCTGTCTGGTCCTCGGCAGGGGATGAAGCCGGGACATCATCTGTGTGGTCAGACGAACCCCCCCGCCCCCCCCCCAATCTGAACTCCCGGTGGAATCCAAGTGTGGTTATGTTGTTGTTTGAAGGTCTTCAGTAGGTCACACTTTATATCTGTTCTTTACAACCTGACTGACTATATATCACATATATGACCTTTAGGAGGTAAATTTGGTGATTTTTTTTTTTTGGGGGGGGGGGGGGGGGTGTTGAAAGCTTTCCATTGAGACGAGAGCACATGACCTTTAACACGGCGGCGTGCTCTCCCGTCGCTCTCGGAAAACACACCGACTGAAAGCCCAGCGGACCTTCATAGCCTGAAGAGTTTCTATTCTTGCAAGCTAAATTAGGGGAAGCCGAAAATGGCACGAGGGGTTGTATTATTGTCCCATTTTTCCGATGATAATGTTTCGTCTTTGTCCTTTTGAAATGTAAAAAAAAAAAACAAAAAAACGATCTTGCGGATGTCAGACACAAAGCGTCGTGTATCTCAAAATTCACTGCTCTTGACGAGAGGAACGTTTTCCAGGTCCAGACGAGGCCGTCCGCTGACTGCGAGATAACTCAGTACAGGCTGACTAAGATTGAAGTGTAACTGACACCTCACAGGGAGACGCGTCCTGCTGACTCAGCAGGACATTTATTACCCTTCAAGTTGGACTTATTTGAACAAATGTCGTGTGAGCGAGAAGGCCGGTTTTCTTTTGCCAAACAGAACCGCAGACAAAATATTAGATAATAAAAGGCTGTTGTTTAGATAACTCCTTATGCCAACAGCTTAACACACAGACCACTTTCTTTATTCTACAGTTACTTTTTTTACACTTTTGATTTTTAAATAAATGAGCACGGATTACAGTTTGTTTAAGATTTAGCAAATATATAGAAAAGCTGTGCTACTTTGCAGATAAATAATTAATGTGGAAGACGAAAAAAAAATTGGTTCCAAAACCGATATTAAATTCAAAATAGAATAAAGTTAACAAATCAAATGTTAAAACGGAGACGTTTCTGGATCATGTTCATATCTGGTTTCTTCTTTGAATGGTGGAGTTTTAACCTGCAGTTGTGGATGCAGCGATGAACTGTGTTCACAGACGATGGTTTTCAGAAGTGTTCCTGAGCCCATGCAGTAATTTCCACGACAGAATTGTTTCTACAACCGTCCAGTATTGGTTTTCGGCCTTGTTCCTTGCGTACAGATTTCTGCGAATTCTCTGCTATGCCACGATATTATGAACCGTAGATGATGAAATCCACAAATTCGACATTGAGGAGCATTATTCTTAAATTGTCGCACTATTTGCCCACGCAGTCTTTTAGAGTGGTGAACCTCTCACCATCTTCACTGCTGAGAGACTCTGCCTCTCTGAAATGATCATGTTACTGATCTGTTGCCAGGTAACCTAATTTGTTTTTAGGTTTAGTTTTTAATCCGTTTTTATTGGCATTACACAACTTTTCTAATCGATTTTTAAACGTGTTGTTGGCATTAAATTCAAAATGAGCCTATATTTTTCATAAACAATACAATTTCTCAGTTTCAACATTTGATTTATTGTCTTTGGTATATTTTTAATCAAACATTTGATTTTTAATCTTCTGCTTCTGTATTCATTTACATTTTACACAGTAACTTAAGGTTTTTGGAAACGTAGTTGTAAATACCGATAAAAACATTTTATAAAAGCCACCGAATGTAAAAAATATTTCGTACTTTTAAATTATGTACAGTCGTATTACCGCCGCAGCAGGTCAGACTCTTCTAACAACTGAACAAAAGCAACTTGACTAAAAGGTGAGAGAAGGCTTCGGTCCTCTTTAAAAATGTGTCCAGAAAAAAAAAAGAAATACTGTCGGGTTTAGATGAAAATTGAAATATCAATTGAAAGGCCTCAAGGATAAAGTCATTTCATAATCCCTGCAGCTCTCCATCTTTAGACTCGAGTGGACTTCTATAAAGCCCGAGGTACTTTCTCCTGGAAACGTCTACTTAGAAAAAGCTCGAACGCAGACACGGGCGGGAACGCCGGGCTTTGTGAGCGAGAGGTTGTGGGAAAGTGAATGGCCGAAAGCTTCGAGTGCCTGACCGTTATATCAAACCGACAAAGATCAGGGAATTAATTCAGTAAATCCATGTTGATATATAAGAGACGGACCCCCGGTATTCTCCGCGGAGGCTGGGGAGAGTCTTTGTCTTTCGGTGGTGCTTCTTAACGCGCGCACTTCCGAGGCCTTTCCAGACCAGAAACGGTGAATTCCCGGCTATTGAATCAACTTTATTTCAGGTCCCGAAGTCTCCGACGCACGCGGCACTAATCGAAATCCCACTGCCTTCTTCATCTGCCGCCGCATCACAACGTCGGGGCGGATTTACACGAGGTGGAGCGGCGTGTCTCGGCAGGTCGGGGTGTGACGGAGCGGAGCGTGACCGCCGCTCGCTCACGTTTTATTCAAACACGTTTTTCCATTGAGTGCGGCCGGCGGAAACAAACATTTTAGCGGAGCGCCTTCGTTACTTCCTGGATGGTGTCGCCCTAATATGTTTCTGTGCCGTGGCATCGTAATAGCCTTTTTCTAATTCAGTATTTCTGTTTACTTCCCGTATTTGTTTTCCCCTCCAGGAGACGTTCAATGTGCATCGTCTTCTGAAAAGAAAAAAAAAAAAAATAGGCTGCGTTTTAGGAGGCGCTCTCGTCTGTCATGCGGTGAGAGGACAAAGGGAAGCCCCTCGCTGTCTGTCCCAGTGTGCTATGATGGCATTTACATGTCAGCTGCATAAAACAGGCCATTTACACGTGAGCGCCGCTGACATAATGCCATGTGGCATCGCTTTATGGGCACAGTATGGCAGGCACGGTGATGAATTGAGTGCTTGCAAAAGGGCCTCTTTATTTTTAACATCTATAAATGCAAATTAAGCTATTTATTTAAAAGGAAATGTGGATGCATTTTTTTTTTTTTTTAATATAATAAAAAGGAAAAAAAGGAAAAAAAAAAGGTATCTTCTGTGAAGGCTTGCAGCTTGTGAGGACCAAACAGCACAATGTTGCAAACTATTCTCTCGGGTAAAACCGTCACTAGACTGAAGGTGTTTCGGGACAGTTTCTGTTCTTATTAACATCCACCTTCAGTTTTTTTTCCCCTCAGGGTCAAACATGACGTCCACCTCCCTCTCTCCACTAAATGCCCCTATAATAAGCACCAGGCGCGATCACGCAGCCAATCCAGACACCTGCTAACACAGATTTAAATATTTCTTCCCATTTCTGCACCAATTATCTTCGCACGCTGCAGTGAAAATATGGCCGTGAAAGCTCAAAGACAACAAAATAATTGTTATTTTTTTTTTTTTTAAAGTATTCCAAGTAATGATATGCTCTGAAAGAACGGGTGACACTTTGTAATGGATTAGCTGACAGCTTCAAAGATGACCCCCCCCCCCCCTCCTCCCTCCCCCCATACACCCACCCAGTAAACACACACTGTGACACCGAGTGTTGTTTGAACGCGTGCAGGAGTGTAAGTTACGTCTGCACGGGTGGCGGCCGACGCACATGTCTGATGCGTGGGATGGGATGCAAAATGAGCACACACACACACAAAAAAAAAGTACATGAGAGAGATATAAAAAAAAAAAAAAGAAACGAAAAGATGATGAGAGGATGAAGAGGAGGGAAGGGAAGGCAGCGAAGGGACGGAGGGTTTTTCTTTTGTCTTGAGCTGCAGCCGGTTTCATTAGCACACCAACCAGCCCACTCTCCTCCTCCTCTTCCTCCTCGCCGGCTCCCCAGACCCAGACGGAGAGCTGGTTACTGTCCTAATGGCAGCTCTGTATTCATTATCACCTCCGCATACGCCTCCGCTCCCCCCCCCAACTCGTCCCGAGATGGGGGGGCTGCCGTAATTGATAATTAAAGAGCAATAACACAGCGGTCAATGCAATCTCACCACAGGAGTGCCTGAGACACCCACCTCTCTCTACAACACACACACGCACACGCACGCACACGCACACACACACACACTCAGAAATATGTCATCTTTGCACAAACACTAAAAAACAACAAGCTTATGCAAACTTGTGTTTGCATGTTAATGCAAATAAACACACGCCCACGCACCCACACAACCAGTCGCCGTATCCACCATCACTCACTCACACACACACACTCACACACGCTTGACGGCAAATACACAAAGAGGGTCAAAGTCAGGCAACAGCGATGAGCAAAGAAGATACAAAACAAAAGAGGATAGCATGCCGCGGTGCAGGGAGATAAATCTATAACCATGGAGGAGAGGCCGCAGCACTTATCGATTATTAACATGGACTATTCGCTCCCATCGGAAGTGCCGGTGCTTTAATAACATCCATTATACAACAAGTAGTTCCGACCCAGAGATCCGATTGATCAACTGAACATTTGGAGCGTCCTCAAATCAGCATGACATCACACCCTGCTCATCACGAGAAATATGACTCCGCCTCCTCAATGGGAATATATGATTAGAATTGAATTTCATATAACATGCAATATAATGCCGTTTTCACTTGTTATAGGTCTATTAAATGTGACCCATTTGGTGAAATCGGGTCTCTTTTGGTCCTGTGTTGTCGCTCCGAGCACCTGTATCGTAACACCATGGACAGTCGCCCACTTCAAATCCTAGCGGCGGCTAGCTGGACCGGTTTGGTTTTAACACGTGACGCGGCGCTAAAATCTTCGATATCTTTTTTTTCAGCAGATATCTTGGGTACAACCGGACTGAGCTAGCTAAGCAGTTTAGTGTTTCTATGTGCTGTATTTATTCAGTTCGAGAAACCATCTCCAGAAAGCAATGAAACCGACTTGAAATCCCCTCCGTTGCCAGGGTCGTTGCTAAGGCTCGGCCTACTTCCTGGAGTTGTAAACATTAAGTACAACCGATAAGAGTCTACTGACGCGACTGGTTGTTTTCCCAGTTCTTAGTCACAGCCCCATGCGTTGCCATGGAAACGGAGATCGCACCAACAAAAACGTTTGTAATTTGAGAGCAAATGAATAACAACATGAAAACATTCAGATTACACGTTTTATTAAGTTGGCGACTTGTTGTATGCTCGCAACATTAAACACCCTCGAGTGTAATATTGCTTAGGTAATACCTCAAACAACCCACGTTCATTCATGACACAAGAAAATGTTCTAAAAAAAAAAAAAAAAAAAAAATGCAGATTTGTTGGAAGTTACCAAAAGCACAATTCTGCGATCAAACACGACGTCGGTGTGCGTTTTTGGCGTCGGGAGCGCGAGTGTTCGTGTCAGAGTGTGTTTGTGTGATCATGCCGTCAAATAAGAACCTCATTCTGTCACACAAGCACACGGTGACTGAAAGGCAACGGGGATGAGAGACAGACAGAATTCATTACAAATCCATCTCTCCGTCTCTCTCTCCCGGTCTTTCCTCTCGAAACCCGTTCAGCGCGGCGACGAGGATTCAATCTGCCGCCTGACTCGATACGTGGGATGTAATTACAGAAGGAGAGAACCGAGCAGAGCCTCCGCTGATTACAGAACTAATGATAATGTATGTACTGCATGTGTCTGTGTGGGAGAGAACCAGGTGATACCAACACTCGGTAGTTCTGTCTAATGTAAAGCTTGTATTTCTTTAGGCTCTGTATTCAACATCCAGCTGCTTTTACTGCTTGAGATTTTATCTATGAAATATCTTCAGCTACGGAAACTCTTTCAGTACTCCAGAATCTGTGGATGGAGGCAGATCTATCCATGATCGGCTTCAACATAAAGATGATGCTGACGCACAGTTCGGGCCTCGGAGGTAAATGTTTGTTCCGTAATCTCAGGGCTGCACCATTAATCGTAATGAGAAAAAAAAAAAAAAAAAAAAAACGCGATTTTGATTCATTCCTCTCCGGAAACTCATTTCTAAATGACAACGATTCTGCCGTATTTTCATTCAGGACATCAGTTACATGAAAACAAGCGCTCCTACTCTCTCCTCAACCAATAACAATGCTGCGCTACGCCACGTGATGCACTGCAGCGGAAACCGGCAGAAAAATGAACTGAGTAAGAGACAACGAGGGGAAGACGACGCTTAGAAGAAATACTGATTCAAAGGCTAAATATGAGACGACGAGAGACTGAATCTGATTGTTTTCGTGCTCAGTGAGTCATTATGTTTAAAACAGAGCGTTCACTGTCATGCAGCACTTGCAACTGGAGAAACTAAGATTTATACTAAATCCAAATCTAAAAATATGACTCTTCTGATAAATTTGAGAAAAATGTGGCATCCTTTTCTGGCGTATGCTTAATCAAAGCTTTAAATCTCCTTCAGACCTGCAGTCATTGTTGTTTCTTTTGGACTTGTAAAACCAATAAACGTAATGGAAAAAAACAAAAAAAACCAGAGAAAAACCCTTTCTCTTGTCCAGAGTTGATATACAGGTTTCATGACGAGTTCTACCCGCCCGCTAAGAATTACATGCAGCTCAGCACCGCGCACAGCTGAAAGGAAAACTACAGACATGGTAGTGATTTGTCTGCTGTTTAAATACGATGTAATCTTCATCGATGATGATAAATCATCTGAAGTCTGTAGTTTCTGAACACACACACA
This sequence comes from Embiotoca jacksoni, assembly GCF_022577435.1. Classification (NCBI taxonomy): domain Eukaryota; kingdom Metazoa; phylum Chordata; class Actinopteri; family Embiotocidae; genus Embiotoca; species Embiotoca jacksoni. The sequence continues at coordinate 1,218,071 of NW_027185392.1, forward strand.
CACCCACACACACACACACACACACACACCCACTGTTTCAAACACTTCCAACAGCTCGAGTTTAAATGCCCAAACTCGTTCCACTTGTCTGAAACAAAAGTGGGCAGAAGACACGAAAGACGCTGACACATCAGATCACGCGTGGACGCGTGACATTTCGCAGTGACTGACAGCTCAGGATTCACTGACTGACAACCTGTTCAGCCAATCAAAAGGTCAGAGGAAACAACAGAAGACAAGGCAGGAGAGTATCACAGCCTCGGCGGCATAGTCACGATTTGTCTCCTCTCAGATTCAAAATCCTCCCTGATCTTCTTTATTTATTTATTTTTATAACCAGCTCATGTGACTATGCTTTTTATTTGTATTTTTTTTAAAGATGCATGGATGGAAGAAATTAACAGAAGAGAGGGAAAGAAAGAAAACTCCTCCAGCGGTGCATGTGTGAGCACTTGTGTGAGAGAGCCATATGCTGCGAAATGGCAGCCCAGAGGGGGTGAGAGACCGACGGAGACAAGACTGAGAGCTGCAGACAGAGGGAGAGATGTGGTGAGCATGAGAGGAAGAGGAGGACTAGAGAGGAGGGAGAGTGTGTGAGGAAGAGGAGGACGAGAGAGGAAGGAGAGTGTGTGAGGAAGAGGAGGACTAGAGAGGAAGGAGAGTGTGTGAGGAAGAGGAGGACCAGAGAGGAGGGAGAGTGTGTGAGGAAGAGGAGGACTAGAGAGGAAGGAGAGTGTGTGGGGAAGAGGAGGACTAGAGAGGAAGGAGAGTGTGTGAGGAAGAGGAAGACTAGAGAAGAAGGAGAGTGCGTGAGGAAGAGGAGGACCAGAGAGGAGGGAGAGTGTGTGAGGAAGAGGAAGACTAGAGAAGAAGGAGAGTGCGTGAGGAAGAGGAGGACCAGAGAGGAGGGAGAGTGTGTGAGGAAGAGGAAGACTAGAGAGGAGGGAGAGTGTGTGAGGAAGAGGAAGACTAGAGAGGAGGGAGAGTGTGTGAGGAAGAGGAAGACTAGAGAGGAAGGAGAGTGTGTGAGGAAGAGGAAGACTAGAGAGGAGGGAGAGTGTGTGAGGAAGAGGAAGACTAGGGAGGAAAGAGAGTGTGTGAGGAAGAGGAGGACTAGGGAGGAAAGAGAGTGTGTGAGGAAGAGGAGGACTAGAAAGGAAGGAGAGTGTGTGAGGAAGAGGAAGGCTAGAGAGGAAGGAGAGTGTGTGAGGAAGAGGAGAACTAGAGAGGAGGGAGAGTGTGACGTGCTCAAGCGATCTCCTCCTCCCTCCATCAGTCCTCCTCTCTCAGTCAGTCCTCCATCAGTCCTCCTTCTCTCCATCAGTCCTCCTCCCTCCATCAATCCTCCTCCTTCTGTCTGTCAGTCCTCCTTCTCTCCATCAGTCCTCCTCCCTCCATCAATCCTCCTCCTTCTGTCTGTCAGTCCTCCATCAGTCCTCCTCCCTCCATCAATCCTCCTCCTTCTGTCAGTCCTCCTCCCTCCATCAGTCCTCCTCCTCTCCATCAGTCCTCCGTCTCTCTCTGTCAGTCAGTCCTCCTCCTTCTGTCCATCAGTCCTCCTCCCTCCATCAGTCCTCCGTCAGTGATTCCTCCTCCCTCCATCAGTCCCCCTCCCTCCCTCCCTCAGTCCTCTGTCAGTCAGTCCTCCTCCCTCCGTCAGTCCTCCTCCCTCCCTCCCTCAGTCCTCTGTCAGTCAGTCCTCCTCCCTCCGTCAGTCCGGCGGCCCTTTCAGCTCTCTTCCAGAGTGGTATCGACTGCAGCGGTTCGATGTCGGCTATTTCCATTTTCTCCTGCAGGGAACAACGACGAGGAGACAAAGACACAGAAAGTGGATTTCACTTTTAACAACAGCCGAGGCTGCAACCAGCAGCACATCAGTCACTCTGACACTCTGCAGCCCCTCACTCTCCCAATGTGTGTGTGTGTGTGTGTGTGTGTGTGTGTGTGGCTTCTTTTTATACACACATGAAACAGCATTCAACACACATACAGACACACACCTCAAAAAGAGGCCCAAAGCTCTGCAGTGCCGTCTGTACTTTGTTCCCAGGAGGAGCCCAGATTGGAGGAGGGAATAAACAAAGACAGGTACAGAGGTCCATCTTCACCTAACACACACACGCACACACACACACACACACACACACACACGCGCGCGCACACACACACGCACGCACACACGCACACACACACCTCTGAGCTCAGCTGTGTGGAATGAGGCCACTTTGAAGTACTTAAAAACGTCCTCCATCTCCACCACTCTGCTCCCTGAGGGTTGTCTACTATGGCAACAAACACACACACACACACACACACACACGCGCGCACACACACACACACACACGTATGACACAAAGAGTAGCGTCAGTGGCGTGACCACAGAGCTGAGATCATTCTGCTCTGATCGTACGACATGTGACAAGAAAACAAACAATATCCAACTTCATTTTCAGCAGCGTGATCGTAAACATGTGGAGGACTGAAGAGACAGGATTCAATGGTGGAAAATACAGGGAGGAAGAGGAGGAGGAGATGGAGGAGGAGAAAAGGATGAAGAATGTAAAAAAGAAGACAGCAAAGAAAAAGACGACAAAGAAAAAGACGAAAAAGGCGCAGAAGACGACGACGACGACGAAGAAAAAGAAGGTGAAGACGACGAAGACAACGAAGAAGAAGAGCAAAATGAAGTAGAGGAGGACAAACAAGTCGATGACAACAAAGACGACGACGAAGTAGTTCAAGGAAAGGATTGAGGTTTTATTTGAGCGATTTCAAAAAAATCGCACGAGTTTTGCAAAACTACAAACTCACGTGAATATTTATAAATTATTTCATGCATTAAAATCATTGTAGGAGAACCTGACATGAAAATAAATGTCTCAGGTTAAGAGGAAGACCTTTTTTTTTTTTTTTCGCCATTACTGAAAGAATCTGATTCTAAAAAAAGTTGTAATTTTTTTCACGTCATGAAGAATTTTTGTAATTTTTTTTTTTTTTTTTTTTTTTTGCCAATTAGCAAATTTCATACCGACCAACGGGCTTCGTCAGGACAGCTGACTGTTGCTGGACTCCAACACGTGATCGCTAACGTCGCTAACCACCCGTCCGCCCAGCCGGTCTCCTTCAGCTTTCAGGATCTCTCTTCCGGGATCCCGCGTCACCCCGAAGACCCCCCGCGCGCCCATTCCTTCCTAACAAGCAGACAGAGGTCGATACCACATCCTCTAATTCTAGCCCGGAGGCGCTCACCGCACCCGACCCTTAAATCTAATTCTGCCCCCGGCTTCTTCCACTTCTTCTTCTTTTTATTTTATTTTGGAGCCCCCCCCCTCCTTTCCCCATCTGTCGGAGCAAACCGCTCTCCGTTTCACAGGTAATCTCTCCCGTGTCGACTTAATGGGTTCAGGCTCCGTAATAGAGGTCATTTAGTGCCGGCGAACAGAAGTGGGGCTTACCGACACTCATGTTACGTTTTAGCTGCAATTTGGGGATATTTACGCTTTTCCTTCAATCCGTGAACCCCCCATGGAAACCCCCTTCCAAAAAAAAAAAAAACAACAACAACAACAAAACAAAAACCAACCCCTGGAGCAGCACTCAAACAGCCCCCGGAGACGGCAGATTTACGGGATCATCTTCTAGTGTGTGTGTGTGTGTGTGTGTGTGTGTGTGTGTGTGTGTGTGTGTGTGTGTGCGTGCGAGCGGTTTGTGGACTGGATTGGTTTGGTTAGGCGGAGAGGATTTGCACAGCAGCAAAGCTTCAGCTCCTTTAAGGTCTCCTGATTTCTCTCCTCCTCTTTTCAACTGGGGACGGGGAAGTAATTAACAGCTACTTAAATTCCCTTGATGGATTTTGTGGACTAAGAGGGGACGGGGGCAGTTTTCTCCCCTCAGAAGCTTTAATGCTTCACCATTTGCAGAAAGTAATTTGGTGCCGGAGAATTTTTTTTTTCACATTTTTTTTTTTTTTTTAAGAATCTATTTCCTGATGCAGCATTATTCAGTAATGAAGCAGAATAATACAAGAAGCTGCTAATGCATTATGAAAACCTCTTTGCATTTATGTGTCTGCTATTGATTGCATCAAAATTTCACTCCAGCTCCCTCCTCCTCCTCCTCCTCCTCTTCCTCCTCCCAGAGTGCTTCAGTACCGAGTTGCCTTAAAAAGCCTCCAGGTCAGATTTTGTCCTTCACCATCAGTTTGGAGCAGGAAGTGACCATATTTGGACGAGCCGGGGGGAAGCGCGAGCAGATATCTGATTGGAAACCTGACGATACTACGTCCCGCCCATCGATAGCTGTGACGTGACTGCACCACAGGCCTGTCAATCAAACAGACACGCCCCCCCCCCCTCCATCCCTCTCCCAAACACATCTTTTTGAAGCTTATTTTCTAATTAATGACGGGATTATTTTCAGATTGGCTGCCAGAAAATTTATAAGAAGGAGCGACTTTAGCTAACAACACCGAGATAACTCGTGAAATTGTATTATTGACATGGAATTTCATGAGAGAAGTTGAATGGGAGTCGGAGGCTTTTTCGGAGCCAACCTCTAGTGGCTCTTGGTGGTATTTCAGTTTAAGACACCGTATCGACCTCATTTTTCGAACCCGGAAGCTACGAAGACTTCGTTGTGGTTTCAACGAGCCTTTAATCAGTCCCTCCAGGAAATCTCAAAAAATATTTGCGGGAGCGTGGAATTTAAAAAAATTCCAGGGATTTTTATGCAAAAAATGTCATCAGCAGAAGCTGTGCTGAAACTATTACGGCACAGTAACGTAAAATGTGATTATTATCATCAGAGTAAGTGATTACAAATGTATTCCTTTAATCAGGTAGTGCTTAAAAAAATAAAAATTAAAAAATGTCTCGACTTAATTTTTTTTCCAATTCCTGCCGAAAAACTCACTTAAAATGCCGCAAATTACGTCGCAATTTTTTGTGAAAATCTGCTGCTGCAAAAAAAAATCACACATTTTTGATCGCGACCATCACAAAAGAACTCGAACATTCGTCTTTAAGTCGTTTCCTCTCTAAGCTGCTGAAACTCTTGACGGTCCACAATCCTGTTACAAACCTAAATCAATTCTCAACACGTTTTAATGATTCACACCACCATCACCTTCCTGTTGACGTGTCCCCCGCTCGACAACAGGAAACCAATAAAGTCTTCATTACTGGACTTTTTTTTTTTTTAAACAAGTCAATCACATGTTGCCCCCCCCCCTCCCCCCCGATGGGGTGCATCGGCTTCCTCTTCACACCCCCCCCCCCTCTGCTAACGTCCGTGTCATGTGTGTCACGCCTGCCAGATCAGATGTCCCCGTGTCCTGCGTGGATATCAAACCAGACAATGGACCTCCTGCTGCACGCAGGCAGGGAGGACGACCGCTACCCGAGAAAGCCTTCATTTCCCTTCTCGGGCTAATCCTCCGTCCCAGGAGAGACGAGCGGCGGGCTAATGAATACGGAGTGCGAGTCTGTGAGCTACACGGCCATCAGACACACACACACACACACACACACACACATACTGTACATATACACACACACACACACACACACACTTTGCATAAATGCATCAACACACTGTACACTCACAGCGTTTTGTTCACTCGGCTGTTGGTCAGCAGTTTACATATTCAATGCAATGAAAGAGGAAACGCTCGACTGCAAACACACAAACAAACACACGTGCGCGCGCGCACACACACACACACACACGCACGCTTCATTGGCCGTGTAAAACGTGTCCAAGACGGGATCAGTGGTTACACAAGTCTTATTTTGAAAGAGTGCCATTATGGAACAAACATGACCTACTTTCCACACAGGTGAGTGTGTGAGTGAGTGTGTGAGTGTGTGTGTGTGTGTGTGTGTGTGTGTGAGTAAGTTGCATAACCATGGCAATGAAATATTTACTGTCCATCAACCTGAGCTCACCGTCACGCTTCAGCCAGGAGCTCAAACACACCGATTCATTTTTTTTTTCACTTAAATTAAATCCATAAACTGCTTCAGAGCATTGGGATTATTAACTTATTATGAAGCTTATTAAATTGACTGAAGATGATCTAAAACACATATGTAAAGCTTTAGATATAAAATGAACAAAGTCTGTCTTGCATGAAAAAAAAACAATCAGATTTTGGGATCAGACTCTGGAAATGGTCAACAGAGACCCTTGAAATGTTTCAGAAAGTCGACGGCGATGAAGCGACGAGCCCGCCGAGACGTTCACGTTTCAAGAGGGGGCGGAGCTTCACTGTCCGAGACCGAAGAAGGCGCGTCAGGTCGGGAGACATCAGGTGGATTTCTTTGACGTTGGCGGTGGTTGTGTCACCGTTAATACGTCCCCCAGAGTCAGACTGTCAACACCGAGTTCCACTGGGACCTTCTGAGACGTCCAAGGGTTGTTAGTGATGTTAGCAGTCTGTTCAATTTTGTTAGCTGGTTGTTAACTTGAGTAGTCGATAACTGTTTTTTTAGTTTTAGCTAAAGTAGATAAAATGACCTGTAGCAAATTCACTTCGCTGCCAGAATGAATAGTTTTGATGAATAAACGACACAAAATGTTAAATAACCCCCATGAATATTTCCCATTTTTGTGTTGTTTGTTTGTTACGTCCCCGGTGTGTAAAGACTTTGAAAAGGTTCAAAAGAAACTGGGCGATTGGCTGCCACGTGTTATTTGGGCAGCTGTGTCCTTGTTTCTTTCTTCTTTTTATTCCTTTTTCCAACTGTTTTTCCTTTTTTTTTTTTCTCCTATTACTGCAGTATATATAATGTTTTATTGACAAAACAGAAAACAGAACTTCTCTGCGGCTTAAATATTAGAACTTGGAATAAAACAAATGGTACAGCTAAGAAATATTTAAAGAATGTTAGAAAAACAAATGTATTAAAAAAAAAAAAAAAAAAAGTAGGGCAAGGAGAAGAGTTGTGTGCGTGCCCACTGATAATGAGTGCGTAATGAGGCTGAACGAATACGGTATTTGTTCCATCTGGTCAGTTTTCCTTCCTTCATGTGTCCTATTTCAACATGAATTCCAACAAAAGACATCAGAAGCAGCCAAAACACGACCGAGAACAGATTTTCCATTTAAATGTGTTGATTCGCGAACATTTATCCCGCGGTGATGACGGATTCCCCGACATGTCACCACTCCTCCCTTTCTGCTTTTAGCGCAACACTCTGTATTTATCTATCACTGTATTTATCCTGTAAAGCTGCCGTCTCACATGCTGTCTGATGATATCATGGTGTTAGCTGTAATGTGAGGTGGCAAGAAAAAAAAAAAAAAAAGTAAAAAAAAAAAAAAAAAAAAAAAAGGAGTCTTGATTCTGTGAAAGTGAGGGCTGACACCTCGACAGCTACCTGTCCGGCCACAAGCCTGTAATCTGCCTCCATCAGGTGTCTGATGGCTCCGGATACAAATACCTACCATTACTGAGAGGTCGCCGGGGGGACGATTGAAGAGAGAGACACACACACACACACACTAACACACACACTAACACATAAAGACACAAAAATATCACCTCTTCAACTGGTAATAACAAACAAATGTTCTGAAAATAGAAGAGATAACTCCCACTTAAAGCCAACAGACATTATAGATCTGGTGAGGTGTAAAAGGCCTTGGTGATGCTTTCAGGCCTTAATGGAAGTGCTGTGTGTGTGTGTGTGTGTGTGTGTGTGTATGTGTGTGTGTCCAGGGCCATCTCAGGCTGAGAGACAGGTGCTTCCCGACCGCCCCTCCCCCCTGGATCAATAGCCCTCGCTCCAGGTTTTAATTAGCTAATCAGTGGAACATGGGCTTTTAAGCGAGGTGGGAGGACGAGGCTGAAACCTGCCGTCGATACCGATTAAAACAGCTGCTTTAAAATGAGGCCGCCATCGACTCACAGCAGCTCCACTCTACGGCACTCAGAGCAGCTTAATGCAGTAATGAAACTCAATGATAAAAAAAAAAAAAAAAAAAAAAAAAAAGGATGGACACAAACCTGTGGACGTTCAACAACACCTCGTTAGTTAACGGTTCAGGATGGTTAATACATCTGCTGTTATAAAGGCAGAATCTTTTTTTTTTTTTTTTATATATATAATTTATATAAAATATATTTTTTATAATTTTGTTTTTATAAATATTTATTCTGTTATTCTACAGCACGGAGAAATATTATGAGTTTTGTCCGTCGAGAAGAATCTGCTGTTTTTAAATGATGCCACAAATCTTTCTCCGTACGTCAGTGTTTTACTGCAGGGCTCTCCGACCTTTTTGTTCAGGAACATTCATTCACATAGCTGAGCTCCACCCAAACCAGCTGAATCAGCTTCCTTTATGTGAACAAGAACAAAGTGATACCCAACGCACACGTTTTGTATCACAACAGCTTAAATTCAACAGCTCGTGCACACTTTTTTTCTGCAAGTTTCATAGTTGATCAGTAGATGCACCGTCTTTGTTCCTACGTTTCAACACGTGCTGCTATTGAAGCTTCGCCAACTCCGAGACAGGACGTAGCTGGAGCTTTCAAAATAAAAGCTTCCGATGCTGCGCATCGAGCGGCACGTTTCATTGTTATTTCCAGTTCCCCTTATACTGTTTAGTGGCGGCTGGCAGAGAGCTTTCAGGTGATTTACCGCCACCTTCTGACGGGAGTAGCGCACTACAACCAGGCACAGGTAAAATGAGGAAATCAGATAAAACGGTAGTCGCATATACTAATCGATTTTTTTAAAAATATTTTAATGAGTACGCGAATATTCAAAAATCATGACTTATCTCTAGGTCGTACCAAGTTTTGGTCCTTTGGTTCGGACTCAACAAGGTCGGTGTGAAAACGGCCTTATTCAAGTCAGCCCGAGCACCATCTGTTAAACTTCGTGTTGACGTTAGCTTCCATCAAGTTGACACGAGTTATGTCTACAGTCGTGTAGAAACAGCCGGTCGGGTTTCCAACAACAATGTTCACACAGAACAATAAAAAAAACGCGGCCGAACGCGGGGAGGACGTGTGCTGGTTCAGGAAACAAAAAGACAAAAACCGCACCCTGAGAACGGCGGCTGCTGCTGCTGCACTTGTCACATGCTGTAAATACCAGAAGGATTAAGATGGAGCGACACACTGCCAAGAGACGGGCCGAGTATTCAACAGCCACCGTACACTGTTTACTGTGTGTGTGTGTGTGTGTGTGTGTGTGTGTGTGTGTTAGAGTTCAGGGTGGGGATGATTGTGTGTGTGTGTTAGGGTGACATGTTTGCTCTACGTGTGTGTGTGCGTCAGAAACCCTAATTTATGAGCAGCAGACATTCTGTGTGCAGCTTTGTGCCGGGTATTTGTATATGCATATGGCCTCTGTGTGTGTGTGTGTGTGTGTGTGTGTGTGTGTTTACCTTGAGCTCAGACCTGGAGGTGGTGTCTGAGTGTGGGTGACAGCATACCGGTGGTTTTGCAGAGCCGTCACCTGTGGTCACCAGTCAACTCTTCCAGGACAGCGCAGGGATGAAAAAGACACTCACTGCAGGGCGACAGGAGGAGGAGGAGGAGGAGGAGGAGGAAGAAGAGGGGGTTATTTAAAAAGAGCCTCTAAAATAGGAACTGTATTTCACAGCCGATGCAAACGCAAAGTTTAAGGAAAGAACAACGAATTTGAACCAGATTAAGACTCGGCTACCTGTGCGACGCCGTCCGCTCCGTTTCAACACCAAACCACCGAGTGTCTCTGGGACAACTCCCCTCGCAGCCGCCCCGCGGCCTGTAATTACCACTTTTAAGTTGGATTTAGCTCCAGCGTGATGATACGGCACGCAGTTAAGAAAAACACAACTGATGCAACCCGGAGCAACTGTTTAGTCTCTGCGTTCCCACCGCAGGAAAACAGGCTGAGAGCAACTCGACTTCCACACACTTCTCCGTGTGGCTCCCGCAACATACGTGTTTGTGTGCAGCGTTATTTTTACAGCCTAAATAATAGCCTGACATAACAATAAAACAACATGTCAGTCTAGTCTGACTTTTTTTTTTTTTTTTTTAATTCAGTGTACTGATGAGTTGATTTCAATTTTCAAGCTGTTTTTATAGATCATTTTATAACCACGACAAATAAAGACATAAAATAGACGCTTTGGGGAAACACGTGCTTCGACACAGATATGAAAAAGATGTGCATAAGTGACATATGTTGTAAAATGTACACTGGTTGTAAATGTTTTCTTACTTGCAGGATCGCGGCCTTTCAGAAATGTATCCGCATTTGTTAAATGAACGAATCATTTGCGTACGAAAGGAATAACAATCACGTCGGAAAATATAGGCCACACAACAGTGGCAAGAATGAAATAATAAACGTTGATAATAAAACAGACGGCGCATGTCGTTTAGTCACAAAGCAGAAATGATCAAACGGGGGGAAAAAAATAAGAAAAACTTGAAACAACAGCAGCTCTGCACTGACCGTTGAGGAAGACAGATTTTCATTAAAAACAAGTTATATAATGGGTTATGCTGCATTTAGTCCAACATATTCAACTTTTTTTCCCCATTGTGTTTATTTCATTTGATGTATTTTTATACATTTAACTACATACTGATTTATGTCGGTTGTTTTTTTTTTTTTTTTTAAAAGGTGGACAGGATCTTTAGGGGGAAATAACAGGTCAACAGCGTTAAACCTACAGAATAATTTGAGGTGCAGCTCCCCCCCCCCCCCCACCCTTCCTCCTTCCCCAACAAGCGAACACGACCTGGTTGATCACAGGGATCCTCTCGCTTAATACGACTCCTGCAGTGCCTGTTCGGCAGTATGATTGGCTGGCTTGTGGTGTTGCTCCGTAGCTTGTTCAAGAACAGCTCGCTGCAGATAAAAAGGTGAAGACCCGCTCGACCCCGTCCGTTTCAACGCTCCCTGGCCCCGCCCACGCTGTTTTACAGGGCGGCGGTTGCCGTTTGATTAAAGTTAATCCATATTAAAGTGCTTCCAAAACGCACCAAATTCGACAGCGCACGTCCTCGGGTCCCCGACAATACAGCCGGCCAGTTTGAAGCAGGTGAAACGAACGGTTATCGGAATATGCAAAAGGTCAAACACACAGGCGGCCTCGTTGGCAATACCGTCATCCTCTCCTCGCTGATGAAAAGCTGATTTTCTTTTTCTCTTACTGGGAAACAGTTCGCAGAGGTGTTTGTCTATCGTCGTGTTTTTTTGTTGTTGTCAGATAAACCAGGTCTGCTGGGTTTTGTTCCTTTTGATGGGCTTTACGTGGAATTCAAAAATTAGCATTGTCTTGAGGTCGTTTGTGGTCACCTCGCGAGAGAATTTTCCCCATAACACTTCTAACCGGAATTTGAGTTTTGGATCCTAAAAGCCACAATTAACTCTTTTTCTGAATCAAAATATCCCTAGAATATAAACGAAAAGGAATAAACTTATTTTTCTCTATTTATTTATAGCTGTGGAGTACAGCTCCTCCACCATCCTTCAGCGCACCCCTGCTTCCCGCGGCCTTGGCCGAGATGAATAATGTTTTTTAAGGCACTGCCAAAACTAGGCTGTAAATTTGTGAATTCAAGGTAGATGTTTTGCTCCAACATTAGGCTGTTACTCTCGCACACTAAATAAACAGGGAATACAGTGAAATTGCTGACATTGCCAAATGTCTCCTGATGCCGACGTGTTTTTTTTTTTTTTTTTTTTTTACTGTTACGACATCAGTGTGAGGTCATCAGTGCATCAGCTGCCGAGAGGTTTTCCCTGCGTAACGTCATCACTGTCCAATGATCAAAGTACAGGTGGAGACCCTTTGGAGGGCCGAGATTTATTACATCCTTTAAATCAAACCAGACGGTGTCGCCGAGAGGTTTGACAGAGAAAAAAAAAAAAAAAAAAAAAAAACACTCTTAAAAAGAAAAAGCGATTTCCCGGCTTGACTGTCTGGCTTGAGTTTGAAATATTTTAGAGGTTAAATATGAAAGAAAAATGGACTTAAAATCATGTGAGCTCTGTTGAACTGTTCCTGATAGGAGAGAGTACCACCATTTACATTTTGCATATACTGTAAAGTGAAACCTAAAAAAACCCCTAAAAAAAACCCATGAAAACAATAAATTCTCATTTCCGTCACTATACGCTACAGACGTTCACGTCGTCCACCTGCCGCGGTGCACGAGAGGCGCGTCGCTGCTTTTCGCAAAACCTCGCCTGCTTTCACGAGGTGCGATTTGCTTTGGCCCTGAAAATTCAATATTCTTTCAAAAGAGACACACGTCGGGGTGATGGGCAAAAAAAATAAATAACACAAAAGTGTCCATTTTCAATGGGGGGGGGGGGGGGGGGCAGAGGAGGGGGGAGGAGGAGGAGGAAGAGGAGGACGAAAAGGAGGAGGGTCGTTCCAACGCTTCAATATGATGACACCGGGCCGGCCGAGGCCATTATCAGCCGTGTACACTTCTACCAACACAGACAGACAGAGACAGCAGCAGCAGCGCCTCCCTCCCTCCCCCCCCGCCTCTCTCTCCCCCCTCCCACTTTAATAAAAGGGGCCCTCTTCTGTGGTCTGATTAGAAATATCATTTCCTGACGCCCGTCTTTCTCCTTCTATTAAATTGGTCGGGGATAGACTGTATATAATAAGCTGCGGGGAAGAGAGGACTGTAGAATAACTGAGGTGATAGACGGGGAAGGGCCGCACTTGCTGCTGCTGCCTCAGAGAGCAGACAGACAGACAGACAGACACACACACACACACACACACACACACACACACACACACACACACACACACACACACACGACGTCGTGCGCTTGCTAAAACCTGGCGTGGCGCGGGCGCTTTAATCTAAATCGTCTGCCTCTGCTTTGATTTGCTTCCATGAGTTTAATCTCCTGCCTCTTCAGCCTGTCCCTCAAAGGAAGCATAAATAAAACAGCGCACGCACACACACACACACACACACACACACACACACACACACACACACACACACACACACACACACACACACACACACACCTGCAGGTTACCCACACAACAAACCCGATCGCCATCATTAGCTGCGACGTCTTCAGGTGTAAATCACAACGTTATTCACGTGTTGCCGGGATGCAAAATGTATTCCAGAGATTTATTTCACTGTGATTATGACTTTCAATTAGCATCACCATCGTTATTCATGAGGCTAATTAGCACGTCCGTCTTCACATGTTTGTTAGCGTCACTGCCACAGCAACTGGATAACGATTACTATTATTAAGTGATTCATCTGTGTGTGTGTGTGTGTGTGTGTGTGTGTGTGTGTGTGTGTGTGTGTGTGTGTGTGTGTGCGTGTGTCATCGCGAGGAGAATTAGTCGTATTTGGACTGAAACAGACACTCCTCCTTCGCTGAGTGAGGGAGATGGCCTGATAAGTGGGGAAGTAATAAATAGCCTGATCCCGCTGTGAACAGCATGCAGACACACACACACACACAGACACACACACACACACACACAGACACAGACACACACACACACACAGACACACACAGACTCTCTCGCTTTCTCTCTCTCTCTCTCGCCCCTGTGGCCAAAAAGGCATCTGCTGCTCCTGCTGATGTCATCTGGAGATAATAACCGGGCCCAGTGTGGCAGCGGGCCACAGCCAGCGCCTCGGACCCCCTCCACGCCGCGTGGGCTTACTACGATCTGGCAGCCCACAGCTGGGGTGTGTGTGTGTGTGTGTGTGTGTGTGTGTGGGTGGGTGGGTGTGATGAATGTGAGGGGAAGGTGGGGGGGGGGGGGAGTGTTGCGTTGGACACGTGTACTGCAACCAACGGTGAACGGTCGACGAGTCACTCGGGGCGTGTTGGGAGGTGTGGAACGGATGCTCGGTGGTTCGGTGACTGCAGAGCTGAGACGGCAGCAGCGCCTGCCGTGTGAAATATGTGTATACCGCAGGCTTTTGCAGTTTTTTTTTATTACATTCTCGAATTTAACAACAGCTTTGTTAGCCTGAAATGACCACGCCCGAACTCACAGTGCGAATATGTGGATGTGTGCAGTCTCCACTGGGGGTCGTTGGAGCACCCTGACGGGCGTAGACCTCCGGTTCGTTCTGGAACCGCTGGAACAGCCTTTAAACCGTTTGCCACTGACCACCATGTCAACACGACCGGCACCAGAACACCACCGGAGACGTCGCTACGTTTCTATTTCTACATTTAGAAATAAAAGCATCGGATTTCATCACACTTATTGGTCAGCCGAGAGAACATTCACGCAAACAAAGTTTTCACAATCGTAGACTGTGTGGAAAAGTTGGACGTAGCTTCCGGGGTCTAATAAAACGAGGACGATGATCGAGTTCTTTTGTGATGGTTGCGATCAAAAATGTTTGATTTTTGTCGCAGACTTTCTCAAAAATTGCGATGTAAAGGAGTTATTATGTTGTCCTTCACTTACGTCGCTCTTTCTTATTCGTTTTCTGGCGGTCCATCTGAAAATAAGCCCGTCATTTATTACCCCCAGCTGGTCCACATATGGTCACTTTCGGCACCAAAAAAAACGAGATGCCGACGGCCGAAACCCGACCAATGAGTGACCCCACTGTTTCCGTTTGGTTACAACCAATGCAGAATATCATAATAATAACAACACGTCACAATATATGCACTACTCATTCAATAGTAATTTTCCCAAAGGTGTGATCAATATATAAAACTTCTACAGTCATATATTAAATTCTGCCTCTTTTTTCCACCAATCAAAGAGTAAATGCTGATAAAATGTTCTCTTTGCTGAAAATACCTTTTTTTTTTGTACAAACTATACAATAATTTCCTACAGCAGTTCGATATTAATCCCCTTTTTAAGGAATAAAAAAAAGTCCCACACAATCTCCAACAAGGAGAACTTCTTCTACTTCTGGGCAGCTCGTCTAAAAAGCATTACGTTCAATGCAGATACAACGCTCTATAACTCCTTTTTTCTTGCAATGAAAAAAGAAGACTGCGGTATTCCACTAGCCATAATGTTGTCCTCTACATTTACAAGCTCTAAACATCACAACAATGTGACTATAAACATTACAGCTGAAACCTGAAAACAAGCCGATCTTAAAGCAGCCTCATTTTTTATTGGCAATAAGCTGGAAAAGATCATTCTCTCTCCCAGAGTCTTACACTCGGCCTCTACGAACTCTTCGTGAATGCCACATTAGCATCCTATCCAGATTTAATAAACACCAAGACACATTCAGATAAGAGATGATATTAATAAAAACGTTCCTGCCAATGAAACTCTCTGTAAAGATAATCTACAACAATCAAATCAATGATGTACTGAATAAAATAAATATTCATTATTTTACCAAGACTTTATGTGCTGATTATACAAGGCATTGTTTGATTTAATTTATATATTATACATAGACTCTAAGCCACATCGTATCTACCCAACATACTCATACCTAAAGAATGAAGCCGTGCTCTTATGCTTGTGCTACTGTATGACTTATTTCCTTCAGTATATCTAGAAAACTTCAAAAGCTCTCATAATCCCAAAAGATATTTCTTAATTGTTGGATCAATTCTGTTAAAACATTCTGTGTTGAATGTTAGACTCTTTCGCTCTCACTTTTCTGCTCACATGACAGATCGCGGGTTAATTTCACACAGTGTGCAGAAATTTGCCAGGTATGCAATTTATTTAAAAAAAAAAAAATTCATAAACTAAAAGTGTTGCACTCATGTACGACCCCTTTTTCAAAAAAAAAATTGGCACGCTGCGTAAAATATGAATAAAAAGAGAATTTGATGATCGCAAACCTACATTTGTGGATGTAGCGATGCAGACGATGGTTTTCCGAAGCGTTCCTGAGCCCATGCAGTGATTTCCACGACAGAATTGTACTGGACAGAACTGTTTTTAATGCAGTGCTGCCTGAGGGCCCGAAGATCACCACCATCCAATAATGGTTTTCAGCCTTGCCCCTTGCGTTCAGAGATTTCTCAAGATTCTCTGAATCTTTTAATGACATTATGAACCGTAGATGATGGAATCCGCAAATTCGTTGTAATTATATGTTGAGGAACATTATTTTTTGATTGTTGCACTATTTTCCAACGCAGTCTTTCACAGTGATGAACCTCTCCCCATCTTCACTGCTGAGACTCTGCCTCTCTGAGATGCTCTTTTTAGACCCAATCATGTTACTGATCTGTTGCCAGGTGACCTAATTAGTTGTAAGATGTTCCACCAGGTGTTATTATTATTTTTTTTTTTTTAGCTTTACACAACTTTTCCAGTCTTTTGTTGACCCTGTTGCGACTTTTTGGAGACGTGTTGCTGCCATCAAACTCAGAATTAGCACATATTTTTCATAAAACAACAAGATTTCTCCGTTTTAACATTTGATATTTTGTCTTTGGTCTATTTTCAGTTAAATATGGGTTTGTGTGATTCGTAAATCATCACATTGTTTTTATTTACATTTTACAAAGTGTCCCAATGTTTTTTGAAACACGGTTATATTTTCAATCCACATGAATATCTTTTTTTTTTTTTTTTTTCAAAACTGGGGCGGCATATTCAGCCTGTATCTTTTGAAACAGATATAATTTAACCTGTTAAAATCCAGTCATCCAATCTTCCCATGCTTTTTCAACTGTAGCTTAATAAAATCATCTTATTCCACACTGTTAACCATTTTATTTGTATTATTCCTGTATATTTTTTTTTTTTTTTTTTTTTTTAAATCGGCATCTAAAGCTGTATGATCCATTAAATACTTCACACAGCGTTGAATAAAATACCCTGATGACCAAATGTATAGAAATGACTATATTCTTTTGAAATGGATATATTTTAATTGTTTTGTGCATCATTTTATAAAAATTTCAAGATGGCATAGATATTTTTGGGGGAAAATTAGGGATTTCTGTAAGAATATTAAATGAAGTTGTGATTTTGAATGCTGTTTATGTGTCAGACTACTTCTCTTTTTTTATATTCCTCTGCAGTACAGCACACATACACACACAAAATAATGAGCACACACACTGAACTTCAAAAAGCCAGACGTGCACTAAAGCACACACACACACACACACACAAGCTAGACGCAAGAAAAAAAGAAAAAAAAACTCCAGTAGGTGTGTTATGTTCATAAAGATCATAATATACAGCAGCCACAGACACAAAACTCCCACTGACGTTACGTTACCACAAGGTCGGCCACTCTCGCCATAATTCACAGTCTTCTGTGGGTTCGTAAATCTATGCGTGCACACAATGAAGGCGAGCTAAGAGTGCGGTATCTGCTCGCCGCCCTGATGTGCTGAAAGGGGCTGAAACAGGAGAACAGAACAGAGGAATTGAGTTACTTTGGACAGGATGGCTCCCCTTCCCGCTGCCCACCTAAACTGCGCTCCATTATAGAAGCTATTAAAGGAGCTAAGAGGCGTCAATCTGCCCATTTGGACAGCAGCGAGTGGGTGGACTACTAAGTGGCTGCCTGGGTGACCTCTCCTATTGTCTTCCTCTGTTCCTCTCCGACTGACACTCTCAACCTTTCGCCTGCTAGGTTCTTTTTATTTTTCCTCTGCGGTTTCTTCTTTTCATTGTTATTTATGTTCTTAATTGCCCGCATCTTTATTTCCTAAATGCTTCAAACTGCCCCCTTCACTTCTGCCTCTATCTTTCACCTCCTATCTCTGGCTGTCGGTATTATTATTTTACCTCATATTGCCTCTCTCCGTGCCTGTCTCTTTCTCCTCTCAGACAGGCCTGTCTGCTGTCTGTGAGTATATCAAACAAACCCTCTCAGCTGCCTGCGTCTGTGGAGGCGAAGGAAGCCTTGAAGACGAAGAAATCAAATTGTCTGCTAGTGTCTAATTCCCCCCGACATCCACTTCAGCCTGGCTGTCTTTACCCGCATCCTGGAGGGAGGAGAGGGGAGGGATGGAGGAGGCGGTGAGGGAAGGAGCAGGGGTGAATGTGTGTGTGTGTGTGTGTGTGTGTGTGTGTGTGTGTGTGTGTGTGTGTGTGTGTGTGTGTGTGTGTGTGTGTGTGGAGGTGGGGGGTAGTTGGCTGGAGGCGGATTCTGGCTCCCTGTGCTTCTTGTCAGATCAACCATGGATCAACCTGAGGCTCAGACCTCACCTCAGCATGAATTTACAACACACACACGTGTATACACACACACACACACAGTTACATTTCCTCATGAGTAGGTTTGGACGGGATTAAAAACAAGGGCTCAAAGTAGAAACTACCAGATACTTCAGTAAAAAGAGCTTTGAGAGTAAAAATGTGATTGTTATTGAATCTGTAGATTAATTAAATATTAAAGGGGGGGAAATGTTAAAACATAATATATAGCGGGGAGGGCGAGATATGCCGTGTTAATATATTCAAGATTCCAAATTTGCTAGGAAGTTATCTAGGTGAGCTCAAACAACCACCAAAAACACATACAAATATCTGTGTTTAATTAGAAATGACAGATTAATATATATATTATTCCTGAACCTTTAAGAATACAATGTTAACTGGAAGGTTTGGTACATTATCTAAAGAAATAGGTTAAAACACAGATGTACAGACCGAGTGGAGTCTTTAGGTTAAATACATTAACTGCATCTGGTGCATTCACTTTGTTAGAACTTGCATGGTATGTATACTGCAGCAAATAAACAGGACTTATATACTGCAACACTGCTTTAGTATTACAACCCTGTTTCAAAAAAAAAAAGTTGAGACACTGTGTAAAATGTAAATACAAATAGAAAGCCATGATTTGGAAATCATGTAAACCCATTGAAAATAGATCAAAGTCAACATATCGAATGTTGAAACTGAGAAATGTTATTGTTCTTTTAAAAAATATAGACTCATTTTTAATTTAATGCCAGCAACACGTTTCAAAAAAGTTGGGACGGGCATGTTTACCACTGTGTTGCATCACCTCTTCTTTTAACAACACTCTGTAAACAGTTGGTAACTGAGGAGACCATTTCCAGGAGTTTCGAATGTGAAATGTCGACGAACCCTGTTCACAGACGACGGTTTGGGGAAGTGTTCCTGAGCCCATGCAGTGATTTCCACGACAGACTTGTGTCGGTTTTGAAATGCACCGCTGCACAACTTTTCTTTTCCAGTCTTTTGTCGACCCTGTTCCAACTTTTTCTTAAACGCGTTGCTGCCATCAAATTCAAAATGAGCATATATAAACCATAAAACAGAAATACTTCTCAGGTTCAACGTTTGATATGTTGTCATTGGTCTATTTTCAATTTAATATCATATTAAAGAGTGCTAAAAGATAATGTAAGGCCGTCTGTCTGAAAGTTATTGTTATTTTTCAACAGGTGATCCTCCACCAACTATTGGCTCATAAAGAAGAAATGAAGGGTTATAGAGTCAAAGCCCAGATTTGCATCCCCAAAACCACCAATTATGGAATTTTGCATGTTAAAGTGGGCACAAAATTCAGCCAGCCAATGTCAGAGACTGCAAGACAATTATGCTAAACGCCTTTAAAGAAGTTATTTATGCAATAGGAGCTTTGGATCCCAGTGGGTGTAGTTTGTTTCTCCTTAGGATATCACATTTTATTGGTATTTTTATGTCGAATAATTGATTGAAAAAGCGTAACTTCCTCGTGTTGTTGTTTAAAGTACATCACTTTTATCTGTGGCATCGTGCGAAAGAGAATCGAAGGCTCGTTTGTCCAAATATGTCAAACCGTTGTGCTGGACTCTTGTCACGTGACTGTAGATGCTCCCACGAGCTGCTCAAAGGTCTTTGAAGGCTTCAGCTCAAGCCGACCCTTAAACAGACTCGTTTACGCGACACAAAGAGACAAAGCCGCGAGATGAGGCAGCACCAGGAGCCTAACAGTCTATGGTTTACTGTGAGTAAATGACATCATTATCGGGAGGTATTGATCGTTTGGTGGGCCGGGTGACAGCAGGTCAGTTAATAGATGGTGGTTATTCCAGCCGAGGCTTCGTTTATAGACTTGGGGAGAGCTTGGGACCGACGCATTAGCGCTCCAGCGAAGATGGGCAGTAAACTACAAGAGGCGATTATTGAATGTAACATTATGTCTCATATTTATGTAAAACGCTGAAGAAATGAAAACATATCTGCCGGCATTACGGTCCTCTTTACTATCTCTGTATAAACTAGAGCGGCAATGATTCGAATATCAAGTGTTTTCATGAACAATTAAATATTTTGAGTCAATTCTTTTTTAATACGAAGAATTTTAACATTCTGATATTTTCTGTATTCTTTAGCCTGAATATATTTTGGTGGTGGCGTGATGGTTTGGACTTTGGAAAAAGAGTGCTCGGCATTTTGCACCATTTGTTTTTGGCATTTTATTGACCAAACAACAAATTGATTGAGCGAGAAAAGAATTATTAGTTGCAGCCCTGTTAATCACCACAACCTATTTGCACACACACACACACACACACACACACACACACACACACACACACAGGATTCATTCATTTATGTGCATATCATGACATATTGGTAGAAAAATTGGACTATAGACCAAATTGGACCACGAAACAGGTCGCTCCAACCAAAATTCACATTCCTCTGGTTCCTGTTGTGTTTCGTTTAAGTGGTAAACAACAATCAAAGACGGGATTTTAAACACTACAACTCTTATTATCAATGTGTCTCACTCTGAAGCGTAACGTAATTGTGATTGGCCCTGGTACAAATATTCTCTCGGGCCTCTTCCATCACAGACATGCGTTCTGCTGGGATTATAAGAACTAACTTATTTTCCATTTGCTAACAAGCTAAGAAAAAAAAACTGTCAACATCGAGTTACAGGGGCGAACAAACGATCATTTCCCAGCATGCCTTCTTCCCTGTTAACTTTTCAGAGTAAAGCAACCAAATTAAGTACGCTTCAATGAAAATTAATAATAATAAATTCTATTCAAAAAATGAAATAATTCTTAGTTATTTTACAATTAAACATGTAGTTTTGGAACATTTCAATAAAAAAGAAAAAAGAAAAAAAAAAGTGCGTTACACTGCGGTGCACCATCGAAAAATGACACCATCGGTTTACTGTAAATACTCCCATGAGGTTTAGGAACATTAACCAGACAAAAGAAACTGTCGAATATGATTATTGTATGTATTAAATGATCCAATTCTAGGAGTATTAGACTGTAATGGTCATCATCGGAAAGCCTCACTTATAAGCCGCGCTTTTTAAATAAACTTACTTAATCCCCTTTTTGCACATCTTCTGTTTTGAAAGAGGGCGACGCTGCAATTCAGATTTTTTTTTTTTTTTTTTACAATTATTCTGCAGAACTTTTGCATTGGCTGAACTTATTACTTCTTTTTTTTGTTGTTGCTCTCATTGTGCCACCTCCATCTCTGAATCGTCGTTTCTCTGACTGTGGTTTATCTGGCTCGGTGGGACCGTACGACTGTGTGTTGAGCAGTTGGGCCGTCGCCACGGTGACTCTGACTCTGGCATTGTATGCCTCGGACTCTTCTTGACCTCTGGGCACAAAGACTCCTCTCACAGCCCTCCAGCCTAGTGTGTGTGTGTGTGTGTGTGTGTGTGTGTGTGTGTGTGTGTGTGTGTGTGTGTGTGTCTGGTGACAGCCGTTCTATTGCTTCTATTATAAAATGTTTGTGATTACTTGAATTTGTGTTAATAATTGCTGAAGGGACTAAATTTTACACTGAAAAAAATGACAGAAATGTATGGAAATGCTAAAAAAATAAAAATAAATTAAAAAAATCACGCAGAGACGAGTAAAAGCTCAAACATCAACAGAAATGATCTCCAAATCACAAAATTTGGCACATCTTAAAACACCATAGCTGTTGTTTCTGAACAAGAACCGTCGCCGTTATGACAACCATTAAGGCGATAATGATATTAGGTATGTAATATTAATAATGCTTACTCACTGACACAGCAGCTACAAGCACTGACAGAGCAGCACAGGAAAACATTAGGATTATTATTATTAAAAGCTTGTTTTTAAAATCGAGAACTTTTCTTAAAAGTTACAAACTGCTTCACAAAAGAACAAAAAAAACATGAATAAAATGAAATAAATTAAAAAATACACAGTAAAGAAAGATTTTTTTTTTTTAAGTTTTAAGATGACTAATGGCTGCATTCTATTCAGGAGATCCTTCTTTCAGGCTGCTGGTACAGTGCACTCAGCTAATTAGGACATTTAATTGGACTCAGCCTTCATTAAAGGTTATAAAATATGAATTTTCACCACAATTAACATGTTCGAAGTGATTAAGGTCTGGTAGTTTACAGCTAACGGCCATTTCTGTTGTTTGTTTTTTGCTCAGCTTTCTATAACGTTTGTTGCCCTTTAGGTTTTTTTTTAATTTAATTTAATTTTTTTAATTGTAAATGCATGTCCACTGATATCTGTGCTTATATCTCCTTGTATGCGTTTTGTCCTCAGCGGCCACCGTACCTCCTTCTCACACGAATTACTGAACAATCACATATTTTGGTGTTCGTTTCTGGTCACGTTGTCATTTAACCACTCTGCTCCTAACAAAAGACACAAACATGTTACGACAGGGCTTTGTGTCACGATGAGACACGGGCACGGCTTCGGGGTTGTTGTTTTGAAGAAGAGCACGGATGAAAGGTGCCGGACTTTGTGTTGATACCGCTCGGAGAAACTGTTGACTGAGCCGAGTTCCCATGAGGGTTTTAATCCACGCTGGTACACCGAGAGTCAGGGCTGCCCTCAAGGTGAGCTCCGAGTGTGAGTGTGAGAGTGTGTGAGTATGTGTGTGTGTGTGTGTGTGAGACTCACACAAGTCTGCAGCCACTCCTGTGTGGCATGTTTCACACTGCGTCGGGTCATCAGAGGGTCAGCGCTGTGCAGAGAGACGGCTTTCCATTTCAAAACACGAATCCGCAGCATTAAATCGGAGGTTGTTTCTGCCACCGAGTGAAGTTTTACTCCAAATGTAACGTCCTGAAAATTAGCAGAAAATGATTTTGAGCACCTTTAAAAAGTGTCGAATTATTATTATAGAGCCTCAGATTTACTCTTTCTTTTTGTGAAGCTTCTTTTAGCTCATTTTACTCTCAGCGTGCCGTCACGAAGCAGGCAGCAGATATGATTAAATAACTTCTGATAATCCAGCGGTACACAGGGTATCTCTTAAGTACAAATTTCAGGTACTTGTACTTCACGTGACTATTTCCATTTAATGCAGCTTTATACTTCTACTCCACTCTACAAATCTCAGAGGAAACTACTGCACTTTGTACTTTTTATTTTTTTATTTTATATCCGACAGCTTTTTCATCCTTGTTCTGTCCGGTGAAAACCACGAATGTATCTCAAAATTTTGTGATTTTGAATTAGAACACAAACATCTCATAGTATATTAATCAAATGTACATATTCTAGTCATAAAACATTTTCTCCTTCAGAGTGTTTTTTGTGAGTGTTGCCATCAAAAGTTTTTGATTTTGTGGAGCTTTTCCCCAAAACTTGTGATGTCAGATGTCAGAAGTGACCATATTTGGACGAGCTGGGTGGAGGAGCGAGCGGATCCCGACGATACTACGTCCTGCCCACCGATATCTGTAACCTGACTGCACCACAGGCCTGTCAATCAAACAGACACGCCCCCAAAAACACATCTTTTTGAAGCTTATTTTCTAATGAATGAGGGATTATTTTCAAAAGGACCGTCAGAAAACTAATAGGAAGGACTGACTTAAGCTAAAAAATACTGAAATAACTCGTGGAAAATCATTTATTGGCTTAGAATTTTATGAGACTAGTTGAATGGGAGTCTATGGAGCCGGAGGCTTTTTGGAGTCACCCTCCAGTGGCACTCGGTGGTATTGCAGTTTAAGACACTTCTGCATCGGAGTCATTTTTCAGACCTGGAAGTTGCGTCCACTTTTATATACAGTCAATGCTGGGAACCCAAGGACACTACGCCCCGCCCACCTATACCGGAAACCTAACTGCATCCCAAGCCTGTCAATCAAAACCAGCCACGCCCCCAAACAAACCTCACTTTGAGGCCTAATATCTAATGAATGCTGGAATTATTTCCAGAAGGACCAGAACCCTGATCAGCAGGAGGGAATTTAGCTAATGACACCATGATGACTTGTGGAAAACATGTGAAGAGTCTGTTGGAGCCAGAGGTGTTTCTGAACCAGCCCCTAGTGGCCCTCAGTGGAATTGCACTTAAAGACACTTTGCCTCCATTTTTATTTACGGTCTACAATTTCTCCCTATAATTATGGCACATACCACCCACTCACTGGACCGTGAACGTTATTGTGGCTGTAGTTGGTGCTGCTGTATTTACTCTGAAAGGTGCTATCTCATACAATGACGCAGCAAAAACCCCGCAAAACTCGCACGTATTCGGAGCAGCTCACGGCGAGCCTCTCGCTCTGATTTAATGTGACATTTTTACTCTCACAATCAGTTCAAGAGGAATTTGGCAGCGAAAGACGTTTGGTATGAAAGCGCTGAACCTTAAGAGCTCTCAGAGACAACTCCTGGCAGCCGGTCTCACACTGACACACACTCGCACACACTGACGCACACACACAGCACAAACACACTCACTGTGATTTAGGGTAATTGCAAATAACAAGCCTTTTGCTCCAATGTTCAACCTCTATCAATTAAACATCAAATATTCTCCCCAACAGTTTTCGCTGCCAAACACATTCTTCATTCCTTTAATCCCAAAAGCAGAAACTCAACCCAGTTCAAATGCCAGTGGAGGGGGGGGGGGGGGGAGGGAGGGAGGGGAGACAGGCAGGGGAATCAAAGCATGTTAATCAAGCCCTACAGTGCAGTATGTGTTTATACAGAGACACTACGAGACAGAAGAAGCGAGCCAAAGACGAGCATGTAATCATTTTTCCTCCCGAACCTTCATCTCCATCTTTTTTTTTTTCCTTCCACTTCCTCCCGCCAAAGATTTCCCTCCCTCCCTCCCTCCCTCTCTCCTGTCACTGTCTATAATGCACTCTGACAACACACAAATCACTGGAGTGGTTTCCCAGCAACAGGAGGGAGGGAGGGAGGGAGGGAGGGAGGCTTTTGGAGGGTTTTTGGACCCTGATGGAGCCAAAAACGTCTTCCAGGAGAGGAAATTGATTCAGTGGAGAAGTCTTGGAAGAAAGAAAAAGAAATCTCTCAGATCCAGTCAATAATCACGACCAGATAAAAAAATAAAAAAATTTAAAAAAAAAGTGGGGAAGGAGTACGGGTGAGGGAGGGGAGGGGCGGGCTTGTTTTCTGGTACACACAGGCAGTAAAAAAAGGAGCTGGGAAACAGCCAGTGAAGCAGCACGACAGTCTGATGAGCAGAAAGCAAAATAGTCGCCCCCCGCCCCCCTTTCCTCCCCGTCTCACCCCTCTTCTCTTCCTTCTCATGTTTTCACCTCCCAACCACTCCCTCCAGCACCACATTCACTTCTCTCCGCCGCCCCCGTGTGGCCACTGACGGTCATGACAGCCCAATTCAAAAACAAAATGAATAAACGTAACTGTTGAAGATAAATAATGCAACTTTTCGGTTGTGCTTTTTGGCTGTGGCTGGTTTTTTTGTTTGTTCGTTTTTATTATTATTTGTAAATAAATGAAATTGAGCACTGTAAATGTTATTCTAGTTGCATATGGTTCGCTGGCTCAGTAAAATAAACATTTGGGGAAAAAAAATACTAGCTACTGCAATCATAAGTAATTCACCAACAGAAAAGTGTAAACTAATATATCCATTACAAGTTGTAAGGTATTAAAGTGAAACAGCAGGATCCAGTCAACAAAAAAAAAAAAATAAACAAACAAACTTGAACTGTACCTGATTAGAGCGATTAATATATATATATATTTTTTTTTTATATCAAAACCATGTTGTACCACTTCACATTAAAGCATATCTACAAATAAGGCAAAGAGATGTGGACACAATCTAATATCTCAAAACTTTCTGGCCAAATACCTCTGATATCTATTGTAGAAATGACTTACTTTCACAAAATATTTACAAAGTGAGATCTTCGATAAAAAAAAAAAAAAAAAAAAAAAAAAAAACTTAAAAAAAACATCAATAATGTGGCTATAATGACTCAGTGGGCAAAATTATTAAATTTAAGTTACAGTTCATTATTTAACTGTCCAGCTCAGTTAAATCTCAACGATGGAACATATTTTAAGACGAGCTTGTTCCGTTTCCACGGAGAGTCCATCACAAACAAATCCTGGAAACGTTTTTCTTAAAAAGAAACCTTCTGATATTTTCTTTCCTTCATAACCCGGAAGTGCTGTGATTGCCAGTTAAATATGACACAACAACGTGTAATTAAAACGTTACATTAAATGAACGTCTTCCCACATAGTTGATAAAACTTACCAACGCCTGATGAATCCTTCAGTTCTTCACAGTACGCCGTTATTATTATTATTATATATATTTTTTTTACATCTGTTGACTGGGGCGACGTTCCCGCGCTGGCGACGTCAATTTCAAACGGCGTGTTAGAAATGTTTGCCGGGCCGTACCTGCTAACTTCCGGTTTAGCCATGCGGGCAACTTTGAATGCGCCTCTTCTAGAATTCCCATCTGTCCTAAAAACCGAATGAATCAACTTCTGACGGAGAAACGAGTCGTTTCGCGGCAGGTTTTGACGTCTTATAATTTCACGCGGCCACAATTTACGTCGCCTGCAAACTGTTGAGGCCGCAACTGCTGGCGACGGCGACGCCTATGACGTAAGCACGTCGACGGGGTTCTTTTTGTAGTTACTCTGACTGGCAGAAGGGGGCGGTAGAAGCAGAGCAGAGAACCCACCTGGTTACCTTTCCGCTCAGCTCCAGTTGCCACTCCAGTCACGTGACACAGTGTGTGACGATGTCGTCAGTGTCAGGATTAAACATCCTGTAAACAACATGCTCAGTTTGTTTTTTTTCCTCCTCAAAATGTTAAATTTAACGTTTTAATATTGCTCCCTCTCGCGGTGACCCTTACCTTAAGGATTTTCTACCTTTTTTTAAAAAAAAATTTAATCATAAAATAACAGATTTTTACATCGGGCCAGCAATGACAGTTTGTCACATTCTCTATAATTTAATCTTTGCAAAAACAGCATCTGAACATCCCTCATATGTTCTACTGACTCCAGTGTTTCCAGAAAACAATACATTTGCATCCTCCTCAACCGTATATTAATAGTGTTTATCTTTTATAATTCAAATAATATCATTTACTAATGAGAGAAATCAATCAGGATTTATGTGATTATTAAAGACCAACAGCATGTTTCCTTCAGACTACAATAAGAAGGATTTCTGGACCAGTGCATGCTGGGAAGTTTCCTCATGCGCTGATCATTCCTCTTTAAATGGCATCCACTGGACTCGTTATTTCAAAACAAAAGACTCGAGGTCAGAGAAATTTGTTTTCATAAATTCTACGCGGTCTGAAAATTAAATCTAGAAATTTGACATTGAATTGACTAAATAGAAAGTTACCTAGTGTATGTAGGAGATTTCACAGTTCATATAAACACAGAAAAAAATGCATCAAATACCCTGGAAAATATTAGTAGAGTAAAAATAAGCTTCAACTTGACCAATTACCAAAAAAACAAACAAATGAATATTGTTACAGTATTATTTAGGTGGCGTGCGAGACATGTTAAGTCAATTTTCTGCAGTTGTGTTTCATCGTCGTGGAAAACAGGATTATACTGCCTGATGGATTCTTTCCAGCACATTGAAATCCATCTGAGCGTCTTCCAACAGGGTTTTAGAATCAAATTCTTCGGTCAAAACAACATTACATTACTTTCTGTCATTTGTTTTGGCCCATAATGTGAAGACGTCAGCAGAGTAATACTTCTTTTCTATTTGTCCAAATATGAATCACGTCTCCTATAAATGAAAAATTGAAAAACTTAAAATTGAGAGAAAGACAGGAGGTTCTGACAGATCCAGGAAACACAAGTCATCACAGTACGTTTTAATGTGTTTAATGTAACGTTTGTTTTAAACAAATACCTTAGAAGCGACACACGATGTAGAAAATATACACACCTTCAGTTACCCCGTTTACTCATCAGTATCACAGATACATACTCGTGTTTACGAAAATATTTTCTTGTAAAGCTTATCTCGTATATTATATATCGTATAAAAAAATTTTTTTTTTAAAAAGGCAGCGCGAGAAGGTTTTAACTCCCGTAGTTCTGACGTTCACCACAGGTCGGGCTCCACCCACACGATCTTCTTCTGCTCCTCCCAGATGACGGTGCGCAGGCTGGTGAGCAGGGAGGTCTGGTCGCACCAGGCGTCCGAGGCCACGCTGTGATACAGACACGGCAGCTTGTCCAGCAGCGGCTCCTCGCTCCCCGAGCACGCCAGCAGCTGCTCCTCCGAGCAGCCGTGGCGATTCAGCTTCGCCCTGCAAGGTGGAGAAACTTAACGGTAAGCTAACTACGTACGAATAGAAACAAAAACAATAAACAAACAGTAAACTAAGTACACACGACAGGGTGACATCCTGTTTGTTGTTGTTGTTGTTGTTGTTGTTGTTGTTGTTTGGGTTTGTCCAGACTGTGAAAATTCAACCTCACATCAGTGTATTTTAATAAATAATTGATCTTTTTTTTTTTTTTCTCAATAGATAAATGACCAGGTGTGATATATATATATATATATATATATTTTTATACCTCGTGTTTCATTAACTTCTCTTTATCTACTTTTAGGACTTGCGTTTGTATTAATTTTATGTTTTTGGTTTATATTTATGCAGAAATAATAGAAATTCTGTCGGGTTCACAAACACTGAGAGCTGATGACAGACTGGAGAGAATAAAGAGGAGCTTTCAATGTAAATTACAATTTGAAAAAAATGAAAGAGAAGCAGTTTCTTCCTTGTTGTAGTTCCTTCCAGATAAACATATAAAATGTATAACGCTATGAAAGTGGTACAAATGTGAGAATAATTAGGAACTAAACAGCAAAAGCAAACTTTTTATTGTGAAACCAAAGAAAAAAAAAAGATTACTGTAAATAACAACTGATGAATATGAAATGTAAAGTTATTGATCTTTGGACTCCTGAGTGGAAAATTCATGTTTACTTTAAGAGTAAAATATATTTGTTTCATAAGTTTTTATGGTGATTAAACTGCGTTAATGTAACATCAGTTTAATGAGTAATGTTTTGTGAGAAGAAGAAGAGGAAGAAGAGGAGAGATGACTCTACCTCAGTTTACGAGCGCTACGAGCAGACTGGCCGATGAAGATGATGATGGGGAAGATGTTGGAGCGGTGCAGCCGGCGCACGCAGTCCAGACCCAACGGCAGCACACAGTGAATCCCCTGAACGACGAGGAGGAGAACAGAAGGAAGATGGGTTAACAGTCCCAAAAAATTCAAAGCATAATCTGTTATAAACCAAAGACCATGAAAAAAAAAAATTAAGTTTGACCAGATGATGGCGCTAGAGATGAAGTTATTAAAGCTCGAATGGTTTTACAAAATGAATCTCTACCGAGACATTTTCATCTCTGGAGCTCCACCCGTCACGTAGCGAACAAACTTCGGACTATAAACCGCATCTTCATCCTAATAGCTCTATTTATTTCCTTTAAGCTGGAATCAGACATGAATTCAGACCCATTTTAACACAATTTAGTCAATAGTCTTCAGTCTGTGTTCAGTTTGTCCCTCCCGGGCTACTGTGGACAACAGTGACGTCACTGTCAGTTTGCGAACTGCCGCTGTGATTCCTTGAGTCGCCATCTTGCTGTTTTGGAGCAGGAAGTGACCATATTTGGACGAGCTGGGGGAGGAGCGAGCGGTGGATCTGACTGATGTGATTGTAAAACCGACGATACTACGTCTCGCCCACCGATAGCTGTAACCTGACTGCACCACAGGCCTGTCAATCAAACAGACATCTTTTTGAAGCTTATTTTCTAATTAATGACAGGATTATTTTCAGATGGACCGCCAGAAAACTCATAAAAAGTAGCGACTTTAGCTAACACCGAAATAACTCGTGGAAAACATTAGCAGACTTTGTATTTCATGAGAGAAGTTGAATGGGAGTCTATGGAGCCGGAAGCTTTATGGAGCCGGAAGCTTTTTGGAGCCGACCTCTAGTGGCACTCGGTGGTATTGCAGTTTAAGACACTCCCGCATCGGCCTCATTTTTCAGACCTGGAAGCTACGAACCGGTTTTATATACAGTCTGTGGGTGCAACATGGAGTGAAAGAGGAGCCCACCACGTTGACAACATGTCCTGCTGATATGAAGGGCTCAAACGAACAAAAACACGTTGATTCTTAGTTTGAGGTGATGCCAAAACATAATTATAAATATTCAGCTTTCTGACAATAGATCCTCCAAAATCTTTCCCACAGAACCTTTAACTCCTCTTGTTTTACACTACAGTTCCACTCTTGAGTCCAAAAAAAAACCTGTGATATTGTGTCGTTGAAAGGTCTGACCTTCTTCATGACTTTCTCGACACCCTGCAGGGTGAAGCAGCAGTTCCCTCCCTGCTCGCTCTCCTCCAGGATCTCGGACCTCTGCAGCTGGGCAGCGTGCTCGCTGGAACTCAGCACCTCTGAACAGCAAAACAAAAGGATCGCTCAGTACAGAAGGATATTTCCCTTCCTCCTGTGTCCACCCCCACCTCCCCCCCCGTTAATATTTCAGTCCTTTGTTGTTGTGATGATCAAACTTTCCCACCGATATCATTAAACTTGAATTTTACCTTATCGTTTCAGGGAACACTGAAACATTTACTCTCCACAGCCTGCGTAATTTTTTTTTTTTTATCACTATTTATCCACCAAGTTGATTTCCTTCCTGGTTTTTTTTTACAGCAACAGACAAACCCATAAAATATTCAATGCTGTGCAGAATGAGACTGGCTGTTTACCAAGCTAGCAAAACATCCTTCCATTACAGCATGACGTCGGAAACAGAAGAGGAGACGCACAAGCAGGCTGACCAATAAAACGGGACGCGTCGACTCGAGGAAACTGTGTTCCTTCTCCAGATTGGTCTGCGATGTCACATGTATGAAATACAAGCTTATTTCTCACCAGGCTCACAGAGCTGGAAGCCCTGCCAGCCCGCCAGCTTCTTGCCCAGGATGCGTCCCAGGACGGTGGGCAGGAGCAGCACCGGCCTGCAGATGGGTGGGAAGTGGGGCGTGACCAGGGTGTAGGGCATCAGGGTCACACAGCTTTTGGCTGCAGATGTAGCAGCTACAGGGGGGAAAAAAATATTCACACGAAGTTATCATTTACAACCCTATTCCCCCCCCCCCAAAAAAAGTTGGGACACTGTGTAAAATGTAAATAAAAACACAAGACAATGATTTATAAATCACATAAACCCATATTTAAATGAACGTAGACCAAAGTCAACATATCGAATGTTGAAACTGATAACATTTTATTGTTTTGTGAAAAATATATTCTTATTTTGAAGTTGATAGCAGCAACACGTTTTAAAAAAAAGTTGGGACAGGGTCATGTGTACCACCTTGTTGCATCACTTCTTCTTCTAACAACACTTTCTTCTTTGCGTGGTTGAATTTTAACCTGCGTTTGTGGATGCAGCGATGAACTGTGTTCACAGACGATGGTTTTCAGAAGTGTTCCTGAGCCCGTGCGGTGATTTCCACTACAGAATTGTGCCTATTTTCAATTAAATATGGGTTTATGTGATTTGCAAATCATTATTATTATTATTATTATTCATGTTTTGCATAGCCTCCCGACTTATTTGGAAATAGGGTTGTATCTAAAAAGCGTCAAACAAATGTTGAAGCAGATTAAAGGTGAATATTTTGTGTAGCGTGCCGCTGCAGGTTTTTCTACCTGACTCTGAGCTCTGGGTCTTTTCGTCCTCCACGCTGACCCACAGCGGGTTCCTGCCGTGCCGCCCAGTGCTGACGATCCTCACGGCCTTCTGTTTGTTCTGGGCCACCATGTGTCCAGCCTGGTGAGGAGCGGGAAGCATCCCGGGATAGTTAGCACGCAGAGCATTTGGATCAATGCACTCGTTGGTAGTGTTTCAGAGTATTCTTACCTTCTGAGACTTTTTTGTTTGAAAGTTCATTTCTTCAATGGATCGAATGAGAAGCCGCTGCGCCCTGTGACATCAGAGAATCTGTCAGTGCTGATTTCCCGCCTTTCCGAAATGGACTTGCATGAACCCCCCCTCCCCCTCCCGCCCGCCCCTCACCCGCCCCCCCCCCTATATGTTCACATTCCCCCTCAGTGGCACCGACCTGTAGTAGTTGGGTACGGTTCCGCTCTGCAGGTCCAGCAGCTGGCAGGGGTGGACCTGGCTGGCGTGCCACAGGTCCTCGGTGCCGGCGGGTCGGGTGTTGGCCACGTGCAGGATGTCGTTGCAGGACACCGCCAGGCTTCCAGCGGGGCCGGCGGGGAGGGACAGGTTGACCCGGACGTAGAAGGAGTCTCCGGAGGACATCTCGGTGCGCTGCAGCTGTTGCAGCAGCGCCTCGTAGTCTGAACGGGAAGAGGAGGACGCGCTGAAGTCATACTGTAGCTCCAAATCCGCGCTTCACGGTGAAGCTACATATGGAAATGAACTTAAAACTTGTATATTCAGAGTATATTCTAAGGAAAAGTAGTTTGTTTCTTACAGTTCATCAACATATTTGTACCCAAGACCTGAAAACACCCTCGAAAAACACCAAACAAGAGCACATACATGACTAATGTATACAAAAATAATCTGATGTAAGTATTTAATGTGCTGTAGAAAAGCAAAAGAAAACGGCAACGTCTATTTTACTATAATATGTCCTTGCTGTTTAACACCTGACAGCCGTCTGAGAAGACAGAGATACCTAACTCCTCTAAAGTCCCAATGAAATTAAATACGAGCTGATAATGAAGCTTTTTTCTTTCTGTCTGACGGTGATATAAACTTGAGAGATTGTTTTTTTTTTTAACCCGGTTGGATTCTTTGCACGAGCCATAACAAAGGAACTCTCATAAATGCAACAAGTTAATGAACATTATTCCCTGTTGCCACATGACAAAGTGAGGAGTTGCCTCACGTGGCATCCGGCCATCAAAATCTGCTTACTGAAGGCTTCATACCACCTGAAACCATAAACTGGTATTTCCAGCTGATGTTTAAAGCCACAGTGACGAAGAGGATCACAGCCCTGCCCTGTGTAAATGAATGTAATTTGTTTTGAATAAGAAGAAAGAAGCACACCAGTTTGTTTACATGACTGGAGAAATGTTTCAGAGGAGGATATCGAAGCTTGTTTCAGTCGGAAGGGAGGTTTTCCTTCCCTCTGTTGGAGGTTTTTCTCCCTTTAAGGGGAGTTTTTTTCCCCTCCTAGCTTACATGGGAATTGTTGAATTGTTGGGTTTCTCTGTATAATGTTGTAAAGTTCTGTTGTAAGGACTTCACTATATTAAGTGCCGTGAAATAACCTGTGTTGTGATTTGGCGCGATATAAATAAAATCGAATTGAATTGGAATCGAATTGACTAATTTATGATGAGACTAACATCTGGAAGACGTGGGACCAAACGTCCTCATGCTGTGGGACGTACCGTCTTGCCTGGGTCGGAGCGAGAGGTGACAGATCCCCGTGACCTGGCCGAGAGCCCACATGGCTTCCTCTAAGGTGGAGTCCTCCAGCACCATCCTCAGAGCCTTCTGGTTCTGCTCGTACTTCACCTACAGAGCGACAGAGTGATGAGAAACACCTTCACAGCAGGCAGCAGTAGCCGGTCTCTCTCTCACACACACACACACACACACACACACACACACACACACACACACACACACACACACACACCTCGATGATCTGAGCCCCGGGGCCGATGCCCACCGTGTGGGCAGAGCTCCCTTCGGTCACCTGGTGCACAAACACTCCGGTCTTGTTGCCCCCGACGACGGCCAGCTGGCTGAGCAGCTCCTCCCCCTGGAGGGAGATGCTGAGGACGCGGCCGTTGACGCGGATGGCTTTTGGACGAGAGCGCATGAGGAAGGGAGGAGGGGAGGTCCTCGACAGGCTGGGGACACACGAGAGAGGAGAAACTATTTAAACGGAGCAGGAAACATCTGGATTATTGTTAGGTTATTTAGCTTTTATGAAGAGGAAAAAAGTTTCTTTACACGGAAAACTTTCAATCCTTTCAGACCACATCTTCAAAATTACAGTCAGGGCAGTTTTATATTATCAGTAGTGATGACTCTGCACTCTGGTTCGAAACTAAAACTACGTCTATTAGTTTGAGGTGCTGTATCTCAGCTTTAGTTTGAGAAGAGTTACAGCTGCATTACATGAACATGGTTTTAGCCAAACTAGTGGATCCTCAGTGGTGGAAATATCATTTGTTTGGTTGGTCAGTTCATCACTTTAATAGAGAGTAAAATATTTTAACAAATACTGGATGGATTTTCGTAAACCTCGGTACAGATATTCAACCTTTAATTTATGATTATTTCACTTTTCCCATCTTGCTGTCTTGTTGATATTTATGTTTCAGGGAGAAATGTCTTGACTATTATTGGATGGATTGCTATTAAATTTGGTACAGACATTAACTTTGTTGCACTTTGTGTCCCACAACATCTTTGTATTTTCATTTTCTCATCGATTTGTCCAATAATCCGATTTTTTTTTTTTTATCCAATATGGACATAAAGAATGTAGCCATTAGCACTTAAAATGAATGTCACAAAAAGTAAACATAACGACGTCACTGTGAGCATGTTGCCACGGTTACACGAGCAGTGCTGTGTTTCGTTACAGCCTCACAGAACCGCCGAACTGTACTTGACAAATTAAACAAAACTAAATAAAATTATATTTAATATCTAGTTACAAATCATACGCAGATATCAGCTGACGCCTTCTTTGTTGACGAGCTGCCAGAACACGTTCTGAAGTCAAACATCCAACCTGACAAGAACATCGTATACCGTTTGGAGATCAAACTCGAACCCGTCTGAGTTTTCCACATCATCTGTCGTCAAAATTTAAAAAGAGCTGTGAGCTCTATTTAACCAATATAGATTTAAATCTGCTGTTAAAGCTGTTTGTGGCTCCAGAGGGAGTTGTGACAAATCCAATAAATGTCTTCACCTCGTGCCACCGTGGGACGGAGCTGAAGACTGCACGTAAAAAAAAAGAATATTTAACTTAAAAAGAGGACAATCATTTACAGGAGTGCAGGGATAAATTGGTTGAGTATTATTTCAAATGTGTGAGTCAGCACTTTGAAGTGCATGCAGCAGCTGCTGGTTATTGATTATTAATCTCCTCCTCTACTCATTGTCAACACAATAAATTCACGATTGACTTCAAGGATAAGCAGGCCCTTCAGTTTACAGTCTGTAAACCTTCAGGAAGAAGGTCCGAGGTCTTCCTCACCCGCATGATGTGGAGCCCCTGGAGGAGGACCTGTCTTCTGTCAGCACTGAAACAAAAAACAGGCCGCTTTTAATCATCTGCCATCAAGGGGCTGTTTACTTGGAAATAATGCGCCGGGGTTAATGTGTCACTTTACAGCCCGGGCACACATCCAGCACTTGAACACCAGCTCACGAACAACAGCCGCTCCACACACAAACACTCCAAATGAAGACGTTATTCTGTGCGTACCGTCGGGGAGGAACACGAAGTCGTCCAGGAGAGAATCCGTCTCCGCCGCTTCCAGGCTGCGGGAGAAGAAAAAAAGAAACATGAACACCTGTTGTCAGATACGTCTGTAAATGCACTGCATACTTTACATTCGTTAGGAAGTGTCAAGCTAAATGTGACATAAGTGTCCTGTCATGCTGCAA
The DNA here is from genome assembly GCF_022577435.1 of Embiotoca jacksoni. Taxonomy (NCBI): domain Eukaryota; kingdom Metazoa; phylum Chordata; class Actinopteri; family Embiotocidae; genus Embiotoca; species Embiotoca jacksoni. The sequence continues at coordinate 1,253,957 of NW_027185392.1, forward strand.
CACAAACTTTAAACATCGAGGAACAAAAGTTTCTTTAAGTTTTGATACAAAATGTGAAGAATCTGAGTCTGAATAAAAACATCGAAAGTCTTTTTCGAGGCTCCTCAACACCTCCAGCTCGTTGAGTTTATGTTCTATAATTTACTTTTCGATCCCACTTGTTTGTGTGTGTCTCCCTGTTATTCCCACGACTCGGTAATTCAGCTGAAACTCCGTCAGCGGGAAAGAATGCAGAGGTCAGTCTCACTCACAAATTCATCCTTCCTGGTTGAAGGGCAATAAAGTGCATGGAAGTGATGATTTGAAAGCACGCACACACACACACACACACACACACACACACACACACACCTGCTGTCTGCGTACAATGACTCCCTCCTCCGGCGGATAGACTCCGTACTCGGCGGCTCCGCGTTTTGGGATCGGACGCTCATCGCAGCATCACCATACTACACATACGTACACGTGGTACATAAACAAACATAAGACAAACAAATAATTATAAAGTTATTACTGTGTAAAAAACAAAAAAAAAGGTGAAATAATCCAAAATATAAAATCTGGATTTCTGATGAGTCGACACTGGTTCCTACTGCAAATGTAAAGGTTTTTTTTTTAATTTTTTTTTTTATTAACATTTTTATTTGGAACAGAACTGAAACATTATCTTTAAAAATAACATGATGTTTTCATTTTAACGAAGGCAAAAAGGAAAAAAGAATAAAGTAAAATACGGTAAAAGAGATGTAAACCTTTAAAAACAGATCACCAATATAGCGTCAGATTTTTGGATCCTTTTCGTAATGAATGAAGCTCCTTGGCAAAGAAGAATATCAGGCTCTTTTTTCTAGAAATACAGAAAGCCTTTAATGTCTCTTTTTTTACTTAAATCTGGCTATTTACGGCACATAAATGCATGTTTCTTAGGAATAATATTATGTTATGTCCAAAATACTGAATTCTATCAAATGCAGCAACACTTGCCCAAGAAAAATGTCCCACTGTGGGGACAATTAAGTACATTGTATCGTAATGTCATTGTACAAAAACTAAATTAGGAGTGCAAAAATGTACTTAAAAATTAAAAGTCAAAAGTGAATATTGCACTAAAGAATGATATAAAATGTCTCTGCAGATGATATTCATCATATTATATCTGTATGTTAGTGGAATTAAGAGTTCTCATGGCCCGGAGAAAGAAAAAAAACAACCTTCTTGAGTCATGGTATTTGTTGACAATATTAACAACATCTCCAGCCTTCATGGTCGGGTGTACAATACTTTTGAATTGAAAAAAATTAAATAAACGTTATGATTTGGATCTGGAAATGTGTGAAAGTATTGATCGATACCCGTCATAACTTTGGCTGATCTCTCTCACACTCTCTCACACACACACGCGCACACACACACCTTTGAGCACAGAGACATCGGATTAACTGCATCCATGCGGCAAAGTCTGCGTCTGGCCCGGAAGGTGAATTCTTCACAGCAGGACCCGGGGCTCTCCCAGTCCACCTCCCTCTCCTTTCACACAAACATTAGAAAAGAAAAGAAAAATCAGGACTTCTTCACGGTGTTTATGCGTGTGCCGACGTGTGCGTGCGTGCGAGGAGTTACATCGGCGCTCTGCTGCTGCTCCATGCACGTCGTCTGTAGGTTGAACACCTTCTGCTGCTGCTCCACCAGCTGACACCTCAGGGTGTCCTTCTCAGCCAGGACGCGGGCGATCATGGCCTGGGCCTCGTCTCTCGACTGGTACGCCTGGAGGCACAGGAACCAGGCAGATTTAATTAACACGTAACTGACACGTGCACATAAACCCACTCGATTTCTTCTTCATGCAGAGAGACACAATCGAGCCGAGTTAATGCCTCGTGGAGAAAACACAATGTCACTGCGGTGACAGTCGTCGAGCTTCCCCTGTAACTTTACACCTGCAACGGCGCCGTTGTGTATTATCCGCGTGACCGTGAGCTGCCATCCAGCCGCGTGGTATGCAGGATGTTTAATGAAGCGCCGACAGATTTCTGTTTTTTTCACGCATTCTCGCGAAGATAACAATCGACGATAAGTGTCCTGAAATGATTTGGAGTCATGTATCGCTCATTGTCTACAATGTACGACAGGAAGACCATAAAACATGACAACGCAAATTGAATAATGGGATCGGACTTTCAAACACGACCAGTATCTGAATATAAATTACAAAAAGGTTTCCAAAAAAGTTGGGAAAATGTAAATGAAAACGTGAACGCAATCATTTACAAATCACGTGAACCCATATTTAATTGAAAATAGACCAAAGACAACATATCAAATGTTGAAACTGAGAAACTTTTTGTTTTATGAAAAATATGTGCTTGTTTTCAATTTGATGGCAGCAACACGTTTTTGAAAACTTGGGACATAGTCAACAAACGGCTGGAAAAGTTGTGTAACGCTAAAATAAACACCTAATCAGGTTACCTGGCAACAGATCAGTAATATCATTGGGTATAAAAATTGTATTTCAGAGAGGCAGAGTCTGTCAGCAGTGAAGATGGGGAGATAATTTGTTCCTTAACATAAAATGACAAAGAATTTGTGGATTTAATCATCAACGGTTCATAATATCATTAAAAGATTCAGAGAATCTGGAGAAATCTCTGAACACAAGGGGCAAGGCTGAAAACAATTATTGGATGGTGGTGATCTTCGGGTCCTCAGGCAGCACTGCATTAAAAACAGACACAAGTCTGTAAGTGGAAATCACTGCACGGGCTCAGGAACATTTCTGAAAATCATCGTCTGTGAACACAGTCCATTGCTGCAGCAACAAATGCAGGTTAAAACTCGAACATTCAAAGAAGAAACCGCCTGTCACAACTTTTTAGAGACGTGTTGCTGCAGTTCAATTCAAAATGCGCATTTATTTTTCATAAAACAAAACATTTCTCAGTTTAAACATTTGATATGTTGTCTTCGGCCAACATTCCATTAAATATGGTTTTACATGAATTATAAATCATCACATGTATATTTTACAGTGTGTCCTAACTCTTTTGAAAACGGTGTCGTCCTCAAGCACTAGAATGTCTTTGAGAGAATTTACCGACAGCCTTCATGCAGATCCTGTGAGTGTCACACATCACATTGCAGGTATGAATCATAAATTACACCCTGGAGCGAGTAAATAAATCACATTCCTGTGAGGCTGTTTTCTGCACAGCTCCAGTGGAGCCGCTGGCAGTTCAAAGCCGGCTAACAGCTTTCAGGGTGTGGGTGGATTTTTTTAAATTTTATTCTTCGTGACAGAAAAAAGGCTCGATTATGTTTTAATGTTTTGAATAACAATTGAAGGAGAGTCGACGAGTAATGTTCATGGCAGTGTGGTGTCCTTTTACTGAAAGGACACTGCTGAATGACAAAAACAATATTATCTCCGGTTTCTCCAGGGCCACCAATCAAAGGTCAAGTGGCAACCAGCAGTGACGTCACCCGTTGGTTTGTGAACTTTAGTTATGAAGCCTCCAGTTCAGATTTTGCCCGTCGCCATCTTGCCAGTTTGGAGCAGGAAGTGACCATATTTGGACAAGCTGGGGGGGGGGGGGAGTGAGCGGGGGATCTGACTGATCTGATTGGAAACCTGACGATACTACGTCCCGCCCACTGATAGCTGTCACCTGACGGCACCACGGGCCTGTCAATCAAACAGACACGCCCCCAAAAGCACGTGTTATTTTCTAATCAATGAAAGGATTATCTTCAGATGGACCGCCAGAAAACTCATAAGAAGGAGCGACTTTAGCCAACAACACCGAGATAACTGGTGGAGAAATTTTATTGACTTTGTATTTCATGAGAGAAGTTGAATGGAAGTCTATGGAGCCGGAGGCTTTCTGGAGCCGACCTCTAGTGGCACTCGGTGGTATTGCAGCTTAAGGCACTTCTGCATCGGCCTCATTTTTCAGAGACGGAAGCTACGAACTCTTTTATATGCAGACACGTAAATAACTCCACATCTACACAGACAATATGGAGTTACCTGGTCTCTCTCTGCCTGCAGCTCCCTCATCTGGTTCTGGATCACGGTGCTCTTCTGCTGGTGCATCTTGCAGTCGAGTGTCAGCTGCTGCACCTGAAGGCTCAGACACTCCTTCTGATCCAGGAGCTGATAAAACACACACATGTAACACACGTGAGTCCTTTAAGATGTTCTCTGCTGTTTTATATAATTACTAAATATTTCTGAGTCAAATCATGAAATGCTGTAATTAGACGTTTTCCTCTGGCTGAAAACGAAGTATTTATTGAATCCTCATTTAATCAGGCAGTATTATTGAGATTAAGATATTTTTGCCAAGAGAGAAATATTCACAGGAACACAATCAGCAACACAGGAACATAAACAAGGAATTATTATTATTTTTTTTTTTTAAAGAAAAACACAATTTAAGGGATCATAAAAACATCTGATAATAAATATCGAGTATTTTACTGGATTATGTACTGTAGTTATTTAATTTTTCTATTATTATGATTATTTATTATTATATTTTCATTATTATTATTATTATCATTATTTATTTGCATATCATGGTGCTGAGTAACAACGTTGTTCTCGAAAGGTCATATTCCTAAAATACATTTACATGACATTTCCTGATCCACACACACACACACACACACACACACACACACACACACACACACACACACGTACCCCCTGCTTGTCTCGCAGCAGCTGCTCGTTCTCATCTCTGTAACATCTGAGCTGCTCCGCCAGCTCCACCTGATTGCTGATGGCCTCGGCCAGATCCTGAGCCAGGATGTCCTGCCGGGCCTGGAGAAGACACATGGAGACACATGAAGACACACGGAGACACATGGAGACACATGGAGACACATGGAGACACACCGAGACACACGGAGACACATGTAAACACATGAAGACACATGGAGACAAAAGGGGACACATGAAGACACACACAGTTTACCAACTGACTGGTACTTTGATAAATGTAAATATCTCACTTTATTTTACTTTTTATTTATTGCATTTTTATTTTTAGCCTTCTAGTTAAAATAACATTTATCTAAAACTATTAAAGTCAAGGATTACACTTTTCATGGTTCTGTTTCTCATGTCATGACTGTCATCTCAGTCACGGAAAATAGCCATCTAACTGTCTTTAGCATTGGATTTGTGTGTATAAATCTGCATCTTCATGGGCCTGTGTGTGTGTTTGTGTGTGTGTGTGTGTGTGTGTGTGTGTGTGTGTGTGATAATGCACGAAGACACAAACAGCCACTTAATCGTCTTTCTCTTTGTAAAGACGATGAGCGTAAACAGTGTAAATAGTATTAACAGTAACTCAGCTATCAGCAGAGAGCGAGTGACTGATTGATCCTCACCGGATCCAGTTTTTCAGCTATGGCCAGCTGGCAGCGCAGATTCTTCACTTCCTCCTGCAGGTGAGGTGACTCAGCAGAAGAAACACACCTGAGTGAGCGACGCTTCGTGAACTCGTTCTCTGTTTGGACCGTTTTCAGCTCAGTCTGCAGCTGGTACACCTGCCAACACAGGACAAACAAAAACAATCAGTCTGCAGCTGGTGATATCAGGTGATGACGCCATCAATCCAAGGACCATGATGGATCCTAAGCTCACTGGCGAAGATGGCTACGTGGGCACGGATGCAATTCAAAGTAGGCAAATCTAGGAGCTGAAGTATCGTGAAAGGAAAGCTGACACGAAACATCTTCAGCATTCAAGGTTCCAAGGTTCCGACGATTCAAGAGATCCGACGCCTCGGTAGACATTATGACCGCACCCTGAAGGATGGTGCTAACCTCAAAGACACAAAAGGTTAACCAAACATCTGACTCAAGGCATCAGGTAGCTTCTTGGAAGGTGGAAGGTGTGGTGATTCAAGTACGGCATCATACCCAGACTGCAATGTCCATTCCTGCTGTATGACTTTTCCCGTGACTCAAGTGGACGCGATGGAGACTGTGCCATAAACTTCTTCGTAAATGGCTGGGCATTCCCCCGGCTTTCAGCTCAGTCAACCTGTAGAGCAAGACCTCCATGTCGTCAGCAAACTGCTCCTGTCCGAGAATGAGGAAGTGCGACACGCCGACAAGACCATCGAGTGCGGCTGGAAGCGCACTGGAAACATCAGGAGATTGTCGGGGTGGTCGGACAAGGACGGCTACGACTTGGAAATTACAACGCCAAGAGGTGGAGCGAGGCCAATGCGAAAGGCAAGAGGGGACTTGTGGTGCAGAGGGTCCGAGAGGCAGCAGAAGAAAACCGCCGCGTGAAAGCGGTAGAGCTTACCTGCCAGGGACAGTGGACGCAGTGGGACCAGGGACTTGAGCGATCGCTGTCCTGGAAGGAACTCCAAAGCAACGGGGCAAGGAAGAAGATGCATCCTGCAAGCAGTGCAGAGCCACCGTTTGCACGCTGAATCACATCTTGACCGGATGTCCCAAAGCACTGGGACAAGGGTGATACAGGTGGGGACACGACACGGTCCTCATAGAGACTGCCAATTCGGGTGGAGCAGCAGAGGGTCAAAGCCAACCAGGCAACCAAGCCAACCAGGCACCACCACCTGAATTTGTCAGTTTACAAAAGGAAGGAGATGAGACTCCAAGAGCAAGAACAACTTCCAAGAACGTGCCCTCCATTTTGCAGCAAGCTTCCGACTGGGAGATGCGAGTGGACCTAAAGAGGAAGTTTGTCTTTCCAGAGGAGGTGGCGACAACCTCACTCCGACCAGACATGGTTCTCCTATCCAGGAGCACAAAAAACATCTTAGTAGCCGAACTCACAGTTCCCTGGGAGGACCGGCTAGCTATCGCTCACCAGCTGAAGAAAGCCAAGTACCAGGTATCAGGTGGTTTTCTTTTGTTAAACTCTTAAAAAAAAAAAAATGCTAAGATTGTTTTTTGTTTTTTTTACTTTTAATATTTGCTCTTTCAGTCATGGATATTTAGCTCTTAAAAAAACCCTCTTTAAGTCACTAATGATTGCACTGCTCTGTTACTGTATGAACTCCTCCTCAGCCTGAGCCACATGATTAAAAAGTCCATCAGAAATCTAGTATTGCACTTCCATAAAGTTAGGGGACTTGTAGGCTGCTTAAAAGAGGGAAATTTTGTGAATTAGTTTACAGGTCCGCTGCTACACATGTTAAAGAAGCTGTATGAAGCCTTGCTGTGGCTTCAGAATAAATCTGATAACACTCTTCTTGTGTGCTTTTCAGATCAGAGTGATGTCATTTGAGTCCAGCAGCTCCACAAAAGACCTCCTCCACCTGTTTTCTAATGTATAATCGGTATTCACATGAAGCTCTGCTCAGGTTTCAGCTGACCTTCGGAGGACTTTCCCCCGGGGATGACAGCTTTGTGTTCCCTCTGTGCGCTTGATTATTTCCTGTCCATCACTGACCTGCAGGTTGAGGGCGTGCAGCCTCTCGTTCATCGCCGCCTTCTCCTCGATGGCTGACGTGTAGCGGATGTAGAGGTCCCACTTCTCGTCCTTCAGCTTGGTGACTTCCCGCTGCAGAGAGCACAGGTGCTTCTGCACCCGCTGGTTCTCGGACCGCAGGCAGCGGGACTTCTCCTCCTGGTCCATGATCTGCCCCATCTCCGACTCCATGGAGGCGCAGCGGGCGGTCATCCTGCCGGCCTCGCAGCGGGCCTCCTGGAGCTCCTTCTGCATCCCCGTCACGGCTCGGACCAGGTACTCCGTCAGCTCCGAGTACTTTATCAGGCCTGCGAGGAGAGAAGCGGTCAGACACAAAAACAAAAACGGGGAAATATTACCGACAGATGCGGGAAGCCACTGACCGCTGAACATGGAGGGCTCGGTGCTGGGCTTGCGTCCGGTGACCTGGGTGTAGAGGGCCGGGTAGTGGATCATTAGGCTCTCCAGCAGGGCCACGGCACCGTTCCTGCTCTGGGTCCTCAGCAGGTCCAGCATGTAGCCTGGAAACAGCACAGCATGATTTAAAATGATCACTAACTCCAATTCTAACATTTAAATCAACTTCATATTCCTTAATTTCTTTTAATATTTGAACTCTATTTGTGTTTAATTTGATGCATTTTCTATATTTGTAAATGTTCCTTTATATGCGAAACACTGCATGTAACTTTCTTGCTGTAAATCACTGAGTTGCTATACAAACAAAGTTTTTATTATTATTCATCAAAGCACAAAAGTCTTTTTCAAAAGATTTTGTTTACTGTTAAAAAAAAATTAGCTCATGAATAAAAGCAAGAAAACAAGCTAATAGCAGAAAATCTGAGTTTAGTTATTACAAAATACACTCTGAAACTGTGCTGTTGGGTTTAATGATAAATCTTTGCTCCTTCAGGTGTTGCCTTGTTTCCCCCTGATGCCCTCAGCAGTCGGTGTAAACAAACGGGTGCAGTTATCACCTCCAATCTGATTCAGACTCCGTCATTAAACTCCATTAACCCTCGTGTTGTCCTTGGGTCAAAATGACCCACACCTGTGTTCAACCAAGTCCTATTTTATTTCTATATTTTTATATTTTTTTGGGATCATCGGTCATCATTCTTTAAAGAAACCCTCACAGCCTCCTTGTCGCCAATGATCCCAAAAAATATGAAAATAAAATAGAACTTGGTTGAACGCAGCTGTGGGTCATTTTGACCCAAGGACAACACGAGGGTTAAACAACAACAAAGAGTCTCACTTGTCCTCATGCAGCGGTTGGTGAGGTTGTGGCAGGACAGGATCTCGTCCTCGTCCATCTCGGTGAGGACCCGGGCCTGCCTCAGGTACGGGATCAGGATGCACGGCCGCACGCCCAAAGAGATCCGGTGGCGGTTGTCGTTGATCAGCTCCCACAGCTCCTCTTCGCCCATCTCCTTCAGGTCCGGGCCCTCGGGAACACACTCCCCGGCCATCACCCGAGTCCGCTGAGAGTGTGTGTGTGTGTGTGTGTGTGTGTGTGTGTGTGTGTGTGTGTGTGTGTGTGTGTGTGGAGGGAACGGTGTCCCACCTGGTGCTGGGATGTTGGACGGAGCTGGAGGAGCAGAAGGACTGAATCACAAGACAGAGCTGCAGACTGACTGGAAGCAGAAGGCGGAGGAGGAGAAGTGTAAATGGGCCGGTCTATCTCGTTCCACGCCCCCCCACGGCTGATTGTGTCCAAGCACGCATCTGTGTCTGTGTGTGTCTGTGTGTGTGTGTGTGTGTGTGTGTGTGTGTGTGTGTGTGTGTGTGTGCGTAAATATGTGGGTGTGGGTATGTTGGAAAACTTGTATGACAAGAGTTCAAGGGTGTAAATGCACTTAGTCAGAAAGCATTGCACCAACACTGCCTCTTTGTGTGTGTGTGTGTGTGTGTGTGTGTGTGTGTGTGTCTTTCATTCACACCTTCTGTTTCCTCAGAGCAGCTGATCTAATGTCTGATTGCATCACAAAGCTCTGCCTCGCTGCATTAATGAGTGAACGCAGATTTATTTGAAGAGTCACAGCCCGAATGAGCAATTCAGAGACATTAGATATTCACCTCACACACACACACACACACACACACACACACACACACACACACACACAGAGAGAGAGAGACAGGAGCAAACACTGAGCAGCGAGGGGCAAAGTCCTCCCCGTAGAGAAGGAAATGAGGCTTGGGGTAAAGCCGGGGGTCAGAGAGTTTCTCTCACTGTTAGCTGACTCCCAGTGTCTCCGTCTGAACTCACTGTTTACTGGATATTGTAAAAGGTTTATGCAAACAAGTGGAAACCGCTGTGAATGATGTGCAGGCAAGAGAGACTTCGGAGGGAAACAAAAAGACTCATCAGCTCCAGGAAATATTCAAATTTAAAGAAATAATGTGTGTGGGAATATGTTTTAACTGGAAAAATCAACGAGATTATTAACTGTAAACTTTGTGGAGAACTTGAGCGGACTGAAACTATTAATGAACGGAATGAACTTCTCTGTTAATCCAAGAAAAAAAAAAACCTGGCCAGATCTTCTCCTGCCAAGTTAAAACATGTATTTGAAATAACAAGACTTGTCAGCACGGATTTTAAATTCGACAACTTGTCTTTACTCATTTTTGTATGCATGTGATATTCAAATGTTTTCTTTCCTGTGTATCATGTTGTATGAGTTTGTGACTGTGAGTGAGTGTCGGTGCGTCTGATGCACAACCTCAGCGCTCATTCAAAAAAAACAAATGAGACATTACAAAACATCATAAAAGTCCTCTGTAACCTGACCGTCTTCTGTCAACAATACGAGGACGCCTTATCTCCCCTCATATTGCTTCACACACCAAGCAGGACGGCTGAATACGACCAGGAATTTCCCCCGGTGAACATGCTGGATAATACAGAAGAAAAAGCAGAACGGGGATCGTAAAAGAAGGAACGACACTTTAAACCCTGGAGAAAAAACTAAAGAAAAGAAAAAAAGGTTTCCATTCCAGGAAAGAGAGAATTACACTTTAAGGATTTTGAAGTCCATCAACCGATCACGAGACTTTCTGGAGGAAATATACTACACACACTGTGGTTAATTAGACTTTGACCCTGTGAGTGAGACAGGGAGGGATGAAGGGAGAACATGGCTGCTGAGGGATTCTTCCCAGTTCAGTGTTTAACAGCGTGATGACACAGTGACCACAGGTTTGTTTTACCAGTGTGGAGGAGGCTAACTATTAATGACAGCTGCAGTTTGTTACCGTAAAAAAAGGTTTTCTTGCAACTTTTTACTGAACGGCAGCCGCATGTTTCACATGCAGGGAACGTATGACAAGTTCAGGCCATGAACTACAAGTCAAACCAAAACAAACTGCAGAAGGAAACTAAATGGTACTTAATTGAGAAAGTGTGTTTTTTGAATTGCTTTTAAACTCAGATTTGAATTTCTAGGGAAAGAAAGGTACTGTATGTTTCTGTATGTCGAAGTTTGTACATGTTATGATGGTAATAATCCCTTCTCACAAACCTGAACCCTGCTGTCTGACCTGACCCGAAGGGAAAGACTCTGAAAAGACGACAGAGAAGTTTAAAGATCATCCTGCACTTCAAAACAACCAGAAACAACATTTGCATTCATAAAATGTACCTTTAAATTTTAAATAAAAAAAATAAATAATAATTAGCATGAAGAAAGTGCCTGCTATCTATAATACATGCCATTTAATGAAAACTATTTTAAAGGTTTAATGTTCTTAGGGTGCTGTTAACCTGGGAGAAGGCTATAAATATATTTTCTGCTCCCTTTACGTCAACAGAAACTAGTTTACATGAGATGAATGATGCAACTGTCCTTTCAGTGGGAGTATTCATTTGAATTAAACAAAAAAAAGGGCTTTGTCACATAATAAAAAAACCTACATGAAAAAACCTGTCTGTGCGCTTTCTCTCTCTCTCTCTCTCTCTCTCTCTCTCTCTCTCCACGCTCTGTTGGGACTCTGTTTACTTTGTGCAAGAACAAAAATCACTTTTTCTTCTTCTGTTTATCACCACTTGCTGTTACTGGTTATTGAGTTTTATTGTCCTGTCTTTAACCTTTGCTTCATATGTGAGCTACTGGATAACTGAATTTCTAAAAACTTGTTTAAAGTGACCTATTCAATCTTTAACCGACAATTATTTACGAATCGATTTAAAAAATATATATATTATAACGACTATTTGAAAATTCATGTCCCATGCTGAATCAGTACCCACCATTTATGTGCAAATGTTGTATTTCTGCGGAACATTGACATAAAACATTAAAAAAAAAAAAAAAATTCTTTGAAGGAGTGCGTGTGTCACGTGTTCTTCACTTCCGAGGCGGAACGTCTTCAACAACCTCAAACACTGAACAACACTTCCAACAGACCGCGACCCGACTGAAATGAGAATTTGTGTTATCGTTTCATTGGTCTTTATTGTATTTTAACACACTAATCAGAATTTGCTTCCAAAACATTAAAGAGATGATGAAACATGAAGATAAATGACCTCCTGTTCCGCTTAGTTAATCGCCTCTCTGATCTTCACGTCTCTTCTTCTTGCACTTCCTTCGTCTTCTGCTCCAGGTTCTGCTGCCCCGCCGCCAGAGTCAGCGACAGCCTGCGCAGCGCCCCCTGCTGCTCGGGGAACTCCTCGCACAGGCGGTGCAGGATGGCTCTGGTGGCGTGGATGCGCTCCGTCTGGACCTGCAGCGCGGGGCCCACCGACTCGCCGGTGGACGAGGCCCGGTAGCTGCCGTCACACACCGACCGCAGCTTCTTGGTGCGACTCTGCAGAGCCACCAGGCGGGCCAGGTTCTGCAGGAGGGGCGTGGGGGGGGGGAGACAGGAATACAGGAAGTTGTACCTGCTGCAGCAATGATCACGGCACAATTAGCAGTTCCGTCTGGTATCGTTGGTCAGTGGGAGGTTTCCACGAGAACCGGGCTGTGATGCTCCAAAGAAGAGTCTCACCCAAACCCTCACAGGAGCCGATCAACACTTCAGGATATGAATACAATGAGGAATGCCTCTTACGAGATTTCTGGGAGTTCTTGGTGATGAGAGTTTGAGTTGGATAAATACAAATAAATCTATTGGTATGATAAGGAAGGTTAGTCACCACACACGGTCTCCTCCCTCTATATTCTCGTCTAATTTATCTTTCATGTTGTAATATAGTGTCCTACTATTCTCAATAAAATCTTGATCCTCCTGAAACAGTTTGTTGAGATTCACACAGTTCATCTCTCCCTCTATTTCAGAAACTCCACATCCTTACTATTCATGATATCCAGACGTTTTTAAATATGTGTTTATGTTTATAAGATACAGTTAAAAGAGGGAAATATTCCTGAACAGTTCAAGACTTACTTCAAAGTAAATTCACAGGTTCATTCTTCCTCTACCCATCAATTTTTTTGAGATCTTCATCCTCCTAAATTTCTCAAATTCTCAAGTATCTCGATACGACGTAAGGGTACCAAATTATGGGATGGCTTTTCCCATCTGACAAAAAGCTGTTCTTCTATAAAATGCTTTAAAAGGTGCTTAAAAAACAATGAACTGCTGTTTTGTAACGGCAACATGCGCACACACACTCTCAATCATCATGACACTCATATCTTGCTGCTTTTATGTTGACATTATTGTTTCCGCCGTTGTCGTCATACACATTTTGTTGTTGTTTCTTTTGTTTCTATTATTTATTACTGCATGTAAACTTTGTGTTTTCTATAACCGTAAACTTCTAACATTTTATTTAGGCGCCAAATAGGCCCTCTGGTTGTTGTTTTTTTAGCCTCTCCCTGCACTGCACAGATTTAGTCATTTATTTTCTTAATCTTGTCAAATTCTGTGTTTTTAAATTTGTGCAACATAAATCAAAACCAAATCAGTAGAGACTTCGTCGACGCATGCCGTTCCTATATCATTACTTGAAGAAGGAACAGGATGTGTTCTATTGAATATCACGTCAGTTAAAGAGTGAGTATGGACCAGTGTGGTTCAAGCGCTGCATGTTAGATCAGATTCCCCCGCGTGTCCTCCTCACCGCGTCCTTGGTGTCCCGCAGGTGCACCGACTCCGACTCCAGGATGCAGTCGGTGCTGCACAGGTCGATCAGCTGCTGCTTCTGCTGCCTGAGTCTGTCGCTCAGACTCGCCCGGTTCCGCTGGAGCTCCTCGACCTGCAACTCGCACTCCGCCGCGCGCTGCGCACACACGCACACGCACACGCACACGCACACGTTATTGTACAAAAACCTGCCGAAAGGGTACGACCTCACGCGAAGGTCACGGCGAAAGGCCGCGGCCGTCTCACCGACCTTGTGCGTCTCCTGGATTATGCGCTGGCGGCTGCGCGTGACGCGGCTCAGCTCGCCCTGCGTGCTCTGTTTGTGCGAACTGTGGGTGATGGCGTCCCGCCGCAGGACGATGGTCTCCCTCCTCGACACCGTCGCTTCGCTCTCCCTCAGCAGACGCTCCTGCTGCTTCATCAGCTGGTTCAGACGCACCTGAACACACACACACACACACACACACACACACACACACACACACAGTGAAACATGAATGCAGATATACAAACTGTGAATTAAAGCCAATAAAATGCTTACTTATGTTTATATATTATATAAATTATATATTAGACCCAGTAATCCATTTATGCTCGCTGTGCTTTACATAATTTTTTTAGATGTGTAGTACAGATCAAAGGTTCCCAATCAAGGCTGCAATGACGACATCTGATTCCCATAAAAAGGGGAATAATAATAACTTTCTAGGATATATTTTTTTGCAGCAGTGACATCACGGCCCTAATTCTTTTGTTCTAAAAATATTCTGAAATGTTTTAGGAACGTACTCAGTGGGAGGATTTTGTTTGCTCCCAGAAAGTTCTTCTTAAAAGGAGGAGAAAGTTCACAAAAAATATTTTGTCTTACATTCTTAAAATGTTTTCCGTCACATTGTCAGAACATCATTTCCTGATTATTAAAATATTTTCAGTCGCAGGTCCCATGATTTTCTTATTTTAGAGCAGGACAGGGGGTCTCCAAACTTTTTACTGATGTTGAGCAACATTTATTCACAGAGCTGAGCTCCATCCAAACCAGCTGAATCAGCTTCTTTTGAACAATAACAAACTGATACTCAACACACACACACACACACACACACACACACACACACACACACACACACACACACACACACACACACACACACACACACACACACACTCACCCTGGCTGGAGCAGGATAACGTGCTTTAAAAACACTACACCAATGTTTTGAGGAAACATTCTTTAAATGTTTTTATGATGCATTTTTTTCTAGAAAACGATATTCAAACTTGAGGAAAAACAGAAACCCGTCCTAATGAAAACATTCCTCAAACATTACATCATATAAAGCTGGGGATTGAACTTCACAATGCTTCTTTCTTCCTGCAGTTTATTTTTCATCGTCAGTATCCGGGTGGATCGATCAGCTACCTGATATGTGTGTGCCATGTTTCTGCTTCTGACGAAAACTATTTAGAAAAGACAAACAGGGTAAAAAACGTACAATCTGACCATGCTTGATATATATTTTTAGAAAGAAGGAAGGGGAAATAAAAGAGGTGACGACATCTAAATGTCTGATCTCGAGTCTAAAAACAGGAGGTTGAGAACCCCTCGTATACAATGAAGAGATCCAGCTTTTTTCACTGATGCTGTAACATCAGGATCTATTGTACTTCGAAATATAATTTCTCTACAGCGCAGATGCTAAAAAAAAAAAGAAAAAAGAAGTGCATTGTGTTTTTAGTAATAAATAGTTCCTTCATTGTTGACACAGTTCTGACGGTTGTATACCTCTCAGATTATTAAATGTCCCAGTCCCGAGAGTTTGTACAACCCTCATAGAGCACCTGTATGTACAATGAAAAGTAAACAGCGGGACGACGACTCTGCGTTTACTGTTTGTTGTCTCCCCATTCGATCCCACAGTGTTCAGCGTGTTCACCTCCATACGGTGGATTTCCGTCTTCATCGCCTGGATGTCTCCGTGTGCCGCCTCAGAGTCCACAACCGCCCTCGTCTCTTTGAGCAGCTGCGTCTTCTTCTCCCACAGCATGATCTGACGCCTGCAGGTCAACAACAACAACAACAACAACAAAAACAACAACATAGGATACATGGAGGAAAATACATATGACTATTTAGAATACACCATTGTATATTTTTTGGGGATATCTCATCAGAGAATATCATTTTGAAGTTGATTAACACGGCGATATAAAAAAATAAATCAATGAAGATGTGACTGACTCTGCCTCCACCAGACTGTTGAGGAGCCTCTCCTTCTCCTCCTGCGTCTTCTCGTGTCTCATCTGCATCTCGATGGACTCCCGCTCCGCCTCCTGGACACATTATTTTAATCTTTAAAAATGATTTCCTATAAAACCTGTATTAAAAAAACGGAGATGAATCGGAGGCGTCGGTCGTGCCTTCAGCCTGTGGATGAAGTCGGTCTCCGTCATGGCGTTCTCCTCCTCCATCGCCTCCTTCAGCTGTCCGTTCCTGCTCAGCAGCGTGTCGAGCTTCACCAGGTCTCTCCTCAGCACCTTCAGGCTCCTCTCCAGCTCCGCCCCCTCTCGGTGCTCCAACTCAATCTGACCTATCGGAGAAGGAGGAGTTGGAGTCAGAGCGGGTAGTATATGGTGATAAAAAAAATGTTTTTTTTTTGTTTTTTATTAGACTCTGATGTTTAAAACTTCACAAATAGTTAAATTTTCTTGGTGATCTCTGTGTGTGCGTGTGTGTGTGTGTGTGTGTGTGTGTGTGTGTGTGTGTGTGTGTGTGCGCGCGTTGCGTACTCTCGAAGCGTATTTTCCTCTGCTGCAATGCGGTGAACTCCATCTGCAGTTTGAGCGTGTCCTTGCTGTTGGCCTCGGTGTCCTGTGTGAGTCCCATCAGCGTCCTCTGCCGTCTCATCCACAGCTGCCGGTCGCTCCTGATGTCCGCCGCCAGGTCCTCCGTCTGAGCCGCGAGCGCCTGGGTCTTCATCTGCAGAGGACCCAGTTCCTCTTGCTGGGAGAAAACAACAAAAACACAAAAAGTCAGCCTGTAATCTTTACATCCGACGTGGAAAGTACCCGTAGCGCCTCGATCTCCGTGACGTCTCACCCCAGTCTTGGACATGATCTGGCCGATCTTGTCGCAGTAGTTGGTGATGATTATCTGCTTCTGCTCCATGAGCGTGGCGAATGAGGAGATATTGTTCTGGTTGAAAGTCAGCAGCTTGTTGTAGTGGGCGATCTCCTCGTCGAGGGCCTCCTGGGTGAGGGACAAACTGTCCACCTGCTGGCTGACCTGCTGACACTCCAGACCGACGGTCAGCACCATGTTCTCCTGCTGCTGCAGCTGGCACATCTGAAGGAAGGGAAGAGACCGAGGGCAACTGAAACAATGACACTTTTTTTACCCTTAGCATATTGTCCATCTGCTGTTTGTGTTACTGTTGTGTTTTTGTAATTGTTCTAACTTCAACACATGCACCTTTTTTTTTTTACTTTCAGGTTGTTCAATTTCTTCTGCCTTTGATAGTGTGTTTCATAGCGGTGCATTAAAGGAGCACCGTATGCATAAAAACCATCCACAGTTTAAAAACAAAATAACTGATGTTTGAGTAATTAAAGGAGCGGGCCGGTCTGATGAAAACACGCTACCGAGTTGCATTATGGGAAACGTACGGTGGCTCCAAAAAGTGTTTTATCAGCAATCCTCCACGAGATTTATACGTTGTTTTGTTTTTTCTATAAAATACAGGTACAATAAAAGGTATTAAATCCATAAAAGGCCGTAAATAAATATGTTCTATACACTAAATGAATCCATTTATTACATGAGAAAGCATGAACATCCCCAATATGGATAAGTTCTGATCGTCATGTGATGAACGCCACATGTGGTTACAGAAACAATGAGGAAACTTTCCCTACAGCTGTGACAGAAACTGGTCGATCCTTCTTCCAGATGTTATGAAGCTAAAAAGTGACAAACAAAACTGCTAAAACATTATTAATGAGATCTTTAGTGAAGCCACTATTGGGTGTCCAAATAGTGTTGTGTCTTAATTTTGAGCTGTGCATCTATTTTTTTAAGTAAAAGTCACCCGCTGCTGCTTTGATTTAAAAAGTTTGCCTTTTTTTTGTGTCTTGTGAGTTCCCCAAATTTATTCAAGAATACTCAAATTCAGGAGTAGTAAATTAGCGGAGATCCATTCAACTTAAACAGACCAAGTAGAAAACCGAAGGTGTGAAAATAGTGTGTATCAGTGCTTCTCAGCTGCTGGGGGAAAGTTTGAATAGATGTGTACATAAAAACTAAAAAATAAGGGTTGAGGGAACGAAATGAAAGAACTGAAACTTTTATTTTGAAGGACAACCATTTTTCGTGACCCGCCTAGCCATTGTCACAACAGTTAAGCTTACATCTTCAGATCGGTAGTTATCCCTCGTTCGAGGATGGGTTAACAAATTCAGGATGAGATAAGTCTGACTTTTTATTTAATTGAAAATAAATTTGTCTTTTCATATCATATTCGAGAGACATGAACATCATCAATTTAAACTTTTTATACGCCTTTAATTTAAGTCTCCATTTTTATTTCATTGGGTTTTTTGACTTAATTTCACTTTTGCTGCACTTTGTTTTGTGTATTTCATGTTTTTTTTTTTACAGTGCATGAGGAGCATTGTGTGTTACTGCACCATGTTTCTGTGAAAAACATTTAAATGTCTTAAAATGACGGAGGGAAAAAAAAGGTCCTGACGCAAAACCAGCTGAGTCACTGCTGCGTTCTGTATACATTAAATAATATGGAAATAATGACAACTACAGGATGTTGTTAAGCGTGTATGAAGATCTCTGCGGAGACGGATGTCAAACGATAATCCGGCTACACTTTCCCGAACGTTCTCAGAGCCGTTTCCACCGTTACCTTCTCGTTCTTCAGATTGGTTATCTTTCCGGTGAGCTGCTGGGAGTACTTGGCGGCCTTGTTGTGGTTGAGTTTCTGCTGGATGTAGGTCATGATCTCGTTCTCCAGCTCCAGACGTGCAGCACTCCTCTTCGCCAGGTCCCTCCACTGAGCGTTGATGTTGGTCTGGTGTGAACTGCTCTCCTGGAAGTGAAAGAAAGAAGAACAAGTGAGTGGAGCGGAGATCCAGAGGACGGGAAGCAGACGCCGTGACGGGACGACTCTGCGGACGGACAGACGTCCTCGTCCTCTGTCCTACCTTTGTGAGCGAGGCGATGGTGCGCTCGGTCTCTCGCAGGGTTCGGAGGCAGGTGCTGTAGTGGTTCTGCAGAGCCTCCTGCTGGGCCTGCTTCTGACTTATCAGCTTCCTTAAGGTGACGCCGTTGCCCTGAGAGCAGTTCAGCTGCAGGGTCAGAGTCTCGTTGAGCTCCTGCTCTGCGGCGGTGGACTTCCTGCAGCCCGCGATCTCTCTGTACAGGAGGATCCCGTGGTGCTCCACGTCACTGAGGGACACGGGAGAGAAAGAATGGATGAATGAGTGAATGAAAGAATGAATGAATAATTAAAAGAAAGAAAGAAAGAAAGAGAGGATGAATGAATGAGTGAGTGAGTGGATGAATGGATGAATAAATGAAAGAAAGAAAGGATGAATGAGTGAGTGAATGAATGAAAGGATGAATAAATGAGTAAGTGAATGAATAAATGAGAGAATGAATGAATGAATGAGAGAATGAATGAATGAATGAATGAATGAGTGAGTGAATGAATGAATGAAAGGATGAATAAATGAGTAAGTGAATGAATAAATGAAAGGATGAATGAATGGATGATTGAATGAATGAAAGGATGAATGAATGAATGCTTTACATTGAGATTTGTGTTCATTTCTATTAAAATCTCAATTGATTAACAATATTGCATGTGCTCAAAATACTGCATTGGGTTTTAGACATATTTTAGACATTTTTCAATAGATTTTGACACGAATCTGCATTAAATGTTAAAAGAAGTTGACACAACAATCACAATCCATCATCCTGATTCTAATGTACTTCGTTCCATTTATACTTCCGGCCTGGAAAAAAAAAAAAAAAAGGCGCGAACCGAACAACCTTTGAACATCATCCCAAAGATGCCGTTTGTAAACCACGTCTGCAGCAGCAACGTCACGTGACAACGTGAACATCAGGAACGCATCGAGCACATTGCTCCTCCTCACCGTATGGCCTCCTGCATGGCGCCGAAGGCCTCGTCCCGTTTCCTCATCCCCGTCAGGCTGCTGTTCCACTGCTGCAGCAGCTGCTTACGCACCACCAGCATCGACTCCATCTCCATCTCAGCCTGCACGAAGAAACAGGAGAACGGACAGGAGACGAGACTCGCGTTCAAATACTTCAACTGTCATTAGTTTGTTCGGCAGGAGAACGGACATGAACGCTTCTAATTGGTTCATCAGTTCTGAAAAGACTCAATGAATGAGGACAACGACATGTTTCTGGTTTAAAAGAGGCCGAGGCTGGTTGGGGTCCGTTAAATCAAATCAAACAAATACCGTCATAAAATCACGGATGCTTTAATGTCCGTTTTTAGACCAATCTTCAATTAGTTACTGGATGAAAAAGTGATAAGTTCACTTTCTGAAGTATTAAAGGTACACTAAATAACTACTATTACATTAACAATAGAATTTTTTTTGTTTCTATTTTCTTTTTTATATTTGTTGAGAAAAAAAAATTGTCATCAAACAGCAAAACGAGTGACGAGCTAGTGAAAAAGTGAAGGATTAAAAGTAGTCAGATATTTATGAAGTTAAAAGCAGAGCTAAAAGGTGCGGTGAGTTTTGGACACATTTATCATGTGGCCAGAAATAAAACTCTACTGCTAACACGTTAGCCATAGCAACTTTATTTTCTTTACGACGACCACTGGTGCCCCCAAGTGGCCAATGCATATATCACCGCCGCTTCGATCTTTACAAATTCCTGTCAATTAATAACAAATGTTTGTGGTATTAATCGTTGCACTGATTTAAAGTAACTGTTTACTGATTGAAGACACTTCGTCTCGATGTCGTACGACCGGTACCTCAGAGAGAGCCTCTCTGGCGGTCTGCGTCTCCTCCGTTTGAGCGCTGGTCTGGGCGTCGTACATCTCCACCTGCTGCGTCAGCCGGTCCACTTCCTCCATCAGACGCTGCACGTACAAATCCTGAGGACGTCAGAGTACACGTGATCAATAACAGTAATCGACTGTGATGATCATGGGATGTTTTTTTGTTTTTTTTAACGTGTCCGTCTCCACCTGCTTCAGTTTCTGCTCCTCTGCCTGAGTCTTCTCGGCTCCCGCTTTGCTTCTGGTATTGTTCAAGGTTTTGACTTGAGATCTCAGATCTTCACTGACTCCCTGAGTGAAGATGAGGTGCAGCATCAGACCGTCCAACTCCGCCTGCAGCTTAGACACTAAGAGAAGATATGAGAGTTGCAGAATGAACGCAACGCACCAAATATGTCGTTTAAAAATGAACCGATGCTGCTGCGGTATTGTACTGAATACATAATGGACCGAACGACTTTAAATAAAAAAGCCCACTGAGCAGTAACAAGGAGTTTAAACCAGTTTCGAATTTAGTTTTAACAACTGAATTTTTTTTCATAAACCTTTAAACCTAAAATCTTAATCTGATTCCATTTAATCTAAGATGTGATTCAACGTTATTGTGTTTTACTGTACATTACAGTTCAGATCAATTTAAACTACAACGCACTGAAATGTGTTTCAATCCACATTACTTCAGCAGAAACAGTGAATATATGCAGCTGTGGCTTTTTAGAGGATCGAAACTTCAAAGTAAAAAAAACAATTCAACTCCAAACTTGGTCGAAAATTTACTGTAACTTTCTGAATATTTGAAAATATTTTTTTTCTTATTGTCTGCAGCTTTTTGTGTGTCTATGCTGCTGTGACGACTAAATTTCCCCACTGTGGGATTAATAAACTCTAAATCTAATTCTAAATATGATGATTTTTACTTTTCTGACCCATATTTTTCACATATTTCTTTCTAGTCAGACATGAAAACCATCATGTAATACATCTGTTAATTATAGTTAAGGAGAAACACAGTTTTTATTGAAATATAATCCTGGATCAGGTCAGACACATGGTGAGTCTCACCTTTGACCTTGGCCTCGTTGTCCTGGCTGTTCGTACTGGAGTGGCGGCTCTTGGTCACCTCCAGCTGGTCCTGAGCCTGCCGATGCTCGGCCTCGGCCTGGCCCTTGGTCTGATGACGGTCGTCCAGCTGGTTCTGCAGCCTGGCCAGCTGCTCCTGAACCCTGAACATCTCCACACCGATTTCCTGATCGAGTTTGGACTCAGCCTTCTCTGTGGCCAGCTGAGGGCAGCAGGAGAGACGTCAGGGAACAAAGCACGGAGTCCGTCATTCTGTCAGACACGCTTTGTTTGACTCTGGTTTCGCTCGTGTGTTTCATCATTCCATGCGCGGTATTAAAATGTATTTACTAGATTTAAGATAAAAGGTTAAAATAAAAAAATTAAAAAGAAGTCCAGGTTCAATCCAAAACAGGTCAACAGCACCATCTAGTGGACATATATCAGCACATGTTTCCTGTGTGTGTCTTTGAGCTAAAATGTACAAAAAAAAAAAAAAAGAAGGGAAGAAAAATATGTTTTGTTATTGAGAGAGACTTAGCCGACCTTTTCCTTCAGCTCCTGGTTGATCCTCTCCAGCTGCCTGCTCAGCTGTTTACTCAGAGCAGCTTGTTGTCTTTGGACCAGCGGCTGCCATCAACGAGAGGAGAGGAGAGTTCAAGATACGTGGTGTGAAGATGATAAACTCACTGTAAAACAAATGTCTGCGAGTGGGAGCACATTCATCTGGATAAACATCGTTTTTCGGAGGGCTTTTGCACAAGCTTAATGTTTCAGTGCTACTGATGTTTCTGATACTAAACACACAGATGAAAACGTTGATAAACTTAAATTTTTTTGACCTGTTTGAAGACCAGTGAGACCAAATCTATGCATGGAACAAAGTACTGAGTGCCTACGATGAATATATTGAAGGTATTATTGAAGGAGAAGCTACAGACATGTTCAGGATCCAGAAAAATGAACTCCTCCTCTTCCTCCTGGTCGGCCGGCAGCGGGCCCTGGTCCTGCTGGTCCTCCATGTCCTCCGCGTCCTCCACTGTAGTCAGATTTAAAAGATGAGGTATCAAGGGCTCCAGGGATACAAAGTAAGATATAAACAAATGTGAAAACTGCCGCGTGAAGGGGAACCTGCAGATATGGACTCAGAGTCTCTTGACTTTTAAAATGATCTTAAAACTTTTCATTTCTAATAAAACTCAGTAATGCTTTCTCTTTGTTCTCCATGCATTTCTATGCTACTACTGCATGTTGTATTAACATTTCACCAACATTCATATTTTAATGTTGTTGTCCATCAATGTATTAACTGTAAAATGTATTGGTAGGTTCCATGGTGAATTTGGACAGTTAATAGTATTTGATTGATTGATTGAGAAGTATTTCTTGTCTCTCTGAATGTCTTCAACATCAGTATGTTTTTTTTTTTCCTCCATATAACAACACACACTCCAAGTCAAATGTTAAATTCTCTCACTTTCAATCATAAAAATGTGATGTGAATGACCTCCAATGAAGTAAAACAGTCTCCTTTGTGCTGATCAGACTAAATCCAGTCACGTGATTTCACTCCCAGCAGTTTGTGAGCTTTATTTATTAGTTCACAGGTTTTCAGGACCAAACTTCTTTTTTTTTTTTCAGATCAAAAATATTTCTTCTTAAAATGGACCGCAATGAGGGAACGTCCTAAAGCTTCTCCTCCAGTGGGCTACAGCAGAGCAGCATGCTTCTTACTCTTGGCATGGTAACGAAGGGCTCCCTCTCCAGCATTTATAATACATCCATAGTAGTTTTACAAACTTTACTTCAATAAAAGATAGAAAAATACTGCAGGGAAAATATTAGTTTGATCAAATTTAAACTGAACTCCGTGATGACTTTTTTTTTTATAATTCCGGGATATTCCAGCCAACCGACCTAATTAAGCCACTTTACCTACTTAATATGCACTTATTTCTGCGTTACATTTTGCCCAGGTTAATTTCCCTGAGGATAATAAATTATGATGTACTGAACACCGCTGTGCTGTAGCAGGACGTACCCGAATCCGTGGATGCAGGGTGGTATTCATCCATCACACCGAGGTCAGGCTGAGGCTGGGTGACGAGGACACAAACAGACGAAGGCAAGTGCGTTTTACACATCGTTAAACACCCAACGTGTCTCCAGGATCAAAATGATAAAAGGAGGAACAAAGTGACCCCCCTCAGACTATCACACCTCCGGAACAGCTGGCTCGGTTCCTCCGCTGTCCTCCTGCGGGTTGGTGTCTCTTCCGTCGCGGCTGGAGGTTTCGTCTCCTCCCTCCTCGTCCACTGAGCTCTGCATTGAACCTGACAGGAAGTGCCGTTAAACTGGGTTATATTGTCACACTTCCACACGGGAGTTTGCGTAACAACTTTATAAACTCGCCGCCCTTCTATTTGTCTCGTTGTATGTTTTTTTTTGTTGTTGTTTTGTTTTTGTCTGGCTGGTGCAAAAGACAGAAACCTTCACTTAACGACTGGCTCTCCTCTCGCCAGCTTAGTAGCACGTTAGCCCGGTAACAACGGTTGAATGGAGCTCAGGGAGAGGTTGAGGAAAAAAAAACATGACCTCTACAGTTACAGTAGCGGACATTATCTTGAACTGTTAAAAAAAAAAAAAAAAATGAAAAGAAACACGGCATATTTTTGAGGAACATCTTAATAATACCGTAATTTTGACACAATTCAACGTTTAAGTTGTACTTACCACCGTTTCTCCTACTGGCGTTACTAGGCAACCGCAAACTTCCTTGGGCGGAGCATGCGCAGTGCTCATCATCTCAGGGTCAATAAAGGTGATCTTGTCGAAGTTTATGTGCGTTGATACGACTGGAGGTGCTTATCTTCGACCTTTAAGTCAATAATAAAATCATTACTGGTAGTTATTGATATGAGACATATATCTAACTAATTGCCTAATGCTTTGGTCACATCTTATTTCCTGCCAAGTCAGCTGGACCAATTAGTTTTGGATTTATTTAGTGTGTAAAAGTCCTAATAAAGCTTTTTAAACAGAGCTGGAGGGTAGTAGTAGTAGTAGTAGTTACTTTGCAGAAAATCCTATAATGAGTTAGATTAAACTAACAAGAATTAGAAATATTATCCGGTAATACATGACGTAACACCGATACAACACTACACTTTTCATGTTACTGCTAGTACTTCTGTACTTTAACTTAAAATAAATGTACTTTTTATCTTTAAAAGGCCTTAAAAAAAACAACATTTCACTTTGAGCAAATAAATACAAGGCAAAGAAGATTTCCATCAGCAATTCAAAACACAAAATGAAGCACAAACCCAAAGCGGCTGTCACGGACAGATTTATTTAGCTCTATAAATAAGGCAGATACACAATCACTTAATTTGGCCTTAAAATTACATGTCAATAAAGTCATTAATTCACAGATACAAATCATAGTCTTCATTTAGCCTCAAAAAAGTCATTCAGTTTACACCAAAAGAAGTAGACAAAAACTGAAAGCAGACCACACTTCATGTACTCATTCAAAAATACTTCTCCGAAAAAAAAAGAGGAGCCGAGGCAGAAAGGAAAAGGCGATCACACAGAACACAGGTCCGTTCGGTGCTACAGTGCTTTAAGTATGCAGAGAGAGAGCGAGCGATGAAAACAAGGCAAGAACTCCTGTAAACAACAAGTATTGTCGTAACATTTTTTTTTTTTCTTTCACATTGCCTCATAATGCTTTTATCAATACGAGATGTGTACCTCGAAGCGGAGGGAGCGATCCGGTACTACGGGCCTGATCGGAAGGAACTTTGGTTGGAGATCAGAAACATGGTTGTAAAAGTGTTTTCAGAAACTGTGTGTTTTACATTCTTGGCAACAGACGCGTTCCGATTCAGTGCGTACCTTCCTGCAGACAGTATTGGCGGAGTAGAGTCTTCTTAAAGAGCCGTCACATATCAAGAGTTTTAAATTTCACCTCCGACGTCATCATCCATATTAAACACCATAAAGTACGAAGCGATGCGCGGATAAACACACCACCCCCGGGCCTCCGTAGTGATCGAGAAAGATCTGTTCTCTGAGATGAGATAGTGTTTATCTGTCGTAAGAAAGGAAAAAAAAAAAAACCGAGAAGGAAACTTTCACTTGCATTTGTGCAATAATTTGCATACACCCCAGTCCAAAGGTGACCGGGTGGAAACTGCTCTCATTCAATAACAACTGGAAGCAAAAAAAACCAACAAGAACAACAACATACATTCAAACAGACGTGTTGGAGGCCTCGTCAGACGTACGCCGAGAATCCTTCTCCGTACACGGTCAGAATAAAGCCTGTGCAGCGTTTCTAACATTGCACTCGTTGTGGGTTTGTCATTAATAAGGGATATATATGGCGAATGACACTTTTCCTACATAACGCATGTTTGCTGTTGAGCTTTATTTCCATGCAGATGTGGATAACGGCATCGGTGGCGTAAAAAACAAACAAAAAAACGAGGGGTTTCACGATCGAACGAGGTGTTCAAGGTGAATACTGTCGGTTAACACCTGATCCAACAATCGCTGACGTAAAGCCACTTTAAGGTTTTTTTTTTTTTTTTTTTTTAATTATTTTTAAATGGTGAATAAAAATAACATCAGGTATCCCCAACGTACTGGTTTTTTATTTTTTACCTGCTCGACAACAGAAACTCTCCTTCACATGCGAATCATTCGCTATAAAACGCTTCTAACTTCAACATATGGTCACACGGTGAGTCCACCCTGCTGCATCGCCCCATGTGACTCTCTTCATGCGCAGCGTGTAAGGTTTCTGGTGAATGCTTCCATCTCATATATAACAACATATTCCTGCTTATTAACTCAACCCACCTCCAAGTTAGGAGCCTAAAGTGGCTCACCTTCAACATCTCAGTCTAAACCCTTCCTGACAAATACTACCTGACGGAGCAGCACTTTGTGTTTAGTGTTTACTTGGTCGACTCGACGTCGTTCCTGTTGTCTCCTCTACTGCGAGTGAGAGAGAGCGCCTCCAGGTGGGAATGTGTTTGTACTACAGTAGCGTAGGACCTGGCGACTTTGGCTCCGCCTCCCGTTACGAGGCTTATTAGAAGCTTTTAGGAAAATACTGTAAACAATCTTCATGGCGGGCTGGTGCCGTCCCTCTCCGGGTCGACGGAGGGTCCGGTGGCTGTGCGGGGGTCCATGGCAGAGTGCATGATGGTCAGCCATATGTCATCCATGTTTGGCATCACAAGGATTTTCTGGAAGAGGAGAAGGAGTAACGGATAGACGGTGAGTGGTCCGTCACTTTCTGGTATTCTTGACACATTTTTGAACACGTCCTGTCTTTAATGAACCAAAAGTAGCGAGCACATAACAGTGAGTGTGAAACTGTTTCCTATAAGATGTTGGACGTCTTGTGCAGTTTGCCAATAAAGGAATAAGTGAAGTGACCACATTTGGACGAGCTGGGGGAGGAGCGAGGGGTGGATCTGACCCATTTGATTGGAAACTTGACGATACTACATCCCGCCCACCGATAGCTGTAACCTGACTGCACTACAGGCCTGTCAATCAAACGGACACGCCCCCAAAAACACATCTTTTTGAAGCTTATTTTCTAATTAATGACGGGATTATTTTCAGATGGACCGTCAGAAAACTAATAAGAAGGAGCGACTTTAGCTAAAAACACCAAGATAACTCCTGGAAAACATTTTATTGACTTAGAATTTAATGAGAGAAGTTGAATGGGAGTCTATGGAGCCGGATGCCTTATGGAGCCAACCTCTAGTGGCACCTGGTGGTATTGCAGCTTCAGGTACTTCCGCATCAGCCTCATTATTCAGACCCGGAAACTACGAACATTTTATATACAGTTTATCTTCTTTTCATACAACTACATTCTGTTTCAATAAGCTACAAACAAAATGGCCCGTAAGGACTGGACTAGATTTTCTTTGGTTTTAGTAAACTCTGACTGTGCAGTAACAGTAAAAACAAAAAGGTATAAAATTGCAATGTTGATTTCCATTACAGGATCCATTTGGGAACAAACCACTCGCAGCCTCTGCAGTTCACTCGCAGCTCCACTTATTTTGCAATCACCTGAAAAATAAACTCTGCTGGGCTGAATTACAGAAACAAGAGACCCAAATGTAGTGTTTACCTGGAACTCCTGCTCCAGTTTCTTCTCGATCCAGTCTGTGACGTGAGCCAGAGTGACTTCTCTTTCTCCCAGTTTAGGTCGGGCCTTCAGCTCCAGGTGAGGCGGAGTCCTGAAGCCATACCTGCAACAGGAAGTAACACCCTCAACCACAACTCACACTGCCAGCAGCTGACACAACGAACAGGTGCAGTGACCACCAGCAGAGGGCAGCGATGGACTGTAAAAAGACATTAAAAGCTACATTTATTTGTTTTCAAAGCTACAGTTGCACATTAGAATAGATTTTTACTTGTGCTGAGTTGAGATATTTTTAACTGTGTAAGTTTGTAGTGAAAGAGCCATCATTTAGAAATAAAGATACGTGACTCGTACACGAGTATCTGCTGATAGAAAAGAGGAAATTAAACTAATCATGGGTCATCTTAAAGAGCTTTGTTTGCAACAGACCGGACTGTGTTTTCCTGTCTGTGGTAAAGTGGCAAGAGGGAAATGTGATTATTTGTCACTCACTCTGCACAGCATTCCTCACGTTACTGCAGCAAGAGAGAACAGCACATTACGTACCAGATCCTGTCGGTGGGAGGAGGAGGGATGTTGACAGCCAGCGTTCCCTGGAGCTGCTGCACCTCCACCGTGAGCAGGAGCGGCGTGTTGGACACTTCCTCCATCTTCTTTTTGATGAACTCCGTCTCTGTGGCCTTCTGGAAGTACTTGGACTTCGTTATCTTGTCCACAAAGCGCATGATCTTGCTCGCTTTATGTCCTCCGACAAAACTGGATTCAAACAAAAAAGGAGAATTAGGATTTAAACCCAATTCAAAACTTCAATAAAACCTCTTCAGGTATCCGATATATGTAAATAGTCTATACATTTTGAAAAGCTCTCACCCCTCTGCTCCTGCAGAATCATTCGCCAGCTCTGAGGAATCTTCCTCGTCTGATGAACCGGCGCTCGACGACTCTTCATCGCTATCGGCCAGGCAATACGTTCGAGGCCTGTATCTGAAAACGCATGAAAAAACCCCAATGTAAAATGTATTAGGATGAGCACACACTTACTTACTCTCTCTCACACTCACACACACACACACTGTACGCATGCACTAACACATGCAGATGGCGTTTCATTGTGCTCATTAAGTGAGACTACTCACATGCACAAATGATAAACTTCTGGAAACAAAGAATTATGGGAGTTAGTATTAAAAAAAAAAAATCTGTAGATCAGAAGGTGTTCACAGAGTTTCATCCTTTCAGATGGAATTTTCATGTGAAACTCAATCTAAACTCGTTTGGCAAAAATCCACTGACTAGAGGTAGATACTGTAACACACTGTTTCAAAGGTGCACCAATTCAGAATGCATGTTTGGTACCACTGATACCAATTAATACAGTTTATTCATTCAAACCCTTTACAAATAAACACACTGTAAAATGACAATAAAAACAGAATGAGAAGTTTGACTCATTTAATTGAAAATAGACCAAAGAGAACACATCAAATGTTAAAACTGAGAAATTTGTATTGTTTTAAGGAAAAACATTAGCTCATTTTAAATTTGATGGCAGTAACTCGTTTCAAAAAGGTTGTGACAGGGTCAACAAAAGACTGGAGAAGTTGTGTAACGCCAAAAAAACAACACTTGGTGGAACATCTGGCAACTAATTAGGATACCTGGCAACAGATCAGTAACATGATTGCGTATAAAACAAGGGACAAGGCCGAAAACCAATATTGACTGGGCCCTCAGGCGGCACTACATTAAAAACAGACAAAGCTCTGGAGTGGAAATCACTGCATGGGCTCAGGAACACTTCTGAAAAACGATCGTCTGTCAACACAGTTCATCGCTGCATCCACAAATGAAGGTTAAACTTCTAAAACGAATGCCTCTGTCCCAACTTATTTAAAACATGTTGCTGCTATAAAATTCAAAATAAGCATATATTTTTCATAAAACAAAAATATTTCTCAGTTTCAACATTTGACACGTTGTGTTTGTTCTATTTTAAAATAAATATGGGTTTACATTAATTGCGAATCATCACATTCTGGTTTTTTTTTAACATTCAACACAGCGTTTCCGTATCAGTCACAACAGATCGTTCACTTAGTTTCAGTGCCGCAGCATCGTATCTGTGCTGTATTCATGCAAACATGTGAACATATTATGCACTTATTTGTTGCTGAGACTTTAGGGAAATGAAAATAAACTGATGAAAGCACCGAACATGCCGAGAGATTAATAGTTAATGAGATGAAGAAAATGGACGGTGTTAGGGAATGAGACGACCCCTTTAAACTAAAGATATCGGAACTGGAAAGCAAAACAGTAGAGATCACTGTTGAAAGTCAAGCAGGAACTCACCAGAAAGACATCCGATTAACAGCCGCATAAAAGGTAGAATCCAAAGGGGCAAAGGCCGGGAAAAGAGAGGTGGTGGGGGGAGGGAGAGAGAGAGAGATAGGGGGAGGGGGGGTATAAAAGATACAGAACACTGAGTGAAACAGGGGAGGTGTCAGGCAACATGGCAGACACCAGAGACAAGCACTGTTTTATTAACCAGAGGTGGGCGAGGGCGGGGGATTGGCTTCACATCCAACCAAGGCTCTTCTAAAAGTGTTCTCACCCGTCCTTCCCCAACTCCCCCACGCGGGGGCCTTCTCCCTCCTTCCCCAGACGGATGAGGTTCATCTTGGTTTCCAGGGTCATCAGGAAAGAGCTGCTGTAGGAGACCTCCAGGTCGAACCACAGACCTGAGGACATGCTTGATGATTATTATAGATGTTACAGAAGATGGGGAAAGAAAGAGGGAGAGATCACAAGGTCCTTTAAACGGAGGAGAAACAGTCAGAGCAACCCCCCCCCCCCACTCTTCCCCATCCCTGTTTGATATCAGCAGGAGGGGAGGGGGGGAGAGAGGGGGGCTGTAGAAACTCTCCCTCTATCTCCCTCTATTCCTTTTACCTCTGCACTACAAAATCTGCTGTAATCTGGATTAAAGCCTTCATCAAAAGTCTGTCTTGCATGGGGCTGGCTGTGTGTGTGCTCTTTTAAAAAAAAAAAAAAAAAAATTCTCCCACCCTTCTAGTTCACAACACAGGATCACATGTTTCTTGTGTACAATGGTTTCTCTTTACACCACCCGAGGGCAGCAGAGGTCGACGGATGACGCAGGAAAGAAGAGCTGAAGTGAGAAGGAAAGACCGAAACACACAGGTGCACGTATGCAGTGCAAAACGCCAAAACAATCTTGTACAGATTGTGACACTGGCTGGACAGTTGAAAGAAATTCATATAAATAGGATTTGAAGAGCTTTCAAGCACCTAGAGAGGCTTTTAATCTGGCAGAAGTGTGCACGAACGTGTTGGTATTTCAGCTTTGATTACTTGTTCTTACCATCTGATTTTATTTTGTCACTTTCTTTGCCTTTTTTTTTTTTTTTAAAGCATTTTAAAATGCATTGCATTGTCGTTATTATCATTATACGAATGTAAAAAGTGATAAAAGCAAAGATATGACCAGGAGATGTAATGTGGGAATGCAGAGACAAGCAGCACCTCTCTTCACTGCTCTGTTACCGGCTGCCTCGCTCTAAATGAGATAATGCAATGAGTCTGCTGTGCTCGAGAGAAAATCGATATGAGTGTAAGAGCCTGTGGAAAAGAAACAGAAAGTTGAGAGGAAACTAAAGAAAGAAAAGAAGGTGAGGAAGTTTTGAGACAGAAAAAACAGTCAGCTGGGGAGCGAGGCAGAGTGGACACGCTGGATCTGCTGAGCTCCCTGGGTCCTGTTTGACCCGCCGGTGTTGAGAGGCGAGTCTGAGTCGGGGGGTTCATGCAGGGCACTGGGCTTTGTTAGTCTGCAGAGAGAGGAGCCTCCGGAGCAGGGCAGAGCTTCCTTAATTGGGGTGAAGCCACATGGTGAGGAGTGAGTCGTGTGTGTCACAGAAAGAAATGCCTTCGCATATGAAGGGTGCATGCTTCCAGAAATGGACACTAGAGAAAGTCATGAGCATGTTGGCAGATTATATGTAAAATAAATACAAATGTATCGGCCTGCTGAGAAAGCTGCTGCTTTCGAAGACATGCGTGCGCACACAGCTGGAGAGGTTCATCGATCCGGTGCACTCAGCATGCTTGTTCCAGGAAGGAGCGGGGTGAGGCAGAACGGGAGAAGGCTGGAGGATACGGGCACTGTAACACCACTGTAACGCCAATGTAACACCACTGTAAGACCACTGTAACGCTACTGTAAGACAACTGTAATGCCACTGTAACACCACTGTAACACCACTGTAAGACCACTGTAATACCACTGTAACGCTACTGTAACACCACTGTAAGACCACTGTAAGGCCACTGTAAGGCCACTGTAAGACCATTGTAACACCACTGTAAGACCAATGTAAGAGCCATGTGAGACCACTGTAACACTACCGTAACACTACTGTAAGACCACTGTAAGGCCACTAAGAACACTGTAAGACCACTGGACATTTCAAAAGAGAAACTGACCGCTTCCACCAATGTTTTCCAACACTCGCTTCAGTGATCATGGAAATACACAGTGGAAAAATGGAATTAAACATGTTTCTGTGCAGCTGGAGAGCCTCTGAACAAAAAGATGCACAGCGCTGAGTAAAGCTAAATATAATAAAGTCTTCTGTTTGAAGCATGCGTCTCCTTCCTGCTTCCTCTCACCTCCGAGAAACATCTCTAAAAATGAATCACTTTAGTGTTTAAGACTGACTGCGGCTGATGGGTCTATTCAAAGAAATCAAAAAATTTGGCAACATATCGCTGTTTTTAAAAAATGCAATTAAAGCCGACAAACTTCCAGCGCCATCACTGGAATGCGGATCCGCGCACGCCGATCGGGTTTGAAATGGCTTTTGAGGTGTGCTTTGCCTGGAACCGATCCAGCTGGAGATGAAATCAATTCTTGCTCTCATTACGGGGGTTATGCGAGAGCTGCGGTGATAAAAAAAAAAAAAAAAAGAAAAAAAATGAGGCAGCGAATCGGAGCACAGGAAGGAGGAAGAGAGATACTGAGAAGAAAGAGGAAGACGAAATGAAAGGGAACGCGAGGGGAAGAGAAGACGAGGAAGAGAACGGGAGACAAATGAAAGCACAGATCTGTCGGAGACTGTAAGGAGGGAAGACAAAAGGAACGGAGCGATGGAAAGCTCCATGCTGATGCACGTCTCAATGATCACAGGAGAATTCCTCTCAAATAAAAATGGCACGAAGAGCTGCGTGTGATCCAAAACTGGAGCACAGTTAGCTGATATTTGAGCAGCACTGCAGCCCGCATGCTCGTGCGGAGCTAAGACCTGGCATAGCTAAGCTTCAATTCATCCAAGATAACCATAAGACCTGCTAAAGTGCTTAGGGCCGGCCTGCATTGTGCTCGGCTAAGAGTCCACCGACCAATCAGATTCCATCAGAACCGCTGTAAACAAGGCTTTCGTGAGGTCAGGATTTTACACTATTACCCCGTTTCCACTTCATCAAAATGTCCCGGTGTGATCGGATCACAAGTGGTCGGTAAAAGAGACGCGCCCGAGATCTGATTTGCTCGGGCCGCAATCAGAGGTGGTGGTGGGACGCACGCAGACACGCAATGCATTCTGGGCCACAGTGAAGGACCGCCTACTCCGCTGACGTCATCCGAATATCAAACAACAATAAACAACATTTACTGCTAACTAATAGCTAGACAATGACTGTTTAGAGGCTGTACGTTACGCTCGTTTCACCAAAGCCTCCTCTGTGTTTATCGTTTTTTTGAATTTTTTTTTTTATTTTTTTTATTCGAGTGTATATCGTGTTATTTGCGACAGGCATCAGAACCTCAGCTGTGAGAGAGCCCCGCCCATTCGCACGGTTTATTGAGCCGCAGTTAGCGGAGACGCTCCGGAAAAAGGAATTCATCCAACGAGCCGATCAGGCCGTCTCGTTTCAGGCTGTGAATCAGGTTTACAAACTCGAGCGTTCGGACATTTAATTTCTGAAATTCTGACATATTTCTGAACGGTGGAGCATTTCAATGAGGTTCAAGTGAGCGAAGATGTCCATTTTTTGTTGCATAAACTCCTCATGTTTCCGTGTTTGTTCTCGCGCTTATTTACTTGTGTGCTTTCCGTGGTGTAGAGAGCGCTCATTTACATACAGGAAGTGAGACCCGATCCCAAGCGGTCACACGGGACGGTTTAAATCTGGACGCCCGTGATCCGATGACGCCAGGGACGCTTGCTGACGCGAGGTGGAAACAGCCTCCTTGCAACACCTCTGGTGAAGGCAATTTCTTCACATTCAGAGCATTGAACTGAAAACATCAACATCCTGCCGCTGCCTGACCTGCTTGAGTGGGTAGAAGTGCACGTTGCGGACCGTAGCCCACAGTCGATCTCTTCCTGCCGAGCAGAGCAGCTGTCAGCGGTTTCAACTATAACCTCGTTTATTAAAAGTGAAAAACACAAAACGTGTCAACATTGTTGCATTCAAAAAAAAAAAAAAAAAAAAAAAAAAAAAAATCAGATTTAGTGTCAGCATTTCTTACTGCAAGTACAGAATGAATAAACGGAGATGTTGCCGTTGTTTTGATTCGGATTTTTTGCGTTATTCAGCATTTGTCGTTTCCGCCACGGCTTTAAATGCTCGTTCGGAGCGGCTGTGGTGGGCGTCTCAGTGTGGACAGAGTTGCTTTCACTGAAGGGTTGGGGACAGCTATCACACCAGCGCCGCCGCCGCTGCTGCTGCTGTTGTTTGGGTGCAGAGCACAGCCTCAGTATTGTGATCTTATTAGTCACAGTGAGACGACCAGAGAAAGAATGGGGGCAGCAGATAGTCATGAGACATAGTGTCACTTTCCTCCATGTGTGTTTACATGAAGCGGATTTATTAAAAAAAAAAAGAAAAAAAAAGTGTGTCAGATTTGACACTTCTTGTCCGAGAGGGCTTAAAAAGGACAGTTTGAGTGGTAGTTTGGATTACTGAGGCATTTCTACACAAAATATAAAATCCATGAAGTCAGTGGGATGAAAGAATGTTAAGAAGAGGAGGAATATCAGATTTCTAACCAGCACATTAAAGCCGTGCAGAGAGTAACTCCCTAGAAACCGAAAACCTGAAACTGACGGGATCACGAGAAATCCCACAGAATGTTTCCTGATAGATTATTGGTTTACATTGCTGCACTTTTATCTTTGTTATCGCTTCATGTCAACAATGAGAAACATTTAGTAAATCCTGCACAATGAAGAAAACAATGACATCCTCTGTGTGTGTGTGTGTGTGTGTGTGTGTGTGTGTGTGTGTGTGTGTGTGTGTGTGTGTGTGTGTGTGTGATGGTTTGTCATTTATTTCTGTCTTGCCTCGATAGTCGACGCAGGGTTTGGATGCCCTGAGGATTCTGGGCGTGGCCGAGCCCATGTCCAGTTCTGTCAGCGTCAGCTCGTTCATGAAGTAAGGCAACTGAAAGAGACACGAGCACACGAATAAACATAAACAACAACAACAACAAAAAATAAACCCTTCTTTAATTAAAGCAGATTTAGAGGTCAGCTTAATATTAAAACTATCATTCGGTGTAATTTTGAGTCGGGCTGTGTGATGTGGACAAATTCTGAGTTCAAATGTTGTCATGTTTACAGTGTACATAAGAAGAGTCCGTATGAACGGCGCCCTCTTGTGGCATTCACGACGTGAGAATTTAGATTTCTTTTTTTACAAGCCTTTAGTTCAGGAGTTGTGACGTGTTCGCTGACGTTTACAGAAAGGTCAGAGGTCGTGGAAGTTCATGTTTGGTTGGATGTTCAGCTAATAAATTGTAATTTTAGTCACGTAGAGTTTGTCCTCATAACTTAGATAATAGCCTAAGTCTGAGGATAATGTTGATTTTCCCGACGGCCTCATCTTTTCCGTGTCTGTGTTTCCTGCATGACGTTACCTCCCCTGTTAGCTTGATAAACTGTTAGCCGCTGTGGCTTCTAGACGCCCTCCATGTTTTTATGATTTAACATGCGCTGTACACGACTTCCCCTGTTGTAGCCACGAGCTCACGAGTGTCATTTGAACGCAGCAAAAATCAAATAACACAATACATTTCACCAAATACCTCGATATCAATATTATCACAGTATTGTAGAGACGACTATCAGTGCTTTCACAACGTATTTCCTCAATGAGATTGTTAATAAATAATCATCAGTAAAGTGGATATAAAGACTAAGTGCAGAAAGGCAAATAATAGATTAGTCTGCTCGGTTCAGAAAATATCTTCCCTTTACTGAAATAAAGTCTTTTAAAAGCATGAAAAGTCTGAATTAATGCCAAGTCATGAAATCTAAAACGATATCTCAGCTCACATCACAAAATCGATATATTGTCCAGCCTTAATTTGGAGGGAATGATTCGGTTGTAAAGAATAAAAAACTTGCAAAATGCATAAAATAAAATAGACGAATGGGCAGACACACACGGTTATTTTCAAACAAGGTAAAAAAAAAAAAATCATCTCTCTCTTATAATGTGTAGCATAATGTATTTTGTACATGGTCCCTGTTGTAAATAAATCGAATAAAGTAAACTCTAGAATCAGCCGTTTCTGTGTCAGTCACACAAGTGTTTGACTTCATTATTTTTTTACTGGATGTCGTGGACAGTAACGCAGACTGAAACTCTTTATACGACGAGGTAGTCAGGCGGGACGCGGGATCAGAGAGAAGCTGCAGGATGAAGAGAAGGAGGTGATTGATACAGAGCGACCGTCTCTCTGCTTGTAACCCCGGTATGGAGCTGCTCAGGCATTTCCAGAGCTGTACCAAAAAAGCCCGCTGACAGTTGGAGAGCTTATCCGTACGCGGGAATCGGACTCATGCTGCCGGCAGGAAGTCGCGCACAATCTTTTTTTCTTTTTTTTTTTTTACACTTTTCCACTTGTCGGCCTGTTCGTTTCCACTCCAGAGGTAAAGGTTGCTACGGGTGTAATTCCACTCACCCGTATCTTGCTGAGCTTCATCTGAATCTTCTTGGAGACCAGATCGGCCCAGTAGGGCTCGCACAGGAAGTCCCAGAAGACCCGGCCGAGAACGGCGTTCACCCAGGCGACGGTATCCTCCTCGTCTCCTCGGGGCTGCATCTGAGCTGCAGAGGCGCCCTGGAGCTGCACACAGAGCAGATGATAAACACCAGGAGAGGCGGACATCAATCCCAAATCTCCGTACAGAATTATAAAACATTTAATCCCTGACTGATACCACTTCGATTCTACGTCCTCGTAATTAGCTTGTTTGTAACTGCAAGTGAGATGCTGAGTTTGTCACCGGGGAGAGGAAGATGTGTCAATAGTGTAAACCGTGCTACCTTCTTATCAGCCCCGGGGCTGCTGTGTGGACTCTGGAGATCGGGGCTGGCAGCTGCAGGGCTGACTGCCATCTGCTTTGGCAGTAAAGAGCCCATGTAGACACCGTAGTCCAGCAGAGGCTTGGCTTTGGCACTTCCCGCCGTCGTCGAGGAGACGGGCGAGTCCTTGGACCTGGGCTGAGAGGCCAGCACCTCGTCCAGACTGCCGCGGCTGCTGCTGCGACTGTGAGGGCTCAGAGCTGAGGGGACCACGGCAAACATCAGAAATTAAAGACACTCATGTTACAGTTTGTGCTCTTTCTGTTGTTTACGAATGGATCGAGGTGGTGTAAACCCTGGAAAAAAAAAAAAAAAAAAAAAAATCTCAACACAAATTTTCTACTCGCCTTTCTTACTCCCGACAACACCGGAGCCTTTCTTCATCTCCGCCTTGAGTTTAGAGGCAGACAGAAATCTCTGGAACCATTCCTCCTTCTCCCGCCCAGTCCTCCCGAACAGGTAGAGGGACAGGTCTCTGCCGGAGGAGGACGGCGGTCCTCGCTCCTGTGCTCCTCCCGACCCCTCTCCTCGGTCTCTGGCGCTCACGCCCTCGCTGGCCTCCCACCTGTCACCTTCTGCCTTCGACATGAAGTCGTCTTGTTTGGCCAGTTCGATGCAGATGGGGTATTTTTTGTTCCAGATTCGCTTCCTGGCCAGGCTCTGAGGCACCAGATAGACCTGAGGGAGGATTCAGGAGAAATCAATGTCTCGTAAAGTTTGATCTTCTAAATTTCCAAACCTTTTTTCAATAATTCCAAGACATGACGGCCAACTTTCTACCATCTACTTAATGGACTTAAATACCAGAAAAATGTGTTGTTGTTCAAAGATTTATCAGCTTAAGGTGACATTTTCCACTGATCAAAGATAAGGAACGATTTAAGGCTATTTTCCACTGTTTCCGTCTCCGACACGGCTGCTGGAGTGAATCCCCGTCATTAAAGTTAATGCTTCACATCAGTAGCGTCCCAGAAGCGAATCGCTGCGCTGCTCGCCTGAAGGTAGGCGGTGAGTTTATTTTTTTGATGGAAGCCGCTCGGAGACCACCGCGAGCGAGCAGGAAGTGTGTTGGGAGAAAATCCGGTAAATAAAAAAATAAACCAAAACGTGCAAACTCCAGATCGTAAAAACACATCACTATATCACCATCTACTGCATTCTCCTACTGCCACATACACACACACACACGGTACGTGAAATAGTTACACAATAAATAGGAGGATTCGTGTTTTTAATGACTCAAACTCAGCAGGCTGTATTAAGTTTGTCAGTAGGCTGCAGCACAGAGAAGGAAATGACAACAATGACCACAAAACGGGAAGAAAAAAAAAAGAAGAAGCCATTTAACGACGTTTACATCCAATAAAAGACCCGAAAACATGATTTCGGTGGAATATGCAGGTTATGATAAAAACTGTACAGATATATACATTTCTAATTTGCACGTGTGTGTGTGTGACGACAGCAGTGTAACCACGTACTCTGCTGTTGGTGAGGTCGTAGATCTTCTGACTGACGTAGCTGACGTCTGGTTTGGGTTCGTTGTGTGAGGTGCGGCGGGCGACGTTGTGGTTGGGTTTGGACAGACGGATGATGGAGCCCTCCAGGCGGACGTACACCGAGTGCGTCAGGGTGGCGTGGTACGTCTCCGGGTCGTAGTTCAGGATCTCGTTCATCCAGCCCTGCGAGAAAGACGCACAGATTCGAGGACCGAGCTGCAAAAATCACGTCGAACTAGAAAAGTAGACGAGTATTGCCATTCGGATCAATTTTTCCCTTTTTTTTTTTTAAATACACTCCGTATTGCATTTCCTTTCCGAGACACACAGAAGACAGCGATCTGACGCGTTGCCGGGGAAATGAGGACACTGTAAATATCCGCGTTGTCGCCTGCGTAACATATTTCCACGGTGATAGAAAAGGTGAGCTGAAGTTCACACACGGCGTCTCAGAACTACCGTCTTTTCAAGCGCAGCCACAAACGAGTTTGTTGTCACTTGCTCGGCGAGGAAGCCTTTGAAATTCATCCGGCTATATTCAGCCGGCATCTGTCAGCAGTTCAGTTGCTGCTTTGTCACTTCGGTGTGAAAACCGCCGTGGAAAAATGCCTCTTAAAAAGAGGCAGGTTTGACTTTATTCACGGACGCAGCCGAACGGAGTGTCATGATAAAGTATCTCATATTGTTTTCGGAATAGAAAAATGAATGTTAAAAAAATGATTCGTCAATATTACATGAATGACTCTGAATGATTTTTGCTTTAGGTCTATAAATATCTTTCTGAATGTTTCTTTGGATGTAATGAACAGTATTAACTCTGACCGGAGCGTCCATCTTATCCATGAAACAAACCAAAGGAGAAAATTCTGATCAGCTGCATTACTACGCTCGATGATCATTGGCGACGTCATTTGATAGGCACATCTTTTCATAGGTATAATATCTGTCACAACTATAATCCACAGAAGATGCCGTGTAACCAAATGAACTCCGTACCAATGTACTCATCCTGAATTTGTGTCGAATCATATTTCAGCCAAACTGTTGCATATTGAAGTGCAGGCAGACGCGTCCCCTTTTGTTAATGTCAGGAATGTCCTAATCCATTTGTTCAAATGCAAGTAACAACAAAACAAAACGGAAATTTGTTGAATACGAGAGTGGTCAAATAAGTTCAGAGACGGATCGGTGTTGCAAACGAACGGAGCGCAGCAGCATAACGTGCACGGAGCAGAGGGAGCCAATAACCTTCATGAGCAAGTATTCGGCGCGTGATCAACATCAGCACCCGAGTTCAACACGTTTTTGGGACAACTGGTACGTGAACATTTGTGATTTCACTGCGGAGCTGAAACTGGAGCAGAGAAACATCAGATTTTGGGTCAAACTCTGGAAACGGTCAACAGAGACCCTGGAAATGCTTCAGAAAGTCTACGGCGACGAAGTAGACTTGAGTGACGTTCACGTTTCGAGAGGGGGCGGAGCTTCACTGTCCGAGACCGAAGAAGACGCTTCAGGTCAGGAGACACCAGGTGGGTTTTCTTTGACGTTGGCGGTGGTTGTGTCACCGTGAATTCGTCCCCCAGAGTCAGACTGTCGACAAGTTCTACTGGAACCTTCTGAGGCGTCTGAGGGTTGTTAGCTGTTTGTTAGCGTCGATAGGTGTTTGTTAGCATCGTTAGCTGTTTGCTAACTTGAGTTAAGATGGTTTTAAGCAAAATTAGCGGTTAGCAGGTTGTTAGCATTATGTTAACTTGAATTGAGCTGTTTTTTAGCAATGTTAGCTGGTTGTCAGACTGTCAACACAGTTATATTATGACCTTCTGAGGCGTCTGAGGGAAAACCTTCACTGTCATGACATTTTTTGCAGCCCCGACAGAATGAAATCCAAAAGTTTATTAATTGACTAAAAAAAGAAGAGAGGCGAATATGAACCGACCTTGTAGATTTCTGGCTCCTTGATGTCCAACTTGGTGAGATTCCACGACTTCCCGTGGTGTCTGGAATGTCTGAAGTCTCTTCCAGAAGGTTTTGGTCCCGTCAGCCACACAACACCGATGGCTAAAAGAAATCCCAGTCCGATCCCAAGCAGCACGGCTCCGACGTAGCTCGGCAGAGGTAATACAAAACACCCGTAGAGCAGTAAAGTGAGGATGAGGAGAGTATAGTGCGGCACGCTCGGCGGTTCGATGCTCTCAGATTCATCTTCGCTGCAGGATTCAGTACTTCCACTCTGTGGCACTTTAGTGTGGCTTCCAGTATTATCAGATCGATCGACGGCGTCGCCCTCCGTGTCGGTACCTGTCTCAAAGTCCTCGCTGTACAGGATGCAGTAGTCCTCGTCCTCCTGTTTGGCGAGAGCAGACATGGAGCACTTGTCCAACGACATGGAAAGCAGAGATGATTTGTTGGGGCTCTTCGTGTCAACAGAAAGGTTGACGGGCGATTCATCCGGACCAGAGGCCTCGCTGTTGGGGCTTTCGACCTCCCAGTCACCTCCTTCCTCCTCCTTGATGCAGTAGTTGTTGTTGTTGCTCTCCAGCTGCCCGTTGAAAGAGGTGATGGTGGAGAGTTCGGAGGCGCTGGCGGAGAGCGCCTTGGGCCGGTAGATGCTGCTGCCGACCAAGCTGCTGCTCTTTTCGTCCATGATCTTACTCAGCAGTTGGAGCGGTTCGGACATCACCTCGGAGAGACGGCGCTTGGTGTCCTCGATCCGCGCCTCCACCTCCGAGACATTGAAGAAGCTGCGGGTGTCCTGCGAGGTCAGCGGTGAGGTGGGGGCGGTTTTCGAATCGCTCGCCGCCGCCGACGATGACATGGCGGCAGACCGGGACTGCGTGAACTGCTTGAAGAGTTGCAGGTTGAGGCGGGATTCTGGAGGACGGTACGGTGTGGTGGAGGAGGAAGAGGAGGAGGAGTCCTGGGATGTATCCGAGGATAGAGATTTGACGAGAGCCTTCATGAGATGCCGGTGCCTCACTGACGGAGCGGGAACAGAGGAGGCTCCATCACGAGACTCGGCGTCGGAGGAGAGAGACTTCACCAGGCTCAGGAAAGGTTTGTCACTGGAGGGGAAGCTCAGAGACTTCGTCGGAGAGGAGTTGGACGCCGCGGCTTTTTGCTCAGACATGACTGAAGACCGAGGTTGCGTGGGGGAACTGTTAGTGTGATGTCTCGAAACAGGTGAAAGTCTGGATGATTCGGGAGCGACACCGGCTGCGGAGTCCGACGGCACGTCTTCAAACAACTCCTCACTAGCTTCTAAGGCTGTCAGAACTTGTGAGTCATCCGGAGCGGCTGAGGTAGCGGAGACAGTTGCTCTGTAAAGATCTTCTTCCTCCTCCTCTTCCTCCTTCCCAAGAGCTGAGAAGTGGATGGTGATGGAGTCCTTTGACAGCGATCGCTGGACATGGAGCTTGGGGACCACAGCTTGTGGCTGTTTATCTGTGGAGTGAGTACTCTTTGCATGGCGAGGATACCGGCTGGTCATTTCAGTACTCCCACTGAGACGCAGTCTGCAAGGACAGAACAGAGATCACGCCACATTAATAAAATAACAGAAATATAATCAGGTATTTTGATAACTGAAAATGTTTTCATTATTTCATTTCTTAATTTTTTTTATTACATCTTTGCTAGTTCGGAGCAGTTTGGAGCAGGAAGTGACCATATTTGGGCGAGATGGGGAGGAGCGAGCGGTGGATTTGACTGATCTGATTGGAAACCTGTCCATACTACGTCCTGCCCCCCGATAGCTGTAACCTGACTGCACCACAGGCCTGTCAATCAAACAGACATGCCCCCAAAAACACGTTTTTTTTTAAGCTTATTTCCTAATTAATGACGGGATTATTATCAGATGGACCTCCAGAAAACTAATAAGAAGGAGTGACTTTAGCTAACAACACCGAGATAACTGGTGGAGAAATTTGATTGACTTGGAATTTAATGAGAGAAGTTGAATGGGAGTCTGTGGAGCTGGAGGCTTTTTGGAGCCGACCTCTAGTGGCTCTCAGTGGTATTGCAGCTTTAGGCACTTCTCCATAGGCCTCATTTTTCAGAGCCGGAAGCTACGACGCTTCTATATACAGTCAATAGTTCTTTCCTATGAAGAGTAACACATTAATCTGGATGGGAGGCTGCGGGTCAAAAATAAATGTTTATATTGTGTGAAAATACATTTCACTTAAAATTAAAATATTTTACAGAAAAATAACCTTCTAAATCAAAAATAAAATGTCAGAAAAATCGTACAAACTACTCTTTAATCTCGAGTCAGTGACGTAGGACACAGTAACAGGAGAGATAGAGAGAACACCATCACTCTTCGTATGCAAGACGGAGGCTGATTGAATTTAATAAAGACGCTTAAATCATGTTTATTAGCTGCACAAAACCTACAGTTTGGATTTTAGAGCACTTGAGAATCAGGCGAAAAAGACGTCCCACGGTGGGCCAAGACAAAGAAGGTGAGGGCCAAACCCCAAATTGGGCCGCTCTGGTCGATTATTTATGATGATAGACTCGCGTTCTTTATATAAAAAAATAAAAAAAAGACCATCTCTCAATCCTTCATAGTGCAAAACAGACAGTCCTGGTGAAGCTTCTAGCCAACAGGTTACAAAAAAAAAAAAAAAAAAAAGGGCGTTTAAAAACAACGTATATTAGAAGAAGCAAATGTGTACACCATCCCTCAAAAAGACTTCTCTACAGAGAATTTCCCATTACTGTCTGGGGGAGATATGAAACATCATATTCTCATTGGACAGGATGCTAATGTCAATACATTACTGAATCCCCAGCCATCTATTAAGGAACTACAACTGGTGTATATCATGTTAATTTAGCTTCCCGTTTCAAGGAAATTATGTGTATTTGCATGTGCGACTGTGTGGGTGCTCACAAAGGTAGTGTTTGATTGTGTCAGACTTCGGTTCATCAGCGAAACGCTCGGTGATTAGAGCGCCAAATCCCACTCACCACCTGCTGACACTCTCACAAATACCTGCCACAAACCCCGTTTAAATATTCAGCACAATCAAAGAGCCTCATCAGGTGCAATCGAGACCAAAGAAGGCAACAATGAGAAGGAAGACCGACAAAGCGCGTGAACGCTGCAGCAAAACTCTATATTTGACAATTGGACGAAACTTTACAACGGTTTCGAGAATAATGAATGTTTTTTTTCATTTTAGGTTGCAAACATAAACAAAAACCAGACTTTTGGACTTTGACTTTCTTGCTTAACAACGTCTGTAAAACTCCCAACATCCTGAAAGGTCTTTATTACGTAATTACACTGTGAGGCACCCGTTAAACACACATATTGCAACACAGACCTGGAGGGCACAACTCCAGAGACAACAGACTACAGCCACAGTCCAGATAACGAACTTGAATGATGTAACACTTAATAATGATGGCGATTATTGTGTGCTGGTACCACCAAACATTAATACATTGATCTGGCCGAGCTCCACTGAGGACTGTTTCCAGTTGTTGCATCTTAGCGGTGCAGAGGTCAGCTTGATTTTGAAACTGTTGGAGCAGCTCTCAACCAATCAGCGTTGACCATCTAATACCGCCGAAACTCGCCTCCTAACATCGCAGTGAAGACTGAAGCTGCGAGTGATGGTTCGACTGCAAGTAACCAAACTTGATAGTTTACATGTGAGATTGTACATCGGTGTTCA
This sequence comes from Embiotoca jacksoni, assembly GCF_022577435.1. Taxonomy (NCBI): domain Eukaryota; kingdom Metazoa; phylum Chordata; class Actinopteri; family Embiotocidae; genus Embiotoca; species Embiotoca jacksoni. The sequence goes on from NW_027185392.1 coordinate 1,298,410, forward strand.
GACTTCCACATCTGCATGTGACTCGTGTAACTATGATTTTAGGGTGGTACTAAACTTCCCGGTGTAATGCAGAACAATGTGCTTATGAGGGAAGAATTCATTGTTAAGCTGCACTTTTCCTTCACTTCATACTTGGTATGTGGCTTGTTGAAAAAGCCAAATTATACAACAAGTAGTTTCTGACCCAGAGATCCGATTGGTCAACTGTACATTTGCAAAATCAGCATGACATCACACCCTGTTCATCACTAGAAACATCCCTCCACCTCCTTAATCGGAATAGATTTTCATATAATATACAATATAATGCTGTTTTTACTTGTTATAGGTCTGTTAATTGTGACCCGTTTGGTGAAATCGGTTCTCACCTGCTCCTTTTTTGTCGCTCTCAGCACCCGTACCGTAACACCACGGACAGTCACGTACTTAAAATCCTAGCGGCGGCTAGCTGGACCGGTTTGGTTTTAACACGTGACGCGGTGCTAAAATCTGAAAAATACACGAGTCCATCGATATATTTTTTTTCAGCAGATATCTTGGTTACAACCAGACTGAGCGAGCCAAGAAGTTTGGTGGTCCTGTGTGCTGTATTTATTCAGTTTAAGAAAGCAATAAAACGGGCTAGAAATCGTCTGGGTTGTTAGGTCGTTGCTAAGGGTCGGACTACTTCCTGGAGTAGCAAACATTGCATACATCACATAAGAGGCTACTGACTTCAGCGATGCTTACAGGCCGCATCACTGTCGTGCCGATAAATGAAGTTAAAGCACACCCTCGGGTCTGATGTAGCTCACAGACACCTCTGACACCACAGCGCCTCGGTCAACCTCGGTCGTTGTGCTTGTACTATACAAATAAATTAGACTTGACACAACACAGCTCTTTCACATTCACGATTAAGAGTAATTCATGATGAGAACTGCTATCATCCATTTTCATTGCGAAGACGTCGCCAGACTCTTCTGGCAACACAACGCGATCGATCTGTTGGTTCTTGTGTGTCTCTGCGTGACGTCCTCGGGATGTGAAAACAGAAATAATGGCGGTGCCTTGTTGACATTTGGCTCGTGTTTTGTCCGGACAGCGGAGGTGACAAGAGGTCACGCTGGCTCGCTCACTTGCAGACAAAACTTCGCCACTCATTGTCACATGGGTCACGAGTGAGCTTGTTACTCAGCCAGGCAGTCTGCCAGCCACCTCTGTCCCCGGCGATCCAGCCCTTCGGGCCCGCGGCAACACAATGAGGCCATTCTGGTGGACGGCCAGTTGGACGTGGATTTCACTTTAGCATACAGGACTCCGAGGAACAGGCGGTGTTTGCCAGCAGCGCTTTAGGATTAGTGGTAAGATGGGTGAGTAGGTACATGATTGGCGTGTATGGTTGGAGAGCTGGTTCTATCTCCAAAAGAAGCACTATGGAAGTGGAACAAACAAACACATCAAAAAGTGGGCATGTACAAATACGTATTTATGCATTTGGCCGTCCATCCAAGTGTGTATCTTCACACACTAACAATGAAGACTCCTGTTTTTCTCGTGTCCCCAGAGCCTCTCTCCGAGCCAATGAACAGACTTAGACAACAGTGCAGAACGCAATCTTTGCCATTGATGCTGATGAAGCTAATTACAAGAAGCAAGCCGGCCTCATTAACCCTCGTGTTTTGCTCTCATTAGGGACCCGTTCACACTTCACTTCTTCTTTATAGAGCAGCAGGCAGAGGGAATAAAAAAGCGACTCACAGAGAGCGATTACATGGACTCAGAGGCTGAACATGATTGGGCCTGTTTATTCCGAGTATTGTTGAGAAAAATGATAATAAGCCGGGGATGTGAGAAAGATGTCGTTGTAATTAAAAACCTTTGATATAAAATGTTTATTTTTCACAGCGGTGTCTTTTTACCAACATGTGTAGTGGCCTAAATTTAAAATGGATTTATCCTGTCTTAAGGGCCATGGTACATTTATAAACTTAATATTTCCAGCAATCAGGAGTCAAATCAGTGCTGCATTTTAGCTCAGTAGGAAACTAATTCAACATAGTTGTGAACTTTTTAAGTGTCTTCAGGTCTTATTTGTCACCTAAGATATAAAAGAGTTTAGCTCGCCAACTTTACACAGCTTTTATACCAGACACATTTTTAATATTACCAGAGGAATATTGGCAAACGTAGGAACAAATAAAGCCAACATTAATGCAGACAATCAATGTACAGTTAGATTATAGACTGTAGTTTAGGAGTTTAGTTAAAGTCAGGATCTGTAACCAGTAGTCCTACTTGGCTTCTTGAATGCGATGCTACAATAAATGACAGAAACAAATACAGGAAGGAAATATAAACAGGCCATCATATTTTGTATTAGAGTTTAAAACTGCAATAATTGCCGATCAGCAGAAAAATACAATCAATTAACTATTAAATATTTTATTTTATTTTTTTAACCATTATTGCTGTAAAAACTGATTCCAGCCTTTCAAAATGAAATAGTCGCTGGTTTTTTTTGTCTTCTGTGGTAATAAATTGAATTGTGTTGGATTCTGGACTGTTGATTGGATAAATCAAGACAGCTGAACAAGTAACTTTTAAGCTCCTTTTCCACGGCCAGTTCCTTCGTGCACCATTTGGCACAGCTTGTGGATAGTACCTGGTACTCGGTAGTAGTTTTGGTTTCACCTCCGTCAAAGCTCCAAGCGAACTGAGCTGTAAAAAAATCTAAATCACATGGTACAAATATGCAAATATAAATGAAGTGATAAGAAAAACCCCAATAATGAAGAATATGCCATCCATGCAAAAAAAACAGTTTTCCCCTGAAAGTCACGCTTGCAGCTGTATCTCAGCTGTTCTCTCTACTAGTAACCACTGAGTTCAAAGTTCACAACTGCTCTCAAAGGGATTCAAAAATATCACATGAAATACAGGAATTCCCTCACTAAAGCAGAAGTATCTAAATGTAGTCAGATGAGGAAAAGTGTATCAACAAAAAGAGGAAACAAGAATTGATGACTTTTACTTGGTTGAATTAAAAACACTTCAACCATCAGTCACTGATGTTCACTGGAAATTCAATACTTCTTTCAACATCAAATATGCTGTTGAAATCAATGTTAATATTTCAGAAACTTTGGGTTCCTTAATGAACCCAGTCCTCGGAGCGGCATGACTCAGCGTCTCACTGCGAGGCCTCTTCCTCCATGACCTCATCAGAAGCTCCAAATCACACTTCATCAGCCGGTCTGGAGCCACCAATGTGACTGTAGGGAAGGAAACTCCCACCATGCCATGTGTCATCCAAGCACTTCATCATCTCTTTTTCCGCAACACATGACTGTTGCGATACTCAGTCATGCTACTGGGATCATTGTGGTTATATTACTTCTCAGCATTTATTTTGTGTCTGACATATGAAAATTCAAAGTGCTGCATTGTCGAAAGGTTTATTCAGGAGATCACCTGTCCCACGGAGAGTATTATACAGGAGAAACCTCAGCCACAGAGGCAACGCCAAGTACACAACCTGCATGGAGGTTGGTGAGGATTACCTCTGTTGGTCTCTAGTTTAAGGCGCTCATCAGCCACAGCTACAGTACATGTAAGCACTTAAAGGAGTGAACTAGTGGCCCCCGGTGGTATTGCAGTTTATGGCACTTCGCATTGGCCTCATTTTAAAAAGTGTACAAAAAGTCAAGTATTACCGTGTATCTAAAACAGGCTGATAAATGTCCTCAAGTCTTTGACAGTAGGAGTTATGTGACAGTCAGTGGAGTAAGGGTCAGTGTGCTCCAAACAAAGGACTTGTTGGGTCCTCCAACAGTTTATGAAACTTCTTCCCCATGAGGGAACTGCATGGGGGTCAACAATCGTTGTGCAACAACAATTGCAACATGCTGCAAATGGTCACGTACGCTGTCGGGGCCCCAGTGAAGGCTTAAGATCAATCTTAATCCTTCACTTTTCTACGTACACTGAGACCAACAACCAGAATGCTTTTGTGGAAATACCCTTGACCTCTCCCTGTTTTTCCCACCTACCCATGAGTGTGGTTGGATGACTTGCTGTAGCTTCCTTACAGCTGTTGGCGAAGGACACAACATCCGACAATCCAGTGGGACGGGAGTTGCTTTTGCCCCCCCAAAAAAATCCATTGGCCAATTTTCCTCACCTCTCCAGCTAAATCTAATCTGATTGGTGAGCATGTTTGTTTAAGAGCCGTGCAGCAAATATCACCCAACAGCTCTTTGTAGGTCACTTAGGAGATGGCCTTAATCAAAAATAAGCAGAACAGTTACGGAAACTGCTGCTACGTGGCTTTGGGAAAAGAAACACTGCCTTCATATTACAATACACAATGATGGTGCATATTGTGTCTGTTTTCCAGAAGCTCAAAAGTGGCGCTAAATAAAGATTTTTCACTGTGTAAAGATTTGCATAGACAAATATAAGTGTGGATTAACAAGTAAAATTCCCCAGATTAGAGCCCTGAACTCCTAAATGTGTGCGTGAGGCTGAATAAGAGTGGAAGCGTCCGACAGCGTTTCCAGTGTTTGCAGCCCAGTAACCTCACAGTGAGAGCGTTTTATGCAAGTCACCGTGCGCGCGGCTCTCTGCCAATACAACACCGCATGGCAGCCCCCCCGTCGGAGGATCTCAAATGTCAAACGCCACCGTTTCAGATGATATCAGTGGCGTTGAGAGGATGCTCGCTGCGCGATGGGAGATTTAAACTACCGAGAGAAAAACACCCCGAGAGGAGAGAAGACATAATGAAGTCCCGGAACACCGCTCCTGTTGCCGAGGAACGGATTAGAGGAAGTCCCACTTTAAATCCTGCTGTTTATTTTCAGCAGTAATGGCTTTACCTGTGTGTACACGGGCAGAGATGCAAGCGAAAGCCTCTCAGAGCCCAGAGCTCACATTATCCAACATTGCAGGAATGGTAGCAAACACTTCCAGCTCTGTAATAGCTGCACAGGAGTTATATGCACCATTAAAATGACTCGACACATTTTTTTTAAAAAGAATGGCTCCATGTATCCGTCTCTCTGATTATGTCAACGTTGTCAAGGTCAAGCGGCGACCGGCAGTGACGTCGCCCGTCGGGTTTGTGAACGGCCGTTTTCTTGTTCTGGAGCGACATAAACAACAACAGCCCGACAGAACCGAAACTGTTCCTAAGAATGCAGACAAACTGGTGAGATAGGCGGGGATCGAAGAGGCAGGCGGTGAGGTCATTACGGGTGTCGACCGTCTCCCAGCATTCCTCAGCCGACTGCAACAACATAAACGGCATATTGTCCTAACAAAATATAATTGTATTATTGCTGTTATGGCGCTTGCTCATTATCACTGCTACAAAAAAAACACAACAACTCACGGCTCCTCTGGTGCTGCCGCTTCCGTGAAATGAAATTTTACAGTTGCAAATGTACAAATGAGTCTCGTGACATTTGGACTCGTCAAAACTGAGAAACCGGCGAGGTGCAAGTGTATCTTTTGAATAATACGACCTCCGTAAACAATAAGTGCGAGGCTTCGGTGCCGTCGCAGGACTTCATCAGTGAGCATCCGCTGTCTCGTGCTGGGACAATGGACAGGAAAACAAACAATGCCACATAATAAACTCTGAGGGGCCACACACAGGAGGGAGGATTTAACAAGGCAACGCTGTTCGAACGCAGGAGATACGGTCCGAAAGACATGCATGAATCAGATATGGTGGCTGCAGAGATGGTCATGGTCGTGTTGTCACAGCAGAACGGTTTTGTTTAAATACGTACTCTAAATACACCGTTTCTGTCCTATGCTGCTCTTTTCTTTCTCCGCTCTCCCTCCACCCCAACCAGCGGAGGTAGATTGTTCTCCTCCTCTGAGCCCGGTTCTGTCGGCGGTTTCTACCTGTTAAAGCGGAGTTTTTCCTGATGTGGAAATCGTTGATTTGTTTATAAATGTTGTCAGGACATTACGGTGTAAAATGCCCCGCTGTGATTTTTGGTGGGACAGACATAAAATTGAACTGAATTAATTGTATTTCCTGTAAATTTCAAATTCGTAAAGAATAGCAGCCAAAATCACAGTTTAGCTCAACTGTATATTTGACATTTTTTTATACTAGAGCTTGACTGAACTTTTTTTGTTTTAGACAATATAATGCAGAAAAAGATGCTTGGGGTAATTCAACCATTGTTTTAGTTGTGTTTTTAGTAATTTACTGTTTGAATGGACTGATGTTATTTTGGACAATTTAAAGTTTATCGTTTTATCCTCTTAAATATCATTGTCCAAAGTATTTGACAACTGCAGTTCAGTCAGTATCACAATTTTTGAATATTTTTACTTCCTAATATCCCAAAAAAATCCATTATCGGTCAGGCTTTACTTTATACTTCAGGTTTCTAAGCATTACTGAGACGTGCAAATGATTTGAAAGTGTGGCGTGTGCTCATTTCTAATGTTGGAATAAGGAGACAGAAATGGCATATGTCTGATGGCTAAATTATACTAGTGTATTAATATCTTTCTTCGTACGCTTGCACTATTTGTGTATTTAACAACACGGAAATTGCTGATTGGTGCATCCAAAACGTCTGCGAGTTATTCAAGTGGAGAAAACTAAAGATGCTTTAGATAACTTTCAAGCTAACTAAAAGCTAAAACTACAGATACATGCAATGATTTAGTAAACGGAAGTACTGAATTCAAGTAACCTCTTAAAGTTTCTTTTTTCTTGCTAATATTCACACATTCTTGTGAACAAGCTATTTTGACAGATTTTGAAGAGTTAACTTTTGTTTTTAAAATGGTCATCCAGATGGCTGGATTGCTCAATTATGGATCGCAACAGTGAGAACACGCTGCCTCATGAAGAGCATGTGACAGAGCCTCCACCGAGACTAGGAAGTAAAAAAAAAAAAAAAAAAAAATCCGGTTTTCAGAAACAGAGACTGTGACAATAGGTTTTCACACAACCACAGCAACACAAACCAAACATTGAAAGTCGAGCACTCCGGATGTGATTTAATACCGTTTGATTACGGCCCTCTTTCGAACCGGGACAGTTCAGTGACCCGGACGTTGTTCGTGTTAAATAATGCACTCATGCCTAACTGCTTAAAGCTTATCAACAAGCCCTCATTACTTTTGAATGACCTCCTTGGCTGCAACGGTGACAGAAGTGAGATACAGATCAGAGATGAGCCTCCGTGCTCCGGTTACAGAGACGGACTCAGTCAGCCCGAACGCCAGCTCCGTTTCATTCTATAGAACTTTAAACCCGATGGCAGTACTTTAAACTGATTTTTATAAAGCAGAGATTTAAGCTCACTTTGTGAGTTTTAGTTTTTATTTAAACTTCCTTTCTCTATGATTTGAACTCTTGCTTCAGATCAATAACCCCAAAGCAGGAAGTCACATGAACATTTCTTCAGATTAAAAAAAGAAAAAAAAAAAAGACACTGGTTAAACACAGAAAGATGAGTTAAGATGACTATTATTAAATTCCAAAGGTCAACCATGTAATCATGTTTTGCACACGGTGTCAAGGCCGAGCGGCGCCCGTTTCATAAGACCTCCACATACCGTTTGGATCATATTTCTGGGAAACCTGACAGGAGAAATGAAGAAGTAAATCTCCTCAGGACTACAGTGATTTATCCAAAAACAAGCCACAGTCGAATGACGCCTTCTCGTTAACTAGAGAACATGGGAACGCTGCAGAACATCAGGCCGCAGTCTGGAAACTTCTAGCCACATCTGGTTGAACTCAGGATGAACAACTTCCTGCTTTACTTCCACAAAGACTCTCCTGTTTCTCCCAAATAGTTTCCTGGCCCCGTCGGCGACTGTCAACATGCTACAACCATTAAGTTTACCCCAAAACACAGAGTGAAAAACAGACAATTACATCAACCACAGCAGTTTGATGAGTGTCTGAGAGCAGGATTACATTAAAGGAGTTCTTCTCTGGTAGATTGGGGATGTAGATTTTTCCTCATTACGTTCACCACACCTGTAAAAAAAAAACAAAAAAAACCTCTTCTGTCCGCTGTAATTAAATTTCGTGCGACTCAATGCAGTTCCACGACATCAAACACCGAGGAGCTCCTTCACAAGTGAACAAGTGAACAAAAGATCAAAACCAAAATCTGCGGATTACCGAGCTGCACATTTAATCAGTGAATGATTTACAGGAATGAAAGATTTAATTTCCAATATCTGATGTAATTTAATGAAATTGTAAAATGTTGCATAAAAAAAAAAATATTAAAAGTGTAAACGAAAAGAAATAGTTTCAGTCCGATCAGGCATTTCTCAAATCTATCTCTCATTTTCATTTAGTTGTTCAACGGCCTGCCAACGAGAACTCGAACGGAAACGAAAAGCCTGGAATGCTGTAATCGTGCGTTTATTGTTATCAGGGCGGGACACTGTGAAAGGAATTAGGCGAAGTATTTCTCGGCCAAAACTGTAACGACAAAAGACAACATTGTTATCAGGGGCGGGAGCAGCCCCGAGATGGTGAACGACTGACTGAAACTCTAAAAGAGGGGCTTTAATCTTCGTGATGGACAGCTGCGCTGATTGCCCGGGGCTAAAGTTAAAAACTGCAAATGAAAGACACGTCCACCTCGTGTCCGGCTCTCGTGCAATAGTCTGCCTGCCGGTGAACGCACGCGCTGCCGCTTTGTGAATTGTGCCTCAGTTTCAAGTGAGAAACTCTGAAGCAGTATTTATAGCCGGGCTATATTTACACACTTCCTGCTACCTTTCCTCCCCGTCTCTTCCCTCCTGTAACAAGTGATTATTTTGACAGCGGCGTGGGGCGCGGAGGAGACGGGCCTGAAGTCACCGCTCGCTGTCAGACTGACACTCCCCCTCTCCCCCCGATGTCTCGGTGATGGTCATTATATCTCTCGCACCTGTGCGCGAGAGCGGCGATGCTCGCCGGCACACCTGCGTGAACGATGAGGCGGCTTCATAACGTCAGCGTGATAAAACTCTGAATAACAGTCCCTTCTTACTGGCAGACTGTTAAACTCAATGTAAGCATATGGTGCGTTGAGGCATGCCGGGAAGTGGGGAAAAGTTCAGACTTGGAAACCGCCGACTTCCCAGTTGAGAGCGTTCACGTGGCAACAACAAAAAGGCAAACATGGCAGCCATCCAGAAAATCTGCTCTATTTGCTGCCAGAATACAGAAGAGTGACAAACAACCTCGTCATCACCCATGTAAGACCATCACAGGGACAAATTGGGGTCATTATTTTTTTTTTTTTGTACATTACAGTTCTACGTGTTGCTTTTAGCACAAAGGCTGTTACCACTTGTCGTTGCCTGTCAACATAGTAATTAGTATTGTTTAATGGACCGACACCCTGCTCTAATTAGTAGGACCTAAATCAACCATAAAAGGACTTTTCACCACAAACATTTCCATGTCGAGTGACGTCAGACCGACTTCTCCGATCTCTCTCTCAAAAAAAACCAACTCTGATTTTCCGAGTGTGAAATTCCCAGTTCGTCAGGCGTTCAGGTGATTTCTCGGAAGGTAGGATACTTTCCCGCTTTCCAGTTGCTCATGAACGCACCAATAGATTTGGTTCCAGAGTTGTTTACAAGTAAAAATATCCAAGAATAAATTTGTATACGTTTGCACTGCCCTGTGCACTCCTGTGCATTACTACTACCACCAACGTCACAATAAAGGTCTACAAAGAGTTGTATAGAAACCAGCACAGACACAGGAATTATAGTAGGATCACATGTTCAACAAAGCCGAGGACATTGCTCCAATTAAAACTACATTAAGTTGCCTCCACGAGCACACTCATGTGACACTATGCTGGGCTTAATGACTCTGCGCTACCAGACTGCCAACTGTGTCAAGAGGGTGCTGCTGTTAACAATAAAAGATGTTTATATGTCTAACTTTTTCATCACTTTAGTAAAAAGTTCTGCAGACATGAAGAGTAATAAACTCATTTTAGGGGCCGTGACGAGACGGTCGAAGCAAAGCACTAACTGCTGTAGCGAAAACATTTCCCCTTGGGGATTAATAAAGTAACTACCTAACCTAACCTAACCTAACTTCCCCTTGTTAAGTACATCAAAAAGACATACTGTAAGAAGAGGTTTGGTTTTTATCACTTTGAATTTCAATAAAACTTTAAGTCAGGAGCCTCAGGAACCAAAAGTCAAACTGAGGAATTTCCATAAAGATTCCGATCTTAAACAGATTAGAGTAGAAAAATATTTTCGGAGTATTATCTACAACCCTTCTTTTGTCATATCATGCATACAGTGCGGCCCCTGTGGTGAACTTCAATTAAACTGAAATCTTATGTGCCTTTATAACGTATGGTAATGGGCTGAATGTCACCAAGTACAAGTGGGGCCATTGTGATCATTACATTTTAGTTGACCATTAATTGTCATATCAATAAATGCGATTAATGACATAATCGTCTTTTTAATGCCAGAATAAGAGCAATTTATTGGAACTGAACATTGGAACATATAAATAGTCCCATTGATCGACAAGTTTTTGCTGTAAATTCAACAAATCGCCTCCAAAAGTTTCAGGCTTCAAACAAAGATTTGCCCACAGCGGTGTTGTGATGTTTGGCTCAGAAACTAAATCCATGACGTTAATGTCAACAGATGCTCATCGAAATGTAGTCGGTCGAATATTAGAAGTTGCTAATTCCCAACTTGTGCCATTCAAACATATCAGAAGAAGGAAGTGCAACTACAGACTGTTTATAAAAGCGGACGTAGCTTCTGGGTCTGAAAATGAGGCCGATGTGGAAGTGCAATAGATCGCAATACCACCGAGTGCCACTAGGAGTCAGCTCCAAAAAAGCCTGCGGGTCCATAAACTCCCATTCAACTTCTCTCATGAAATACAAACACAAGAAAATGTATCCACAAGTTATCTCGGTGTTGTTAGCTAAAGTAACTCCTTCTTATTAGTTTTCTGGCGGTACATCTAAAAATAATCCTGTCATTAATTAGAAAATAAGCTTCACAAAGCCGTGTTTTGGGAGGTGGGGTGGGTCAGTTTGATTGACAGGCCTATAGTTTAAACTATAAGTGGGCGGGGCTTTGTGCCCTCAGGTTTCCAATCAGAATCACTTTAGTACCAACAGAGGATGACGTTAAAATTGCTAGTCAAACCTCCAAATGTGGATATAGTGATGGAAATATAAGTGTTAGTTTTCACCCAGCTGTTTTCATAAAGACGATTGTAAACAAATCAAATGATTCTGCAAAGTGATTGCAGTCAGCTCAAATTAATAAGCAAACCGTTATTAGCTTCCTTTAAATTGTTAGTAGAAGAGAAAATATTACGATGCTGCTTCTCAGCTGGTCTGAGCTGTGACCGAATGTTGACCAAACCAATATAAAAAAAAAAAAAAGAGTTGTGTAAAAATAGGTCAGACCTGCTGAGAACCTGGACGGCCATAAAGTGAGTCAAAGCCGTGAACAGGTGTACAGTCAACAGGGGTGTCGGCCAGTTCCTACACGGAGCATGTCCCTCGTCTCAGTCGAAGACACTCCACATAAATAACAGTGGTGAGAAGATACAAAGCGCTGTTTTACTACATTACCTGTTTTACTACAGTACCTGTTTTACCACATTACAGAAAGAGCAGGCAGAAAAGTTCGGCTTTACCGCCGACCTCTAGTCAAACCTGTTCGGTGTTCGAACCGAGGGCTTAAGAGCGTTTTAACCGAAGCAAAAGGTGATGTGCACTCTGATTCTGAACGGTTATCGCTCAATTTATTTTTAACACGCTTCCAGAAACAGGAAATGAAGAACCGACCCTCTCCAAATCATTTAGGTACGCCGCCAGCTCGGCTGCCGAGACACGCAGAAGTGTGACTTCTCCTTTCACTGCACCTGCTGCTCCCAACTCAACCTCCGTCTGTCTCTTACAGGTGTCAGGATCCTGTTTCTGCCTTTACTTTACTAGAAAAATGACATCTTCCTCTCTCAATCCTTTTCATATTCATCCTATCCGTTATTTTCGACAAGAAAACGTGAGCTTCTCAGCTTTAGTGGTACTTTATGGCTTTGGATTTGTTTGTGGGTGTACGCAATATCACACTTTAGGTGTAAACATAATCCTTATTAGTCAGCCGGTAATTCTTGGGTTTGGTTCTTTTAAGGGATTTATTTACAGTGAAAAACTCCAGTCTTTTCTTTAAACTTACTATTAAAACAAATTACATTAATTTCTGACCTGTGTGCTGTTTTGAACCATCGAAAGATTAAAGGCGGCAAATTTCTGGATGTAAACTTCCGTTTCTGTCACACACATATTCAATTTCTTGATGTTTTCTTTCACATGTCAGCTACATATATAATGTATATTCTGTAATATTTGTATGGATTTACTTTCCCAAAAACACATTTCAGATCACGAGTTTGAATTGTGTGATTCGAAATATGGCACGTTCTTTCATTTCTACGCGCTGCATGAGGCCAAACTCTTCATATGAGCAAAACAATAACTTTCACATCTGATTCAACTCTTATATCCAAGCAAAGGATCAATTATTTGTACAGAAACATGCAAAAACATACTACAATACATAACATGAATTTAAAGCATACAGTATGTTGTGTATGCGTAAAAAAATGCAAATATCAACAATTGATTGGAGACCTAAATGTCAGGAACCTTGATAATCACAGTTTGTTGGAACCACTGAGAAACAAACATTAATCTAAGTAGTGATCTACTCGCATTACACAAGATGGATTAACTCCTGTTTATGCAAATCTGAGGGTCAAAACTCCATTTATTGTGAATTATACACTCACAAACAGCATTTAAGTTCAATCTTAGGACACAGAAAAGCAATTTTTGTGGTTTTGTGATTGTAAAGACAAGTTCAAGGATCAGGACCATAATGGTGTTGCATCATATTCGAGAACTGAAAAAGATCATGTGATGAATAAAACAGAATAAGGAGAGTGACAAAAGTAAATTTATTATCCAAATAGCACAAAAAAAAAAAAAAAAAAAAAATGTTTTGCTGCCTTTAGCATGGCCTCAGGTTACGACTGTGTGTATCCCTTTCACACAGCAACAGCTTTCGCCATCAATTAGTTATCATTACATGACTCAGGACTCAAAATATAAAATCTAGGCATTTGTTTTGGGGGGGTGGGGGAGTAGCAAGAAGCCACATGAAATACAAAACTATAAAGACCTCTGTCAGGAGTAAAGAGAGATTAAATGGTAGAAAGTCTTTATGCAAAGTGAGTTTCTTACCATTTTAAATATACCTTGTGTGCAAAGAAACCTGTAAAACACCTTGCCGCTGTTGACTTTAAGCAACTCATCCTCATCCTTGAGGTGAAAATGTGCGCCCACACTTGAGAGAAAGAGGCCCCGAGCTGCATTTGTAATATTTGTGTGTTTGTATATAAAAAAAAAACAAGCCGCTCCTCTCGCCCAAGGACTTGATGTCCGTGGCACTATCACAATTTCACATTTACGCACCAGCATCAGCGCAGGTGACTGACAAAGATGCTAAACCTCTTTGTAGTTACGATATCCTACTTTAGGAGGGGTTTTTTCCCCCTCAGACTCCTGATCACTATTCAGAGCTATGTTTATCCTTCCTATCTTCTTCTTCCTCTATCTCTCTGGACTTTGCCCCCTTGCTGAGGTCATTTGCAGCTCAGGAAACGGATCAATAAACGAGTTCAAATTTACTGGCTAAGTGCTTACCTTGTATCCTCATTGCCATTCAATCCAGCCTGGGGACTTGCGTCTGCCTGCTGCAGAGTCAGGTTTCACATGTCCGTGGTGCTCGGGGGGGCTTCTGGGAAACACAGCATCAGCAAGAGAAGTGGTCCAAATCAACACGATTGCACAAAAACAACATAAATACAAATACTTATATGCGTGTGGTCTTTGAACACACTTGTTTAAGGGCTGTGACCAAAACGATATGGCACAATCACAATGTCTTCCTCGTACCAATTTAGCATTTGGGAGGAATTAAACGAGCTAATATCCGTGCTAACGCGGTGTAAACACACTTCTGGAGCTTTAACAGGAATCCTTAACAGCGACTAGTGAAACCAGCCCGTCTACTGATGCAGGTGAGATAACCAGCTCAACAACAACAACAACGTTAACTGACACACTTTTGTTTTCTTTCTTTTTTTCTTTTTTTTTTAAATTATTTTTTAAAAGCGGCCATTCGTTTAAAAATGGCTTCGTATTCAGAAGGACGAACAAGAGAGGGGAAAAACTTTGCCTGATAGGAAGTGAATTTGTTTTAAAGTCCGTTTTGCTGGCCCGAACTCGCAGACAGAAAAAAAAAAAAAAAAAAAAAAAAAAAAAGAGAAGTCAAAAGATAAGCTTACCGAGTGTGGGGGATGTCATTTCTCTCCGGAAAAACACCGAAACAAAAATTAAACTTTAAAGAAAGGAGCACGAAGGTTTCCAACGTGTTGTTGTTGTCGTCTCCTCGAGCCGAGCAAGCTCCTCCGACGGCTGGTTTCCTCGCGCAGCCTGTTGACATCGACTAACTGCGCTCAGTTCCTTGAAGAACAAAAAAAAAAACAACACGCCAGGCCGGAGCAATCGAGCGCGAGCGGCTGGATAACGGGCTCGCTATGCGGCCGGAGGTAACCGATCGACTTTTCGACACAGCCGCTTTATAAGCCTTGACGCAGATGAGGCAGATGTGAGAAAGTAAACAGTGTAGAATGTAAATAAGTTTTTGTTAATGTTACGCAGGGGGTTTCGGACTAATCGATCCACGAAATAAGAACAGTACAAAAGAGTTAGGTGATATTACAAAGTTTAAATGACCTAAATATTAAACAACGTCATGAGTGTATTTTCAATTTAAACATTTCCCAACAAAACCGGCCAAACAAACCCAGAAAGAAAATGTGATTACCTGGTTTTATCAAGTCATTTTCTTACAAAGAAAGCGTATGAGGCTAATCAATGTCATTCTTGTCAGTGTGAATAAATACAGCAACTCTTCAGTCTTTCCGAACTATTTGCATCAAAAGCTTGGTGTGGTTTATATGATTAAAAATCTTCAGACTAAACTCTGCATATAACTATAACTGTGCAATATACAATATATCCTGGAAATGTACAATTAACAATATATTGTTATATATACATGCAATTATTATCTGTTTTCTTTATGTTTCAATGTATAGGTCAAGGTGTATTTTTTTTTAATGTATTTTCTGTGTGTGTGTGTGTGTGTGTGTGTGTGTGTATTTATTTTATACTGTGGTATTTATTGTTTTACATTTTCCTTAAAAAAATGTTTTGATTATTCTTTTTTTTAATTGCATGCGTATTTGTATTATATTTCTTTCTGTAGGCTACTTTTTTTTTTCCTACCTGTATCATCTTATCTGATCTGATCTTATCTTATCTTTAAACATATATTTCGGTTGGAGGAAAACATTCAAGGTAAAGTTTAGCCCTGTGATTTGAACAGCGGCACATGTTAATGTGGTGTTGCCATCTAGTGTTGGTGAATGGCAACGGGTCACATGGAAGCTATTCAAGTTTATAATCTGAAAAACATAAATAAACATCAGACTTGGAATTTTCATGAATTTTTAGCCAGTGATTTTATTATCAGTCTGAATCTTTTGGGGTAAATGTTTTTCTTTCTTTCTTTCTTTCTTTCTTTCTTTTTTTAAATTCCTATATTCTAAATTACGTACACAGTCAACAGTCTTTTAAAGATATATATCAGTAATGACAACTGGCCTGCAACTATGATGCAACACGTTATAATGTCCATAAAAGATGCTGTTGTGCTTTACTGCACCTGTCACGCCCAGGTTTAGTGGTTGTACAGTCGTATTCTGGGTCATATGTATCAGCGGAACTGTTCATACCACATTAAAACAAGCAATGATAACCTGTTATATGTGCTTAATTCTGCACACTTTGATTTGGCATTTCACTCTCCATCTCAGGCTTTTAGAGCACCTTCCCCGTAGCTGGGCCCTGTGTTGGCGGTACCATTTTTCACCCCACCATTACACCTCTGTGTGTCACAGTGAACTGCTATATGAATGACACACAACTTTTTCACGTCAGTAAAACCAGACACATTCATAGAACTCAACAGAACACCACAGTGTCATCGTGGTAGTAATTATTTTTTGATATCTGTAAAAGTCTTTTAATTTAGCTCATTGTTTTAGAAAGAGAATTTGACTACACAACAAAATCTTTCATTCAGATCCTAAACTTTCAAACAACTTTACATGTGACTCCTGTCACACAAGAGTTTGATGGAGAAGGCGAGGTCCACTGTGTACGCTAACAGTGTGATACTGGCGATCACAGTTTCCATGATAACTAGCTCCATAGTTTTGTTGACGACACTCTGCTGGCCCTTCATCTGCAATATCTGAGTAAAACAGATCACTGTGGCCACCATGAAGAGCAGCACCCCGATCATACTGAAGCCCGCCAACAGTCTGTCAAAAGGTATGAGGCATCGCCCAGAAAGGTCTCCCAAAATCACCACCAGGGTGACTAGGGACATGAGGACACAGACACCGTAGGACACGCCGGACACCCATTGCTGCCAGCCCTGTACTCTACTGGGCAGCTCACGAACCACCTCCACAACCAGGGGGACCATCTGACAGCCTCCCCACAGCTGGAGGGTCTTGAGGAGGCCGGGCATGCTGCCCATGTAGCCCCTCTGCTCGTGGGTCTGGGTCCGGAGCACGTAGGACTCGGAGGCGTAGGCCAGGGCGGTGAGACAGGAGGCCACCGTGGCCGCCACGGGGCGCGGGAACAAACTGTCTTGATTCATAACCATCCAGGGGAAAATCACAGAGGTGCTGAGGCTCATCAGAGCTCCCAGCACCGCCGCAGTCGCGGTCAGGTTCTTCCAGGATATCGGGATGAGGCTGTGGAACTGAATGATGCTGAGGATGTGGATGAGGAGGGTGAGGGCGAAGAAGAAGCACCAGGTGAACATGCAGAAGATCTTGAAGGTGCCGGGGTCAGAAGAGTGGTTCAACTCTTCGTCTTCTAGAGAGGCCACGAGACTGAAAGCCGTACAGGTCGACAGGACTTCCCACGTCCGCAACACAAAGAGGGGACTGGTGAAGTCTCTGGCCTCTAGCACAATCACAGGCATCGTCACAGTCTGAGGGGATCCAAGAGACAAAATAGGTGTATCCAACAATGTCTCAGTCTCAGTTCCTCTAGATTTATTTTAAAAGTCTTGTGGTTTTAAAAGCTCAACCGACAAGTTGAAATCCCCAAACATCCACCGAGTCTTCTCCAGCAGAGTTCATAGAAAACAAATCTTAAAAAAAGAAAATCCCCCTAAATTCCTTGAAACATAAGCTCCTCTTTCTGCCGTCCGCTCTGCACCGCTTCATCATTTCACATGCAAAGTGAAAAAAAAAACATCTCTTGGAATGTGTGAAGCGCTGCAGACCTCGCCTACTTCCTCTCAAAGGTTGCAGCCGTGCACTTTCAGTCTCCACAGAGCTAGGTAGGTGCAAATGACCACAATAAAAAAAAAAAAAAAAGCAAAATGCAAACAAACGCTATACTTCCTCCCACTCTTAGTTCTCATGAAACGCTGTTCCGTTTTTTGGAGGCACCGGTAATAAACGACAGGCCCGTCTGTGTGAAGTTGTGTGTGGTGTATTGATGTTAGAGGAGAAGATTTGTTGAGCCCTGATCACCTGAGTAGATCTGTTTGTGAGGGAAAGAGAAGCCAACATCTCCTTTCAATTGACAACACCTGGACGTGTTTGAGTTGTGTGAAGAGAAGTGAGGCTGTAAACCTTTTATTGCCGTGATTGTGTGCCTTTACGGGAAGGCCTGTGTCCTTGTGTGCGTGCACTGTAGAAAGATTTACAGTAGTTTGTGTGTGCATGCATGTTTTCACAGGAGAAGAGGTTCACCATGCGTGTGCACATATTTACACAATCGCAGAGAGTCCTCGGAGGATCTAGTCACTTTTGTGTAACGGCACACCTGCGCTGTGTGTGTGTGTTATAAATAGACCGTGATACATCAGCTCCCTCGAGTCGCACAGCTCAACTTCAAAAAACTGGTGTATTTGACAGATGGGAGAAGATTCACTCCTCAAAGACAGACAAACACACACACACACAAAAACACAGGCACACACAAAAAACACACACACGAGTTGAATAACAGCTCAGATGGAAACCGACAGAAAAATCATTTCAGCCATTTTACAAATCTGAGTTATGTTTAATTATTTATTTTGGACAAAAAGGTAAAAAAAAAAAAATTAAATAAAAAAATCTCACATTGTAAACAGTATTAATTGCAACCCCGTCAATTAAGTGCCTGAGTCTTCCAAAAATGATAAACATAAATTATTAATAATAATCTAGTAATTTTAGACACAGAGGTTTTCTGATTTGTAAACTCAAAGATTGCCTTGAATAAAAAAATGTTCTTTTCATGAAAATATTCACATTTCCTGTCATGGGTCCCTGTGTGCGCCGTCCTGTGGTCACAGTATAACTTGCAGCTTTTCAGAGGTCCCACAGTGTTGAAGTAGAGATGGGAGGCTGGCTGTGTAACAGGTTGAAAACGCTATAGTAAAGTTTGTATTATGAAACAGACACCCCTCTTATTTTTTGGAGATACCACTGTGAAGAACCACGCTAACCGAGTGGAGTTGAACTCATCGTGGACTTACTCCACCAGGTCAGTAGATGGCGCTTTCGCGTTTCTGTGGATCAGACTGAGAGACTGTAGTTTCCCTTCAAGCCCAACACGTGGCGCGAGTCAGAATAAAATGGCGCTGGCTCATACGTCTCTTCATTGATACACATGTAGTGTAAAATGTGTTTAAAACTCTTTAGTTTACTGTCGCACAAAGGTGAATAATTCAGGAACTACTTTGCTGTGTTTTGAGATGACTGTGACAGACATGTGATGTCTGAGTGGTTGTCAAACTTTTTTTTGTCACGCCCCATTTTGGAGGAAGAAAAATGTTCATGCCCCACAGCCCCAACAAAATTTGAACAAAATGGTCCATGTTGAATTTTTATTGAAATAAAAACATTTTGTGACTCCTCCATCTGTGCTTTTTCAAATAATAGAATAAATAAAATTGCAATCACTTTCAAGTAAACCAGATTGCTCCATCTGACAAAAACAAATAAAATGTGCAATCACTTTGTTAGAACAATGCAAATAAAGTTCTATCTGTGCAAAAAAGAACTAATATTTGGCAAAAAAAAAAGTGCTTATTGTGGCTGCAATAAACCTTTTTTGCACTGAATATCTTTTCAAGATAGTAACAATAAAGTGCAACCTGTAAAAACTAAACAAAACAAATTCAAATAATTCACAATAAAGAGTATTACTGAGTTTTCACTGCATTTTGTAAGGAGCCAGAGATTATTTAGCTGAAAGATGAGGCAGAGCGATTAACTCTATTTTAGCGCAGATCTTGGGTCCCATACGACGTATGACTCCAGGATTGGCTACTTATTTGCCTGGAGAACATGCCATTCACAACAATAACGTGCAACCCGTGCAAAAACAAAACAAAATTAGCGCAGATATGTGTGAGCCATCAAGTTTTATCGGTATTCGTGGCTGCAATGAGCCTGCTTTCCAATACAAATCTCTTTAAAACGGGGTTGCAGACTTGATACGGCCGCTCTCAAATCAGGCTCAATGTTGAGCTTAGATCTGTATTTTGTTTGGAGACGCAACAGCAGAAGAGCCGATCTCACAGAGGTAGGATGTGGCGAAGGGAAGCAGAATGCCCACAGCCCTCTGTCCGATGAGTGGATGGTCCCTCTCCACACCGAGCCAGAACTCACTCCGTGTTTGAGCTGTAAACCTCAGCCTCCGGGTAGAGTCGGACGTGCACACTAAGCTACACGTGAGTCGCCAAGGATCTTGGCCGTCGCGCGTGCGCAAACGTAACCTGTTAACGGCGTAATTTAAACATTTACACGAAAGTACCGGCAAAAATTTAAAATTAAAATTAAATCAATGATTTAGTTTTATGTCCGTGTACTTTGTACTTTTGTAATATGTGAAGTTCTCAATAAAGTTCTTGAAATAAAAAAAATTCTGCCTTTCCCCCTGTAATACCACTGCGCCCCACTGCAGGGGCGCGCAGCACAGTTTGAGAAATACTGAGTTAAACCGAATGAATTTGCCGAGAGTAATTGCCGCGGTTCAGATGCTAGTTAGCCTGTTACATGTAGTAAAGCAGGGTTGTGAATGTAATTCTGTGTATCTTTGAGAAATGACTTCATATGCATATACGTATATTCATGTTACTTAAAATGTCACAGCTTTTCAGTGTTTAGAAATGAGTTTCACCATAAAATGTTGTTTCGAGTTGTTTTTATATTGCTGTTCGGCAGTTGCCGCCACCGCCCGCCATGTTGTGCTTTTTGCCAACTGAGTGAGTTTATTGTGAATGTGGTATTTGCAATAGTCATAAATTTAAGTTGGGTAACAGAACAAATTTAATTTTCCTATTGTTTTGAATAGTTATGTAAGAGTGTAGTACGGGAAAATATTTTGATATAGAGTCAGAATAAAATGGCGCTGGCTTGATGAAGACGTTACGTCATCGTATGTCTCTTCATTGATCCACAGCGCTGTTTAGCCTGTGTATCACATGTTACCGGTCCAGATACCACTAGGTCTGGCGCCGGTTACAGCTGCAGTAAACAGCAGCAGCAGGAGGTGGTGAACTCACCATGAACAAAATGCAGTGGAAGGAAACTGCAGCTGTGTTCACAACCTCTTTACTGGCAAAATACACAATATCCAGTTTGAGAATAAAAAATATTTATATTATACTGTAGACGAATCGTATAGTTTTAAGTGTTTACTGTGTGTTGTATTTTGTGTGTGTACACATTACTGCTGTTGAATGTTGTATCTTGACTTCAAGATGTTCATCCAAAGCAGTAATGTGGATATTGCGACAGCTGTTTTAATCGAGGGAAATATTAAAAGCTATTATATTGTTTATATAACATAGGATTTTGTTTTGACGATCACCAAAAATAGGCCTTAAATCATCTTATTGTCTATTTTTAAACGTGAATTTTTTTTTTTTTTTTTTTGCTGCTGAAAAGAAATTACAGCTTCGCGATGCAACAGTGATGAATTCAATTTTGTAGTCCTTATTTTATTTAAGCAGCCTTTGTCTACTGGGAAAATGATGATTCTCTATTTAAAGAAAAAGAGCTCAACCATTTGAGACGAGGTGTGAAACACATCCGGTGAGTAAAGCTCAATAGAAAAACACTGGTTCATGTGGGTTGTTATGGTTCTCTTGTTAAAGGTGAGACCTGCACCCTTTTACGTGTCTAGAAGTCTATAATTAATCCAGTATGAAGCTAATTTACATATTACAAACTGTAAAAACAAAAAACAAAAAAAAAACATGATGTGAGATAACGGCACACATTAGTCATTACATTTGCATGCATCTGCAAACCTGCAGCACCGAGAGACAGCATGGTTCCTGCACAGGAAGTTTTCTATGTCACTTCAATATCTTTTGTTATTTTTACACACAATGAATCTATGGAACCTCACGACAGAGGACAGTTAGATTTCTTGATACGGATCAACAGGAAAAGACAAAAGGTCGCTAACTGGTCTAAAAAAAATACAGACAAAACCAACAAAATGCATTTAACTACACATATATTCATACAAAATATATATATCATAATGTGTTACACATCTATTTAAAGCTGTCACAAATAAGAATATCTGATTGTTAAAAAATTATACAACAATCTGCATCTGGAAAGTGCATTCTAATATGAATAAAAATGATAACAATAAACTGTATTTGTGAAGCACATTTCATACAAGAAATGCAGCTCAAAGTGCTTTACGGCAAGAAAACTACATGCAGCGTTTCACATAAAAACAGATATAAAGGAACATTTAAAAAAAAAAATTTAAAAGAAAGAAAATGCATAAAATGATCGACTATTAGTGATTTATTCATATCACGAGGTTGAGAGATTCATTTTTATGTATATTAACGGGTAACACAGTGCAGAGTTTTCAGATTAACATGCACCTCAACAATAATAATGTAGTTAAATAGCCAAACATGTGCACGCACTGGTGCAATCATTGGACTTAAAAGAGTTTCGACCTGTTTAAATACCTACAAGACCTGTTTAAATGTAATGCGCAAGATTTCTCTTTTGTTTGAGCTGAAGGTATAAAATAAAATAACAATACTTGAATAATAACCAAACGTGTGCTTACGTCATCTGATTTTTGTGTGTCGCTTCTTTACGAGGAACTGCCCTCAAAATGTCGAGCTATAATTATAACTAACAACAGTGGCTTTGGTGTTATTGAAACACACAGGAGTTAATAATATGAGATAATTGAAATACTTTTACTCCAAAAATGAAGCTTCCTCTTCCAGGTAAAGGACCACAGGAGACGCAGTGTGAATTAAGTGAGACGATGAAAACGGAACAAAGACAGATCATGTGACGTGGAGGTTCATGCGGTTTGGAAAACAGGGAAATGTTTTGACGATCCAGTGCAAACAATGAAAATATGTTCTTAGTCCTTTTATTCTGAAAGGTCACAGAAACAGTTTACTATAACAACAAAAAAGACGCTTCTTATGATGCCGAGTTCGTAGTCATGCAGTGTGCAGATTATTTTTGTCGAGTTTTCAGTTAAAATGTTTTGTAGCCTTACAGCACAAACAGACAGAAACTACTGAGTGAGACAGGATGTTTTATTACACATCAAGATGACGAGTCACTGTTATTTATTTTCAAAGTCACTATTTCTGCTCCGTGTTTAAGGGCTTCTAGTGCTGTTATCAAAGAGGATGTCTGTTAAATCACTGTATGTTCCTAAATGAAGAAAATATATAAAACAAACTAGGATGATAACACTCAGTCAGTAGTGCAGTCAGTTGTATTTAGGGGTCATCTGTAATAAATAGAGAGGTCAGGGTCAATAAATTACTTTCATATATGTTGACAACGTAATCTTCTTTTACTAATAACGACATTATTTTTCCTCACTACTAAGCTCAAGAATAATTAGTTTAATAACTTGTTTTTGCATTTCTTTAGCTGCTGAGTCAAACATCATAACTTTAAAGCCAGCACGTGGACATATCTCACATGATGTTTTCCAAATAATTGTACACAGGGTCTGGCAGTGTATCCTGTAAGCTCCTATTCAAGTCAACAGCGCCCTCCATTGGGCACCCGCTGACTCTACCTGTATGTGTAGGCTAGTCACATGAGGTAAATTAAATATTTTTTTGCTGCTGAAAAGAAATCACAGCGTCCACATCCTCATCCTGAGGAAGACAGAAATATTCCAGAGAATTTTTATAAACTTTTAAAATCTGTGGAACAGAAGAGTAGCAGTCTCATTGACTGTACACAAGATATATATCATATCAATAGTCTTCTTAGAAAAGTACAGAATATGATTTTTTTTTTTAGAGATGACGCTTTGTGCTTAAATTAGACATTTTGCCAGTGTGTGAGAACCAGAGGTATTTTAATACATTGCAAGAGAGGGATCCTAAAAGAAGTTGTGCAGGTATCGATGATTGTGACTAACAAAGCAAAAAGAACAACTGATCAGTTCTGCTTCTAACAAACTGAACTCTGACACAGTAATGAATTCTCTCCGGGCTGAGGGGAGAAGGTGACTGACTCCTGCTTCTGGCTTTTATTACCTTTTAACCGCCCTGATGGAAAATCTGAATCAGGTGCAGCCAATCACCGGCGGAGAGGAGGCGGTACCTGGTGACACAGGTAAACAAGAAAAAGTAGAGTATATGAATTCTCAGTATCAGTCGCGCCTCTAAAAGCAGATGTATATCTTTTTTTTTTTTTTTTTATAAATGTTTAGCTGAATAACACATTTGTAGATCCCATATTCACAGAGCAGCTCTGCGTGAACAGAAAAACAGATGTTTGTGAACTTGTAAGGGCGAAGTGTGAAGCGTTGGTGTGACTTCTCTCACACCATCTTTTTCTGTCTTACACAACATTTCTTCTGAACAACCATTTAAAAGGAGAGATTTTTTGTATTTTTTTTTTTTATCCATAATATAAAAGTTATGTTTCCGAATAAAAATCGTGCACAGAAACAACCTCACTAATAACGTTACGTTTTGAGAAACATCACATTCTGCTGCAGGTCATTATTAAGTTCCAAAGAGAGTTAATTCATTCATCTGTTTATTTTTGTGTGCATCCTGTTCGGGGAGGCTGGAGCAGGATCTGCTCCAAACACAACACAAGTTAAGGGTTCGTTCAGTGGAATCAGTCTGCAAATCTTCCTTTAAACAATTAGGAAGCTCAAACGTTAAAGGTGTTCATATTATTTACTTATAGAGAATAGGAAACCGTGCTTTCCTCACATTAGTGATTGTGACATTATTCTGTTGTGGAAATCACTACATGGGCTCAGGAACACTTCCTTAAACCTTTTTATACTTCAGGTACCAGATGGTAATACTGCAATATGTCAATTTTGAACCCTTCTTCCCCTTGTGTTTATCTGCCCTTTCTGTTAGCACTGGGATTGCTATGTAGTTGTATATTTATTCATTTATACATTTCATATATTACAATTGTCAGATGTTTCTCTCTTTTTTTTTAAGGTAAATTATCACATATCATTTTGGGTTCTTTGCTGCGTGTTAAAAGCAAACGCCCTGTTGGTGCATCAGTTTTTTTTTGTGTTCTGGCACTTGCAGGGCGTGGTGTGAGTCAAATTTAAAACTTGTTAGAATCTGAAATATTAAACAATCTTTCAAAACTCCACCTCCTGGACATCAGTACAGTATTTTATGTTGGACTTTGTGAACCACTGAGCAGAGCTGACTGTTGACACTCAAGGTAACGTAAGACACGGGAAAGCTTGAAGAACTGTTTCATGCCTTTACATTTGTATTGAAGCTGTACACTAAAAGTTTAACTCAGATTTTTCCTTTTTGTTCTTTATTTCTTCCACAGATGGCAGCACTGTGGACACTCATGGTCCTGTTCTGGACGTGGACTCCTCCGTGTCTTCCCTCCAGCGTCACCTTCATCGGATCACCTCAGGAGTGTCAGAAGGCTCAATTCGTCCCCGGTTACAATCTCGGTGGAGAAGGCTTCGACATCGTCACCATGGAGAGGAAAGGCGCCTACGTCATCGACACCGAAACCTGGACGCTCGGAAACGGCACGTGCCGGCTGTACAAGAACATCTACATGAACGAGAAGCAGAAGGTCCCGGCGTCCGTGGTGGACTGGAGAATCTTCCCACAGTGCGAGTTATCGGTGTCCAGTAAGCTCTACGAGTCTGCCGAGTCGCTCATCAATGACTCGACCTCGGCGGTGACCAATAGCTGGAAAATCGGCCTCAACATCCCGGGAATCGGAGGCGTTGGCTTCGGAGGTTCCCACTCCAGAGCTTCTAACTTTGCTGCGCAGAAGTCGAAACAAGATCGCTACACATTCTTACGCCATTCAGTCCACTGCAAGTTCTACCGGTGAGACATTTGTCCTCTTATCAAATCCAAATGTAGGCTAAGAAAAGTTTAACTCCCGTGCGTGCTAATTCTTGACTCCAGTGCAGAAGTTATTTCATTTCTTTACAGTGAAAAACGTTCTTATGTGATTGTTGTGTTTCACAGCTACAGACTGACAGCAAAACCTCCTCTAAGTCCCGAGTTTGGATCGGCCGTGAACTCCCTTCCTCCCTATTCGTCCGGGACCCAGCAGTTATATCACAATGTGATCGATACGTACGGTACACATTACAGCACACAGGTGAGTCTAGGAGGGGAAGTCAATGCCATCACCGCTGCTAAGACCTGCATGGCGACCCTGAGCAGGCTGTCGGGGACGGAGGTCAAGGACTGTCTCTCGGTCGAGGCCTCGGCTAGTTTTAAATCTCCTGTCAGCATCGATGCCATGTTTGAACACTGTAATAACAAGAAGAAAAGTCTGGGCTCCAGCCAAACTTTCAGCAGCATGTTCAGTGAGCGGGACACGATCGTGACCGGAGGAAACCTCAACTCAGCTGACGTCCTCTTCAAAGGTCAGTCAGACCCCTCCGTCTACGACCGCTGGATAGATTCTCTGAAAACCATCCCCGGTGTTGTCCGATACAGCCTGAAGCCGCTGCACACCATCCTGTCCTACGCTCATCCCGCCCGGGCCGGACTGAAGCAGGAGGTGGAGAACTACATCAAGAGAAACGCAATGTCGAAGAAGTGTTCGGAAAGCTGTAACATGGGCCAGCGGTCCAACAGAAGGGATCCGTGTGATTGCGTGTGCTACGGCAACCAGATGGTTGAGTCCAACTGCTGCCCTGCCGAGAAAGGTCTCGCCACGCTGACGGTGTACGGGCTCTACGGCAGGGATCTGTACGGGGACGTTCATACTCAGACGGACGGCTCGGTGGAGGTTAAATACGGCGACCAGATAATGCGCACCAGCATCATACCCAACGACGATAACCCCATATGGTCAGAGATGTTCCAGTTCGGACCCATCACACTGAACATGTGGGAAGAACTGAAGCTGAGCGTTTACGATGAGGACACGAGATGGAACAGCGACCCGCTCGGGGATTGTTTTGTGAAACTGCAGAGCGGGACGTTCAGCCGGAGCTGCACGTTGAATCACGGCACCCTCTTCCTGTCGTACACGGTGGAGTGTGCACCGAGTCTGGGTGGAAACCAGTGTCAGGATTACATTCCGTCTCCCATGAGTTCCTCTTTGGCCCGGGTCTTCTACACCAGGAACGGGGTCCTCGTTGGAGACACTGATGGGAAATGTCAGACCAGCTTGTGATGTGATATCCAGTGCAGAGTTACCTTTACGTTGCTTTCTTTTCCAGTAGTTCATTTATGCTGTTTCGCTTCTGCAATGTTGGTTTTCTGTGTTTGTCATGAGAAAACACAATTTCCTCATGTATTCATTTTTCAAATTAAATAAATTTTTTTTTTTTTTTTTTAAATTTTCAAGAACATAACATGTAAACACTTTATGTTTTCTGTGTAATTAAATCTGCTAATAAAGCATCTGCAGCAACAACATCAGAATCTGTTCATTTTTATGATATGAAGTCTGCTTTTTTTTAAATAGTCTTTTTTTCTACATGTAGGACAGAATAAACTGTCCAAAAATGTTGTCGGGACGTGTGTTATAGTGGGAGAGAGAAGTTATCATATGTGAAACAATGGGCAGTGATAGTTCTGTAGGATGTAGGGACCACATGTCTCTGAAAACTGCAAATTTTAGTTTATTTATTTTTTTATTTAAAATTTAATTCATTGTTTTATTTTTGCTTCTTTGATTATTTGTAGTTTGAGGGTTTTTTTGTGATGATTTGTCATTATTAGGTTTTGTGTTATATTATATATATTTTTGTGTTAATTAGTTTGGTTATTAGGGGATTTATATTTAGTTTTGTTTGGGGTTTTAATTTGTTTGATGCGTAACTTGCTGCTAGCAGAGAGACAGAAACAGAGTCCACAGAGTCCAGCATTGCAGTCGTGCATAGGAGGAGGCAGACGGAGGTTTGTTCTCTCCAGGATTCATTTCATTTACAGTCGCAGGTAGAAAGAGTGAAACAGGCTGATCGCAGGTGCAGCTTCATTACGTATCGACTCTCAACTGATTCAGCTCAATTGATAAAAATGCTCCATTTTCCAAAATCAGTGTCAAGGGTTTGAATCCTGCCTTAAATGAATCAGACATATTTGGATGAATTACTTTTGGAAAAAAGATTTCATAAGATACTTCAAAAACTAAGAATATTATAAAACAGTTGTATAAAAGTAGCATTTTCCTCAAAAAGCTGAATGTTTTGATAGCTGAACGGTTTCTTTGACTTTTTTAAGAGCAACTATCAAGTAGAAAATGTGCACAACCCATTTTACAGCCCATATCTGTTTTTTTACGTGGGTGTTGAGGGTTAATTTGCTGCCACCTGCAGGTCACCTCTCTAACCTTCACTGCTGCTGGCGTGTCCACATGTCTGAATGAAAAGCTGTTTACATGCAGCATCTTGTTTTAGGACATTCTGTTTTAATTTGTTGAGTGCTGTAGATGATTTGAGTAAAGTGTTGCTCAGTGGATCTGGAACTGGGTGTGAATGTGATTTACACCCTGCAGGGAGAAGAAGTTAATTTTGTGAAGAACATCTTAGAAATGTTGCATGAATGAAAAGGAGTGTTTGTGTGGCTGCCGGCAGCAAGCTGTAAATCTTTCATTGTCTACATGTTCAAGCATCCATGCGCATGTGTGTGACTCTCCCAAAGGTTTTTATTTCTGCAGATCAGTGTTTGCGTGTTCTTCACAGAACTGATACAAGTATGTTGCTGTGTGTGTGTGTGTGTGTGTGTGTGTGTGTGTGTGTGTGTGTGTGTGTGTGTGTTGTGTGTTTACACAAGCACAAAGAGTCCTGTGAGAATCCCGACCAATCACTTTGCCTCCTGCACCTGCTGTCTGTTATAAATAGACGGTGGATGCATCAATTCCCTCGTGTCAAACAGCTCAAGTTCAAAAACTTCAACTGTCTGTTTTGACAGAAGGGAGAAGACTCACTCCACAAAGACGCACAATGGAGGTAAACAGAGGTAGCCTGCCATCACAAAGTCACAGCTGCAGTGTGTGTGCTGTTTGTATGCATTTATTAACTGCTTACAAAAAAAAAAAAGGTTAAACAGTAACCTGGTTTAGCTGAAGGTTAATACACTTACATTGAAATATAATCAGTTCCCCAACAGACGCTGATGTCTCTGCAGAATCCCTCATAAATAAATATGAAATAAACATGTTTCTAAAATGTACAGTAAGTCCGTGAATTTGTCTTCTGCTGCAGAAAAGTGCAGAAGCAAAACAGCTGTCATGAATATCGCACGTTTACAATCAGTTTTTACATGAAAGTGCTGCCCCCGTGTGGTAACAACATGAACCGCAACAGTCTCAAACAGATGGAGGGGTTGCCCTGCAGTACAGAAGGAGCAGCAGCAGAGGGTGAACAAACATCTGCATCCTATGAACAGAGCGGCAAACACAGGAAACTCCACCTGACTCTTCAGCACACATGTAAACTGTTTTATAAACTATTTTATAATAATATGTGCAGTAAACTAACAGTTTCCTTTAATACCAGACGCTGAGAAAAACTAAAGAAAAATTTTCATTTTCGAAGACAAGATGATAGTTGCATAAACTTCAACATTTTTTTTTAATATAATAAGTATTTAAAAATTCAAAAGTAATGACCCTAACTCACTAAATATTTAAAGTAGATGAATATATGTATGATATGATATACATCATTTCATTGTATTGTGTTAATATGTGCAGCGTTGGTGGATCAGATACTAAATTAACAGTTTACTTCAGTAGCAGGCGCTGAGAAAAACAAGGAAAAATATATACTTTCTCAGAAGATGATAGTGTCATAAACTATTTGATTTGTATTTATTGTTTTGTAACTATTCAAAAACTCATCCTCACGACATATTTACTTCAAGTAGGCTAAATATATTTATAATGAAGTCATTTTTGTTTGACATTTTCTGTTGATTGGTGGCAAAAACTCATTTTTCAATTTACAAAAATTTAACAAAATAAAAGTCCAGATGGTGAAGATACTTTTTTTTTTTTTTTTTAAACTCTCAGCTTAAAAAACACCTGTTAAATCAGGTCATGTTAAACTTTGGAAAACTTAATATTACTTAAGACTGAAACTTGGATGCAGGACCAGGACTCTCGACTACGACTCATTGGCATCCTGCAAACTGTTAAAGTCTACAGATGAATATACTTTAACGTTATTTCTGTCACGTTGTGCATGAAGCTTGTTGCGCCTCATTATCACATTTCTGTATCACACGTAAGCCGAGTCGCTCCCTGCGATCGTAAACAGAGTGTTGGTGTACTTGTGAGGGCGGGTGATAAGGGCGGGTGAGAACGGCGAGTGTGAACTCTCACTTGTTGCATCTTTTTGCTCATTTATAGTCACTTCTCAACAAACTGTGAAAAGCTTTTCTATGTTTGTGAAGCTCTCTTGCCCTTTGAATTACCATGCCTTTAAAATGCATATTGCTTTATGTCATATTTTAAATATATTTGCGTTTATTTTGATTTCTTTACAATATTTTTTAACGTTCCTTTATATGCGAAACACTGCATGTCATTTTCTTGCTGTGAAGCACTTTGAGCTGCATTTTTTTGAATGAAAAGTGCTCCACAAACTTGATTATTATTATTATTAGTAGTAGTATTATTATTAGTATTATTATCATCATTATTACTTTTTCATTGACCCTTTTGGATTCTTGCTTGTCATCGTTCATGAAAGTGCACAACATCAGCACTTGACCTCTATAATTTTAACAGTTAACGGGTGGTTGATACAGTTTACAAGTTTTGTTTTACTACGTTTCACCTAACCTGTGTTTAGACTTTAAGACAACGGTATTAAACACGTCATCTCTGCAAAATTTAACAATTGTTTCCCCAATAATTTTTGCCAGACAACTGCTAACACTATTACAAAAACAGGAGGTTTTACAGGTTAAAAAAAAAAAAAAAAAAGTTACGCTAAAATCATCACATACTGTAACATAACATGTTCTGACTTTATTTTCCTGCTTAGAAAGAAGCAGTCTAACCAAATTAAAGTGAATCCAATGTAATAGAAAACAGATAACTAATTTTACTGTGAGCTTTGTATTCTTAAAGGCATCCAGTCTTGCACTTTTATAACTTTTGGGCACTATTATGGTTAGAAATTTAATTTAAAGGCTACATTTGTGAAAGCATATCTTCAGGAATTATGTTTTAAACTCCACAAAAGCTATATCTTTTTTTGTAGCTTATCAATTTAAAAAAAAAAAAAATAGTAATGGAAGTTTAATTATATAGTTGTTTACTCTATTTTAATATTTCATTTAAGTTTTTGGTGAATTTTTTTGATTTTACTACTTATTTATGCATTTTAGTTAGTCAGTTAGTCAGCACAAATTGGTTATTTATTTTAATATTTAATTTTACTGTAATTCTTGCCTCTGCTGTTTCCTCATTACAGACCTGGGATTGTGTTTTTTTTTTTTTTTTTAAAAGCACTTCATTTGAATAAAAAGTGCTATCCAATAAAGTCTGATTGGTTGATAAAGTTTAAAAATGTGCACCACATGCTTTAAACCAGTCCTTTTTGGACACATTATGAATGATTTTCAATCAATCAATCATAATTTTATTTATACAGCACTTTTCGTGCATTTTAGTGCAATTCAAAGTGCTTTACAGATGATTGACAGGCCAATAATAAGACAGACAGTTGTATAGCAGAAAAATGTACTAAATTAAAATTTAAAAAACACTTTGAGACCAATGCACACAAGACGATAGAGATAAAATAAGTGTAGAAGAGAGATTAAAAGCTAAAGTGACAATAAGATTGGTGAAATAAAGTGAGATAAGAAGATAAAAATTAGGACAATCCATTAAAAAGATTAAAAGTTATAGTTAATCAGAAGGAAGAATAAAACATGAGACTGGATGGGTAAGAGGAATTAAAAGAATGTAAAAATAACTAAACGGATGCTAAAAGGTTTTAAAGTGTGGAGGAAATGAATAAAGAAAAGCAAATAGATAAACAGAAACGTTTAAAAGTGAGTATGATAAAATAAAGATATGTCTGAAAGCCATTAAAAGTAAGGTTGAAGAGGTGGGTTTTCAATCTTGTCTTACATCTCATGTTAATATGGTGGAAGTCAGTGAAAATGTGTGAATGCGGATGATAAAATGCAGAACTGGTTGGACTGTGACAGACTCCACCTCTAGGATATACAAATTTCAATATAAGTCAGACGGACCAGAACAGGCTGTTAACAGTTCAGGTAAAGTATCAGAGGTTTGTATTCAGTATTTGTGTCAACTTCTTCAAAGTAATTTAAAAGTATTGGTCAGTTTGAGTACGTTTTAGGTCGGCCTTATTGAACGTGTCCATGCATGTCTCCGATTTTATTCCGTCCCCACAGATGGCAGGACTGTGGACACTCGTGGTCCTGTTCTGGACGTGGACTCCCCCGTGTCTTCCCTCCGGCGTCACCTTCATCGGATCACCTCAGGAGTGTAAGAAGGCTCACTTCGTCCCCGGTTACAATCTCGGTGGAGACGGCTTCGACATCGTCACCATGGAGAGGAAAGGAGCCTCCGTCATCGACACCGAAACCTGGGAGCTCGGAAACGGCATGTGCCGGCTGTACAAGAACAGCTACATGAACGAGAAGCAGAAGGTCCCGGTGTCCGTGGTGGACTGGAGAGTCCTCCCACAGTGCAGCTTGAAGATCGACAGTGTCGTCTATAATTCTGCTGAAACCTTTGCCAATGCTTCCACATCAGCGGTGACCAACGACTGGAGAAACGGCCTGAATCTGTCTGCGGTCCCGGCTGACGCTTTCAGTCCGGTTTACGGAGGTTCCCGCTCCAAAGAGTGTTCCTTCGCTATTCAAAAGTCAAAAAACGACCGGTACACCTTCTTCAGACACTCCATCTCCTGTAACGTCTACAGGTGAGTGTGCGTCTTCTTCTTATTAATCAACACAAAGTATAAACCTGACTAATCCATCCGATCCCTGTCCTTCACAGCTACAGACTGGCATTGAATTCTCCTCTGAGTCACGAGTTCGAATCGGCCGTGAACTCCCTTCCCTCGTATTCAAATAAAACAGAGTCTCAGTATCGCAGTTTGATTGACACGTACGGGACACATTACATCACACGGGTGTTTCTGGGAGGAGAAATAAAGGCCGTCACCGCCATTGGTACCTGCAAGGCGACACTGAGAGGGCTGTCGGCGACAGAAATCAGCGACTGCTTGTTGGTCGAGGCCTCGGCCGACTTCGCTCACCCCAAAAGCGTCAGGACGATGAAGAAGTTTTGTGATGCGAAGAAGAAGAAGCTCTCCATCCCCAGTTTCAGCAGAATGTTTAATGAGCGGAGCACGGAGGTGACCGGTGGAAACATCGACGGAGCTGACATCCTCTTCAAAAGTCAGTCGAACCCCGTCGTGTACAAGCGCTGGATAGATTCTCTGAAAACCACCACCGGCGTGGTCCGATACAGCCTGAAGCCGCTGCACGCCATCCTGCCCTACGCTCATCTCGCCCGGGCCGGACTGAAGCAGGAGGTGGAGAATTACATCAAGAGAAACGCCGTGCTGAAGAAGTGTTCGGAAAGCTGTAAGATCGGCCAGCGGTCCAGCAAAAGGGATCCGTGTGCTTGCGTGTGCCACGAAAACCCCAACTTGAAGTACAACTGCTGCCCTGCCGCGTACGGTCTCGCCACGCTGACGGTGTTCAAGCTCTACGCCAAGGATCTGTACGGGGACATTCTGACTCACACGGACGGCTGGGTGGAGGTTAAATACGGCAACCAGAAAATGCGCACCGCCGCCATAGACAACAACAATAACCCCACATGGCCGGAGACGTTCCATTTCGGACCCATCCAACTGAGCAACACCAAACTCAACTTCACGGTTTACGACCAAGACATATTGAGCAGCCAACAACTCGGCCACTGTTCCATCGACCTGCGACAGGGAAACGTGTCGGGCAGCTGCATGTTCAAACACGGGACCTTCTTCTATTCGTACGCCGTGAACTGTGCTCCGAGTCTCGGTGGTCTGCAGTGTCAGGATTACATCCCCACGCCTGACGTAGGCTTTCTGACCGCAAGCTCCGACAGCAGGAAGTGGGGCGTCATTGGAAAGTCAGGAAGGATGCTGGAGGATGTAGGATGGATGGACGATAATAAAATGTGATTTTGAATGTGGATTTGGATCAATTAGAAAGATTAAGTAATTGAAACTAAATGTGACTGTATGTCCTGCTGTCAGTTTACATTGTATCCAAATAAAAAAATAAAAAAGAGATTCAACAATAAACCAAAATTAGAAAGGTTAATTAAAATGAACAAACTAATAAGTTTCAGCTCTGAATGAGAAAAACTTTTTTTTTATTGCACTATTTGTTTTGCTTTTCAACTTTTACTGTCATTATTAAATACAAAAACAATTTCTGCTCAAATTTCTTCACATTTTTGTGAGAAACTGCTGATTCAGTTTTTATCTTTCTTTCTTTGCATCATGTATTTTACTTAATCTGCCATTAAAGCATCAACAAAGACAAAACTGGTCTCTGTGTCATTTTATTTCCATTTTTTAATAAACATTTTGCACTTTTGTAGTTTACATCCAAGTCTTGAGTATACATGTAATTGCACAAGCATGCACACATCATCTGTGTTAACAGTAATAGCTCTTGTTTATTGAAATTATTAAGATATGATTAACACGTAATGTGTAGTCTATATTTTTTCATAAGCTTCCTTTTAATCATAATACACAGAAGAGTTATCCAAAATATAGTTTCCTGAGGTCAGATGCGAGATGGATTTTTATCCTCCTACCAACTACAACTGATCCTGGTCATAAAGGAGGAGGTAAAAGGGTGGAAAAAGTAAAGAAAAAAGTATAAATATTATTGTAAATCTTCTCTAAAAAAACCTTCTTCTGCTTTTTTGCCTTCTTCTTTGCCCTCTCAACGTGAGGTGAAATAATTTAAAATGTGTGAATGCAGTTTGTCAAATATAAAACTTGTCAAAATCTAACTGACAAAAGATGCCTTTTAAACATCAATACCACAGATACAGAAGTGATCGCATGTTAAGCACCAAGTTCTCTGTTGTTTTCTGTCAGTTTACTTTGCTTCTCGTTTTATTTTGGTCTCTCATCCTCTCTTGACTTCCTGCCATCATGTCTGGTTTCTGACTCACATTTGAACTTTCCAATTTAATCTGATTTAAATCCTTTTTGTAATTTTACTACTTTAAATATTCACTCTATTTGTGTCACATTAGATGAGGATGAAGAAGTTTTTTTGTGGCTTCAAACATTGTTGTTGTTAACAGTTAAATCATCATTTTAAACCCGTGCACAAGGTTTTTCTTATGTAATAAATTACCAGTTAAAAATAACAGTTAATCTGGACCTGAATATAAATTAAACTGACTAAAACTAGACAATAATGTCATCCCTGCTTATTATTACGACTGCAAGTGCTTTTAGTTTAATCATAGACTGTATATAAAAGTGTTTGTAGCTTCTGGCTCCAAAAAATGAGGCCTATGTGGAAGTTCCTTAAACTGTAAGAGTGTCGCTAGAGGTTAGCTCCAAAAAGTGCCAATTTCCATAAACTCCTCATAAAATCAAATACAAAGTTAGTCATTTTTTTCCACAAATAAATATGGTGTTTTTAGCTAAAGCCACTCCTTCTCATTCGTTTTCTGGCGGTCCATTTGAAAATAATCCCATCATTAATTAGAAAATGAGCTTCAAAAAGACGTGTTTTGGGGGGCGTGTCTGTTTGATTGACAGGCTTGTGGTGCAGTCAGGTTACAGCTATCGGTGGGCGGGACGTAGTATCGTGCAGGTTTCCAATCAGATCAGTCAGATCCACCGCTGGCTCCTCCCCCCAGCTCGTCCAAATATGGTCACTTCCTGCTCCAAACCGCTCCGAACTATCGAGATGGCGACGGACAAAATCCGAACTGGAGGCTTCGTAACGGCCGTTCACAAACAGACGGGGTGACGTCACCGCTCCCTGACACTCGAGTTTAATACAAACACACTGATTCCCTCCGAGGTGATTGAAAACTAACAGACACAGCGGAGGGAATGAAATCGATACCGTAAACACATCGATCATTATAAGACATGAAGACTGGATCCACATCAGCATTCAGATCCACGCCGGCTGTCAAACAATGACCCCTTCACCAGCAGCCCTTCTACAGCCCCCTCCCCCCCTCCTCCGGCTTTCCAAAACAGGTCATCTCAGTTCTTCAACTTGACAATCTCCTGCTGGTCGGGCTTATCCACACCCCATTCCTTTCTCCTTCCCTCGCTCTCAGAAGAAAGGAGACAGAGACGGGGGGGGATTTGCCTCTCGGTAGGTAGCTGTTTTATGTGTAGCATATGAAAAAAAAAAAAAAAAAAAAAAAAAGGAGAGGTTTTTCTGGTGAGGCTTGGCAAAGAGAGCCGGGAGCCCCGCTCGAGGAGCAGCGGGTCTTAGGGCTGGATGATTTGTTTGGAGAAGCCCTCGCTAACCAAAAAGGAGGATTAGCTGCACGCGGGTTCCCATGGAACCGAGGAGAGGCGGAGAGGCCGGTTGGAGGCTGCCGCACCCACGCAGGACGACTCGCATGCACAGCAACACACATGCACAGAAGAATCTGCACCTGTCTTGAACGTACGTTCAACATGTGCACAGGAACAATGAGACTACAGCGGTAGTGCGTCGGCTGGTTTTGCCGAAAACTCAACAATGGGCGGACAGTAACAAGGTCATCAAATATTTGACAAAAATACAGACCAAATTGTACAGAATTGATTGATGATAGGAATGCAAAATGAAGTTGAGATTTGGAGGAATTGAAGACCAAAAGGCCCTCCGGTTCTTCTCATCTTCTACTTTAATAACTGGTGGCGTGATAATGAGCCATGATAAAATCACGGACCGCGGCGACGGCAGGAAGTCGGCCGCCCGCTGCGTGAAGGTAACCAGCGCGTCGAGCAGCGAACAGCTGTCCAATTGCAAAAGACATCAAGAAAAAAAAATACCTTTTTCTGCTCAAGATGAGGAGTGAGTGCAGGATGTTCAAATAGCATGCTATAATTCTTTTATGTCACCTGAAATATGGGAACCATGTCGCCACAAAAAGTCCCATTTCTCCTTTCTGCTGCAGTTCTGCAGGCATGAAACTCCAACATTTTTTGGAGAAGATTTGGTTTCAACTACAGACTGGATATAAAAGTGAACATAGCTCCAGGCTCCCAAAAATGAGGCCGATGTGGAAGTGCCTTAAACTGCAATGCCACTGAGTGCCACTAGAGGTTGGCTCCAAAAAACCTCCACGGACTAGAGTTATTTAGGGCCCGAGCACCGATGGTGCGAAAGCCCTATTGTTATCCAAGTGATTATTATGATTCTCCGTAAACAACTGCATTTTTTGAGGCTTTATCATATTCTAAAAACTCATGAAAGTTGGTACACCCGTCTCTGCCGTGGAGTCGCGAGTGGGTGTGGCCAAATGGCTCGCTGGCGCCCCCTAAACAGATGCCCCGGCGGCTCCATTTACCTACATGCACGAAATTCGGTGGACATGTGTATCACACCTAGACGTACAAAAAAGTTACATTGCACCATTACGTCAACTCAACAGGAAGTCCGCCATTTGGAATTTAGTTGCCATTTTTGGCGATTCGCACATGTTGTACTTTAACAAACTCCTCCTTCAGATTTTGTCGGACCGACTTGAAATTGAGTCTGTGCCCTCTTAACATGTTTAGAATTAAAAGTTATCATAAGAACAGTCCCTTCAAATAAGCTCCAAAAAGACTTGTTTTTGGAGGCGTGTCTGTTTGATTGATAGGCTCCTCCCCCAGCTCGTCCAGATATGCTCACTTCCTGCTCCAAACCGCTCCGAACTGGCAAAATGGCGACAGACAAATTCCGAAATCGAGGCTTTCATAACGGCCGATAAAACCAACAGGATGTTGAAATATAACAGGTGAATTTGAGCAAATTGTTGAACAAAGACAAGAGATTTGAGTTGAAAACACGTGAGATTTAAGTTTAAGTTGGTGTTTTTCATGTAAAACCTTTTCAACGTCTCACAAGAAAAAGAACAAGTGTAGTGAATAAGATGAATGACTGAAGAACTCTATGAAGTTGGTTGTGTTTGTGTTTCTGTGAATAGACCCGTGCCTTTTTTTTTTTTTTTTTTTTAAGTCTTAGTAACAATCCCTGTTATATGACAAGTCCTGTTATTTCGCTGTCCTTTGTGAAGACAAATTGTCCTCGCATTTAACATCTCATTGACACGCTGACCGCCAGAACAAGTTCCCTTTATCTCCTGACTGCACCCAGCGAAGTCACATGCGTCGAGTCGAGGAAATAAAACAACGTAAAGATTTATTCGTCGGTTTCTTGTGCGTCACCACCTCACACTCACCAGAATTTCACATTCAGAAGCCATTAATCATGGTAAAAAACTAAAATCTGCTTTCTATTTGCACTGTAATGTGTTTTTGGAGTGTTCTCGTGGCTAAGTGGTTCAGACACCCTGTCATGTTTTCCATCTGCAAAACTTCGATGGATCTCCTCTCTTCGTATCTCAGCTGCACATAATAAATAAAGATCAAATTTGAGAGATGTCTTTAGATTAAAATAAACCTCCTTTTTCTTTCTTTTCACAAAATTCACTTTGCTTCAGCTTCTCAAATGGATATTTGCAGCTTTAGTTACTTAACTAAAGTCACTTTTATTTGTAAAGCACCTTTCGTTCAACAATGCATCCTAAGGTGCTTCACAGAGCACATAAATAAATAAAACACACAAATAAAAACAATACAAAAATAATTCAATTCTAAAACATCGATTAAAACAATAAAAAGCCAATCATGAAATAAAACAATAATGCCTCAATTCGATTAAAAAAAAAAGTTTTCTTTTTAAAATGTTGAGTCTTACATTTCCACTGCAATAAATTAAGACGTCTTTAGGTTGGAGGCTGTTGGAGGAACATTATTCACACTTTTTGACATTTACATGCAAAATTGATGGGTGAAAGTAATTGTTAGTTGTGACCCATTTTCACACATTTACATCGATCTATTTTATTTTCGTTCAGACAATCTTTTGCTTGAGAAACTCCATCGTCTGCAGAGGTGAGAAGTTTTTTCATGTACCGCAAAGGCGAGTGTCCCGCCGCCTCGTCTGAGTTGTACCAGGCGTCCGAGCATCACGAATCCCGCCACAGATTCACACTTTCACGACCTGTTAGCAGGACGAGGACGAACACGCCGAGCGTTCATGAGCTGCAGCTGCTGCCATCTGCTGGCCAAACGTGAAATATTCCACTTTCACGAGCGACATCAAAAATTAGAGCATTCGCTGGTTTTTATGAAGCAGAAACGTCTTATGTTTCATCATTTGCAAAACAATAAAAGCAACAATTAACACTTGAGCCACAAAATGAACCGGGAATTGTTCTCGTCTCGCAGGAAAATCGAGTGTTTTTCCTTCTTCCTTCAAGAAGGTTCGTAGCTTTTGCAGGTGACTCCTTCCTTTCCGCTACTGGAACACGGCCTTTAAAATCACTCGCGCAACAATCACGGAAATCATCAGCGAGTGTCTGCTCAGCGTTATTCCTTCAGTCATTTTAAACATCTCTTCTTTGTACTTGTGGTGCAGGGATTATGGTAAAGCCTGTCACCTGTTGCAGAAGCCTTTTCACACTCGGTGACGGCTCGTGTGCGCGGGCGCTTTCAAGCGCTCCGAAGACGAAGACGTTATGCTGAAACCCCTCGTTTTTTTTTTTTTTTTTCTGACATGTGTGGGTTATGTGACTGAATTAGTGTGGCTTGCGCGTCCTTCGCCGGCGGACCCCCCACGGCGATATCACCGTCGAGGCAGCTGCCGTGACGACCGCCCCTCCCTGCATCCACTCACTCACCCAGTTGCTGCAAGATGCCCGCGGCAACCTGGGAAACCTCCGGTCCCTTTCATCTCGCCGGCACCCCCCCACCCCCACCCCGGTGCGCGGGATCGAACAACTGGCAGCGCCGCTGTCGACACCTCCCCGAAACATGCCGCGGACAGCTCAGCTCACACTTGTGGCAAACATAGCGCAGATTAGCGTGCCGGCGGTTCCCTTCCTTAGCGCGTGCTAAGTCGAGGGCGTACCACGCGAGAGCCAGCTGTCAAGCGGAGGGAATTCCTGGTCGCTCCGTAGTCGAAGGTCGCCGCTCCCACCGTTCGGAGCAACGGCGCTGGTGTTAACTCGGCACCGCTAGCGGCTTAGCTCGGACGTCCCGGCGTGTCCGGGGGAGCGTTGACCGCTGCTTTGCTTTCAAGCGGCCCGGGGCTGCAGCGTGCGATTGTCGCCTGTCACGCAACGCGGGGGTGAGGGGGGGTCTGACGACGACGAGGTCACGGGGAAGCCAGCTGTTTAATAGAAGTGGTACAAAAGACACAGGACTTCAAGGTGATGCCGGAAGACGGCGGTATAGGTAGAAGTTTCAATGAGCTCCGTGGAATGTATTTTTTATGTGCTGGTACATAAATACGAGGCTGGAGTTCCTTAGTTACACCCGTTTTTGTAAGCAGCTGTCCTGGTGCATCTGGAATTTTTTTTTGTTTTTTTGTCCTCAGCGAAAACTTAAGCACACGTCAAAGTCAGTGACAAGTTATCGGGGAACAGAAAGAAGTCGGCGGGAGTCGAATCCGGCGAGTAGCCGGGGTCCGGGGGAGCTACGATCGCGTTGTCGATGGTGAGAAACTCGGCTGTTTTTAACGTGCTGAGCGGGCGTGTTGTCGCGCCCGGAGAACCCCGTTGCCGCGGCGCCGCAGATCAGGTGGTTGTGCAGCGGTTGTTTTCCATCAAGGCGCCTCAGGAGGTCCCAGTAGAACCCGGTGTTGACAAGTCTGACAACCAGCAACAACAACAACAACAACAAAAAACACCTAAGAAAGCTTCCGACCAGCGAACAACCCTCGGAGGACTCAGAAGGTCGACGTTTCGTCGGTTTCATGTGCGTCACCGCTTCGCATTCGCCGGAATTTCACATTGAGAAGTTGTTAATCATGGTAAAACAAAACAAAACAAAAATCTGCTTTCCATTTGCGCTGCAATGTGTTTTTGATGTGCTCTCGTGGCCGAGTGGTTCAGACACCCCGTCAACGTTTTCCATCCGCAAACCTCCGACGGGCCTCCTCTCTTCGCGCCTCGGCCGCACCCCATAAATAAAGATCAAACTCCAGAGAACCCGACCTGACGCGCCTTCTTCGGTCTCGGACAGTGAAGCTCCGCCCCCCCTCTTGCGGGATCCCGCTCGTGGAGGTCGAAGGGGACGTCCGTCCCCTCCCGTCCTTCCGCGCTGCGCGAGCAAACTAAACCTCGCGGCGTCGTGACTCTGTCTTTCCGAAGGTGACGTTCTTTACTTTGCGTGCGAATCCAAACGTGAAGCCGTCGCGGCAGGCAGGGGCGTGAGCGCAGCGACGCGGCAGTTCACGCTGATTTTATTTACAGCCAACAAGGGAAGCGCACGCGACATTAAAAAAAAAGGCAGAACGAAAACAACAACAACAAATGAAAAGCCACGCACGGGGCCACGTTTTCCAGACGGGTCGTCCCGCCTCTCCTTCTCTTTTTCCTCCTTTGTCACCGTTTCTCGGTCTGCTCCCTCCTTCACTTTAATCCGGTGGCGGAATTTCACTCGAACAAGTGATCAAAGACCAGTAGCACGACGCCGGGTGCAGCTGTAGCTTCAACCGTTGACAGCCACCCAGCAATTTGTTTTACCCCCCCCCCCCCACCCCCACACACACACACACACACTTTTTCTCGTCTCTGGAATAAATAAATAACAAAACAAAAAAAAAGAGGAAACCTAAACAAAGCTGGGTGAACCGCTGTGTGTGTTTGAGTCGGTGAAAAACAGTTTCTTTCCCCCCCCCTTCCCTTCCTACATTATTTTTTAAGACTTTCTTCTTTTTTTTTTCCCAGCAAGGGAAGTAGAAATGTTTTTTTTCCCATTTTTTTAGTTGTTTTTATTTGACGGTGATCTGTGTCGCCTCGTCTCCCGTCCCCCTCGGCGCTCTGCGTGGTGGCCGGTTTTGAGGAGTTGTGTGACAGTAAATTACGGCGCTCTTGAGACAGACGAGCAGCGGGAGTCGGTGGGACAGAGGGAGGACGCGCGGCGGGGATTTAGGCTTTATTAAGGCACGACGTGCCGGCGCGGTGTGTGTCTGTGTGCGCGCGAGCGCGCGAGGCATAAAGTGTGTCTCTCAACCGATAAGGCGGTCCGGCGGTGGAGGAAGATGCACGTCAACTCTAATAGGTGTCCCGCGTGCGGGGGTGTTGCAGCGCTGCGCAATTATACGCGGCGACGTCCACGATCGCAGCGCATCGCGGTGACGTCTCGACGCTGTGTGCGATATAAGAAGGGACTTGGCATCGATCAGGCTGACGTGAGGTATTATTTTTATAAGATTTGTAAAAAAAAAAATAAAGAAAAAAAAATAAAGAAATGTTTCACATAAAGCTGTAAAACTTTGATGCAGTGTGTCTTTCTGTCAGTTGAAAACAGTGAAACTTTTATTTGAAAAATGCGACCTGAAACGGGCACAGTGCGCCGCCGTGTCACCGATCGTCAAAACAAGCTGTCAACAACACAAAACGACGCACGCAAACTGATGTTTTGTGACATAACACGGGCTACGAAGGGATGGATGCATGGATGGATGGATGGATGGATGGATGGATGGATGGATGGATGCAGTGCATAACGACAGACATAAAAGAAATTAAACGCGAAACAACACATTGATCAAAACAGAGTTGACATTTAGAAGGAAGCATTTTAAAGGCGCAGCGGTATTTAACGAGCTGGCTTCCCTGATGTGTACGTGTCGTCTGTTCCACAGCTTTGAAGCCAGCGGTGACGTCGCCCGTCGGTTTGTCAACGGCCCGTTACGAAGCCTCCAAGTTCTAATTCTGTCCGTCGCCATCTTTGCTAGTTCGGAGCGGGAAGTGACCATATATGGACGAGCTGGGGGGAGGGGGGGGAGGAGCCAGCGGTGGATCTGACTGATCTGATTGGAAACCTGACGATGCTACGTCCCGCCCACCGATGGCTGTAACCTGACTGCGCCACAGGCCTGTCAGTCAAACAGACACGCCCCCCCCCCCCCCCCCAAAAAAAAGAAGAAAAACCCACATCTTTTTGAAGCTTAAATTCAATCACAAAACATCAGTTTTATTCAAACATACTTTCAAAGCGCAGTGTGTACTGAGAGTCTTCAAATCATAAATAAAACTTGGATGTTGACTTAAAAACAATTTTCTTTTAAGTCAGGAAAAATTCCAATAACTCGTGTCAGGACATGAACGCAGCGTCTCTACCCTTCCCGAGTTGCCCTTTGCCCTGTTGTCGATGCGTACGTGTGAGACTGAGCCAACGGTGCCAATATCTTCATATTAATGTTCGTGTTTTCGCGTGTGTGGACATGAGGAGTTATTGACAGGTGGGAAAGCAAGTGAAGAAGATCTGTCGGCCTCCAGCTGTCAAGAAACCCCTCCCAAACACTCTAACACACCCATGTCAGGACACACACACACACACACACACACACACACACGCACACACACGCACACACACACACACTACCCTGCCTTAACGATTCTCTCTCCTCCGACCACTGCTGTGTCCAGGGGCAGCTTCGAACCGATCCAAAAGGAGATCACTTCATATCTTTATCTTTGGTAAGAAAATTGATTCTC
This sequence comes from Embiotoca jacksoni, assembly GCF_022577435.1. NCBI lineage: Eukaryota > Metazoa > Chordata > Actinopteri > Embiotocidae > Embiotoca > Embiotoca jacksoni. The sequence continues at coordinate 1,341,863 of NW_027185392.1, forward strand.
CTCGTCGACCAGCAGCCGTAAATTCAAGTCAACAGTCAACGAGTCGTCGCAGGTTGATGACGTTAATTTAACGGTTTAATTATATTTCAGGGGACATCATGAAATTGAGTCTGAGGGCTGACAAAGAATGAAATGAAAGCCGTTAACACCGAGCTCCGGTACAAAGGAAAAACAAACCGCTACGATGAGCTTTTAAAGTAAAGCCCACGCACAAAGTGAGCTGCCTTGTTAGCGACAAAAAAAAAGAAGCTGCAATGATTCGTCATGTTTTGGAACAACGAGGAAGGAGCCTGAACATCCTGTTGATATATTCCAACACAGTCGAATAGGCACGCCCCCCAAAAATGCCGCCTCTTGAGGCTTATTTTCTAATTAATGACGGGATTATTTTCAGATGGACCGCCAGAAAACTAATAAGAAAGAGCGACTTTAGCCGACGACACCGAGATAACTGGTGGAGGAATTTGATTGACTTTGTATTTCATGAGAAGTTGAATGGGAGTCTACGGAGCCACAGGCCGACCGACCTCTGGTGGCACTCGGTGGTATTGCAGTTGAAGGCACTTCCACTTTGGCCAACTTTTTCGGACCTGGAAGTCACGTCCACTTTTATATATAGTCTGCGTGAGCAGCAGCATCCTGTATGAATGTATGTAATTCCTGAGGACTCGGCACGTAGGTTCACCACATTACAGACGTTAAAGAAAAGGTTACAACAGCCAGTTTAAAGTGAAAGAAAAGGCGAAACACAAGCAGTGAAGATACTGTTTGTCCTCTTTAAAACAAATCACTTGTTTTCTCCCTTTGAAGAATCCGTTATGAGAGTAAATGTGACAGAAAAGGATCTGACTAAAACAATATAACACCCAACACGTTGAGCGACTGAAGCGGCAATGATCACATTAAAGAAAATCAAGCAAAAATATTCAGCCAATTCCTTTCAAGTTGATATGAAAATGGATGGTTGTGAGAAAAAAAAAAAAAAAGAAAAAAGGGGGCCAAAGAAGTCTCTTCTGGCTGTTAAATTGGATGTGCATATGACAAATTTCAAAGGCTGTCAAAATAAAAAATTATATATAAAAAAAAAAAAAAAAAAAATGGAGGGAGGCTGGTGGGGGGGGAGAAGAAAGGGTTTGGAAAAAAAAAATACATTTACATCATAAATGCACAGGTTCCCTTTCAATAGGCCTCTTCAAAACTCTGCCAGGCTTTTAATGGTAGGCAAGTTCAAAGTGGCACAAGACTCCCACTGCTTCCACAGATAGAGGCAGAGCAGTGTGTGTGTGTGTGTGTGTGCGCGTGTGTGTGTGTGCGTGTGTGTGTGTGTGTGTGTGTGTGTGTGTGTGTGTGTGTGTGTGTGTGTGAGAGAGAGAGACGAACTATTACCTTTCTCCTTCTGTCCCACTTCCTCACACCAAACCCTCTCTTGCTACTCAAACGATTTTGTGCACGTGTGTGTGTGTGTGTGTGTGTGTGTGTGTGTCTGTGTGATTGACAGGTGTATCACTCTCATCGTTCCCCCTCCTCCCTGTGTCACATCTCCCGTCAGTCCCTGCAGGATTTTCCTTTGTTTTTCTGTGATTGTTGCGATGAAAATGTTTTGATTTTGTGGTGGATTGTCTGAAAAATTGCGACGTAATTTGTGGAGTTTTAAGTGAGTTTTTTTTTTTTTTTTGCAGGAATTTAAAAAGAATTGCAAGTCGGGAAAGAATAACACCATTTTTTTTTAAAAAATTTTTTTTAAAGCACGACCTGATAAAGAAATAAATATGTAATCACTTCCTGTGATTGTAATCGTGCTGCCCATCACAGAAATGTTTTAAGTTTTCATCTTTTTTCATTTATTTATCGAACTTAAAGAACAATGCATCTAAAAGTTACAAATAAAATAATATCATAAAATTGCAGTAGCTTGACAGAACAGACAGTCTGTGACTGTATTCTAGAAACAATGACGACATCAGCTGTCAAAATAAGAGCTTCAGATGCCGTTTAATTCATGTTAATTCAGCACATAGGCCGACTGTATGCGCCAAAACACAGTGCAGTCTCATAAACCCTTTTTTTTTTTTTTTTTTTTTCAGCATACAGTGATATGTAATCACTTCCATTGATAATGAACATTTAATCAGAAACTTTTATAATGAAGACCGCACTTCCTGTTTTTCCCGCTCGTTCCGGTTTCCGGTTTTAGTTGGTGATGAAAACTGTTGTTATTTTTGTTAATGAAGTGAGTTTCGCTTGAAAAAAAAAAACCTCACTTCACGTCGTTAATACTTTCAGCACCGCTTCTGCTGACGAAATGTTTTGCGGGAAAACAGCAGGAATTAAAAAAAAAAAAAAAAAAAAAAAAAAAAAAAAATTGCAAGCTCCCGCATATATTTCAAAGTTTGCTTGAAGTTGTGTTAATTATTGCGATCGCAAGATCACGATTTCCTGAAGGGACTGTCTTGTAACCAGCTCTCCTCTTCCTCTCTGTACCACTTTTTTTTTTTCATTCACCCCGTGATTTCTCTTCTTCTTCTTCTTCTTCTTCTCCTCCTTCTTCCGATCCTCTCTTCCCTCCCAGTTCGTCCCGGGCTGTTGGCGAGGGATTTCTGGAAATGGTATCTTGGGTGAGCGTTGCAAACAGTCTGAAAGCGCTCCGGATCCCGGTACCAGGCGGAGCCAGCCACCCAGCCATGCCCCGCGGTGGTATCCCCGCATCAAAGCCACAAATCTTCCCCTTCGCCTCCCTTCCCTCGTTCCTCTGTCTCTTTTTCTACGGTGGCACTTCCAGCCGCTTCCAATGTTTAAACTTCACATATCAGCCTCATTACGGAGCCTCAAAGCCTTCCATCGATTCTAAAGGCGCTCATTTGAATTTTTAATCACACGTATGTACGAGTGCTGCGCTCAGCAACTATCCCGACGCGCGCACGCGCACGCGCGCACGCACACCCTCCCCGCTTTCCTTCAGCTCTTTCAAAGCGCTCCGCCTTGTGAAGTTCTCAAACTTCCACTTAGAGAAAAGTCTCGCTTCGCTGTTGCGCCGATGAGTTAGCGGCGATAAGCGCGGCCGCGCGGTTTCGGGCTCCATTGTGGAGCGCCGCGTTCCCGACTCCCGAGCTGACGGCAGCATTTGAAGGCGCTTGCTTTGGCGTTGCTCTTCTCTTTGATGTCGAAATGTGTAGTTTGAGCGTAGAGAATATTATATATAAAATATACCAGTTGTACATCGCTCAGTCCCCGCCTCGGTCGGGTGTACTTGTAGCTGCGTAGGCCCGGCTCACGCTCACTTACCATGTGCACACAAAGTCCTGGCTAAGCTACAGAGAGACTTTGTCACTCAAGCAATAACAGGGAGAGGGAGAAAGAATCCTTTAGATCTTCCCCGCGAGAAGTACACCTTTGAATCTGAATTTCCTTGCAGAAAAAAAAAAAAAAGCGCTTTGAAAATCTAATGCATAAACATTATATCCCCCCCCCTCCCCCGCTCCCTCCCTCCCCCCCATCCCATCCTCCACCATGCTACTTCTTGCTCCCTCCCTTCACCTAAAGCGCACGAGCTTCTGAGCGACTTTGGAAGAACTTCCTTCCTTCATTTTTTTTTTTATTTTTTTTTTTAGAGTCCTTAGTAACTTAAATAAGAGGCGGTCGGGGATTTGGATATTGTTATGTCTCATCAAACGCAGAGATCTTCAGCTTTCCTCCCTTGCCTGTTCTCTTGTTGTCTGTCAACGCCCGGTCTTCAAGATGCTTCTCCTCCACACTGATGTACTGTAATTTGATGCCCCCCCCCCCCTCCACCCCCTTATCCCTCCCGCTCCATCTTTCCCTACTTTTGGGTTTTCTTTTTTTTTTTCTTTGTGAGCTGGCTCAGGGGAACGCAGGAGATGTTAGCTCCGGTTCAGTCAGTTAGTTCTCCTCTTTCACTGACAATAAAAAAAACAAAGAGAAAGGTGGTTCTTGGTTACTTTACCTGCAACCTAGTACCGTCATTTTCATAAAAAAAAACACGAGTACAATATTTATGGTGGAATTTTTGCTGTTTCCAGGTGATTTTAACCAGCAGTGACGTCACCCGTCGGTTTGTGAACGTCTGTTATGAAGTCTTGAGGTCGGATTTTGTCGGGCGCCGTCTTTGCCAGTTCGGAGAGGTTTGGAGCAGGAAGTGACCATATTTGGGCGAGCTGGGGGAGGAGCCAGCGGTGGATCTGACCGATCTGATTGGAAACCTGACGATACTACGTCCCGCCCACCGATAGCTGTAACCTGACTGCACCACAGGCCTGTCAATCAAGCAGACACGCCCCCAAAAACACATCTTATTGAAGCTCATTTTTTAATTAATGACGGGATTATTTTCAGACGGACCTCCAGTAAGCGAATAACAAGGAGCGACATTAGCTAAGAACACCGAAAAATGTAATTTACTTCAAATTTCACGAGAGAAGTTGAATGGGAGTCTGTGGAGGCTTTTCGGAGCCGACCTCTAGTGGCCCTCGGTGGTATTGCAGCTTTAGGCACTTCTGCATCGGCCTCATTTTTCTGGGTCGGAAGCTACAAACGCTTCTGTATACAGTCAGTGGCCTGGTACCGTCATTTTCATGAAGCACAATATTGTTTAAAGGTGGATATTTTTTGTGTGTGTTTCCAGGTGATTTAAAGGGTTGAAACCAAATCTTCTCCCCAAAAAATGGTTGAGTTTCACGGGTTCAGAACTGCAGCAGAAAGGAGAAATGGGACTTTTTGTGGCGACATGGTTCCCATACTTCGGGTGTCATGAAAGAATTATAGCATGCTATTTGAACATCCTGCACTCGCGCTCTTCAACTCGGGCGGAAAAAGGTATTTTATTTCTTCTTGATGTCTTTTTGCAATTTGACGGCCGCTCGCTGCTCGACGCGCTGTTTACCTTCGCGCAGCCGACAGATCGGCGCGGCACTTCCTGCCGCCGCTGCCGCCGTCCGCAGCGTCATCGTCGCGGGTTCAAATGGTTCGTGATGAAAAGCCTCGTGGCTGCACGATCAAACGGGAACGCTATTTATCGGACGCCATGCAGGGACCCCGGAGTGTGATTCAGTGAATGCGACCCGTACGTTCCCCCTCCTCACCCTCCTCACCCTCCTCACCCTCCTCACCCTTCAGCCCATCACATGCTCTTTTTCTCCGTTCCACAAAACCACTTGTACACACACACACACACACACACACACACACACACACACACACACCCTCCACCCTCCCCCCCCCCCTCCTTGCACCTGCTGCTGTGAACAGCAGGATCCCAGTGTGTGATTCTGTTCATCCCTCGCTCTTCCTCCCCGCGCTCCACCACTCCATCCCTCCATCCCTTTCTTTCATGTGTGCTCTGCTGTCAAGCCCAGCTGGATCAGGCCTGCCAGCCGCGTCACATGCACTCTTTTGTTGGCTGCTGAAGCGGCGCGGGCGCTAAAACCGCTGATGGTAAACCTGCAGAAACTCGTGTGTTTCGGCGAGGCGTTTCATGTGAGACATTAGCATTCGGTGTTGAAATGATGGTGAAAAGGTGCAGTTTTTATTCTTTTTTTAAAAAAAATTTATGATCCCCCCTACTACCCTCTCCCTCCCTCCCACCCCCCCCCCCCCCCAGTCTGTCCCAGCGCTGCTACAGCAGCATCCAGGCAAACACATCACATCCTTCATATGTCTAGAAGGCAGTGGAGGAAAGTACAGGCTGGAGGTATTTCGACTTGACTCAAGTTTTTTTTTTTTCCATTTTATGTTACTTTTATACAACTTTTCTCAGACAGAAATATTTCTTTCCTCCACTGTATTCATCCAGCAGCTACAGCTATTTTTTTTTTTTTCAGAAAGAGATTTTACTGTCATGACCTCGGTTTTCTCTTCTTTTGTCTTTTGTTGTCCTTTCTCTCCGCACTGCCACTCTTTCTTTATCCCGTTGGCCACGCCCACCTCACCTGCTCTCACTTCTCTTAATCATTCCACCTGGTGTATGTTCTCCCAGTCTGTCTGTGTTAAAGCCAGATTTTCCCTGGTATTTTGTTAACTTGTCAGTTTCTTTGCAGCTTTGAGTTTTGTGTTTTTGACCTTACAAAAAAAAAATGCAGTGTCTAGTTTGGACCACTTGAGTTTTAGATTTTACATTAAAGAATAATTTAGGTGGGGCTTGATCGCCTTAGTTGGGGAAAAAGCGGCAACCCACTGTGCCGTATTGGATTTTTAGATCCAGAAGTGAGCATATTTGGACGAGCTGGGGAGACACTATGCCCCGCCCACCAATAGCTGAAACCTGACTGCACCACAGGCCTGTTAATCATACAGACACGCCCCCAAATAATCGTTTTTTTTTTTTTTTTTTTTTTAGGCCTAATATCTAACTTATGATGAGATCGTTTTCAGATGGATCGCCAGAAAACTAATAAGAAGGATAGACTTTAGCTAACAACACCCAAATAACTCATGGAGAAATCTTATTGACTTGGTATTTTACGAGAGAAGTTGAATGGGAGTCAATAGAGGCTTTTTGGAGCCAACCTCTAGTGGCACTCGATGGTATTGCAGCTTACGGCACTTATATATATACTTTTATATACAGTCTACGGTGTGACTTAACTGGAGGACACTATGCCCCGCCCACCTGCACTGACAACCTTACTTCATCCCAGGCCTGTCAATTAAACCAGTCACACCCCAAAACATATGTGTTTGATTCCTAATATCTAATAAATGCTGGAATTATATATCTAATGACACCATAATGACTTGTGGAAAACATTTACTGACTGTATTTCCGGAGAGAACTTTTTGAATGGGAGTCTATTGGAGCCAGCTCCTAGTGGCCCTCAGTGGTTTTACACTTTAAGGCACTTCTGCATTGGCCGTCCATGAAAACACACTCTCACACTCACACATGCAAACTATTCCCCTTCAAACTCCAACTTCATCCTAATTCCTCTCAAAAACATTCGCCTCCTTCTTGATGTTTCATTTATATGGGCAGAAAAAAGGAGAAAAAAAACATCAAAGATGAACACTTCAACAATCAGCCATCACTCAATTAGTGCTCAACAAATTTTCCCTCTCATGCACTCCAGAAGGAGTGCGCGGAGGGTGTCGGAGAGGAGCGGCGAAGTCTTTGAAAAATCATACTTTTCCCTTTATCACTTCATCTCATAGCAAAACAATTTCTTCCTATTATCCTCCCAGCAGGGAGTCCACTGTCCTGTAAAGGTGTACCGTTAACGCTTTATAGGCAGAGAGAGGGAGAAAATCTTTTCTTCTTCGCACCTTGTACCCCGGATACATTAAACAGAATCAAAGACGACATTTACATACCATTTGCGTTTCATGTTTGAGGAGTTGAGACAGAAACAGCGTTCATCCTGTGTGAAAGTAGGGATGTTTTGACTTTCTGAACTTTTGCAGAGAGAGATACGGGAAGGAGGGAGGCGTGATTGAAGGATGGAGGAGGAGGAGGAGGAGGAAGAGGAGGAGGGACACAGACGAGGAGCCAAATTACTCTCCAAGTTTTTCAGTGCAATTTTCTTTTGTCGTCTTGTCACCGCTTCTCCTCCCTCTTGTCCAACTTTAGAGTGAACATGTCATAAATTAGTGACAAAAGCCTTTGAATGAGATTCCCTCTGTAATCCAACAAAGCCGAACGTTCCTCACGTCTGCTGCTTTATAATAAACCTGAGATGCACACCGGCAGTTACCTTTATCTGACTAATGTATGAGATGATAGTAAAGAGAACAGGACTCCGACAAAATGAGATCGACATGCAGAATTTAGTACTTTTTTTGCTTGTTTCTTGTTAGCATCATCTCAAACGAACGTCTGCGTCACCTCCGTCCGTCTTTGAGTTTAAATTGCGTGTAGAAGACAACTTCAATACTGAGCCGAGCCGCTTCATCTACTACCTCGTCACCCGTCTGTTTGTGAACGGCCGTAATGAAGCCTCCAGTTCGGATTTTGCCCGTCGCCATCTCGCTAGTTCGGAGAGGTTTGCAGCAGGACGTGACCATACTTGGACGAGCTGGAGGGAGGAGCCAGCGGCGGGTCCGACTGATCTGATTGGAAACCTGACGATACCACGTCCCGCCCACCGATAGCTGTAACCTGACTGCACCACAGGCCTGTCAATCAAACAGACACGTCTTTTTGAAGTCTATTTTCGAATTAGACGGGATTATTTTCAGAATTTTTAAATGATACCCGGCTCGATGGGCGTGATACGTCTGCCTCGACGTTACTTCGTATCACCTACAAGGTAGTTTTTTTTTTTTTTTTTCATAAAGCACCTCGTATGATTCGTTATGATCAAATATGTCTCGCAGCTGGAGATGTCCGTGTATCCTCATAAATCTGCTCTCGTCTCCGGAGATACGGGCACTCTTCATGCCCTTCTGCCTTTCGGTGTTGTTGTAAAGCCTGTCGTTTACGAGCTGGTGCTCTACATTCTCCACATGGAGCGCGCCGCCGTGTTTGCATCCCTCCAGCTGTTCGTGGACGGACGTCAGACATCAGACGGATGGTTGCACAGGAGTTCCCCTCAGTCCTGAATTTACTGAGTGTAAATACGGTTGGATAGGCGGTGCCGCAGAGTTTCTCCTTTAAACTTTCACGGGATGGATGAGGTGGTGGGATTGAGCCGTGTTTACACCCATAACACGTGTTTCTGAAGGTTGAAATGAAGGCGTCGTGCAGGCATACAGTGGACAAAGAGATAGAAGATTATAGAGGCACAGTGGCACAGTTGATTTGGGATTTTATTCCAATATTGACACTTTTAATCGTCCAGGACCATTATTAAAACAGGACAGTGCTAATTTCTATTGGTTAATTTATAGATTGATCATATTCTGACTGTTAGCATGAAAACGACCACATAGTTTTAATTAACTTGCAGCTACGTAGATGTTTCCAGAAAGAAAAAAAAGTATCATCAAAACAATTTCTCAGAAATTCTCCAAAACATTTTTAAAACCAGAAATGATAAATTCATTGCTAATCCTATACATTTCTCCACCAGTTATCTCAGTGTTGTTGGCTAAAATCACTCCTTCTTAGTTTTCTGAAGTTCGATCTGAAAATAATCCCGTCATCAATTAGAAAATAAGCCTCAAAAACACCTGTTTTTGGGGGGCGTGTCTGTTTGATTGACAGGCCTGTGGTGCAGTCAGGTTACAGCTATCGGTGGGCGGGACGTAGTATCGTCAGGTTTCCAATCAGATCAGTCAGATCCACCGCTCGCTCCTCCCTCCAGCTCGTCCAAATATGGTCACTTCCTGCTCCAAACCGCTCCGAACTAGCAAGATGGAGACTTCGTACACGGCCGTTCACAAACCGACGGGTGACGGGTGTCGCCTGAATGAGTGTTCTTCTTTAACTCGAAAGAAAAATCCAATCCTGTATTCGTGGTATAATCTGTGATATTACTCAGTAAATCAGTTCAGTCCATCTGGCTGGTTTTTGATGTCGTGTCAGTTTGCATTGGGCTGCGGCACCGGGTCCAATTCTTTTGTGTCTCGTCCGCGGCCACATCTGCACAGACTGAGCTACTTTCTTCTTCTGCGAAATAAACGGAGGCAGAAAGCTCACCAGCGTGCACCTGCTGTGCCCCCACCGGCTCTTCTGGTTTCAAACCTTCAACGTTAGTTTTCCTTCAACATTCAGCTGACTTCGAGCTCTTTCTCTACTCTCTCCCCAACATCTGTGTCTCCCTCCACGTTTTTACCCCCCCCACCCCCGCCCCACCTCCTTCTGGTTTAATGAAGTCTGCTCTTGTGTAATCTCGCTGCGATCTGGGCCCTCTCACCCCCCCTCCCTCCTGACTCAGGTGTGTTCTCCAACAGAGGCCCATTGTTCTCGGGATCCTCCGCTGAAGCCTGCCTGGCACAAGCACACACCTGCAACCAACAATGATACCTTTATTCACCTTCCACACACGTGAACTCTCACACAACAGGCAGAGCAACGAGCTCCACATCTGAATACAGACGGGTTTGAAATCACCTCTCGTTATCTCCGCTGCAGGAATGAAGATGGGGGAGGAGGAGGGGGGGGGGGGGTTGCCGGGTGAGAAGAGGGGAGGCCGGGGAGGAGGTAAAAGGCAGAGATTACACCGCCCGAGTTGCTGTTTGCACAAGCTGGTGTCGTCTTTGATTACATCGGACAGAGGATCAGCTGGGTCGGTGCAGGGAGGGAGGAGCGAGGGAGGAGCCGGCGGTGCGCTCCGGAGATGTTCCACCTCCGGCGACGGGCCGTTGTAACGTTTGGTGCGCGGCGACAGACACGCACAGCTCTATTTGCATTCACGTGCTCTCAGGCGATTCGTCTCAAAAATCAAAAAAGGTATAATCTCCGCTGCAACAAAAGCGAGACCGGGCGGGGGATTTCCAATGCACCTGCTGCAGTCTATGTTTAGGGAAATGGTCAACTAATCCCCTTTTCCTGCTTCTGCCGCTGAAACCTGAAGTCACCGCGTACCTCAGGGCAGAAAGAGGAGTGGGAGGGGGTGGGGGGAGGACGACAACAGGAGCAGAGATGAGAGAAAAGAAAGGACAGAGTGAGAAAAGAGAAATAATCCAGCTGAGGTGATGAGACAAGGTGAAAAAAAAAAAGGAGGTTTCAATCACCCTTTGACCTTAAACAACAACTTTCTGTGTCATGGCGAAACATTACATTTTGCCGCATCGCCATGGCGACGCCCTTTACCAAAAACCTCTCAATATATGATCAGCAATGTCTTACCGCGATAAAAAAAAAAAAAAATATATATATATATATTTCCTGTTGCCAGCAGGTGGCGCTATGACTATGAACGAATATTACCATGCACATGTCTTTGGGGCGGGACTTTTATCAAACAGGTAACGTTTGAGGAAGATCGGACAACGTACATCAAAATTACAGCAACTCGTCGTTTTATGGGGAGACGCTTAAAATGGCCGCCTCGCCACGGGTACACCGTTCGACGAAAACAAATTCTTTTAATAGATTTTCATCCCAAAGGTCTCATTTCACGGGGCGCCGGCGAGCCATTTTGCGACGCCCGTGGCAACAATCTATGAAACGCTTCATTTTTAATGAGTTTTCATGAGTTTTTGAGCGTTTTAAAGCTGCCAAAAAAAAGGGATTCCTTTTTCCTAATTAATAATAATCATTTGCGGTACAACGTGGGCCTTCGCGCCAATCCCTTCAACAGGAGGAAACAGACAAGCAGAGCAGAAGGAAGGTGCTGCGTCTCGTGTAGTTGAGATGTCACACCGGCATCACCTGTTAACGGGTGCGGGCCTGCAGGCAGGCTTTTCAACGTCTCACATATCAGTGTGTGTGTGTGCGTGCGTGCGCGTGTGTGCGTGTGTGTGTGTGTGTGTGTGTGTGTGTGTGTGTGTGTGTGCGAGAGTCAGCTCTCATTGTGGTTGGATTTCACCTCCCCGTGTACAGTAAACACACCGTTGCCGCCGGAGGATGACGAGCCGACACCGGGCCACCAGACCATCTGCCCTCCCCCTTCGGGTCACGCGTGTGATCAAGTGCATCTTTCATGTTATATCTGGGGACAAAAACAAACAACGTCCCGTAAACACTCCACGACACAGGACGTGTTTTGCAGCGAGCGGGAACAGTTCGGGTTAAATTGGGCTTCGTGCTTCGAACCAAAAGAAGTTCACAACCTCGGCTTTCCAGTCGCAGCTCTTTGCCTGAACTCCAATTTGCGGCGGGAACACTGTAAAGTTGTGAAGTATTTTGAGAATAATCTAAGTGGGTTATACGCCTCTCTGACGCTGGAACATGGGGGGGGTGGGGGAGGGGTGGGGGGGGGGGGTGGGAGAGGGGTGTGAGGAATGTAGGGGAGGGTTACGGGTGGTGGTGGTAGAGAGGAAGGGGTGGGGGTGTGTGTGTGTGGGGGGGGGTGGGGGTGTATAGGAGGCCTTTTGTAATTTTACATGTGACAGGAGCGAAGCGAGGGATGGAAATAGAACAATGGAAGAAATGCTGAGCTTCTGAGGAGGCCCTCAAAGACTTCCAACTCACAGGCTGATAAAAGCCCTTCTACTTCATATCCCAGCACCCCCTTTTCTGTCTCTCACACACACACACACACACACACACACACACACACACACACACACACACACACACACACACACACAGCGCTCTCTCTGAAGAGAATATCTTCAAGCTCTGTGCGCGTGCAGCTGAGCGACAGATCGCCAGGGTGTGACAACGATGACGGTTTCAAGCTGAGGAGACGTCTTGAAACGGAGTCACGGCGGTGTCACATCCTGATCGCTGGCGGGATGAAAGCGGAGTAAACATGGTAAACATGCCAGGAAATTTTGGTCAAAATCTCAGGGAAAGCGAGCGCTACAATAGGAGGGACGAGGGCGAGCGTCTGCAGAAGTGAAGCGGCGTCTCTGGATGACAGAGTCGGTGACACCGTCTCCGAGGTGCAGAGAGGGAACGGTTTTAATGTACAGCGAAACAAAAACAAAAATCATCTGTAGGTTTTCCTTGGTTAGGTTGAAAAATGCAAAAATTCTATTTTTCATACAGTGTGCTACACTTGCAAAAGAAAAGTTGAGAACAACGAAGACAACGTAAGGGTTATAAAATGACAACGCGACTAGAAACAGGCAGTAGTTTGAACTTAAAAACACAAAAATACTCCACTGAGTCCCTCCAGGGTCTTTGTGATTGTGGTGTTGTGAGTTCGCAGCAACTTTTCTCAAAAATTCTGATGTAATTTGTGGAGTTTTAAGTGAGTTTTTTTTTTTTTTTGCAGTAAAATTTTAAAATAAATCCCAAGTCAAAGTGACGTAGCTTTGCAGAACAGTCTGTGACTGTAATATAGAAAACAAAAGCTCCATCTGCTGTCACAATAAGAGCTTTACATGCTTTTTAAGTCACGTTCATTCAACACTAAAACAAAGTTCAGTCTCTTCCAGCTGGAAGTGTGGAGAAAACTCGTTTAACATATTCCTCATTCCCATCATAAGAACACATTTCCCACAAACCCCGTCACTTCCTGTTGTTGCAGTTAGCGAGCAGCGGTTTGTTTTGACGGTCCTTTGACGCCTCCTTTAGCAGCAAGCTTCAAAATCTGGCGGTTTCTGAACGTCGGCCTTTTTGTTCCTAACTGGCCACCTAAAATAAATGACAACTTCGGAGTTTCTGAAAGTTTTTTTTTTTTTTTTTTTAAATATCCAGACTCAAAATATGTTTTCCCTTTTATCCTGAAACGTCTGATCAACGTCTGCTGACGAACTTTCTGTCTTTTCTTGGTTCCCTCCCTTCAGAATCATGAAGAGAGGGAAGCTAATTATTGCTGCGCAGCCTTGGAAGTTGAGGAGTGGGTGGTGGGTGGGGAGGGAGGAGAGGGGAGAGGAGGGGGGGGGGGGCAGTTAGCTGGTGGACTCATGGCGACTCCCTGTGACATGATTGATTCGGACTGTCACGGCGCTCAGCTGGGCGTCACTGCGCCGCCACAAATAAAGGATTACGTCGTCTCGCGGTAACGTCGCCCCCCCCTCCGCCCCCCGCCGCGGCCGCCGCCGTTGTTCGTCCGACATCAAAGCACAAAGGAGCCACATTTTTTAAATTTATTTAAAAAAATTTTTTTTTTTTATTTCACTTTATTAATCCCCGAGGGGAAATTAGCATTTTTAATCAGAGGCGAGGCTGGACGCTGCGCGGGCAAACCAGGCGCTGGGCCGCTACTTTAATCTCCGGGCTGCCCGCACTTCTCCCCTTAAAATATCATCTCACACAAAACACATCGCACACATTTAGTCAAACACACACATATTTCACGCATGTGTGTGTGTGTGTGTGTGTGTGAGGGGGGGAGAGGGGGGCCCGAGGTTACCGCGTGACCCGGTGGTGGAAAATTAACGAGACTCATCTGCACTCAGACTTCAATTAGCGCTCGAGAGTTTGCCCTCATTTTACTGGACAAAAAGTCTGCACTTCTTTTCCAAATCTTTTTTTTTTTTTTCTTTCTTTTCGTCTCCAGCCCAGTGAACGTGGGCCAGCAGAAGGACCGAGAGCGCGATCGTCCCCCCCCCCCCCCCTCCTGTCCCCTCCGTCCTTCTGCCCGGCGTATACGGCCTCCCCTGCAACATGCAGATGGGTAATTAGGGCTCCGCTCCCGGTGAGAGGACAAAGATGATGCTAATTCCATTCATGAAGAGGTCTTCCGCTAATTACACACGGAGTTGCTCTCTCTGCCGAGTGAACAATTGCACAGCCGAGTGGTTAAGGTTAAAGGGAGCAGCGTTCGTGTTTGGAATCAAACGAGATTAGCCGTGATTGGTGTGTCGCTTCAGCCCCTCTCAGGAATAATTTACCTCATAAAGTACCTGAACCACCTTTTTTGGAGTCAAGCTTGAAAAAAAACAACAACGGCAACAAAAAAAAACCGAAGGAAAACGGACAACTTAGATGTTCGGGCAAAAATATACCGAGATTTAAGCAAACTAGAACAAGATGTAGGATTTTATTTTTTAATTTGGTGCAAGTTAAACGCCCTGCAGTCTCTCTTTTGTCAGTGTTCAAGCCAAAATAATGAGTGACTAAATATCAGGAGTTGGGAGGATAAAAGAGAGGAATGCAGCAAAAGAGAGACGTGAGAACAGAAACAGTTCTCAGGCACTTTAAACTATGCTTTTCCCTCTAAACTCTCTTTTACATGTTTAACCTCTTAACCGTGAATCATGCGCGCTTCATATTAATGTTGACAGGTTCCCAGGACGTATCACGGAGTATGTAAGCTGATTTTTTTTTTTTTTTTTTTACCATCTGGTGAAGCAGCAATTCATTTATTTTTTAATTATTATGACACAGAAACTTGCATAGACAATAATTAACAGTTCATTTTATTTATAGCCACCTTTAAGAGGACCAAAGGACACCTTACAAACCAACGCAGTATCACGGCAAAGCGTGAAATAGACACGTTTCGGGCTGTCAAGGCGTGACAGTCACACGCATATAAACGTCATGTGACGCGGGATAAATGCGACTAAGGTTCCGCAACAGAGGCAGTAAACGAAATTTTTCCGGCGGTATTAGGAGGTGGGAGGGGCTTGCTGGCATAAGTCATATGCTGCCATGCGGGATGATTGTTTTTTTTTTTTTTTTTGGTACTGAATAATGGACAGAAACATGATGTCACAGTGACGCTGACCTTTAACCTTTTGAATATAGAACGTCATCACCTCATTTTATCCTATGAGACATTGGAGTATGAATTCTTGAGATGTGGTTCTGAGAGGTCACGGTGACCTTTGACCTCCAAATTCGAACCACTTCATCCTCGAGTACCCATGTGAATGTTTCGTGCAACATGTTAAGAAATTCCCTCCGGGGGTTTCTGAGACATCGCATTCACAAGAACAGGATACGTTCAAGGACACTCTGACTTCCAAGAGTTGCTGTTCTGCCGGTACAAGCCCTGAATTCATGAGTGATGTCATAAAATCAAAGACAAACAATGAGCGAACATGGAAGTTGTTGAAAGTGTACGAAGAGTTTGATCTTTCATTGCATTATACAGGCTTTTCTTTGGCAGCTGACTCTCCAATCTCGTCTTTGAAGGCATTGACAAGGAAAATTTGCAACAGTCCCAGTTTGCAGCGAGAGAATAAAATAAAAATAAAAAAAATAAAAAAAATCAGATTTTACTTCTGTGTAACCAAGAAGTCTCAGAATCCAAGAAAAAGCAGGCCGGACTGGCAGCATGAAGCAGTTCAGAGCGCACAGTGCAGCATTTACTTTTAATACAGACCTGAAAGCAATACAACCCCGTTTCTAAAAAAGTTGGGACGCTGTGTAAAATGTAAATAAAAACAGAATGTAAGGATAAACAAATCACGTAAACCCATATTTAACTAGAAATAGAACAAAGACAACATATTAAATGTTGAAACCGAGAAATGTTACTGTTTTATGAAAAATACGTGCTCATTTTGAATTTGATAGCAATAATAAAAGACTTGGAAAGTTGTGTGATGCTATAAAGAAAAAAAGAAAACCTAGTGGAACATCTCACAACTAATTAGGTCACCTGGCAACAGATCAGTAACCTGATTGGGTATAAAAAGAACATTTCAGAGAGGCAGAGTCTCTCAGCGGTGAAGATGGGGAGAGGTTCATCACTCTGTGAAAGACCGCGTTGGAAAATAGTGCAACAATCAAAGAATAATGTTGCTCAATGTAAAATTGCAAAGAATTTGTGGATTTCATCATCTACGGTTCATAATATCATTGAAAGATTCAGAGAATCTGGAGAAATCTATGAACACAAAGGACAAGGCCAAAAATCATTATTGGGAGTCTGTAGTGGAAATCACCGCAGGGGCTCAGGAACACTTGTGAAAACCGTCGTCTGTGAACACAGTTCATCGCTGCATCCACAAATCTCAGAAAAATCAATGGAGACAAGAAAATCGTCATCAGTGTACAGTATGAGGAAATACATATTTAAAGACGGACACCGCTTTACGGCCTTGTGGCTTTGCGTGTACACAGTTTAAGTATTGTTTTTACTCATTGATGTATTGCTACCTGGTGGCCTGAAGTGTCTTTCGCATTTTTCTGGCTTCCTTCAGAACACATCATTCTTGAACAAAAAAACCCCCAAAAAACTCCACTTCGCCTCCTAACGACACTTTTGCAAGACAGGCAAAAATGAAAATCCCAAAACAATAAAAATCCACACAAAAAAAAGGAGTTCAGCGGGGCGGCTGGAAGAAACGGGGCCCTAATCTGCATGATCATCACTACGGCACGCGCTCGTGATCAAATACGGAGGGGGCTAAATAATAGATCACAATGGGGCTGTCACTGTCTTTTGTTTTGATGTGTGCACCGTGATGAGCAGGAGAATGTGCCTCGCAGTTTAACTTTACAGACTGCCGCTCATCTACACACTTGCCCCCCCGTCACCCGCCGCACAGGGCTCGAGTCGAGGAAGAGGAAGAGGAAGGTGCGCGGTGAGAAAGAGCTGTCACGCCGAGAGAGAGATGTGATCCGAGCTAAAATTAGACGGCGATAACCTTTTTTTTTTTTTTTTTTTTTACTTTCTTTTCTGGATAGAGAGAGAGAGAGAGAGAGAGAGAGAGAGACTGAATGAAAGCGAACGAAACCGAGGCAAAGGTTGAGTCACCCCGCCGCAACCGGTACGACGACTTTGAAACGTCGACTGTGATGTGCGCCGAAATGAAAGAGACAAAAAAAAAAAAAAAAAAAAAAAAAATACGGGAGGGAGCAAACGAGGGTGCTGATTACAATGATGAGGAAGAAAGAGAGAGGGGGGGCGGGGGGGGGGGGGGGGAAGGAGAGAAAAAACAAACTCGAGTCATCATCACTAATCGCGTTATCAGACTTTGATGTGTCAGCGGCGTACACAATGCACTTCTATCATTTATGACTTTTAGCGAACACATGATGGCTGAGGATTACATTTGTCAGTAGGGGAGGGGCGGCGGTGACGAGGTGTTGGGGGGGGGGGGGGCGGGAGGCTTTAAAAGAGATATGCTAATTTTGCCAAGGAGCAAAAGAACAACATCAAATATGTACCAGTGAATAGCCGAGGGACTTTCAAGTCTTAATATCCTTCAGAAGTGCTTTATCTTCACACCACAACCTGCATTTACAGCACAAACAGGAAGAGAGCTCGCGGTGGCTTCAAAGCGCCGCTGGTCCGCCGGTTTAATTCCAGATCAGGCTTAATAAAGGTTATCAGCTGGACCGCTAATGAAACAAAAGACGAGTGCACGTACGCGAGCGGTGTTAGGCTGTCTCTCCCCTCTCTTTCTCTTCTTCCTCCTCTTCCTCCCTTCCTTCTTGCACGGTTTCACGTTTGATTTTTGATTTTTTTTTTTTTTTTTTTTTGCCGGCGTTTTAAGTTCTGCATCAAAGTGACTGGAAACAATGCGCGACCCGTCTGACTCCGACTCTCTTCTCGCTCTCCCGCAGTCAGCGTTTGGAATCGTAGCAGGGTGGTGCTCGTTTGATAGCTTGATAGTCATTTGTTTTGATCTGCGACTCCTTTGTCTCCGTTTGGGTCTGAAACAATAAGAGATTAGAACCTTCGACTGAGGGTGCGAGCGCCGAGAAAAGAACAAATGCTTTTCTTTGTTGTTTTCCTTTCAACTTTTGCTTCTTTTCCATCACAAATCTCTTTTTTTTGTTTTGTTCCTTTTTCTTCTTTCGCCTCCGAGTGACTCGCTGTGCTCTTAAAGCCCCCCCACCACCACCACCCCCCTCCCCCTCCCCGAAAAGGCGCCTTTCTCAGAGGGTTGTTAGTTACCAACCCGGGCAGTAATGATTTCGAAGCCGTCGCATACGCGAAAGGTTGCCTTTCCAACTTTCTGACACACACTGACAACGGGCAAAATTGGTTTCCTGTGGTTCAGTGATGGTATCCCAATTATGAAACCACGAACAAGGGGGCGAAGGGATTCAGGATGCGAGCGGCACCGAGAGGAGAGTGGTAATCGAATGGGGACCATATTAAAAGATCTTTTTCTCCGTCTTCGCCATCAAACATCAAGGCAAGAGACAAAGAAGAACAGGAGAAAAGAGAAAGTGCAGTCTAGCAGCGGAGGCCTCGACTGAAGATGAAAGCTTTTCGCGGAATCAAAGAAAGCCCCATCACTCATTATACCTTGGTGGGATGCTTCAATCCTCGTTCACCGCAGTCACGGCACCGGATGCCACCGGAGGTGGACGGAGGACGGAGGACGGAGGACGGAAGGTGAAGGTCAAAACTGATCTTTCAAACACAAAGCCGGCTCACGTTTTTTTTTTTTTTTTTTTTTTTTAGAGCTAAACACTAAAAATTCACGTTTCGCTGGAGTGGAAATGGACGAAATGGGAATTATAGTAATGGAAAATGACAGAAAAAAAAAAGAAAAGAAAAGAAAAAGGTAGACGACAGGCAATAAAGCCGAGACCTCAAGGGTCTCCTGTAAAAGCACGATTTCTGTCTGTTCACTCGGAGAGGAAGGGAGCTAATGGAAAGCCAGAAACTGCAAATACAGCGAAACGGAGACGATCTGTAACATGTTTATGTAGTTATATTGAAAAATGAAAAACATATTTTTCCCACTTGAAAAACTGAATATTAAGAACGTTGAAGACAACATAAGGATTATAAAATGACAACATGACCGGAAACAGGCGGAAGTTTGACCTTACAACGGCGTTCTGGTGGATCAGTGAAGTTTTGAGTAAACATCTATCTGGTGTCGGTACAAAGTTTCTTTTTCTGACTGTTGCGGTGAGAAATGTTTGATTTGCGGTGTTTTTTTTGTCAAAAATTACTATTATAATCGTGTAATTTGTGGAGTTTTAACTGAGTTTTTTGCGGTAAAAGTGCAAAACTTATTCCCCAGTCGGCGCGCGGAGGACTGAAGGTCAAAACTTCTCGCACGTCTCGCGTTTAATGGCTAAATACAACAAAAAAAAAACTGGAGTTTCACTAGAGTGGAAATAACGGCGGCCCTGAGGGTGAAAACGCAGCATTTCACACAAAAAAAAAGCTAAAAACTTTAGAAAATACAAAAAAAAAAATTTTTAAACGCAAAGAAATCAGAGAAACTACAAAAGAAAATGAGAAGTGACAAAAAAAAACCCCAAAAAAACAACATTTAGAAAACGCAAAGAATTGTGAGAAAACACAACGCCATTTCAATAAACAGCCGTCGTTGCGAAATGTCTTTGCGTTTTGGGAAATGTTTTAGCATTTTGACCCTCGGGGCCACCGTAGTGAAATGGACCAAAAAAAAAAAGGGAATTATAGTTCTGGAAGATGACAGAAAAAAAAAAAAAAAAAAAGGTGGTCTATAAACTCGGTGCAACGACTTGGACTAAAGTATTTCCGTTTCTTCGCTCAGAAAAAAAACAAAAACAAAAAACTTGGGACGCAAAACCAGAGAGCTTTTAACAACGCTCGCCGTCTTGTGACTCCACGGCGACGCTCATCTCGGACAGTCACCTGCACCCTCCCACCCCCCTCCGCCCCCCGTCATTTCCTACCGTCGCGCGCACCCCCCCCCCCCACCCTCCACACCGACGTGCCCTCCTCCCCCCCCCCTCCCCCCCCTCTGTTGTTTCGTTTTATCTCTGTGAAAAATAATGAAAGCAAGCACTCGCAACTGTGGCTCCATTGATGTTTCGAATACACAACCAGCAGATTCAAAAACACATTCTGGGATCAAAGTAATCGGGACACGGAGGGGGAGGAGGGGGAGGAGGGGGGAGGAAGGAGGGCGGCGGCGGTGGTGGTGGGTGGGGTGGGTTTGCTCTTCGTCTTTTCCAATGAAATTAGGAGCGCAGAGGAGTCTGGGGCGCAGAGCTCATTTGGTAAGACTGTGAGGCAAATAGTGGTTAAAGAATGGGCCGTAAGTAGGCATTAAATGGAAAAACGCCCGCCATTCCCGCGGATTAGCATAAGAACCTTTTCTTGCCAGGCCAGCTAATAATATTCATTTAAAATAAATACAACGGGAAACGAATCTGTTTGAAAAGCGGGGCGATCGCACATATTTACCGACGGGGGCCCGTCGAAACGGAAGAAGAACGGAGATCCCCCCCCCCCCCCGAGCGCTCGGAGGGATGTGGGCTCGCGAACCGTCGGTTCTTTGAAGTTCCGCAGACTGGAAAATTAAAGTCTTTACAAAAAAAATTAGGGGAGGGGGGGGGGGGGAAAGGTTTTTACAAAAGATTCGGCGGGACGGCGAGGGGGAAACGAGGACCGGAGATGTCGAGTTCTTCCTGTTAAATGACATTTAAAAAAAAAAATTTTTTCCTTCTTATCGCGTTTGTCGCGATCGGGCGGCAGATCGCGACCTTTGACCTTTGACCCGCGGGCGGGCCGGGGCGAGCCGCCGCGGGGGCCCGAGCGACGCCGCCGTGAGGTGTTTTTTTTTTTGTTGTTGTTGTTTTTTTTCTTCGTCTCCGACTCGGCGTGACTCGACGCCGACGAGAGATGAGAAAGTTTGTTATTTTTGTCGGCAAAGTCTTAAAACGCGACAGTTCTCGGCGGTCCGAACACATCGGGCCTCCGGCGCTCTTTGATGCTCGTGAGCATCGTGCTTTGGCCGGGCCAATTAAAATGACCCCCCCACCCCCCCCACCCCTCCTCCTTTCCTCCCCCCTCCCCCCTCCTAAAAAACAAACACACACACACACACACACACACACACACACACACACTTCGGCGGGGCCTTGTTTATATGCCCCCCCCCCCCCCCCCCCGTGTCAAGCAAACGTGTCGACGTGTGTCCCGTGTGCGGCGGCGTCTAATGATGCCGGCCCGTCGCGGTCGCCCGGCCGGACGCCGACAGCCGAGCGCTAAAGTGGAGGAACTCCAGCCGCTTCTGCGGCTGCTGCGGAGTTCAAAAGGCGGCCATCTTTTTCCGAGCATAACAAGAAAGAAAAAAAAAGAAAAGAGAGGAGAGGAGAGGAGAGAAGAGAGGCCATCACAGAGCGAAAGACCAAAGACGACCTCCGGGGTTACTCGTCAAACCTACACCCCCCCCCCTCCCCCCCGACCACCACCACCACCACCTTACCTCATGGTGTGAAGGCATTGTCCCGAGATCTGTGGCCGGACCGTCAGAAACCTCCGCCGAGGGTCGACGGAGGCCGGTGAAGACTCTCCGTATCGGTTTTGTGTTAGACCGCTTTCTTAAAGTCACGGGGCTTTTGAAGTGACACCAAAGTCTGCTGCCAGTATCTCTCATCTCGTGTCCTTTTTTTTTTTTTTTTTTTTTTTTTTCTAAAACACTGCAGTGTCGACATTTCAAGCATCTTTCAGCGTTTAATGTCGAGCCTTTGATTTTTTTTTTTTTAAGACTAATTTTAACATCTTCAAGGGAACAAGCGAAGTCTCTGCGTTTGGGGTTCTTTTGTCTTCCGTCTCCTGCCCTTTTTCTCCTTTTTACGACATGAAACGCCCCTTAAAAGGAGAACTTGTTAAAAGGCGGATCTCCATCAAAAGTAAGTTTTTAAGTGACATTTCTTTTTTTTTTTTTGCTACTTGGCCGTTTTAACACGACGCCTGTCATCTCGGGGCTACTTTCCTCCGCGTCGCCGAAAGACATTCGCACAAAGCTCGCAGACAAAGGCGGCGTTTCAAGAGGCAAAACAAACTCGGATCGGGAAACCTTTGATAGATTATCACACAGAAAAACCGAAGCAGACGAGGGCCGTTGAAACTCAAACGGGCTGTGAAATTTTAGGGCGTCGAGGCATCTGCTGCACATTTGGTGCAGAAATCACGTCGCGTTCTGAGGAAAAACATGGATGTTGGGGGGAAAAAAAAACCAAAAAAAAAAGAAGAGGGGAAAGTGCATCGGGGGGGGGTTTCCATCCCCCGGATCCAACGTGAAGACTGAACGTGGAAGTGACAGATTCCAGTTTCTTCTAATAGACGTGTACGTCGCCTGAAGGTGTTATTCAGTCCCTCCGCCGAATAATTAACGCAAATTTAATAAAACGTTTTTTCGCAAGAAATGCAGTCAGCTGAAAGCATCACGTCTTCTCAAACAAAACTCGCTTTACTCACAAAAATGGCAGAAAACGACCGTTTTCTCATCACCAAATCAGATTTCTGAGGAAACCGGAACAGAGCGGTGAAGTGATGGGGTCTGTGTGGTTTCCCCCCGTTAAAATGTTCTCATTAAATGTTTATTATCAAAGTAAGTAATTACATACTGCTGGATGCTAAAATCATTTTAAAGGCAGGTTCGAGTTGTAAGAGACTGCGCTTTGTTTTATGTGCACACAGTAGGCCTACGTGTTGAGTCAGCATTAATTAAACAGCACCTGAAGCTCTTATTTTTGACAGCTGATGTAGTTGTTGTATTCCAGATTAGTCTTTTTTTTTTTTTTGTTTTGTTGTTGTAACTTTTAGCCACATGGTTTTTAATAGATAAATAAAGATTAGAACTCAAATATTTCTGTGAAAACCAGATAGAGTCTGCTGGCTGCCTCTCTGAAAATGACGTCGTCACCAGCTTGAAAAAGAATGTATTTTCAAATACAGTAAAAAAAAACAATATAAACTAAATATACTTTTTACCCATAGTACAGAATATGAAGAACATGAAGAAAAAACTGATTGCAGCTATTTTGTGTACGTTATGCAATTAACGCGAGTTTCTTTTGCTTTCCAATGGGACTCGAATACTGTTCTCCGTTCCATCCGACCACCTCGACCTCCTTCTTTTATGACCTCTGTGACCCTTTCGACTTTGTCACGTGACTTCCTTTTTTCTACACAAGTGATGACAGCGCACTTTGTGAGTACCTCTCACAAAGTGACGTCATCAGGCGTCATCAGGTGTGACTACATCCTGCCAGGTGTAGACGTTGGGTTCATTTTTTTAACCAATCAGCATGCACCTTAAACTGCTCGCTGCAACTACCTACAGTGTCCACCAAAGTGCAGCATATTTATTTATTAAATTGTTTTAATGAACTCTAACAACATAAACTTTTTTTTTTTTTTTCCAGTCACCAAGAGTTGAAAAATGTTAACGCTTCGCTCGTCACCGGCCGTCCAATCACAATGAAGAAGGGGGCGGGGCAAACTGGATTAACCACAGACGCTGGTCACTGATTGGTCCGCCCCTTCGGAGCCGAGACTGTTAATCGCAGTGGAGGAAACTTAAGCAAAATACGCAACAAACGGGATTTTTTTTTTTTTTTTTTTTTTTTGTGCTTTGTCAAACCAATATAATAGTTTCAAAATAAATACAAAAAAAATCGGAATCTTTTTGGTCTCCTGGCTCGACATCTCTAACAGGTGTGGTGCGGCTGTAACGTCGGCCTCCCCCTCCCCCTCCCACCTCTCTCTCTGCTCCTCTCTCCAAACCGAGGATACCAGTTTGTATCTGTGTATGGAATCATCAAACAAAAGTGAGCTTCACATCACATCAGATAAAGGAGGCATGCCCGGGCACTTCTAACAGCCTTCCCAAAGACGCCTGTTTCAAGTCCTCACAAGAAGGCTGCATCTCACTGAAGTTCAAATGGATAGCTCTTGGGCACAAGCTTTTCATGGTGGGGTGGGGAGCTGGAGGGGTGTGTGTGTGTGTGTGGGGGGGGGGGGGGTAGGGTAGGGGTGTGGGATGCTCACCTCTGTACCAAACCCACACATCCTACCAGGGAGCTACGTGAGGAGGGGAAGGGGCGGGGGTGGAGGGGTGGGGGGGGGAGCAAAGCGCAGCTCATGGGCAAAAGCAAACGGATTCCTCCTTTTCGGTCTCTCAAGTAGCCCCCCCACCCCACCCCTTTGAGCCGCCACTGCAGTGTCAACAAAACTCAAGAGTCGGGGAAACGTGTCCGTCTGATGGGAATCACCTTGGCTCGTTGAGGTCGTCGCGCTGCGGCCCAGACACCCCCCTATCTGTCGCTATTACGGCGGACGCGAACCAACCGGCCGGTTATTGGCGCCTCGTCCTCCGCGCCGCCGAACGGTCTCTGGCCACGAGGGCCCGCCGTCGAAATAAAGACAATTAAACTGCAAAGGGCTCGATTACAACCCCGCCACTTTGACGAGGGAGCAATAGTTCCACCAATAGCGATCCCGACGAGCTCCTCGGGGTTAAACATTCGGGGGAAACAGCGTTAAGCTGAATCAAATTAAGTCACGAGGGGGAAGTTTTTCGTTTTAATAGCTTGGAACTCCTCATCTCAGACTAAATATCTTTTCCCGAGAGCCCTTCGCCGCCGCGCCCCTCCCTGCCTCCCCGCAGTGAGGCCTAATTTTCCCTGTTTTCAACCGAGAAGATTTCACGGTTCACGAGATCAAAAGCTTGCATAAGCTCCGTGTTTGTTTACATCAGCCTACACGCCCGGGCAAATAAAGCGAGCAGCTTTCCGTTTCACTTTTTTTTTTTTTTTTTTTTTCCTGGGTTGCACTCGTCCGCCATCACACGGGAACCTCCCACCTGCAGTTCGCTTTCATTCCCCACCTCCCCCCCCCCGCTTCCAAACACTTCCCAGAAGCAGGAAACTCGGCTCGGTCCGTATTCACAAAAAAAACCCCAAAAAAACGGGATCCTCTGAAAGACGCCGTCCTCGTCCGCGGGAAGGACCGGCGACTTTCTTCCCCCCCCGCGGGCTCCGCGTGGTGCGGCTCGTTTCAGCCCAAATGAGCTCCTTTGACATTTGAAAATGGAAGTGTGACAAGAGGGACGAAAACAAGCACCAAATCAACACATGAATAAATAATCTGTTTGCCTTTTCCGGTGTCCCATTTCGACAAACCGCGGGCCGTCCCCTCCTGGAGGAACGTCTGCGACTCGTTTGGTACTCGACTGTTTCGAATGAACACGTCTCTTTGATGCTTCGACATGCCGTTATACTTCCATTGTTTTGGTACGCCGAATGGAGCCCCCCCCCCTTCAACAACAGAGAGAACATCTTGAACAAACTTGTTGAATGTTACATATTGTGATAATTAGTTTGTGTGCTGCAGCTGAAAATCAATAAGCTTCTCTTGCACGTTATCGTCCTCCCGAGTTGCGATGAAGGTTTGGTCGCCAACAACAACAAAAATGATCCAAAAATAACAAATACCAAGAATCCCGCTGCGGTAATAAATATAACTTAATCACACAGTTCAACTGCAAAAGAATTTCTCCTTGAAGTGGACTGTGATCAATTACTGAAGTCCAGATTGAAGGTACTTGTTGTACTCTACTCCATCGCTTCCTGACAGAACCAGGAGGTTTCTTTAAATCATATTTCTTTTCCAAATTAAATAATATGCTGCAACATGGGAGGTTGCGTGCGCCGTGTGCTCGCCGTTCAAATGGTTAAGTCGTAAAAACAACATGGAGGGCATCTAGACGCCGCAGAGGCTAACAGTTTATCAAGCCATTTCCAGAACATTCATCAGAAGGACAGCATTTATCGAATGACACCGTCATGACTTGTGGAAAACATTTACTGGCTTTTTATTTCAGGAGAGAACTTGATGCTTTTTCAATGAGTCTAACGCAACCGGCCCCTAGTGGCCCTCATTGGTATTGCACGTTAAAGCTCTTGCGCATTGGCTTCCCTTCTCAGACCTGGAGACTGCATCGATTTCTAAAATAAAGTCTATGTTTCAGGCCCGAGCCGTATTCTCCCGATAAGCGACGTCTCCCAATTCAACTCTGAAAGACGTTGACGTGTTCTCTCACAAACTGGCGCAAAGAAAGTGACGAGTTTTGAGTCCACAAAAGAGAGTCACTTGAAATATATCAAAACCAATCAAATAAACTCATTAACCCACAGTGGACCGTTAAACTCGGCAACGTAAGCAGTGAATTGGAGGAGTGTACCAAAGGTAGATGTTGACCGGAAGGAAGCCGGAAACGGACTGAACGCATTGGCCTGGTTTTGCAGCCCGGAAGGACCAGGTGAGCTGCATCAGCTGACGAGCCTCACGTGACCTCCGAGAAAGTGGGAGGGGCTTCGCCGCGCTCCAATCGGGAGGAGCTGTTAAACAGCTCGTAGCCCCGCAGCTGAGAAACGCTCCTCGCGACGGCCAGTTTCATCCGTGTTCAATAAGTTGTTTAAATCTCTCCGACCCCGCTGACCTCCGTGAGTTAAAGGGACGACCAACTACACGGGATGTTCGCCGTGCACCGACGCTGCCTCGACACGAGAACACCCGCTGGTTTTAAAATGCATTAAGAGCGCAAATAAAAATAAAAAAAAACAGTCCACCGAGGAACTTTAAACGAGGCTCACCCGGGTAACAGAGAACCACCTCAGGTGAGGAGCCGCTGAAGCTCGTTAACAAGCTGTCTGCAGCTGCAGAGCTCTAAATCAATAATAAAACACACTTTACTTTGTTCGTTCTACACCGTAGAAAATAGAAAAAGTAAGAAAGGCCCTTTCGTGAGGAAGTGTTTCCAAACTTTTCAACGCCGCAGTTGTACTTTAGATAATACACTCAAAAGTGAAGTTGAAAACGTTTTAGTCGAAGCGGTATTGATCCAAAGAGTATTTGCGTTTGTCAGAGAGAAGTTCAAGTTTCAGATTTTTCCCATCTGTTGTTGTCAGCGTGAGACATCTTCATCTGTCATCCATCATGGCTGCTCTCGCTCCGAGCTCACCGCCTCCAACCAGATGCCCCAAAAAAACAAAACAAATAATCCATCAACAAAAAAGAACGAACGCAGATTGCGTCCGCGTCACGTTTCACACATGATTAATGGTATGGTAGATACAGTCGGGGTTGGATGCGTGCTGTTTGTTTGGATTTGTGAAACGTGTTGAGAGGAGGACAATTATTTCACGATGGAAACTTGGTGAAATGGACCCCAGGTTGGTTCCAGATATCCGCTGAGTACACTTCAATGTCAGAGCAAAAAAAAAAAACAAAAAAAAAAAAACGGACATTTTGACATGTTAGCGTTAGTATAAACTCGAAGGGTGTTAGAATAATTGATTGTATATTGTAAAAAGGGCTGCATCGTTACAGAAGTATGCTAAATATTGTACACGTGGCAACAACGTCTGCCCTGACGTTTTGATCCTCCTCCCGCGACACTCAGACGATAAATAAATATCAGAGAGCTGAAGTTTTATTCTTTACTTTATTCATCATTTCATACGTTCATTTCTGACCAGATATGGAAGACATACCTGGAAATATGGCGTCGCTTTAGTACGTGAAAATACCAAGAGGCAACCCCGACGTCACCCGTCGGTTTGTAAACTTCTGCTTTGAGGGACCCGGGCTGCCATTTTTGGACTTTGCCATCTTTTCCTTTTTTTTTTTTTTTTTTTGGTGACCGTATTTGGATGAACGCTGGATCTGACTCAAACTCCGAAGACGCCGCGCCTAGCAACCGACAGTGGACACCCCGGGCCTGTCAATGAAACAAACACGCCCCAAACTAACGTTGCGTTCAAAGTCGTGGTGCACCGTGTGCTCGGCCGTTCGGGCGGTTATGTCGTTAAAAAAAACAAAACAAAACAAAAAAAAAAAACGTTGCTAGGCAACAGCAACGCGGAGGGCGTCTAGAGGCCACAGAGGCTGACAATTTACGAAGCTAACGCGGCAATGCGGGAAATGCAAAGGCACAGAGGGAAACGATGAGGCCGTCGGGAAGATCGACATTTTCCTCAGACGTAGGCTGTTATCTAAGTTATGAAGACAAACTCTGCGTGACTAAAATTACAATATATTAACTTAGCATCGGACCAAATATGAACTTCCACGACCTCTGACGTTTCTTGTAAACATCAGCGAACACGTCACAACTCGTGAACTCGAGGCTTATAGAAAATGTCTAACATTGTGAATACCACAAGAGGGCGCCGTTCACACGGACTCTTCTCCGTACGCGGTTAAAAACGATGACATTTGAACTCCGCAACAGCTGTATTTGGCATTTGAGTCCCAATACCTAATGAACGCTGGAATTATTTTCAGAACACCGATCTCAGAACGACACCACAACGACTCGAGGAAAACATTTTTTGACTTTGTATTTCAGGAGAGAATCGGAGTCTACTGGAGCCAGCCCCTGGTGGCCTTCGGTGGTATTGCGCTTTAAGACACTTCTGCACCGGGCTAATTTTTCAGACCCGCAGACTACAAACATTTCTTTGAAGGGCTTGCGTAAGACGCACGTACAGTACGGTGAAATTCATACTTGTAAGTGCGCTCGTTCTCTTTTGAACAGTTTTCACTGACACTCATCGAGGACAGAAGCAGCCCGACGCGCCAGAAGAACCCGATCAACTCTTCTCCAGAGCGCCAGCGAGAGCCTCCACGGACACAGTAAATGTGCCACATTGTGTGTTTTCAATTCATCCACTGCACTGCTGGATGTATTAATAATTTGTTCGTATTAAACACTTGCTTTTGCTTGATTCCAAAAAAACACGACACTCATCTTCATCTGAAAGCGCCTTGAACAGCTGAAAGCTTTACAGGCATCAAAACCATCTGCAGTGAAGAAATTAGTCAGTCCCTCAAAAATCAGGAACAAATGCCTTTTGTTGACTGTGATTTCTTTTGACAGGGAGAAATCAATCGAAGGCGATGAAGATATTGATTCTGATGAATTCAAAGCAGCTGCCGGGTTACAGCGAGGTCACGTTTTAACGAGGAAGTCTGGTTTAGTTTACGGTGCCGGAAATTTAGAATTAAATCACCGCAGATGAATCGCACAGCCTTCGAAACTGTTGCGTCACTCGCTGACCTTTAAACCTCTCGCAATCTGCGTTAAAAAGGATCTCGGACGATAACACTTCTTTACTCTCGCTGCAACGTCTGGTCAAAGCCAAAGGTGCGCAAAGCCGAATGGAATGCCCACCGACTCCCACGACCGACCGACCACCGACTCGAGCGGGTACACACCTCAGAAGACAAAGGAGAACGAGGGAGGGGAGGGGAAGTAAAGTACCTGGTTCTGGTTCTCGTGAAGGCTTTATGATGCCGGGGAGGCCCGTGCCAGCAGCACGAGGTAGCCCAGGGGCAAAGCGCAAGAGCTACAGCGGGGGGAGTGTGAACCGCTGAGCCTCGGCCAGGGGGAGACGCGGAGAAAGCGAAACAAGGAGAGGTTGTATTCGTTTTTAACAAGCGAACATGTTCACGCCCCAAAAAGTGTCCTTCAGGGGAGCGAAGCTGCCATCTTTTCTGCTCTGGGCAAAGAGGGGAATCGAATTTTTGCGCCGATGACAGCGTTTTATGCAGATGACACCATTTATTTATTTTTTACGCAGATGACGCCGTTTCTTTTGAGTATCTATATCTATATATATTTGAAGGAAAAGCCTCAACAGCGCACGAGGAGGAGTCTCGTCTGAAGATGATTAGGAGAATGTACTTCCCTCCGCTCGTCGCAGGAAACAAACAGTCCGGTTCTGAATTCAATTCAACAAACAAGAACCATATGTTTGTCTTTCTTCCCCTCGTCATCCTCTTCCACACCAGCCCTCTTTTCCATGAGAAAACATGTAAATACTAAGACCCAGAAACACATGTGGTTAGTCATAAAGCTGGAAATGTACCCCTCCCCTCCCCCCAATCTCCCCGACCCGCCCCCTACCCCTCCACCCCTCCACCCCTCTCCCTTTTACGCCCCCCGCGACCCCCCCCCGCCCCAGCTCCCCCTCCTCAGTCGCGACCTCCTCACTCAAGAAAACGAACCCGCAAGAAAAGAGTGAGCGAGGGAGAAGACGCTGAGGAACAGGAAAGCAACACAAAAAAAACCAACACAAGAACAAAGAATGTTGGAGGGGATCGCAGCGTTGGGAAACGGACTTAATTGCCAGTGTGTGAAAAGCGAAGGAGAAGAGGGACAAGCTGGCGACGGGGAAGGAGACAGGAAGGAGACAGACAGAGCTGCTGTGGGCTCCTGCTGACTGCACGGCCTTCTCCTCGCTGTGGTGCCCCCCCCCCCCCGGGGGGTGTTGGCCCATCAGCGAGTGGCACGAGAGACGGGGAACACAAACGAGACGCGAGCGGGTCCTCGTTAACGGTCAACGGTTCGTCCGTCTTTCTACGTCCTCGTCCGACTCGGTCCCCTTTCCCCGTCGTCGATGGCCGATCGGCCTCATCGTTTGTGCTTCGGGGGGGGTCAGTTTATCTTCTTGGTGTGTTGGGTGGAAATGGCTTGCAGCTGGGTTGTGTACGGCTCAATCTCTAACAGGTGCTGGAGCTCTGCGGGTAAATGGGTAAACAATGGTGGCTAAGCCCCCCCCCCCCCCCCCCCCCGAGCTTTGCCACCCAAGGTGGTTGTCGGAGGTTCATTAGTGTAAACGTTTAGTCTGGTTTCACTGGTTTAGGACAGAGAAAAATAATTACAAAAAAAAAAAAAAAAAAAAAAAAAAGTGAAGGTTTAGCTATTTTAGATGCTTTTATTTGAGCTCGGAGGCAAAGCACACCAAAGAAAGTGTCGTGGAATTATTGATGAAGATGATAAACCGCCCCCCCCCCCCCTCCCCACACCCCCTTTGTCTTCCCTTCTCCATTGGACTCCGGTTCCCGCACCGGTCACATGACCGGTCACATGACGGCGGCTGGCGTTTCTCTCCCTGTGGTGCCTGGGAGGCGTCCAAACCCAGAGTGGCCTCACCGCATTTCCCACAGCCGTCTGGGGAATGGACTGCGGACCTGGAGGTATGTGTGAGGCACAACACTGAAGCACTCGGGCTGTCTCAGGATAAAAGCACCGAGAAATTCCCCAGTTTCTAAAAAGGAGCTCGGCTCAGTTGTTGTCTGCGGCGGCCACACCCAGCAGAGACAACATGTACGGACAGCGGCGTTCGGTCGCTGCTGCAGGTTCTTTGTCGGGGTCTTGGAACAGAAACGGCTTCTTCTTTCTTTTCTTTTTTTAAACGACGTGTACGCGTAGAAAAGGGAATTACACACCGGTGCTCGGTGGTGTAATTGGCTGCGTATCAATACCTTCCGGTCATTTTAAAACTGATAAACTAAACAGAGACGGGGTGACTGGCAGTGTGTAGGTGTGCATCTGCACAGCTGCGCGGCGAGAGCGGTTTCATCGTGAACTTTTACAATTTGGGTCGAGTCAAACAAAACTTTTACGATCGGCGTGTTCCTTGAAAAAATAGAAAACATATGTAGTCAGTTTCACATGTTACAACCTCTTGTTCTTAGCGATGAGGCGTTAAATCGAAACAAACCGAATACGACATTTGTCAATTTTCTTGTTTTTGAAAATAAGACAACCCCTATTTTTGAAACCTAATATTCGGAAAAGATTATTCCATAATAGAGAACTTTAAAAAAAAAAGTTTTGCTGTATTTCCGAGAGTATACATGAAGAGCGCAAACTTTTTCTTGAACCAAATATAATTTTAAAGTCGGCATATTTCAGACATTTTTCTTTACTCGATGTTTCCCTTTTAACGTTTTATTTCTTACATTTATTAATGGTTGTATGGACTTAAAGAACAATGAATTGATGACAGAAACTCTTAATGGAAGATGTCCCAGAGGCAGTTTTAGTTCACAATGTTTACGATATGCGTTTTCCGTTTATTGGTCTTACATCTATAGCTCTAGTTAGCGGGGGAAGTTTTTAAGGTTTTAACAGACAGAAAAAAATATATATACACTGTGAACCGTCTACCAGACTGAAAACCCAAAACAAAACCAATGATTAATTTTCCGACCACAACGCCAAGCTCTAATTCACACCAGACAAACAAGAAAGAGCCGCAATAACCGTCAACAAATACCCTACTTGTCTTTTCAAATGAGCCCTCTTCAACCTGTCACCAAAAAGGCGAAGCCGCCTTGATCAGCGAGGCATTCTAGTTTCCCCGCTTGTTTATGCCACCAGTTCACGAGTGGACCTTCAGGGCCCTTTGTTCATTGGTCACATCTGTCCCAGATATAACTTCACGGCAGCAGTATGTTTAGCTTCAAAGCCTTTTCTGACCCCAAACTCCCAAACCAGCTCCGCGTTCGCATACCGAGGCCGGGCCGCGGTGTAACGAGGGCCGACGTGTTAACAAGGCTCGAGGCTGCCGCGTCTTAACGCATTAACGTACTCCGTGCGTCCGCGATCGGCCCGGAGGGAGGGAGTTTCGATTTGAGCGCGCGTTTGGAGAAACCGCCGCGCCTCAATCGCTGTATTTTTAGAAAAAGCCCCGCCCATTATTTCGGGAGGAGAAAAGACGAGATCGAAAATACACCGCGCGACTCCTCCGGACGGAGGAGGCCACAGGCGAAGCCTCTCGAGGGACCGCGTTCCGATGGGTCGCCGAGGAATGCGGACGAAGCTTCGTGCCACGACAAACTCGTGTTATCAGATCGTTTGGCCGGTCGGCGCTTCCAAAACAATGGCGGTCCGAGCGGGAGGTTGGGCGCAGACCGACCTCGGACCGCACGGCATAATTCTATCTGTTTCTCCTTTCGAGATCTGAGGACGGTACCGTCCTGTGGTGTTTACTGACGGAGGAACACTGCTAAATGGAGCCGTGGTTCACCAATCTGTAAATACGGCCCTTGCCAGCCAAATTGTTCCCCTTGTTGACAGTGGTATTGGCCCGGAGCTGTATCTTGCCCAAAGAACACAGGCTTCCCTCGGGGGCGGTTTGAGACCCGACAGGGGGGGTAGTTAGACAAAATAGACAATGCCTGTCCACCGCTGACACAGAGTTGGCCGAGCTAGAGAGAAAAGGGAACGAGACGGATGGATGCGCTCAAAATAAATGAACGAACGCCGTCCAAAAAGAATGCTGGTAAAAGAGAGGGACGGAAAGATTTCTGCACGTTCCTTTTCAGTTTCACAGAAACGATATTCGAGACAATCGAAGTTATCTAGCCTGGTGTTCCCGGACCCAAACCTTCACGCTTGACAACGCAGGGGTCCGGTCCACGCTCCAGGGACGATCGTTTCCGGTTGTTGCATCCTATTGGGTTTACTTTTGAAACTATTTGGGAGACAATCAGAGTTATCCCGCTCGGTCCGGAGTGCTCAGAAGTTCAAACTAACGTGATGAAGTTGCTCTTTCGGACACAGCAAAATATGTCTTATTTAAAAAAAAATCTCATTATGAAATAGCCAAAGGCGTTTTTTTTTTAATTTTTAAATTTGATTTCATTTAGTTTTTCCTTCTTTCTGAAAATCTGATGTTGTTGAAAGCTTCAGAAACGCTGGAAAGCAGATCTGTTCTTTTAAAATCAAGCTGCTTTTCATTTTGCCGTCTTTTGGTTCTTTCATTTTTTTTTGGGGGGGGGGGGGGGTCTGGACTGCGGATGTCTATTCATGTTGTCTCATCAACACAGACCAACAGTTTTGGTGAAGGTAGAGCTGCCGGTGTCGATGCCGATGCAGCACACCAGCACTGGGAGCTGATATCTCCACCTCGCTGGCAGATCTCTTTAAACCCTCCGCATTTCTTCCTGGAAATGTGCTCGCAGCTGCATGATGGATAATCACTCAGCATCCAGGTGTCATCAATTTACCCCGCACACAACATGAAAAATAAAAAGTTTCCCACAACACGAGTGGATTTTTATCGGCGGGGGAGACGAAGCCCTTTTATTTTTATTTTTTTTTGGTTTGGTTTGGTTTGTTTTGTTTTATTATTCTCTCATTTTTAACCTCGCATCATCTAAGAGTGCCAGATTTTATTTATTTGTTTTGTTTTCAGGTAAAAAAAAAAGAAAAAAAAAAAGAGCAAAGTTATGAACCTGCTCAACAGGCATGCATGCTAGTGAAGGTTATGTTGAATGTAGATATTCCCTCCAGATAGCAGATACACCCTTAACACCCCCCCCCCCCACCCCCTCCACACACAACAGAGAAACAAGATAGTTCTGGAAAGCTGGAGAGATAAATACACCTGACAACATGAGAGATGAAGAGGAGGAGGAGGAGGAGGAGGAGACAGACAGACAGACAGAGATCTCCAACAGTGCCAGCCCGACGAGGATCAAGGTGGTTTCGGATGACTTTTCAGAGAGTAAGCTGCAGTTAAAGCTCCGAGCTCGGACCGTTCACACGCACGCGAGTCCCAGCGCACACATGACGAGGCGACGTTCAGTGACAGCGGGTGGAGGGGCGAGCGGGGTAGGAGGGGCGGAGGGGCGGAGGGGGGCGGGAGGGAGCGTTGTCGAGAATGCTAATGCGGCATCTTCTTGTCCCGTTGGAAGAAATATTCTTTCCTCTGATAGTTTGCCCACAAAACCAAACGTAGGATTTCATATTGTTTCCATACATGTTTCTCAAAAGTCGCCCCAATCTGAAAAAAAAAACCCAAAAAAAGGGTCGGAAGTGGTTCGGAGGTTTCAACACTGTCATTACTGTTGTGTGCATTATGGAAGTGCTCGGTCATAAAATAATCCACATTTGTTTTTCTGATTGAGAATTTATGCTCAGAGACTCAACATGTACAAGTACCTTGATTTTAGAATTTCTGCATGAAATAGCCCTTTTGACAAAGGAGTTTTATTTTTTTGTAGCAGAAGAGCGCCTCAGATTTTTTTTTTCCTTCTTTTTGAACACTGTGATTAATTGAAATGAGAAAAAAATGGAGTAAAACAAGTTGATGATCCTGAAATTAATGTAGCACCAACATTAACAACAGAAAGAAAAAAGAAAAAATCTCTGTGTGATGCTAAACATTTAATTTGTAGTGACAAACCTCACGAAGAATCAGCCAACAGTTTTCCGCTTGGTGGAAACTTGAGTAACACAATCTGTCAATCAAACAGACGCTTCGCCTTTTGAGGCCAAATATCGAATTAATGACGGGATTATTATCAGATGGACCGCCAGAAAACTAATAAGAAGGAGCGACTTTAGCCAACAACAGCGAGATAACTGGTGGGGGAACTGTTGTTGACTTTGTATTTCATGAGAGAAGTTGAATGGGAGTCTATGGAGCCGGAGGCTTTTTGGAGCCGACCTCTAGTGGCGCCCGGTGGTACTGCAGTTTAAGGCACTTCTGCGTGGGCCTCATTTTTCAGACCCCGGAAACTCCGAACACTTTTATATACGGTCTGCGGTTGAGACGCTTCTTGATGTCTTGTTCTTCGAGGACTTCTGACGTGAACCGACACCGATTTAAATCTTTTAACCCCGAAGGTTTCACGCGTCGTCGGCCTCCTAATCACGACCTATCAGAGCGTTCGACCCAGTCTCCTCTCTCGGTCATTACAGGAAACACAAGTGAACAAATCCGACTGGCTTCTCTCACTTTCTTTCTTTCTTTCTTTCTTTCTTTCTTTCTTTCTTCCTCTCTATCTGGCACCGGGCTCCAATGTTTATGCATTTACTGAGATGGCTGGCGGGATTGTCAGAGAAAAAGGAGGGTTTATTTTTCTCTTCTCTCGTTCTTTTTTTATTTTTTTTTTTTTCTTCTTTTTTTTTTTCTGTGCAATCTCTTGCCTTCAGAAACCATTAATGCCCATTCAACATCAACATCAAGGCACAGCTTTGATGTCTATTCTGGCAACAGACCCTTTTCTTTCTCCGCTGCCTGCTGCTCTCTCTCTCTCCGTCCCCCCCCCCCCCCCCCCCTTTTATCCCTTCCACTTCCCTCCGCTCACTCTTTACGGTTACTGTACAATCAAATAATTAAACGGATTGTCGACAAAATGATTTTACCTGGCAATTAAATATGCAAAGCGAGTCGGCAGGCGGTGTATGAGAAGGCGATTAAAAAAAAAAAAAAAAAAAAAAAAAAAAAAAAAAAAAAAAAAAAAAAGGGGGCCCGCTGCAAATCTACAAAGGCTTCGGCAGCACAATAGGCAGCAGCCCCTGCCTGCTTCACACACTGGCTTAGCCCGGGGAGCGACTGGGTGCCTCTTTATAACCAGTCTCACACAGCCATGTTTACAATAGCCCTGGCCGCGCTATGCCAATTAGCACAATGCCAGCAGAAATGAATGCCGCTGTTTGTGGAGTCAAATCAAAGTTCGACCGCAGAAGCGACGTCGAGACGCGACGGCTCCCGAGTCCGAGTGTAACTTTGAGGAGTCGATATCATCAAGTGAAAGTTCCCTGTGAACTTCAGAAAACCCGCGTTGCACTTCGAGGGGGATGGGATGGGGGTGGGGGGGGGGGAAGGGGGGGTGGATGCGACAGTCAATGTCCATCTATCAACACTTTGGTGGGGAAAAATGCAAGCAATTTTCCTGGATAGGTTTCCCTTCAAAGCCCGAGCCCTGAGAGGCTGTAAAAATAGAGTTGGGGAAGAGGGTGGGGAAGAGGTTGGGTGGGGTTTGGGGGGGATGGGGGGGGGGGGATTACACCTGCCCCGTTCCAGGCGCTTCACCAGAAACTCGCTGGTTCAGCCCGATTAAACCCTCCTTATTGTCAACTTGTAAGTGAGCAGGGATTGATTTTGGGTTTTGGGGGGGGGGGGGGGGGGGGATGATGTAATGGATTGATTATGTATTGAAGTTTCTTAAAGTGCCTTTTGATGAGGTCTGGAAAAATGAATCTGCTATTTGCGGGGTTCAAAAACACAAAACTGTTCAGCTGCAGGAAGGCGAGAAAAAAAAAACAGCTTCCAGTATATCTGGGAGATGTGACGAGTTCTTCCTCGCCTTCCTGCCGTATTTACTCCGGGAAGAGCTCCAGAAATGAAACAAAAAAGAAAGAAGAAGAAAAAAAAAAAAAAAAAAAAAAAAGGCACTCGGTGGGGAAGCGAAAGCTTGTCAGTAATGACTGTTGTTATCTTTCTTACTTCTGCTTTTTATGTCAACAATTTGAATCGAACTGTACCCCTCCGCTGAATTACTTCCTCCTATTAAACCATAAAAAAAATAAAAAAAAATAAAAAGTTTTTTTTTTCTTTCCCACCCTCTCTGCTGAAATAAAGCCAGATAATTGAGGCAAACACGGCCGGGCCGATAGGGGATTTGCAGGGTGCTTCATTAATGTTTGTGTTGACTGTGTCAGAGAGCAGCGCCGGTCCTCATCGCTCTTTAATAGGACCAATTAGCCCGTGCCCTCATTTCCACGCTTAACGTCTCCTCTTTAAAGAGCCGAATACAGAAAACCGTGGTTCAACCGCGCTGCGGCGCTTTCAAAGGCCTCCGCCGCTCCGAGTGAACAGCTTAATGAATTTAAACTTCAGCTTTTCACTCCAGCTGTTTTTTTTTTTTTTTTTTTTAATAGTTACTAATAACAACTTTTTATAGATTTTAAAAAAATTTTTTTTACCACGTTTCATCGGGGGTTTAAATTCAGCCACCTCTCCACCTTCGGTCCGCACGGTTTTAACGATCCCCAGTAAAAAAAAAAAAAAAAAAAAAAAAAAAAGCCTCCGTGAAGGTCACCACTGTAAAAAACACTCCCGCGTCGTCCCGTCGGGGAGACGCGAAGGTCACCCCACGAGGCGGGACGGAGTATTTTTTTTTGGAGCGTTTTAACGACGGGTTTCACTTTCTCGGCCCGCGAACAACGACCCCGTTCTCGCGACGGTTCATCTCGACTCGTTTTAGTCGCCGAGCGCAACACGGCCCGAGACCTTTCAGAAAGGGACGACGGGCCGCCCGAGGGGAAGAAACCTTTACTTTTTTTTTTTTCTCGATTTGAACGACCGCGAGAGGCCCGAACGTATCCGACGTGTTTCTGCATCGCCACCGACTGCGGCGTCGGGAGGTTTGTGTGGAAAAAAAACAAACACAAAAGGTGTACAAATGTGAAACGTCGGCAGAAAACAGGCGACCGCCAAGTCAGCGTTCATTTGAAAAATATAAAACTTTAATAAAGGCTACATCTCTCAATAATTACAATAATTATAGGTCCATGTAAATCTTTAAATGAAACTCTTTATATAATGTATAATTTACAGTTTAGATAGAATGAACCAAAACGAAAAACAACACAAAAAAAAGGCCGTGGTGTAAAAACAAAAACAAAACACCCTCCCCCCCCCCCAAAAACAAAAACAAAAACATGATTACAGGATATTATTAAAAGCATAAAAATATCTTTTCAACATAAAACCCTTCTGAAAACCAAGGGATATATATTAAAACCCTGAAACAGGGCAGCACATGGTATGGCATCCATGTAGGCACAGGTGCTGTACGCGTTAAACACCAGCGATCGAGTGTGTGTGTGTGTGTGTGTGTGTGTGTGTGTGTGTGTGTGTCCAAACTTCAGAAATGCATAATTACAATGTAACACAGGAGCTCAGTTATATACGGTGTCACCGTAACGACATTCGACAGATATCGGAGTCTTCCACGTTCACTTCCTGTTTTTTCTGTTTCCTCGTTGTTTTTCCTCGCCGACCCCGACTTCTTCTTCTTCTTCTTCTTCTTCTTCTTCTTGTTAGCACGAGTTATTTTGGTGTGCGGGCTGTAAACACGGCCGTTAATAGATGGTGCAGGTCTCCGTCTCTCGGGGCATCCCCCCCCCCCACCCCACCCCTTCCCCTTTCCCCCACCCCCACCTGTGCAATGCCTGGTGTACAAACAAAGGCACAACTAAAAAAAGATAGAGGAAGAGGAGGAGACGCTCGGGTGACGGACTGGACATTACGAACTATCAGCAGCATATAAGACTGGGGTTGACCTTCGGACGAGTGGGGAGGGGGGGAGGGGGGGGAGGAGGGGAAAGTGGGGGGTGGGTGGGGGGATTTCGGGGACAGGGAGCGGCCGCCAGCTAAGGTTTGTTAGCGTGGGTGGGACGTGGCTACAAGGCTGTGGGAGGAGCTAGGCTAGTGTCACGTCCTCGGTGTCACATACAAAACAAACAAACAAACAAAAACAAAAACAAAAAAACACCACCACAGTATTCTCCCAACATTCAAAGCAGCGTGCCCGTTGGCTGGAAACAGGGAAGGGGGGGCGGGGACACAGGTTTAAGAAGAAAAAAAAACGGGTGTGGGGAGGGGAGATTTTTTTTTTTTTTTTTTTTAAATAAATACTTAATAAAAACTTTCAACTCATGACAAAAAGCATCTATATATATAATACATGTATATATACATATATGCATGTATGTATATGCACACGTACGGACGTTTCTATAGCGATGGCGTTAAGAGCAGGTTGGTGTCCGCGGCAACGCACCGTCAAGTCTGTTGTCACGTCGCAACACAACAGTCATCTTCAGTGGTTATATTCAAGAAGAGGTGGAGTCGAACCTCCACCCACCCATCATCATCATCATCATCATCATCATCCTCCTCCTCCTGGCGTTTGTCTTTGAGTCATTCCCTTGTGGTTTCTAAGGCTGATTGGTTGAGAAAGTCAGGGAGGGGGCGGAGCCTCCTCCGGGTTCGGCATACTTCATTGGCTCGTCTTCCTTCAATCACTCCTCTTGTGCTGGATATATTAACTCTGTTTAGCTTAATATTAAGAAATAAACAAAAAAAAACCAAAAACAACATAACGGAGTCCAGAGTGTGTTTGTAAGTCACAGAGTCTCCTGCTCAGGTTGCTAAGGAACAGTTCTGGTCCTGGTCCGCGGTCCTCAGTCCATCCTCTCCACCTTGCCCAGGACCTTGCCCTCGTACATGGGCAGCACGGCGGCGTCCTCCCACACCTCCTCGAACACGGCGCCGCACTCGAACTCGTCGCTCGCCTTCTTGAAGTAGTACCTGAGGAGGAGACGGAGGTGAGAGATGGGAGGAGCCTGACATCATCTCTGAGACGCGCACACACACGCACGCGCACACACACACACACACACACACACTTGGTAGAGCCAGAAATGGATCACAACAGCTGAGTCATCGCCTTCACCTCGCTTCAAAAATGGAGGCTGACTCGACGTCACACCGCACAGCTCCACCTGCACCTAAACCCTCCCTGTGATAACCCAAACAGTGTGTGTGTGTGTGTGTGTGTGTGTGTGTGTGTGTGTTCATCCTAACTCTGCCAAACCCTTCTGCACATGTCTATCTATCTGTCCTGCAAGGTCTCATTAAAGTTGAAGGGTTAATTAGAGGCTGTCTTAAGGCCCCCCCCCCCTCTCCCTCCCCTCTCCCCCCCTCCCTCTCTGTGTCTCCATGACGTCTAATTGAGCTGGCTGTCAAACGAAGGGCCTTTCTGTCACACAGGTTGATGTTTCAGGTGCCTGAGAGTCTGCCTGTGACTGCAGCGCGCGCACACACACACACACACACACACACACACACACACACACACGCACACACACACACATTTCGGGGCAGCCATCCGATCACCAGCAGAGAACAGAGGAAGAAGAGCGGAGCTAGGCCTCGAGAGGTGTGATGGGTTGGATGGGAGCTGAGGAGGAGGAGGAGGAGGAGGAGGAGAAGGAAGAGGAGGAGGAGGAGGAGTCTCCTGGAGGTCAGGGGTCACCAAGCGAGCCCAATCTTCTTCTTCTTTCTTCTTCTTCTTCTTCTCTGGAGCAGAGATAACTCCCGGGGTGAGCAGTGGTCCCGGTGACTGTGGAGTCTCCTGTAGCTCCTAATGATTTCTCCTCTCTACTTTAAACCCGGCTACAGATCAGCGGGTGGGGATTTAATGATAAGCTTTGTAATGGAAAAACGCCTCATTTGGCCTCGTGTGCTTCAATATATATATATATTTAAAAAAAAAAAAAAAAAAAAAAAAAAAAAAGGCGGTGGGGAGGAGGGGGGTTATGAGCTCATTCAAACAACCCGTACGGATGGCGGACTTCTCCGCGTCCATCGTGACTACACACAAGCAGCGGAGGGGGAAGTTGCAGGACGTCCTCCGGCGACGACGTCGCAGCCTCTCACTCGTTCTCTCAATAAAAACACGTCGCCCTCGTGGAGCGGATCTCGGGAGGGGGAAACGCGACGCTCTTCCTCACGGAGTCATCACGTTGTCTCAGAGAGAGTCTTTCCACTGGCTTTTTTTTTTTTTTTTATGTGGCAGGGTTTTTCTCTCTCTTCACAACATCTGGCACCGATATGTTCTGGCAGCGGCGCGGCGTACTGTTCTGAGCTGTACCGCTGCCATGTCCAAATTAACCAGCTCCACACGTTCTGCTGCCATTGTAGCCCCGCCTCACCCACCCACCCACCCCCGACCAGTGACGGGATAGCAGGGGTGCAGCGACTTCTTGTTCTTGTGCCCTTCTCCTTCTAACAAGCAGATGTTGCTCAAACCTGACGCTGATGTCGAGCTGTGATCAAGCTTCCTGGACTGTGATTGGCTGTTATATTCTAAATTACCCCCCCCCCCCCCCTCCTTCCTCCCCTACCCGTGGTTTGACGCTAACAGAAGATGCTGCTCACAGCGTTTTGATTTGAACGCCTGATGCAACAGTGTGGAGGAGGAATCTGAGGGCCCTGCTATGGTCTTTGTGCACAAAATAAAATGGCCCGGGCTTCAAAGCCATATTTATTAAGGCTGCCTTAGCATGGAAATCAGAACCAGATGTGAGAAAAAAAATTCACTCCAGAAACCCCCCCACCCCCCTCCCCACTCTCCCTCTGTAAGCTCTGACTACAGTGGATCAGCCCAGTTTTCTTTTCAACTATCAGCCTCCAGTATTTCACACGTAGCAGTACAATAACAAGACCCGCACATCCATAACAAGCAGCAACCAGCAGAGACGTCACCCGTTGGTTTGTGAACGTTATGAAGCCTCCAGTTCAGATTTAGTCCACAAGACTGTATATTAAAGTGTTCGTAGCTTCCAGGTCTGAAAAATGAGACTAAGTGCCTTAAGCTGCAATACCACCGAGTGCCACTAGAGGTCGGCTCCAAAAAGCCTCCACAGACTCCCATTCAACTTCTCTCATGAAATATGAAGTCAATAATATTTCTCCACGAGTCGCTCCTTCTTATTAGTTTTCTGGCGGTCCGTCTGAAAATAATCCCGTCATTAATTAGAAAATAAGCTTCAAAAAGACGTGTTTTTGGGGGCGTTTGATTGAAAGGCCTGTAACCTGACTGCACCACAGGCCTGTCAATCAAACAGACACGCCAGTAAAAACACATCTTTTAGAAGCTTATTTTCTAATTAATGACGGGATTATTTTCAGACGGACTGCCAGAAAACTAATAAGAAGGAAGGACTTTCGTTAACAACACTGAGATAACTCGTGGAGAAATATTATTGTCTTTGTATTTCATGAGAGAAGTTGAATGGGAGTCTATGGAGCCGACCTCTAGTGCGCTCGGTGGTATTGCAGCTTAAGACACTTCTGCATCGGCCTCATCTTTCAGTCTTCCACTTTTATACACAGTCTATGATCCATACATAGAAAAGTGAGCCCTCTACAGCCGCTGTGTGATGTGTGACCTGCTGAATATTTACCTGTAGTTGCCTTTCTTGCTGAGCTGTTCCTTGAAGTGACCCAGGGTGAGGCAGTG
The DNA here is from genome assembly GCF_022577435.1 of Embiotoca jacksoni. Classification (NCBI taxonomy): domain Eukaryota; kingdom Metazoa; phylum Chordata; class Actinopteri; family Embiotocidae; genus Embiotoca; species Embiotoca jacksoni. Next base: position 1,384,639 of record NW_027185392.1, read on the forward strand.
GGTCTTCATCATGCTGCGATACGGGATCTCCTCGCCACAGAAGAAGTAGGTGACCACCAGCTCCTTAGACCTGCAGACCGAAAATCAAAAACAGGTTTCATTACAACTAAAAGAGTTAAACATCCACAGAACAACAAGCAAACGTGAAGTGAAGGGGGCTGATGCTTGTGGATAACCAGGGGCTACTCAACACATCTTTGTTTGGCTCCCGTGGCGAGTGTGTGTGTGTGTGTGTGTGTGTGTGTGTGTGTGTGTGTGTGTGTGTGTGTGTGTGTGTGTTGGGAGATGGGTGGTGGAGTTTAGGATCCCATATTAAAGCATGTTTTAATCTTAAATGATTAAAAAGTGAGAGAAGAGGAGTTCAAAGACGAAGCTGTGCTGACTCACTGCATCTCTCTTTGAAGGGGAGAGCGAGCAAATCTGTGAGGAAGAGGGCGAAACACACCAGCTCCCAAAAAAAAAAAAAAAAATATATATATATATTTTTTTTTTATAAGGATCCGAGTGAAGAATGAGATTTGTAAAAGTGGAGAGTGATCGAGGCAGGAAGGAGGAACAAGGGACTTGAGTGGGGCTGTGTTGTGTAGTGAGAGGAGAAGGAGGGGAGAGGCTTACTCGTCTACTGGGAGTCCGGTGCTGGAGACGGAGCCGCCTCCGGAGGGGAAGGCTGCTGCCGGGTGGCTCCTGTCTCTCTGAAGGCTGCCGGCTGCTGCTAAATGCCTGTCACAACGACGGAGATCAATAACTGATCAGAACTCATATCGGCATGAAGAGGACCCCACTGGACGTGTGGCTCAGTCAGACCGGGAGTCTCTACCTTTGTTTCGGAGGCTTGGAGACCTCCTCCAGGCGGCGGCAGGCCTCCTCCAGCTGGGCCAGGGTGTTGGGCGGGGGGAGGGGAGGCATGGCCGGGTCCTGGATGAAAGGGTGGCCCGGGTGATGGCCGCGGAGGTGCGCCCCGTTGCCGATGCCGCCGCCGCCCCAGGAGGAGTTGGTCCGACCGGGCGGGGCCTTGGACTCGAGCGGGTTGGACTTCTTCAGACCTTGTGTGCTGGTAAGATAAAAAAAAAGAAAAAGAAAAAGGTTGGTTAGAACCAATCAGCAACCAGCAATGACGTCACCTGTCGGTTTGTGATTATATGGCGCCAAAATGAGAACACAGGCTATTTCATGGTACCTAACACAGCAAAGTCTTCAAAACAGAACTTTACAGCATCATACAGAGGAACCCAACAATTCCCACGTAAGCAAGGAGGAAAAAACTCCTCTTTAAAGGGAGAAAAACCAGAGCTCGGCGGTACAGGTGATATTGTGGCTCTTACCTGTGTGGCTTGTGCTTGCCCTGCCTCTCGCTCTCTAAGATCCACTGCCAAACATTCTGCGAGCGGTCTGGTGGCGACGAGGGGAAGGCGAGGCGAGGACACGCCCTCATCGGAGGCCTTGACGGGCCGTCTGGACAAAGTGCTGCAGCGACTGGAGGACGGAGGAGAGGCAGGTTAGGACCAGAGACGCGACAGGTTTAAAAGGTATGGAGGCGGGGCTTACGTGGTTCCACTCACTTAGGGCTGAAGTCGGAATAATTGGCGCCCCCTTGAGGGCAGAGGCAATGCACGCGCTGAGCCGCCTCGGCCTCGATCTGCTCCTTGGTCTTGGGCCCAGCGTGGTGATGGTGGATGTAGTGGTGGTGGATGTGCTTGGTGGACTGCCGGCCCGTCATCAGGACCTTGGCGGCCTCCGGGTAAGTGCCGAAGAAGGACCCGGAGGACACCACGGCGGTGCCCGTCCGGTCCGGGGAGCGCGAGCGCGGCGAGTGGCGCGCCACGCCCGGCGACTGGCAGCCCGGCGTCTTCAGGACGCGAGACAGGTGCTCGTCCAGGATGGCCTGCGGGTCCTCCTCACACTGACCACCAGACGGGAGCAGCGGGTGGTGGAGGGAGGTGCCGCCGAGGTCGCTGCTCTCCTCCCGCTCCTCCTCCTGGACGGAAAACAAAGATGTTGGAGAAAGTTAACACGCAGCCGCAGCCGGCGGAGGAACTCGGCTTCCACCAACTCCCATCTATCGTCCTCTGAAGTCAGCCAGAGCAAACGGCGGGATAACTTGATTCGAGTTTTCCTTTTTGCCGCACTGTTATCTTCGCTAACAGGCTTTGGGTGCGCTTCATCTATAATGCAGAGTGTGCCTGCGCCTCACAAAGAGACTGGCACTACACATATTCAGCAAACGTGCCACTGGAGAGGAACTAAGCGCGAACTATTTGAAGGAGCTTCAAGTGTGTCTCGAAACATAAGTTTGAAAGTTTCCCCCTAGATGAAGATCGGGGAGGACGGAGAGGGGAAGCTAAACCGAGGCAGACTTTTAAATCCCCTGGTCGGCACCCTGTTCTTCGACACGCTGAAGTGAAGACTTCTGCGGTGTGATGCAGATGTTTCTCGAGCGCGCGTACCTCCTGGATCTGCTGCAGCCTCTCCTCCAGCGAGCTCATCGTGTCCTGCTCTCGCTTCAGCTTCTCCAGCCGGGCGATGAGCTGGGCGGCGAAGGCCGAGGGCTCCACGGGGGTCATCTCCTTGGGCAGCCGGTGTGTCCTCTGCAGGGCGAACAACACAGTTTTTAATGTGTGACTGCTCAGTGTTTGTGACGGATGCAATATGGTGCATTAATCCGTTGCCCTTGCCCTAATCCTATCTTGTTCCAAAAAAGCCTGCGACTCTTCCAAAAAAAAAAAAAAAAAAAAAAAAAAAGGGGGCCTAATCCACATGCCCTCGCCCTCCAGCTAACCTGAACCCTCCTCCCCACATCTCCCCGTGCCCGCTGCCCTTGGCGGTGCCAGGCTGCCGGGCGAAAGGGAGGAGGGGAGAAGGGGGTAGCAGTGGCGGGGTAGCAGTTGGTCTCGCTCGGAGGGGAGGCCCCCTGCCTGCACCCTCTGTAGCCCGACCAAGCCATCAGCCAGGCAGCCTCTGAAGTCAGCACACTTCAAAGGGCCCTTGTCAAACATCAAACGCACACTAGGGGTGGGAGGGACACGCGGCTTTAAATCTCCGAATAAAAGCCAGATATCGACGGAGAGGAGAGGAGGAGAAGAAGAAGAAGAAGAAGAAGAAGAAGAAGAAGAAGAAGAAGAAGAAGAAGAAGAAGAAGAAGAGGCAGGGAGAGGGAGAGGGAGACAAAATTAACAGCATGAAAAAAAAAAAAAGGGAGGAAGAGGATTGAGATGTGCGTTCGTGAAGTGGCGACGGAGGAGGGAAAGAGGATGGAGGAGTCAAATACTGGCGAGATCTGAGGGGAAGTAGTAATTTATTTCCCCGGCTGCATGCAGGGCAGCTCAGAGGTACTCTAGTCACATTATCCTCCTTTTTCTTTAACTATATGCACCGGCTTCTCACTCTCTCTCTCTCTCGCTCTCCCTTTCCTTTCTTACTTTTTTTTTTTTTTGTTATTTGGCACACTGGCTTTCTTGATTTTGACTCTCTCTTTTTTTTTTCCCTCTCTCTTTTTTTTGTTTTTTGTTGTTGTTCCTCTCATCTCTTTGTAGACACGATGAAGGGGAAGAAGAAGAAAGGCGAGCGGGGCTGCTGGCAAAGGAGCGCCAGCCCTGCACGGGGCCCCCGCTGCCTGGGGCTGGTGCATCATGGGAGACGGAGCCATCTCCAAATCAGGAGGGAGACATTAAAGGAGTGCAAGTGGGAAAGGAAAAGAGAGACAGAGACAGAGAGAGGGAGAGGAAGAGAGAAAACACACACACACACACACACACACACACACAGACAGACAGACAGACAGACACACACACACACACACACACACACACACACACACACACACACACACACACACACACACACACCTGTGTTTGAATATGAAGACAAAAGGATTTATCTCCCTGCTTCCTCACCTCCTAACCTGTGTCAGTCTGTTCTGACCCACTTCCTTAAAGCTGCTCACAAACAACTGGAGCGGGTCCAAAAAAAAAAGATCCTGAATTGAAAGAGGCACAAAGTGTCTGACCCAAATACTGACGGGACGACGTGCTGGACTGTTGTGATGTTTATTAACTACACCACAGATGATGCTTTGTGACATACAGTTAGAGAGCTGACAACACCAGTTTATATTAACAGCCCTACAGAAGTTGGGATGGGGGGGAGAGGAGGAGGAGGAGGAGGAGGAGGAGGAGGAAGAGGAGGAAGAGACTTGCAGAAGAAGAAGCGGTATGCAAATTCCCCGCCTTTCATTTACCCCGACTTTTTCTTCTTTTTTTTTTTATACGAAACGAAGCGGGGGGAATGAAATATAGTATTCTGTCACAACAGCAGCTCGTGAAAATAAATAAATGAATAAAATAAAGCAGAACTCCTTGAGGGAAAAGTTTTTATATCAGATTATAAAATCAAAAGAAAGAAAGAAAGAAAGGAGGAAACAGCGAGACAGGAAGCGGAAGTTGAGGAAGTAGGACTCACGGGGAAGTGGGGGAGCGTAACCTGGCCGTTGATCTTGACGCTGCGGTGGATTTCTCTCTGCAGCAGCTTCTTGGTGCCCAGCTTGTACGGAGGGACGCCATCTCTGCGGAGGACAGCACACAGTTAGGAGCTTATTAGGCTTAATCCTAATATAATGCAAGCAATTATTAGAATTGTACAAAATTCGGTGGACGTGCGTATCACGCCGAGATCTACCAAAAAAAACAACAAAAAAAAGCCTCTCGGCTACATTAGCCAACGTCTCTGTGGAAGAAGAGCGCCGAGGAGGCAGCTCGTCATTGAAGTGACCGACAACCACCACCCTGTAATCGCCGAGCAGGCACATTACTGCTGAATCAAAAGGGCCGGTGGGGGAGTGGGTGGGGTGGGGTGGGGTGGGGGTGGCGGGAGAGCCCCTTGAAGCAGAAGGCGACAAAAAAAAAAAAAAAAACCCACACATCACAAAAACAACGCCGGGACAATGGAGGAGATAATGCTGAAGCTCGGAGTGAGGGCTTCAAAAGGGGGAAGCCCTGCTGATCAGATGACATCACGTCCACTCTGACAGCAGCTATTCAACAGGCAGAGGAGTCAGCGCTAACCTCAGCAGCTGAAGGCTAACGCTGCCGTCTTTGTAGCTCTGATATATTAATATGAAAATAGAGATATAACTTCGGAATACCAGAAGTCTCCGGACAATTAGGCGTTTATTCTGGGAATCTCATTCGCCGTTATTCATTCTGTCTGCCGGCTTTTTCCAGTCAGTTGCTACTTAAGCTGGGCCAATTATCTTGGCCGTTTTGGCTGCTCAGAAGTGTCTGACCTAGCCCAAACGCTACTTTTTCTGCTGCCTCTTTGAAATCTCACACTCATGCACATATGCACCCGCTGCCATCTTCGTTTGGCAAGCGCTCCGCTGCGAGCCTCTGATCTCGGCAACATCAAAAGGCTGGTTTGTAAGATAAGGTAATGTTTGAAGTTGGTGCAGCAGCATTCCCCAGCGTCCAAGTAAATCCATAAATAAGATATAAGCAAAAAGAGAAAAAAAAAAAATCCCCCCACATCCCTTCTTCTCACACACACACACACACACACACACACACACACACACACACACACACACACACACACACACACACACCCTCTTCCCAAATCCTTCTCTTCTTGTTCTTTATCTGGGAAATGAGATTCAAATTTGCAGTGTCTTTTAAGCGCTATAAAAGGACGCACAAATCAAATTGTTCTTTCGATTGAGAGAGAAGAGACGCAGCAGAGAGACGACGGTTCGGGACGAGGACGTCAAAGGGAATATGACTTTGACACAACGATGCTCTTCAGCAATTATTCAACTTTTTCTTTCTTTCTGCAAGTCGGGCTGCTGACATCACCTGTGAGAGGGATCTCGTACCAGAATCAAACTGCTCCTGCATCACCAGGAAACTCTTTAAAAAAAAATAAAATAAAAATAAACAGCAAAACTCAACAGCCCCAAAGTCCCAAACGCAGCTCACCAACTTTCATGTTTTGTTTTTTTTAATCGGTCCGAACCGTTCCCCGCCCTGCGCTGCAACACGTGACGGGCCGGGCCGCTTTGTCCCGGCCCGGGGGGGGGGGCGGGGGGGGGGCAAAAACTTTCATGGTTTTTCACGGGCCGTACTTTATGGGGATCTCCTATTCAGTTGTGCAAGTCATTTTCAAAGCAGCCAGCCACCCTCTTATCCCGCTAAGCTCCCCTCACCTAACAATAGGCTGAAAGCGATTCAGTTAAGCCCTTTATACTCCGTGCACTTTATTTTCTCACTGCCTTGCACTCCCCGAGCCTCGACACTCCCGCTGCTGGCCGTGGAGGGGTGGAGGTGATTTTCTTTTTTTTTTTACTGAGGGTGTGTGTGTGTGTGTGGGGGGGGGGGGGGGGGGGGGTGTCCCAGTCTGGTCGGGAGAGGGGTGGGGTGGGAGTAGGCTCCTCATGTCTTGTCCCAGGGTCTTAAGAAATGAGTAACCCCTGCGAAAGCCTCGCAGACACATGATCTCAGCACGCCCGCGGAGGCCGGTGGCAGGAAACCGACCTACCATGTGAGTGAGCCTTCTTTCATTCGCTGCCAACATTTTTCAATGAGTTTGTCTTGAGGCCCGAACGGCCACCCCCCCCCCCCCTCCTCCTCCACACTCCCCCCCCCCCCCCCCCTTCCTCTCAGCTCTTCAAAGGGAAATAGCGATTAGATAATATGAAAAAAGAAAAAAAAGAAAAAAAACACAAAAAAAAAAAAACAAGTGTGTTGTGGCAGAAGGGTGGGTGGGATGGATACACGTCAACTTGGGAGGAAAAGGAGGCGACGCCCCCCGCCCGCATCAAGACGCTCTTCTCCAGCATCAGAATAAACTTCAAAAGGTCCTCAGACGTAATGACTTTCCCAGAGTTATCTCCCCGGAGGCCCCGGCTACACGTTAACAGAGTTACCTGGAGTCGATCGCGGAGGACAATTAAAATACATTAAGGACCATTATTTCGCAACAGCGCCCCCCCCCCGAGAAATAAGTCGAAGGCCAAAATATTTTTCTTCACACCCCGAGACCTTTTTTCCTGGAAAGGTGTCGACTGAAATCTGTTCCAGGCCCGTTTAGATAACTTGGAAATAATAAAACCAACTCCGAGCTCTGGCCGCGGAGCCAGCTGGGTCGTAACGAAACTGATTAACCAGCTTTTTGGTTTTTAACAAAAAAAGAAGAAGAAGAAGAAGAAGAAGAAGAAGAAGAAGAAGTTAAAACCACTTACACACTGCTGTCTGTCATAGACATGGAGTCGTCCGTCGTGGCATCGCTGGAGATCTCGCTGTCGTTGGCACTGGTGGCGGGGGCGAAGATGTAGCCGGAGTTGACGAAGTAGGGGCTGGCGGGGTCTCCTCGGCGGTGGGACCTGTCAACAGACCCGCGGACATGTGACGTGAACAGAGGAACCCAACAATTCAACTATTCCCACTTAAGCTGGGAAGAAAAAAAAAAAACCTGTTCTCTTTGAGGGAGAGAAACCCCCCTGACAGAGGGAAGGGAAGAACTTTCTTTTAACAGGAAGAAACCTCCTGACAGAAGGAAGGGGGAAAAAAAAAACAACCTCCCTTCGATCCTGGTTCTGTCCGAGGTTTCTTCCTGTTTGGAGGTGGGCGGAGCATCTGGGTTGTAGTGGGGAACTTAAGGCAGACATTTATTTCGGATAGCTCGGAGTTTGTTTCGTGGATGTTCTCCGCAGGTTTCAAGTCACGTTTTAAGAGAGAGTTTTGAGGCCTGCTGCTGCGAAGGCTTCTTTCTTTGAAGGATTATGAGTTGTGAGGTGGTTTAAGGGGCTGGGGAGTGGGTGGATGAAATGAATGAACGGCAGCGCTTTAGCCTTCTTTCTCTCCGGTCTGCTACCTCTCCAGCCCTTTTGTTTTGGGCCCATCCTCCCCGCTCTCTCTCCCACTCTCCCGACTGTTCTTCTCCTCACTTTTATCTCTCCCTCCTCTCGCTATCATCCAGTCTGGGGGCCCCTCCTTTCCCAACTCTCTCCCCTCTGTCTCTGTCTTTTTACTCTCTCCTGCTGTGTTGCATTCCTGCTCCGGTAGTGAAGAGGAGGAGGAGGAGGAGGAGGAGGAGGAGGAAGGGGGAACTTGAGCTTTAGAGAGGGAGTGAGAAGGAGCGAGGGGGGGGGGGAAAGGGGGAAGGAGGGCCCCTTTCTTTATGAGAAAGCCTTCTGCCGGGAGTGCTGAGGAGAACCCCAGCATGACTAAAGCCGAAGGCCCCGAGCACAAACCTGACCTTTGGAAGGTCCATGCAAAGAGTCAGGTATTTAGCACAGCTGGGCTCTCCACCCCCCCCCCCCCCCCACGCCCCCCCCACACACACACACACCTCACCCTGCTCTCCTTCTCCATCTCTTTTCTTTCTTTCATGATCCCCCCCCCCCCCCTCTCAACCCTCCCTTTCCTGTCTCCCTCCAAAGCATGCTCAGTCTCCGAGATAAAAGTGCTGGACAGAAAATAAAAAGAGAGAGGAAGGAAAACACTGGCGAAGTGTTGGGATGATGGGTGGGTTGGAGCCCAGGATGTTGTTGTTGTTGTTGTTGTTGTTGTTGTGTTCTTCTGTCACTTTTGTGTGCGGAGTGTTTCTCAAAAAAGACGGAAAGGGGAGGAAAAGGAAAAAAAAAAGAAAAGAAAAGAAAAGAAAAAAAAAAAAAGAAGAATCTGTGCAGTGGCAAAATTAGTTCCACATGTTTGAGATGGAAATTGGTTGACCTAAAGAGATGGTGAGGGGCAGGAAGGGGGGGGGAGCTCCCCCCCCCCCCACAACCCCTCCTCACCCTCCTTTCTTTCAGTGAAAAACAAGAATGCAGGGGATCACACCGGGAGAGCAGCAGATGCCCACATGTCAACAAACCCGCTGCTTATTGGTTCCCCGAACTCAACATGGCCACTTCCAACGTGCTCTGATTCCATCTGACATCTGCTCACGTGCAGGAGAGGCGTCCTCGGGGGAGCCATTCAGCCCAGTTATTACACCATTAGTTTAATGCACTATTATTAATAAAGTCTATTCCGCTTGGATAACCCGACAGGGAAAGTATTGATTATCTCTCGTGCTACGGGGACCTCGTCCTCACATCTGGATGCGATTATCACTGAGAGGTTTTTGACAAAGTAGTTGAGAGAGAGGAGAGAAAGAAACTTTTTTTTTTTTTTTTTTTTAAGCAGCCTTTGATGCAGGCTCATGCATAAAATCCAGTTTGTGAAATTGTTCCTGGCTTGGAGAAAAAAAAACAACTGATTTCAGCTGTTGGACAACGTGTGGGACGAGCTCCTTAAAGATAAAAGAAACCGAACACTTTCCACAAACAGCTCGGCTTTCATCTCCGACCAACAGAGAACAATATCTCCGCTTGGCATGAGACCGGCTGCACGAGCTCCTTTTTTAAAAATTTTTTTTTTTTTTTTTTTTTTTTTTTTTTAAACTCTGCATCAGCATCTCTCTGTGGATTATGAGGAGTTTATTTTTTTTTTTTGTGACAGTGTACAATAACTGGGTGGCTTAAGAGCAACTTTACAATAGCGCCCGCGCTGTTCGGCGTGTTCGCCGCGGCGGGTCGCGAGGCTCGTTGCCGAACTGGAGGAAAAGGTTTTTTTTTTTTTTTTTTTTTTTTTTCAAAGGAGAGGTAACTTGAGCGAGCCAGCAGAGGGCCGCCTGCCTGCAAGACGGCGTTTACTTAAAAGGAAGGCTCGGATGCATTGATGTTTGGTCGCCACCCCGCCCCTCCACTAACTGCGAGGCAGGGGGGCACAAACATAGAGGCATGTTCCTCCGAGACCCTTTGATCAGCTGCCTCTACCTCGGAGTAAACCACACACGCACACGCACGCACGCACGCACGCACACACACACACAATACACACAACACACACTGTGATGAAGACTACCCAGGTGAGCTTACCTGCAGCTGTTCTCCAGCACCTCGGCGGCCGTCCGGATGGTCGCGGTAGCCCTCAGGTTCTTCGTGGACAGTCCCACCACAGAGCCCAACGCTTTCGCCTTCAGGTCGTTACAACTCCACTCCTCTTCCTCTATGAGGGGAGGAAGGTATCCGCACATGAGCTTGAGGCTGCCCAGACCGGCGTGGTTCATGTAGGCTGCGTTCTCGCAACCGGTGCGCACGTATTCGAGGTATATGTCAGAGGTCAGGAACATCTGGTAGGCGTTCTCCTCCATGTTGGACTGGATCTCCGTCTGCGCCTGGTCGAACATGGCCGAGTCGATCTGCTGCTTCTTGATACTATCCTTTATGAAGGTCTTGGTGGCCGGTTTCAGCTGCTTGGCGACGATGCTGTTGTTCTCGATGTACCGCTTGAAAATAACTTTGGCAACTCGCAGCGTTTTGGTATCCTTTAAGTCCATCTGCCGGAAGCCGTTGCAGGCGAACCAAAAGTCCAAAGTGTCCACGCAGTTCTCCCGCTCCAAGAAGGTCTTGAAGAGGTGAGCGCCGTCTCGGTCGCCCAGCAGAAAATGCAGGGACTTTGTCCACCGGACGAGGGGCGAGTCCGGGGACGCGCTGCCCTCCGGCTCCCCGAGTCCATCCTCGTTCCTCCGCAGCGTGGAGCCGGGAGGCGCGGCGGCGGCGGCCGGCGTCTCCTTAACCTTGCTCTGGGTTCTCATTTTGGCAGATCTGCCGGGGTTGCAGCATGACGCCTCTCCTTCCTCCCCCGGTACCGGAGGACGAGGAGCATCTTCTCGGAAGCTACTGCCGATGTGCTCCGTAAGCGCCCTGCTCATGGCTCCAGCTCCGGTTGCCGTGTGAGAGTGCCGTCGTGCCTCCACTGAGCTCCAGCCTAATCCTCCTCACTCTCTAAAAGCAGCGGGGGAGCTTCTCAGCTCCTCTTCACTCTGAAACACAAAGTATTGATCTAATCAAAGCCAGATCCTGCTGAACTTCAAAGAAACACATCAAGTAAACAGTCCTTTTCAAAAAAAAAAAACCCTGGCCGGGTTCACAGAGAAAGAAGCTATGAAAGGCTTTTTTTTTTTTTTTTTTCCCCGTTTCATTTATCTATTTATAATCTAAATGAGAGATCAACTGCAGCCTACATTCTCAACGTGCATTGATGTGCCACATCAAAACACGTTTTTTTTTTTTTTTTTAACAAGAATAATCATCCCACACTGCCTCGCTGCTCAACAAACCCGATTCTCACAACTGTGGCTTACACGTGTTTTCCTAACGAGTCCATGTCACAGGCTTCAACTCCAATTAATTCCCAATCTGTTTCGGACGACCGTACCCTACCCGTCTGCATCACACACACACACACACACACACACACACACACACACACACACACACACACACACACACACACACACACACACACACGTCCTCACCGTCCCAGATAACGTAGAGCATCTGAGCTGCACCACAATGACCTTAAACGTTGTAACGTGCGAGGGGTAACCAAAAAAAAAAAAAAAAAAGCCCCGCGGGAGAAGCCGGTCGCTCGTGCGTAAATGTAAAGCGATCAATCGGCCTTAATATCTGCCCCTAAGAAGGTTATTACAGCGCATTATTCAAGCCACAGCCCCGGCAACGTGTCTGAACTACCAACGCGAGAGAGAGAGAGAACTGATCTAAAGGCAAAAGGTGTTGTGGAGGAAAAACCATCATCCGGTACCGGAGCCGTTTTTAACCGGAGCCTCGGCGCCCCCCAAAAAAGTGAAGCGACTGCAGCCCGTTTTACCCGCAAAAATGAAAAAAAAAAAAAAAGAATAATCATGAAAAAAAGAAAAGAAGAGCGGATTCCCCTCTTAAAAACGCCACATAATAATTTAACCACACAACCAAGTGTAAAATCCAACGGATGAAAACCGACCTACCATCGCAAAAAGGAAGATCCAAGCAAAAAAAAAAAAAAAAAAAAAAAAGTTCAACTATTCCTCCATTTTTTTAGTCCCCCCCCCAAAAAAAAAAAAAAAAAAAAAAAAAAAAAAAAACTCCCCAAAACTCTCCAAGCAGTAATCCAGCACGCACGAAAAAGAGCAACAACAACAACAAAAAAAATAATCAAATCACCGACGGACTATTTGAAGCCTGCGCCGTGCCACACCGTAGTTTAATGTACCCTGTCCCATTCAACAACTGACCTCAGAGGAGGAAGGCTCAGTCCCTATGTAGATCACTGGGGGTGTCAAAATCTGGAGGAGGTAAAAAAAAAAAAAGAAAAAGAGGAAGGAGGAGGAAGAGGAGGAGGAGGGAGCTCTGACATCCCACTTATTTTTCCCAGCCAGAGAAGAAAAAAAAAAAAAAAAAAAAAAGACGCACCACCCGACAAATATTCGTCTACACACACACACGCACGCACGCACACACACACACACACACACACACACATAAGCTTCTTATCTATCTCACCGTATTTTCTCGCCCACAAACAAGAAACACAGCCCGCATTTCTCAACTTCAAAGCTCGGCAGCAGCACATCAAAGCGGCCATGAGAGGGGGCCTGTGGAACAGCTTTCCCGACAACTTACCATTCGTGTGCGCGCGGAGGACCCTCCCCGGTCACTACAAAAGTACAAAGTAGTCCCGAACAACAGCCAACCCTAACCCCGCTGCTGCCGCCGCCGCCGCCGCCGCTGCGCCCCGTCCCGCCTCACATCGGACAGTTTGAATAAGAAAAAAAAGAGATAAACCTTCGTTTTTCTTTCTTTCTTTTTTAAATTTTTTTTTATTTAAATTTTATTCTCCTTCCCGACTTCTTCTCCCCAGGTAGTGTCTCAAGAAGTCACGGCAAAGCAGTTGAAAACCCTCCGGGCTCTTTTCTACACCAAGTGGGCTAAAGGTTTAAACTGCGAGACTTCAAAGCCGGGGAGCCGCCGGCCTGGTCCCGGAAGATGCATAAAAACACAGCGGCTCGTCTTCGCCGCAAACGACCGAATAAACGCTATTTAAACGTGTTAACAATGACGACAAATGAGCGGGAACGTTACAAAATGACATTGTAGATTTAATCGTGTCGTTTTCAATCGGCACACGGTGGCGTTTACGCGTTCACTTAACTTTTCTAGACCGGGCCAGTGTTTAGCCGTGTGCCAGGACCTTATCAAAGAAGGAATCTCGAGCCAACTCCCCCCGAGGGCTTTGGAGCGTCACAAGTAAGTGATCTGCCCGCGCCAATAGCGTTTTTATTCTCACAGTCCGTCTGTTACTCCACAAAGTTTCAACACAAAAGCAAACAAAAGCAATACTTCAGTCGCCCGTGGCCTCTTCCCAGCGACAGGACCGGGCTTAGGTGGCATAGGAGAAGCCTTTCTGAGTACATTTTACACATTCATTCTCTAGTTGTTGTTTTTTTTAAGTTTTTTTTTTTTTATCACCTGTAGCTATAGGGAGATTTTTCTATACATAAAAAAAAGAAGTCTGAGCAGCTTCTGTTCATGTAATTCTTCTAATATTACATCTAAATGGCAGATACACCAGAGTAATAGGAGTGACAAGCCTGGAATACAGTGGTTAAATTAAGCAATATTATCATTAGTTCGCTGTTCGTTAGTGTTATACTGCGACTATACCAACTGAAGTTACCAACTAAATAAAGTATGTAAAATATGTAATCAAATGTATTAATCTTGTGGGGCAATTCACTCTTAAAAATATACAACTTTTTGTTGGCGTGATCTCCGTTTCCATGGCAACACACGGGGTACGACTAAGAACTGGAAAACAATCGGTGGCGTCCGGTTGAAGCAAATGTAACGTAAGCATTGTTTACCACTACCAGGAAGTAGTCCGACCCTTAGCAACGACCCTAGCAACGGAGAGGATTTCTAGTCCGTTTTAATGGTTTCTGGAGATGGTTTCTCAAACTGAATAAATACAGCACACAGGAACACCAAACTGCTTAGCTAGCTCAGTCTGGTTGTAACCAAGATATCTGCTGAAAAAAGATATCGATGGACTCGTGTATTTTTAAGATTTTAGCGCCGCGTCACATGTTAAAACCAAACCGGTCCAGCTAGCCGCCGCTAGGATTTTAAGTGCGCGAATGTCAGTGGTGTTACGGTACGGGTGCTGGGAGCGACAAAAAAAGGACCAAGTGAGAACCGATTTCACCAAATGGGTCACATTTAATAGACCTGCAACAAGTAAAAACAACATTATATTGCATTTTATATGAAATTCAATTCCAATTATATATTCCCATTCAGATGGTGGAGTGATATTTTGTACGTACAATTGACCAGTCAGATCTCTGGGTCGGAACTACTTGCTGTATAAAATCATTTTTAACAACGTCCACAATGATTTGAAACTCTTACGTTAAAGCCCTTCTTTGACAACTTGTCGAATAATTTCACATATTAGTCACAGGATAGGAGCCACAAAGATGTCAACCCGAACACACTTGCCAGTCGAACATGTGGGGGAAAATGGCACAGCATGACATTTTGATTGAAATTGGACACAGAGCAAAGGCAAGAGCTGTTCTCCGAGTCTTTTAATTCACATGACTTCCCTAATGTCATTGTGACAGAATCTTAAAGAGTGGGTTAGACAGTGATCCAATCCCATGGTACTTCAAAGGCTATATTGTCCCTTTGATGTTGGAAATCAAACTTTAAAGGAGAATATAATTATATAAGTCAGACGATTCAAATTCACAAAACTCTCATGATGGTACAGGACAAGAGGACTAATGAAATCCAACTTCTCCGAGGTCCCCGAGTGCCGATTCATTCATGTTGGGGTTGTACATGGAGAAATGAGCGTGCTGTGTCGCAGCCTCTCATGTGGATGTACAGCTAGGGTCCCATCTTTGACCACATGTTGGAGGGTCTCTTCCAGGCTGTTGATTGCATCCTGTGACCATATTACTTTTCATTTAAATGATGCACTTTCAAAATCAGAATCAGCCTTATTGTAACTACAGACCGTATCTAAAAGCGGACGTAGTTTTCGGGTCTGAAAAATGAGGCCGATGCAGAAGTGTCTTAAGCTGCAATACCACCGAGTGCCACTAGAGGCCGGCTCCAAAAAGCCTCCATAGACTCCCATTCAGCATCTATTATCAGGGGACCGGACGTAGTATGGTCAGGTTTCCAATCAGATCCACCGCTGGCTCCGCTTCATAACGGCCGTTCACAAACCAACGGGTGACGGTTGTAACTTGCTTATTCAATGTACGAACACAAAAACAGACATAATTGACATATAAAACATAAATAAACTTATATACAGCTAAAAAAACAAAACACGTATGCAGCTAAATAATGGTGCAAATGGTACTGTGCTTAAGTTTACATATTTTACTTCTGTCATAATCTGTTGAGTAACTTTAAAACAGTCCAACTTTCTTAGAAATATATCTACAGCATCAAGTCTTTGTTTTCGAGGAGTCCAGCTGATTACACTGACATCCTGCCAAACTACTTCGCTGCAAGGTGTTTTCAGAAACCCGTATGACAGCAGACATCTTTCTCTTGCCCGTGTGTGTGAATATGAAGAGGTCGTTCAAATTTTATACTGCAGGACTCCGTAAAACAAACAAAATCCACAAAAACCCTCTGGCACACCGCGCGACGGGACCCGAAATCACAAACTGGGTCAGTGTCGTTGGCGCCGTGTCAGCGGAGGGGCACGCTGCTGACCGGCGAGGCCCCAAATTAAACCCATGAAATATGCAGCTACACTGTTATCTGCACGCTAACTTCTTTAAAGTCGGCTTTGAAAGGAGAATTGAGATACAGACGGGTTATAAAATGTAATTTTTGAAGTGCAGGACAATCTTAAAAGTGGGATATTTCGCATTTGGGATAAGATGTTATCTTTGCTCAAATTAAATTAGGCCGCACATCTCACTGCAAAAGAAAGAAAGAAAAAAAAAAAAGAGTCCACAGATAGTTTAATATTTTGCTGACAGGCAGGAAGCTTCGCTCAGTCGGCTTCTAATGACATGTAAAGTTCAGGCTATTCGGCATGCGTTTGCTTTTAATCAGTTTTCTTCTGTGATCACTGAAGATGCAGCTAAAACACAAGCCGCAGCCTATTTGAATCCATCAGGGGGAAGACGGCCCCGGACCCCACGGGACCACACCTGTTGACCCCTCCGATGTGCGCTCTTGTGTTGAGCGGTGACAAAAGAGAAAGAGGGTGCTGTAAAGTAGCCACAAGAAGCCCCCTTTTTGATGTTGACCCTGCCCCGACCTCCTTTGTTTGGGCCCCCCAACCATTTCACAGGAATATCCAAACGCTTTAAAAAAAAAAAAAAAAAAAAAAAAAGCACAATGCAGGCCGCTGCTGACTCGCTACGGAGCCCCAATAAAACGGGGTGACCCGGAGGCTAATTGAGAGCTCGTGGTTCTGGGGAAATTAAAGGCATCTGGCGCGTTGGAAATGAAGCTCATCTTTAATTACAGCACGGAGAAAGTGTGCATTTCAGTGGCATCAGGACACGTGGACGCAGGCGCGCTTAAATCATGACGGCGTAATTTGTTCAGAAAAAAACAACTGTTTCTTTTAGCCCTTTCCTTTTCGTGCTGTGTTTCGCACGAGTCTTTGATGGCGTATCATTAGTTGCATCAGTCAAACAGCGCCTGTATCCCCCCCCCCTTTTCTTTTTTTTTTGTCGCTTTTTCATAAGAACCGTTTGGATTTGCATCAGCCCTGCCGTACATAATATGTTCCCACAATGCGAACAATAAAGTCCATACGCCGTGTTATTATCCAATCCTACACTTTGCGCTAAAATAGCAGCGAGAAAACAAGAGAAGAGGGTGGATAATTGCAAATAACCCAATATTTGGGAGTTCAAAGGGTTGTGGTGGGTTTTGAGTGATAATTTTGGCTGAAGCATCACCATAAACACTAATAAAATTAAGTGCCGGTAGGGGAGGAGAAGGAGGGGGGGAGAGGGCGCGGGGGGGGTGGGGGGGGGGGGCGTGGCCAAGCGTCCCTTTGAACAGACCCTGTGATCAGTTCCCCCTCTCAATTAGCGTATTGTCCACTTCTCCTTTCAGCTGGGAGGGAGGGGGCAGCCTCCACCCCCGCCCCGCCCCCACCCCCCACCCTCAGCTTCCCTTTGAAGTGATTATCCCTTTATCTCAAGCCTGAGCGAGGAATATCTTGGGGGACAATGGCAAATTAAAGCCCATATGGAGAGAAGCGTGAATGTCTGTTTGTAGGCTCAGAGAGAAATAGCAAAAAAAAAAAAAAAAAAAAAAAAAAAGATGGAGAAATAAATAGAGTGGGGAGCAAATAGCATTAATCTGTTTGCATGAGCTAAAGGGGGTGAACGCTGGATGTCAACACTCATCCACCCTACCCCCCCCCAAAAAAAAAGTAATTTAGGGCCCGTGCCTGAGTTGACACTTGTAGCGGAGCGACTTTAGAGGAGCTAAAAGGAAAGAAAAAGGGAAGGAGGAGGAAGGAGGAGGAGGAAGGAGGGTGGGAGGGGTGGATGAGCCATGACAGATGGAGGAGGACGGAGAGGGAGGAATGGGGAGATAGAAGGATGAGCGTAAAGAGGAGAGAAGGAGTGCAGTTGTCAGCAGAATCAGATGGCGGTCAGGCAGACAGGCTTGAAGAAGATACAATTAAAGTGTGGAGTTAAGACGGGCTTTGAAGTCGGACATGGTGCATAACACCCTTAAAGTTTGAGAAGGCAGCCATTCATCCGCATGTTATGGCTCGTTAAGACCATTCCTTTTAAAAAGACCCAATTTGAGGAAATAAACTTTAATTTCAACTTCAGTTGGGGGGGGGGGAGTCTAAATAAACCAATAGTGACGGCAATCAGGTGAGGCTTTCAACAAGGTTAAAAATAAATAAATACAAAAAAAATAAAAGAAACAGAGTGAGCGGTCATCTTTTGAAACCTGAGTGAGGGATTTGCTAAAGGAGCTGTGGGGGTGCGTGTGAGCACTGAGGATGAATAATGACTTTCTCTTCCCACTATTCCCTTTTTTTTTTTTTACTTTACAATCCGGTTTCTCGGTGGCTTAAAAGTTTAATAATGTATAAAAAACAATGCCTGTGATGCTCGGTCTAATCCTTTTTTTTTTTTTTTTTGGCTCGGCAAACCTTCGCGGTAACCCAAACTCTACCTGATGTGAGCGAGCGTTTTGCCAAAGCCAGTCCGTCCGGACAGACGGAGGATGTGTCTTGTCTGTCTGTGTCTCCGTCAGCCTTTTTAAAATGGAAGACAGTATGTAGAATTTAAAAATTACCATCTGCATCACTGAATCCAAAGACAACACAGGACAACTCTATACTAAGGATGGGTCCTTATTTTTGAATATTCATAAAAAAGTCTGTGATGATTATCTCGTCATATTTCCCTTTTTTTTTTTTTTTCCGGAAGCCAGGTAGTAATGCCTTATTACCGCCACACAGTGGCAGTAATGCACCAATTAGCTGTTTGCCAGCCGCCATTAAACAATGAAAGAACATTGATGCCGCTTTACTTAAAAATTGTGAGTTTTAAGGGATTTTTTTTTTGCGGTAAAATTGCGGGAATTAGCAAAAACTGCAAGTCGAGGAAATATTTTTTTGAAGTCCCACCCGATAAAGAATAATCTGTTCCGACTTCCTGTGATAATAATCCTGCTGCACATAGAGATACATACAGAAATATTTGCCTTGTAATCTGTTTTTCTTTCTGTGTTGAACTTAGAGAACCATCACGGGGCTCAAGGTGATAAAAAGTGTCTAAAAGTGTCGTAGCTTTACAGAACAGACAGTCTGTGACTGTAATATAGAAAACAAAGGCTCCATCTGCTGTCACAATAAGAGCTTTAAATGCTTTTTAAATCATATTCATTCATCACAAAAAAAACTAAGTTCAGTCTCATTCAACATATTCCTCATTCCCATCATAAGACCACATTTCCCACAAACCCTGTCACTTCCTGTTGTTGTGGTTAGCTCGCAGCAGTTTGTTTTGATGGTGAGAGGAGAGTGGGCGGAGCCTCGCTGGTTGGAAATTAACACTTATTTTTGGTAATAAAGTCAGTTTTATTTTGAAAGACGACTTTTATGTCGTAATACTTTCAGCAGAGATTCTGTTCGCGACATTTTTTACAAAAAAAAAAAAAAAAAAAATCCCGTGAATTTAGCAAAGTTGCCAGCTGCCTCAAATATCATGAATGTGGTTTGAGTTTGCGTTAAATATTGCCATCGCAAGATCGCGATTTCCTGGAAGAACTGATTACACGCTTCACCACAAACGAGGACGACGACCGTCAAAAAGGTCTGTCTGGAAACTGCTTCAAAAAAAAAAAGAAAGAGCTGCAGTGCAAACTCAAGTAAAGCTAGCAGATCATCAGTCTACCACAGCTGCACACCGTCATTTGAGAGCAAAACAGCGAGCAGACGGTACATCTACAGATTAACGACGATTATCTTTGTCACCAGACTAATTCAAATGGATGTTAGACGAGTAGAGAAAACAACGGCCCTCATTTCAAAGATGAAGCTAAAGATCAGCTTCTTATCAGCTCTGTCCAAGAAGACAGTTTTCAAAGTTTGATGGCATTTGTTGGGTATCTTTCTCTTTAGTCGTAGTTGAACTGTTTCCAGTGAATACAGAGTAGAATTCTTTTTTTCTTTAAATGCCCACCCCTACTTTATATTAAAAGTTGGAGTACATCATAGCGTAATGACTAATAAGCCCCGACACATACCCTCTTGTGCATTTGTCCTTCTGCACTGAATCCTCTGTACAACCGTGTCAGTCGTTCCCATAGCGACTCCGCGACAACAATTCCATGCGTGTCAATCACGTCGGCCAATTAATCTCACTCGACAGATGAAGTGATCGTTCCTGTGACCGCGAGAGCCGGACAAACGTGCGAGTGTTCACTTTGAGCTCGGTTATCCGTCCTTAACGAGCATCAGGCGAACGCTGCCGGGAAACGCTTGATATGGAGGAGCAGTTGGAGGCCCATCAGAGGCTGAACGCCGCGCGTTACAGACGGACGCCGGTTCAAACTGACAAAACGCCCAGCCGACGGAGTCCCGACAGAGAATCGACGCACCCGAAATGACCCCCTGTCGATCAAATGATCCCGTGCTGATCCCACGGGCGACTTCTGGGCAGGAAGATACCACAAAACCAACAGAGAGGCGTGACAATGGTTTGACCCGCAACCTTCAGAGCGAAGGTTTCCGACGCGCTCCGGCTGAAACGGGCCGGCAGAAGCGCGTCTGCGTCCGCACACACGGCGGCGGGTTAAGAGGTCCAAACCAAACTCTTCCGTGTGCGCTCAGCCCGACGCGTCGTCGCCGCCTTGAAGGATCGCCGTCATTTCGAAAACCTGTTTTTCCAACCACGGTTGAGCTGCGCCAGCCTCGAGCGGCTTCCTACACGTTTGTCACAAAGCAGCTCGCAGGGCCGAGCAACAACTTACAAATCGCAAGATCCAAGGTGGACGGGAGCAGAGATAACCAAAATGTGAAAATGATGTCATGTAAAATGAGTTCAACTCAAACCACAGATCTTTTTCTTAACCTACAACCACGTGGTTTTTGCTGCCTAAACGCGAGGCTCCTTGCTTTTCATGCCTCGGCGAGGCAAAACGTGACGCTGACGGTATCCTCAGGTGAACATTGAGGTTGGATTGAGCGGCTAAAACGTTTGCAGTTTTGTGCCCGAAAGCAAACCTCCGCAAAACATCTGCGCACACAATCACCAGCTCCACCTGCACACACTTCCTTCCTGCCTCTCCGCATTGAAGAGGACTTCACTTTGTGCCGGCAGTCTGTCGTTTCACTGGGCAGACTCCACTTTGTTTGTCAGTGTTCAAAAGACAGTCTTGTTATTTTTTTAAGGGATAAAAAAAGAAAATCAGAAAAATATATTTGAATATTAGAGCCGGGGAATGTTGCAAACATGAGTCTTTGATTATCATTCATTCAGATGCAAAATACCTCAAAGAGACAAATATGCTTGTCATGAAAATACAGAATTATTGGAGTTGTCAAAAAGATATTTTGGCACACGAGCTGATTACCTGCCAATCACGTTTTTGTTTTTTTTACTTTCTGCTAACAGATTTCAGATCAGTTCTTTTTTTTTTTTTTTTTTTTTTTTTTTTATCATTTAAAATATGGTCAATTTACGTAAACATTTTTATTTATAGACATTATGTATACACCCTCTCATTTGTTCCTGACGCAGCTGCAGTTTGTGTGTGGGCCGATATGCATGAAAACAGCATGTTTCTGTCCAAAGAATAGTGTATGGGCTGTCCAGTGAACGCACCATCCCTGACAGGAAATTTAAAGTAAAAGAAAAACAACAACAACAACAACAACGCTTGCATTTCGCGAGGAGGTAAACTAGTACTTGTGCAGACTCCTATGGTTTCAGAGTGAATCATATGCTCCTTTCAGGCCGTGCCTCACACTCCACATAAGTATTGCATTTGAAATCAAAGTGCAGCTCCAAAGCAAAGCAGCCCCTTTCCCCCCCCCCCCCCCCAAAAAACCTAATTTATAGCAATGAATGGATTTTAGTAAGAAACCACCATGACTCGCGTGTGTAAACAAAAATGCTTGAGAAAAACAAGAGTTTTTGGACTCTTTGGACTTTTGAAATGTGGGTTTGATTTTGAATAGAAATCAAACACAAAAATATGTTACGATTAGCATATTATAAAACACTTGTATATAAGGAAGTTGGATGTTTTTTGTTTTTTTTACTGGGAACAAAACGTAAATTTATTTGAGTCAGATGATCCAACAGAACAAGAATGCAAGTGAAAATAGCAATGATGCAAAACATCACTACTCGCATGTGGAAATGGAAACTTAAAACGCTCGCAGCTATAGATAAATGTGTCAGTATAAACAAAAGGTTGAGCATACATACAGTAGGTGTGCACATGTAAAATCCTCTCTTGGCGGCTGTGGCTCAGATTAAAGAGCAGGTTGCTCACTCATCGTAAAGTTGGTGATTTATTCCGAGAACTCGTGTGTCCTTGGGCGAGAAACCAAATCCCAAGTTGCTCCTGTTGCATGGCAGCTTTTCACGGACGCAGTGTTTCCCCTGCCATCGTCTCGGGAAGACAATACGAATGTACTCATAGAACTGCAGTTACATCGGGTAACTACTAATTATTTACTTAGTTCCTGTGCATCCGTTTCATTTCAGCTCAGCGTAAAAGTCGCTGGTGTGTTTTATCGGTCACTGAAAGTCGCCCTGCCGAGGCCGTCTGCGTGGCGGACACACCGTATCCGGGTCGGGCGAGATGATGCCGAGTTTTGACGATACAAATGCATATTTTTTTTCCTTCAGATGTTGGAAAGACAAAGATTTCATTTTCAAAACGCTACCCATCACATGGGCCTATTTATTCAGTTTGTTTTGCTTTCACATGTGACGAAGGAATAACTAAGGCAAGCTGGGACATGCTCATAATTTCGGGCTGAGGCGGGGAGGGGCCCAAACCCGGTTCCCCCGGGGGCCGTAGCAGCCAGTTAACAATCGTGTTATTTTCATGACGTTGACTGAACATCGCCCACATCAGGGCAAATAAACTACATTAGTTACGTGTTCCGTTATTACTTCAGGAGGCAGAGGAAGAGCTAAACATGAGACACACAGAGCAGCGGAGAGTGAGAAGATATTGCTAAGTGCTAAGCTCACGTAGCTAACAGATCTGAACAGCTTGTAAACAACTGAGTACATGTAAATGTACAGCAGGTGATTAGCCACTGTAAAGAATAATTAACGAAGTGAGTTACTAACTTATTAACTGAGTAACACAGACACCAGAAATGAGACGATACACTTCCTGCAGCACGTCAGTCTGTTTGAAGTTGAAAACAACTGACGGAGCATTGTTAGATAAATACTTTTTTTTTTTTTTTTTTTTTTAAACTTAAACTATTTACTGATTTTTTTTTATTTACATGTTTTGCAGGTGTATTTTTTTTTTTTTTTAAATGGGAAAGACCCTGTCTTCCTATTTTATTTAGATCACAATCTGTTTTAATGAAAGTGCTGGTGACATTTTACATGTAGCTCTGACTTACAAATGAACATTCACCCCACTTTGTTAAAAATAGCGAGATATATACCAACATTTAGGTCAAATATATCAGGATATGACTATTGGTCCATATCGCCCGGCACCCACTTTCGGTTCGGAGAGCGCTTTAGGACCGCTCAGGTGAAAAGGCGAGACCCTTTTACCGTTTATGCTCACATAGAAGTGTGTGTCTGAGCTCCAAATAAGCATTTGAGGTTGTGATATTTTCTCCAGATGAAGAGTTAAACACCCCCCACTGTGAGTAAAGGAAGTCCCGGCTGCAACAGAACAGAGCAGCGGCCCCGGACCTCAGCTCCAAGCAGCTGCATATTGTTGGTTTATTCCTGAGAGAGTTTCTAAATCCATAACTAAAACTGAGATAAAAGTGTTTTGACCCTATTGTGGGATGTTTCCCAGTGTCATGCAGCTCCTCAGCAGGTGTGCGGAGGGAGGGAGAGTTTCAAAAACACGCCGCGCAGCAGATAGGCAAAGAGGAACATCAACAAAGCGCCGCTGCTCTGACAACCGACAGGGAAAACATTCCCACAGAGATGGAGAGAGGGTGAACAGAAAGAGGAGAGAGATGTGAGCTCAGAGAGAGAGAGAGAGAGAGGAGGGCAGAGGAGGGTCAAAGACGAGAGACGAAGACAAAGAGGAGAAAAAAAACGAGCAGAGAGGAAATATGTCTGCTTCTTTTATTCATGTATTATGTCTGTTTTGTGTGCTTCAACAACGCCGAGTCTGGGATCAGAATATAAACGTCACGCCGGAAACACCAGACGAGAAATTCTTGTTTTAAAAAAGGGAGAGAACAGGGAGGAGAAATATGGGAAACATCGATAGAAGAAACCTGTTCAGTCTGTTGTTGGTGTACAAACATCTGTGAAGCCTGTGATTTTCAGCTTCATGTAGGACTGGGTCAGAGCAGTTCATTTGGAAACTGTAGTTTTGTCTTTTTGATTTGGATGGTGATGTCCTTTTGAATATTTGTTCATACAACTTAAAAAAATAAAGAATAAAAAAAAAAAATCTATGGCCTCAAACATTTCCATAAAGCTGGAATGCTTTAAGTACACTTTTATTTTGAAAGATTTTTTTTGTTGTTGTTTCCACGACGATTATTGAGAACCGCACCTCAAAAACCCGAAACACAATTTCTAAATAAACCAAAAGTCACTCAGCAATCGTTAAACAAAAAGCATGTTGTCTTGTATTCCACTGAAATATGTTACTTACTAGAAACAATATGGAGGACAAGCTGATCAAAGGCTTTCTAATTCTTTAAAATGTAACTTCAATGAACTTTTAGGACTGAATTTAAAAAGATGAGATTTTGTTGTTTTTGATCTTGTCGCCAGAAGTGACCATATTTGGACGAGCGAGCGGTGGATCCGACTGATCTGATCAGAAACCTGACGATACTACGTCCCACCCACCGATAGCTGGAATCTGACTGCACCACAGGCCTGTCAATCAAACGGACACGCCAAACAAAAACACAGCTTTTTGAGGCTTATTTTCTAATTAATGACGGGGTTATTTTCAGATGGACCACCAGAAAACTAATAAGATGGAGCGACTTTAGCTAACAACACCGAGATAACTGGTGGAAAAATGTATTAACTTAGAATTTCATGAGAAGTTGAATGGCAGTCTATGGAGGCTTTTTGGAGCCAACCTCTAGTGGCACTCGGTGGTACTGCAATTTAAGGCACTTCTGCATCGGCCTCGTTTTTCAGCGCTACATCCAATTTTATATACAGTCTATGCGAGGAAACTATGCCCTGCCCACTTACACCTCAGGAGTGTCAATCAAACCAGCCACGCCCCTAAACATATCTGGGTTTGATTCCTAATATCTAACGAATACTGGAAATATTTCCAGTAGGGCCAGCAGAACACTGATCAGGAGGGAATTTATCTAAATGACACCATAATGACTTGTGGAAAATATTTACTGACATTGGAGCCAGCCCCTAGTGGCCCTCGGTGGTACTGCACTTTAAGGCAGTTCCGCATTGGCTTCACTTTTCAGACCCGGAGACTGAACATTTTTATATACAGATTCATCGCGTTTGAAAAACACTTTTCAGTGCACTCCTGTCAGTGAACAGCGCCACGTCTAGTCCAACACTACAAGTATTTCAACTCTGGAGGAGTCCTAACAGTGGGGCGGGAGAATAACAGAGACCGTGGGAGTGCAAAGGTCATCGGAGTTCACCGGGCCTCGTGTTAACGAGCAGCGCCGCCTCGGAGCGGAGCAGGAGGAAAAGAAGGCCGCCAGTCATCACTGCTGCAGAAATGTGTCAACAAAGCAGTGTGAAAGGAGCATGCTCCGCTGTTTGCCCTCCCACACCTGAGGACGACGTGATAGGTGGAAGAAAAAGAGAGCAGAAAGAGACAGGCAGAACCCCCCCCCCCCCCCCCCCCGCCTCCTCCTCCTCAGAATAAAATCCAGTGCCATAAAATGTAAGAGCGGGCAAACAGCTCCTCCCCGGCCTGTCGGGGGGGGAGTTGGTTTTAAAGTGGAAATGAGGCTGATGGCGCACTCGGTGATTAGCCCCGCGGCTAACATGAAAGGAGAGGAAAAGACAGCTGCTAATTTTCTCCTTTGACCTTTGGCCCCCGCTGGTATTTCATACAAATGCTGATTTATGGAGGAGCCTAACAGCTCCGTGCTACTGGAGGGATTCCCGTAAGAGAAAAGAATCTGACCTCTGAGGGACTCGCACTATCTGGATTCATTCATTTAATCTTTTTTGTTTCTATCGCTGCTTCTCACCCCCCCCACACCCCCCCCCCCACACACACACACTTCATATGTCCTTGTCCGCGCTCCCATTATCTCTTTGTCGATTCTCCTTTGCTCCTCTGTCTGTCTGCCTTAGTGGATTTCTAACCCTTTATCTTTTTCCATCTTTATTTGTATTCCGTTTCTGTCTGCGTTCGTCCTTCATCCCGTCCGTCCACTCCCTTTTCCCTCCTCGCTCTCTCTCTCCATGTCCACTGTGAAATAACCACCAACACATTATGAGTCTCTTTGTCAGACTCATCTTAGATTATCGTTACAAACTGCCCGACTTAAAAAAAAACAAACGCAGACACCGTGACGCCCTGTGGTGCAAAATTTTTTTTTTTTAGAAAGATGACACTCTCTCATCCAGTGCACACTCGTGTGTTATGTCTTTTAGCTGCAGGGAGATCCCACCAAAGTTTGAGTCTCACATCCCATGTATGGAGGGGTCCCATCCAAGAACGGCCCTCCGAGGAAACGTAGATCCGGCTGCACATTCCCTTCCTCCCTTCCTCCCTCTTTATTATTGTTTGTCTGTTGTCCCCTCCATTGTTCCCCTCAGTTTGCCGAAGGGGGTAAAAACTTAAATAAAGAGGTAGTCTCTGAAAAAAAAACAACAACAAAAAAAACACTCCAAACATTCCGGTTGGATAGTAGCTCACAAATCACAGCGTGACTCTCGGTGATGCAGTAAATGAGTAATTCAGCTCGTATAACATAAACAGTTTAGAATAATCTTAATCCTGTGTTTATATCGAGACAAAATGCTGCATCTTAATGTTTAAAGTGTTTCACTCTTAATATCCTGAAATTACGGCAACAAGTCATTTAGATTGATTTTTATTGGATTTTCAAGTTTTGTCTCCCCACGCTGCCGGCGAGAGGGATTATAAAAACATTATCGGCGTGAGTTACATCAGTTAACTACCACAGTTTGATCCATTTGGTCTAATGACACCAGAAAGTCTAAAAAGAGACATATAATTATATTAATTCGGTATCATTTAAGTAAGTAAAAGGCTAAACCAGAAGTTAGCGTGCGACACACTGAGCGTGCTCAGTGCGCAGAATGTCTCACCAGACACCAGATTTAAAAACTCTGAATGCTGTAAAATACAGAGGTTTATCGGGTAATGATTTTCTTAATTAGTATTGTGTTAATTCAATGTAACACATTTATATTTAAAAGTCCCACACTAATGTTTGTTGATGTGGTTGTGCTTACTAATTTACCGGTTACATGGGAAATTTTTTCCAAGCACCTCCTTTGAGTAGTCTAACGTAACAGGTAAGTTTACATTTTAACTAGTTTAACTAGTGGTTAAACTTGGTGCAACGCAATCTGATTGGGGAACCAGAGGACACTAAGCCCCGGCCACCCATAGTGGAAACCTGACTGTCAGTCAAACAGACACGCCCCCAAACATACCATCTTTTTGAGACCTAATATCTAATTAATGATGGGATTATTTTCAGACGGACCGCCAGAAAACTACTACGAAGGAAGAAAAACCTGATAAACAGGGGGTGCTAGTTGGGAAACTAACAACAAGAACTGCACGTGACTTAAAACAAAGCAGGTCTGGAAACGCCCACAGTCTATAAAAATGAAAAAACTTTGGAGAAAGGTCAGAGGTCGTGGAAGTTCATGTTTGGTTGGATGTTCAGCTAATATATTGTAATTTCAGTCACGTACAGTTTGTCTTCATAACTTAGATAATAGCCTACGTCTGAGGAAAATGTTGATCTTCCCAACGGCCTCATCTTTTTCCTCTGTGACTTTGTATTTCCTGCATTTTGTTACCTCCCCCTGTTAGCTTGCTAAATTGTTCGCCTCTGTGACTTCTAGACGGCGCCCACGTTGCCGAGCAACAATGTTTTTACGAGTTGAACACCAAGCATACGGCGGCACAGACTTCCCACCTTGTAACCACGAGCTTACGCGTTCCACTCGTTAGCATGCTCGTCGCATATTTTCCGTCTCGTTGTGTCACGCCGAATGAAACCTTTCACTCCCTTCTTTGGAAATTCTCCCAAATATGAAAATATAAATTGTCCGATATCTTAATATTTATAGTGAATTTTGGGGTTTGCGCTCGTTTCTTTCAGAGAAATCCGACGGGGTTTTAAACCACCACATCAATAAAACAAATACAATTTAAATCAATTATTAAGGAACTAACACCCTCAAACTATTGTAATCTATACATCAGGAAACAACAGACCAAAAAAGAAATCTCTCCAGCCAGCCATGTTCACACACTGCACGGCTTCAACTGCAGCTCTGTCTCCACCTTTTGTTCGCACCCTCTGGGTTTCATTCAGAGTTCAAGCAGGTCATTAGCAGAGTGATTACAGCGGGAGAGAGGGCATCCATTAAGAAAATGCAAGTGTGTGTGTGTGTGTGTGTGTGTGTGTGTGTGTGTGTGTGTGTTTGCCTGTCTGTGATCACCATGTGAATGTGTGCATGCATGTGTGTGCCTAACTGTAATCACAATGTGTGTGTGTGTGTGTGTGTGTGTGTGTGTGTGTGTGTGTGTGTGTGTGTGTGTGTGTGTGTGTGGGTATCAATCACTCCAGTGTGGATGACGACGAGGAGCTGTTTGTCTTTCTCATAAAAGGGAAAGGGATCAAAAGGGCCGGTCTACCAGCTGGACCTTCAATCACACTGGGACAACGTGACTTTAGAGCCCTGGGCAGCTGGAGCTATGGGGACTAATGGTGTGTGTGTGTGTGTGTGTGTGTGTGTGTGTGTGTGTTGAACTCTTTTAATCAGTGTTCCTGCACATTTTCCATCTCCAAATTCTCTGCAACTCCGTCTCACATCTAAATGTGTAACGGATTCGTTTGGCCCAAAGAACAAAAGCATTGGTTTCACGGCAATAGTGAGCTTCATTTGCCTGCATTTCAAACTTGGACTTGCTGAATAAAGAAGTCAGGTGACCAGAGTGGAAAGAGTGACAGTTGCTGCGTTCAAATGAAACTCGTGAGCTCGCGGTTACGACGTGGGAAGTCGCGCATGCTCGGCGTTCGAGTGGTTGAGTCATAAGAAAATGCTGAACGCCAACGTGGACGGCGTCTAGAAGCCACAGATGCTAACAATTTATCAAGCTAACGGGGGAGGGCAGGGGGGTAATGTAATGCAGGAAACACACAGTCACAGAGGCAAAAGATGAGGCCGTTGGGAAGATCAACATTTTCCTCAGACGTAGACTATTATCCAAGTTATGAGGACAAACTCTACGTGACTGAAATTACAATATATTAACTGAACATCCAACCAAACTTGAACTTCCACAACCTCTTGACATTTCTGTAAATGTCAGCGAACACGTCCCAACTCGTGAACTCGATGCTCGTTGAAAATGTCGAGTTCAGACATCCTGAATGCCGCAAGAGGGCGGCGTTCATACGGACTCTTCTCGCGTGCGTGGCGATTACGACGCCATGTGAACGCATCATCAGTTCGTGTCAGGGGAAGGAGAGCACCGCGTGTCCGAGCCCGTCGGAAAGTATTTATTTAAAGCAACGTAACCGAACTCACACACTCAATGTTAATTACATCGGCACCTTGAGAACATACCGACAGCGAGAAAAGAACAACGTGCGAATTTCATTATTTCAAAGCTCTTATTGTGAAACTAATACGTTTTGTGCAGCAGACCAACGGGGTTATCACACATTTCGATGTGGGATCGGGTTGTTCTCAGAAATTTGGGATCGACAATATCATGGCCTCAAATCTGCCAGGCAAGCTCTGCCCAAAATCCAAAAAAAAATAAAAAAAAATAATGTTCCTATCATATGGCACAAAGAAAACTAAACTGGGACCTAAAGTTTTTGCATATTTTCATTTTGAAAAATGATTACAATTATCAAAATACTTTTGTATTTTAAGGTGGAACCAATTATTCAGGCTGTAAACTTTGATCACTGATTTCAACAGACAGACTTTGCTGATCTACACTCTTCTTTATCTTGTTTTTCCAGCTGTCTGTTAACATGGTGATTTCTACACTATCTCATTTCTCTTTAGTGATGTTGTGATGTTCCCAGATCTCCGTCATGAAGTTGTTTTGTATTTTCTTTCTAGAATAGATACAATGAGGATAATACCCAAAGTGAAATAAGTCATACTTCAACCTCAACTTGAAGGTGTTCATCTGAGTGATGTTTAAAGATAGCGGTTCAATTGCAGGACGGCAACACAACAACGGGGGGATTCTTCTTTTTAGAAGTACATCTTAAATTCTTTTGAATGACAGTTTATTAAAAGTCCATTAATCATGTTTGATATCCTTTTCAGTTGACTGACTGTACTGCCTCCTGGTGCCCTTGGGCTTTAAAATGCTGACTGTGTAATTACAGCGTGTTTTAACTCCCCTTTCTTTTTCTCCTTTAAACTACTGTCTTCTGTATCAAACAGAAACCTGCGGGGCAGAAAAATGAAGCCGAGGGCAGTACCTCAACAGGCCAATAGAGGCCGCCTCCAAAAGTGAGTCAGTCCCCACAGGCATTCACGTTAAAATCTTACCGCAGAAATAAACACGTTTACAGCCTGGTGAAAAAAAAACAACAAAAAAACAGTTTTGGTCTCTGCTGCTAATTTCCTCGTTTACGACAACTGTAAAAAATTTTTTTTTTATAACTCACCATTTAAATTGTATTAAGACCTGAATCTCTCATAATCAAGGGTGAAACATCTTTGCCACAGTTGGCGAGGTGCCTGCAGGTTTCAACTCCACCCACGCACCAACTGTTTTGCCCATATTTGGATTCTGCCCGGGTATACTTGCCGCTCAATTTCAGCATTTTGTATTTATTTATTTTTCAACCTGTCCGAGAGAACGACGCCATCAACGCGATCGATTAACGAGCGGACGGTCTCCCCCTCGCTCCCTCCACCTGTGTCAGAGCAGCAGAGACGAAGCTCCGCCCACAGCGAGACACGCAGAGATCAGAGGACAGAAACACAGAAGAGACTCTCACACCGAGCTGGAAACAAACAGCTGCTCATAAAGTAGGTAAATAACATAAATACTATATTTTCAGATGTACTGCAACAAAGGGGCGGAGCTATAAAGACAGACATAAGTTTTGACCCAGACGTGATTCTCTCAGGAGGGACGGGGGGTCCCAATTGCAAGGGAAACACATTTCCATTTAGGTAAATATTATATTGAAACACTTTATCTGACATTTTTCAGACACTAGTTGCTTGCACTGCAGCAGGCTTTTCAGGGAACATCTGCGTCGCATCAGTGACACGCCGCCACCACTAGTAAATTCTCTAACTAAAGGAAACACTGGACTATATTTCTTGAAATCAAGAATTTGAACAATTCAGAGACAGAGCTTCACTAATACTACTTTTAAAGGAAGTCATGATGCAAAAGAAACCAATGTTGAAGAAGGAATATCAGCAGCAACCGGTGAGTTCACTCACAACAGGCCTTTTCATTTCAAACTCCACAGAGCGTTTTAAAAATGTACTCACCCATTGCTGCATGCAACTCTTCTCATGTTTCCTCCTCTGTTTGACAACACCTGTAAGAAACAATAAAAACAAAATTATTTCCAAGTTAACAATAAAAACGCTGTTAACTTCCAGCATTGTATCGTTAACTATTGCCAGCAGGTCGTTACCACCCTGAGGAGCGTTTATAAGTCTCTCTGTGACACCGTGAACTCCGGGATAACCTGAGTCATAAAATAAAAGTAGCCGTGTGCTGTCAAATGAACTTTTCTTTGCAGATTCCCGACAAGACATTCTGCAGACTTATCATATTTTCTTTCAGAGCCCCGTCTCAGCTCCAAAATGTCACCCTGCTTGCTTTTCTGTCGCTCTGCTTCACAACAGAGAGACTATTTCACCTGTTTCTGTGTACAAGTATGTAGATCACAGCAGTAAAGGGAAAAAAAATCCCCAGAACCTCAAACCAGGTCTACATTCAGGTCGACACCATGCTTGGAGATGATACTGCTGTGCTCAGGTTTTTTTTTCCTCACTGTTTCACGAATGACTCTTTCGAAAAGTCTCTTCATTTTAAGCGATGACAGGATCAACCGCCTCGGTGTAAAGCAACGCACATCGATTTGATCGGTGGAGTATGAACAGAAAAAAATGTGTCAGGAGTCCGGTTTTCCTCCGTTTTACCCCCGATCACCTCTCCTCCTGTGTCCCCTCAGTCCCCTGTCTGCTTGTTCTGTGTCCTCCTCCCCTCTCCTCCCGTGGCCACGCCCCTCACCGGTCCCAGCAGATGCAGCCACTCACCCCGGATCACCACCTGCAGGTGTGCTGCATCTCCCTGATCACCTCCCCGGACTATATGTACCCTGCCCCTGCACTCCTCCGGTTGTGGGTTCATTAGTTAGTCACCCGTCCGTCCTCCGTCTGTTCTCCGTCCGTCCTGGTCCCGTTCCTCCGGCTTCTGTTCCTCCTGCGGAGCTACCTGTCGGAGTCACCAGTCGGTGGAGTTGCCCTCCCGACTCAGAGGATTATTGACTCTGTTTCTTCCAGCGGTCCTGTCCGCTGGTCTGCCAGCTGCCCTGCCAGCCGTGTCTCCCTGGATCAGTCGGTTTAGTTGTCCTCCTGACTTGGAAGCAAGTGGACACCGTAGGTGCCACCTTTTGGTTTGTTTTTGTTTTTATTTATGGCAATAAAGACTGTATTTTGGAACCGATACACGAGTCTGTGAGCCTGCATTTGGGTCCTGGTAAAACACCCACCACATAACAAAATTAACTTATGAACTTGAACAAGGGAACCATAAAAAACAAGGCTCAAAATCTGAGCTCACACTGTCAAATGAACGGATGTTGTTTAGACGTAGACGGAGGGCAAAAAGATGCAAGCGTAACCAAGGTGTAACCAGCAATGACGTCACCCGTCGGTTTGTGAACACCCCGAATTCAGCCGTTCAGATTTTGTCCGTCGCCATCTTGCTAGTTTGGAGCGGTTTGGAGCAGGAAGTGACCATATTTGGACTAGCTGGGGGAAGAGCGAGTGGTGGATCTGACTGGTCTGATTGGAAACCTGACGATACTATGTCCCGCCCACCGATAGCTGTAACGTGACTGCACCACAGGCCTGTCAATCAAACAGAGACACCCCCAAAAACACTTCTTTTTGAAGCGTATTTTCTAATTAATGAGGGATCATTTTCAGATGAACCGCCAGAAAACTAATAAGGAGTGACTTTAGCTAACAACACTGAAATAACTCATTAAAAAAATGTCTTGAATTCGGATTATACGATAGAAGTTGAATGGGAGTCTATGGAGCCGGAGGCTTTTTGGAGCCGACCTCTAGTGGCACTCGGTGGTATTGCAGTTTAAGGCCCCTTCTGCATCTGCCTCATTTTTCAGACCCGAAAGCTACGTCCACTTTTACATACCGTCCATGAAAGCAACAGAATAAATGTTATATTCGACATAAATACATATTTTTTCTCAGTAACTGTAACTGATTACATTTATTTTGTAATTTGATTACGTATATCTATTAGAAGTCAACACCTTCCATGACATCATTCCCTCCGATTCCGGTCTTTCTGATGGCTTGGCGGGTAAACAGGTTGAGCAAGAAGGTTTTCAACACCACACATCAAAGGAGGAGGTGTGTGACAAATGAGGGGAATTACAGTGCGGGACAGAGATAACCGGTGTGACGACCGCAGTCCTGCCAAGAAAAAAACCTTTCTTCTAAACTCCTTCAAAGATGGAGGAGAGCGGCTGACGCAACGTCTAAATATGTCCCTTTGTGTGTTTATATAAGCGGCTCCGTTGTTACCTTGTATGTCCAGTTTTAGTGGAAGTGGAATATTGAGGGATTATAATACGTCTTCTTTGGATTTAGAGTGTTCTTTAAAGCCGAGGACTCCGACAAATCTTACAAAGCCTGGAAAAAAAGTGCACGGTCACCAAAAGTAAAAGTCGGTGGAGGGTTTGTGACCCCGCAGCGGCGATGGCTAAATGCACGGAGGCCGTTTCAGACACATTCTTTAGGCGGCCTCAAAGAAAACTAGATTTTTTTTTGGGTCCCGTTGGAATCTGAATGATATTTCAGTCAAAAGGCAAAAGAGAGCAAAAAGCCTGCGGTTGTGTGGGTGAAAGTCGGATACCGTCCAACGTTCAAAGCCTTGAAATACATACGCCACACAATGTTAAAGCATTCCTTTTCACAATTTACAATGCATAAACACGACGGTTTACAGAAGCCCGCCGTGATTATTTGCACAGAGGTCTAGTTTCAGCTATTTCTGGCTTTTTTTTCTTGAGGTGCCGCCCCACAAAGTGATTCTTGAAAGTGTTAAACCACATCTCCCCCCCTCCACCCCTAACCCCCAACACCACCACCCTGCAGCCTCCAGCCTCAGTGAGCACAAAACACCGCCTGTTTAGACTTCAAATATCCAACACACACTGACCAGACAGCTTCAAAGAGCAACTCACGGCTGTCTGGAAGGAAAAACCAAGTTACCGTTCATTCAACTCCTCTCCGATTCATAAGAACAAGCCCGGCCCGCTCGCTTGCATATCGAAACGTAAGCGCCGCCGCGATGCCATGACGCCGTCTCTCAAGAACGACGTGACATGTAACATCGTGTACGAGACAAAGTCTGACAAGTTGCAACCTAACGCTCGACTTTGCTCGGGGTCATGTATTCACGGCGTTTCGTCTGCCTGCACGTACGGAACATGAACTTACTGTCAGCGGCTCTGATGACACCACAGAGGATGCAGCAGCCGTTTCTCATTTTTCTAAAGTTGTGGAAAAACCTAAGCAGAGCAGCATCTCCACAAGGGCCCCTCACTGATGTATCTTAAAAGACTGCGACTTCTCAGTTTGCATTTGATTCTGTGTCTTTTTCAGCAGCCGTGCGAGGAGGAAGCCAGTTATGGGAAAACTGCAAAAAAAAAAAAAAAAAAAGAGGGTAGAGACGGAGGACGAGCTCCTGGGCCTTCAGAAGTCTTGTCAAAAGCCTTTTTCCTTTTTTCGATGCTTTGTCCCGCCGATATTCATCTTGCCAGTTGAAAAGTGAAGACGGCAAAAACTTTGGGCTTGAAAAGAACATTTCAACTTCTGAGAGACACCTCGCAACAGGATGGAGTATTTGAAAAAAAGACCACAGAAAAGAAAGAAAGAGTGAAACAGTGGGAATGGAAGGGACTTCCAGAGTGAGAGGCATGTTAAAGAATCAGATACCACATTTAGAAAAAAAAAAAAAAAAAGAAAAGGGAGCGGAGATGAATATGGCATTGTCTTCTGGTGAAAGGAGGAACCAGACGCACGCGGAGTGTGCTCGGTTCTGGCGGGCTTTGTGTGCCCACATCCCTAAAAATCAATTTGACACATCGCGATAAACATATACCTAATCCTTCTATATATCCTCAGTCTGAATATGTGTGTGTGCGAGACAGATGCAGGGAGAGGTTGTGTGTGTGTGTGTGTGTGTGTGAGTGTGTGTGTGCGTGTTTATTAGCGATAACCATCAGTTACACCTTGTTAGACAGAGCCGCTCTCAGAACTGTCATCCGGCGGCGTGCCGTTAAAAGAAAAGTTTAATAAAGTCTGAACGCCATTTACTTTATCTCACACATCAGTGGGGGCCTTTCAAAAAATTTGCAGAGCAAAAAACTTTCCTCTCCTCATCTTTTTTACCTCAACTCCGGCTCGTCTCTCAAAAAGAAAGCTGACTTCATCACCGCACCTCGAGAGTTTGACGAAAATGAACGCTAAGCTCGCGAATCCTTTCTTTCTTTCGCTCAATGGCGGAATGAATAAATGATATTCCTTCCCCTTTAATCGACGCACTCAGCGATAACAAAGAGACTTTGAGACACTTTGAGGACACCTAACGATCAGAAGCATCAGGAGGTGCTCTTCGTTTTTTCGTTGACGGACAGGCAGATCAAAAAGCAAGCCCCTTAAACGCTCCTACCCACTTTAGAATAATCTCGCTTTTTCCCCTCTTTTCAAGCACAAAGTGGGAAAGAGAGAAGGATCGTTTCATCTCTTCTCTCTCTTCTCCGTTTTCAAAGTTATTTCGCCCGCGATAAAGCGCCGTGTATTGACGACTTGGAAGGTGCCTTGTCTCTTGAAAGGAGTGACATTTTATCTATATATAGTGTTAGAGTGTGCTTCAATTTAACTCCGTCTGGCGCGGAGCACGTCTCGCGTTGATGTGGCTGACAGCTGCCGGTTGAAAGACGCGCGGAAAGTACTGAAGATTCAAATGAAGTTTTGCCATGACGACAGGGGCTTGATGTATGCTAATCAATCGATTGAGCAGCAGAAATGTGCTCGCTCGGTGGAGAGAGAGAGAGAGAGAGAGAGGGAGAGAGAGAGAGAGAGAGAGAGAGAAAGGAGGAAAAGTGTGAGTGACAGAAACTTGTCAGACGGCGCTCACAGAGATATCAAAAAAGTCACAAAGTTTGCGTCGCCACACAAGAGCCTAAATCGCATGTGGTATATGCTACAAAAGGTTCGACTTGAGAAGAGCTGCATTTGATATAAAGGAAAAGAAATTGGGACGATTCTCCATATGGTGTGGCAGCAAGCACGATTCTTCTTCTTCTTCTTCTTCTTCTTTTTTTTGTTTTTGTTTTGACGAAGGAAAGGGGGTGGGGGGGAGGCTTTGTGTCCGTGACACCTACAGTGAATTCCTGAGAAAATTCTCCATCTAGGTCTGTCTGAGCCTCTTCCATCCTTCAAAGGGACACGGGCCATAGGATGTTGAATTTACATTACAAAAGAGCCTGAACAGTCTCAGCGAGTTTCGGTAGAACGCACGATCAAACGGTCGCATCAGAAACATTAATATCTAATGGAACAGATTGGGAAAGATGGACAAGACATCTGCTTTTTAAAAAAAAAAAAACACAGCTATGAATACTCCTTTCCCTATAGTTTAGTTTATCAGAGTTGTTTAGACGTTCGGTGAGTTTGCCGCCTCGGAGCTGCCTGACAGAGTAGAAACTACGGTAACGGAGCTGCTGCTGCTGCTCGTCTCAGCTCTCAGTTTTCATAAAAAAAAAAAAATCCCTTCCAGATGTGGATCCCTGCGGAATTCCAGGAAGCAGACACACGGATCTGTTCGTCCACATGTGTCAAAAACAACAGGTCAGGACGACTGAGACGGCGAGTTCCCCAACAGAGACGCACCACTGCCGCCGCCTCTCCCGCGCTTATCAAAAGTATTTAGATTCTCGACCCGTTTCCTTCGCTCCCAATCGCATACCGTTTCTTTTCAATGTACTGCAGCTACCCTTACAAAAGTACTGTTGCATGTAGTATCGATAAGTCTGACAATCAGCAAAATGCACCTTGAACTTTGACCGTCTTGGTCTGTAGCGCGACACTTGAAGTGAAAAGGAAAAGGATGTGGTTTTGAATGAGTACGCTTCCTTTGAATGCCTCTTCTTCTTCTTCTTCGTTTAGTGGGCGGAGCATTAGTGCCACCGACTGTGTCGGTGGCTCAGTCGATGTGACGTGTCTCCCGCTGCAGAGGATTGTGGGTCAGAATAGGATGTAGTCGGACATCCTGGTACTTTTGGCATTCTACATTTAACATACTACGTATTGGGACATACTAAATCTTTTTCTGTCACACTTAATAGTACGGTAATACAGGTGTTGGAACCACAGAGTGTATATATAGGTATACGTAGCGTCTGGCTCAGAAAAATTAGGCTGATGCAGAAGTGTCTTAAGCTGCAATACCACAGAGTGACACTAGAGGTCGGCTCCAAAAAGCCTCCGACGCCATAGACTCCCATTCAACTTCTCTCACGAAATACAAAGAAAATAAATTTTCTCCACCAGTTATCTCGGTGTTGTTAACTAAAGTCGCTCCTTCTTATTCGTTTTCTGGAGGTCCATCTGAAAATAATCCCGTCATTAATTCGAAAATAATCTTTTAAAAAATACTTGTTTTTGGGGGCTGTTTGATTGACAGGCCTGTGGTGCAGTCAAGTTACAGCTATCGGTGGGCGGGACGTAGTATCGTCAGGTTTCTAATCAGATCAGTCAGATCCACCGCTCGCTCCTCCCCCAGCTCGTCCAAATATGGTCACTTCCTGCTCCAAACTGCTCCGAACTAGCAACGATGGTGACGGACAGAATCTGAACTGGAGGCTTCATAACGGACGTTCACAAACCAACGGGTGACGTCACTGGTACTTTTGGCATACTACATTTAACATACTAAATCCTTTTCTGCCATACTAAATAGTATAGTAGTATGGATATTGGAACGCAGTGTATATATCGGTCTTAATGGTGTGTGATTAATCACACTCCTCTCTGTTTACCAAATTAAAAGCGTCTCATTGATGCGAAACAAACACGGAGAGCAGAGACGGACTTGTTGGACTTGAAAGCCACAAACACTCATCCAAGTGTTAGAACAATAAATCCATTACACTCTATCAGTCGTGCTCGTGCATACCATCTCTGGCTCACATTTCCATGTGCATAAAAGATGTGCTCATGTTGGCGCGCGCGCACACACACACACACATACACACATATACATACACACATACATACACATACACACACACACACAAGGAGCTGCGT
Source organism: Embiotoca jacksoni (assembly GCF_022577435.1). Classification (NCBI taxonomy): domain Eukaryota; kingdom Metazoa; phylum Chordata; class Actinopteri; family Embiotocidae; genus Embiotoca; species Embiotoca jacksoni. Next base: position 1,423,012 of record NW_027185392.1, read on the forward strand.
TATCGCCAAACGTGATTAACGCTGCAAAACGATTAACATTGGGGGTGTTTATTCAAATCTGCACATCAAACGCATTCTTTCTCCTGTTTTATCTGACACCATCACAGCAGTTACTGTCAGGGGGAGAAAAGGCGCCTTCCCATCGGCCCATCGGCCCGCCGTCCAGCGCGGCCGCCCAAACAAGGCCCGACTCTGCTCGCACGCTTTCATCATTTACAGAGGAAGCGTGCCGCGGCAGCGCCGGCCTCCGCCAGAACAAGGCCGCTCGCTGTCCGCCGGACAATGGACAGTGGAGCTGGAGGTGGCGGTGGACTCATTGTGACGGATGAAGTCACCGACATCAGACCCCGGCACCGCCAGACACCGAAGCGGAGGGGCGAGCGGGTCGAGCGGGTCGAGCGGGTCGAGAGCGAGGGCGGAGCGGCGAAATGGTAAACAGCGGCACGGGGGCCCCCCGGGGTCGAGGACGGGACGTGAATGGAGAGAGTGTGTCTGTGTGAGGGTTCACGGTGAAAGGAACACACTCTCTGGACGAGCACAAATATGTAGTCATGCACATAAACAAGAACGAACGGGAGCCAGAGCGGAGAGACAAAAGAGGAGCTTCTGAAGTATCACGGTGATGTCATCTGATAGAGGAATGATGTCATCCTATTCGACGTCACAGTCATGGGACTGTTGGTTCAACAGTTCCATACTCCACTATTGCACCACAGTGCTGCTTCTCCTCCTGTAATAACCTTTATTTCATTATTGGGAGGCGGGATGAAGATTTCATCCTTTTACCAATTAGCCTACATGCAGATTTTGAGAATTTTATTTCATAGTTTTGTCGATTTTAAATGAAAGTGTGAGATACTCTTGCGGGCCACAAAAAGCATTTTTAAATCAGTCCATTAGGGGCCTCGCCTCAGACTCAGCCCCTCTAGTGGCATATTAAATGTACTTGTACTTGATTTTGAAAGTGAGAGTTCATCTACTGGGGCGAGGGCCTTTCTGCGTGGAGTTTGCATATTCTCCCCGTGCCGTGATAACGGCGGGATGGAGTTCATCTACTGGGTTTAAAAAAAGTAGGGCATTTTTGAGAAACTTGGACTTGCATCAGCGAAGAATAGAAAGGTAATCTGTTTTTTATTGGTGCTTTGGACCTCGCAAACCCTTAAAAAGTTCAAAGATAAGTTAAAAGTTAAATAGTTACACTACGGGTGTCCATCAAAATGTTTTTTTTTTTACCAGCTGAAAACACCTGGCGCTCTTCTGAAAACGCCCAGCTGGGGGAATTTGCAAGCATTTTTTTTTTTTTTTTAGCTGAGATACTTTGGTTGTCATGATACCAAACATTTGCGGAAGTGACGGTGAATTTTAAAAATGAGTTTAAAAATGTTCGCACTGAAGGGAGTCCTCGCTCAGTTTGACTTCGGTAATATCTCAAAATTCTCAAGTCTGTGACCGAAACCAACAAAAAAAAATTGGGGGCTGGGAATTTGTTTGCAATCCAAATAATTTTATTCTAAGTTCATATATTTTTACTTACAGACTTGAATTTTGATTGAAATGTGAGAAATTTGCTCTCATCTGTTTTGTTTTTTATGCCTAATAAAAAAGACAAACGTACCTCCATAACTTCCACCCTGAGAGTAACTGAAGGAAGCAATTAGAACAATTTTACTCATAAAAATCGGTTTACTCATGTTGGACTAAACAGCCTGAAAAAAAACAATTGTGTAACGTCTTCTGTGGCTCTTTATGAGCTTTGTCAAGTCTGAGAAAACATGAATAAACTGTAATAGTGACATCATCAGGGTTTATTCTCAGCTTGGCAAATAGCCTGTGTTAAGAACTGTGGTTATTATGTGTAACATTTGAGTTGCGTTATTGGAAAATTAGAATCCAGTGGGTTGCAGGTGACTCAGAATCAGAATCAGCTGCCTTTTTCAAGTTCACCAACGTTAACATTTTAAGATACTTACTCGGCTGAACAACTGTAATCATTTGTCATTTCGTCTTAATCTCCATCATTTAAGGAGGAAAAAGGACCTGCGAAAGAATGAGGATGTATTTTAGGAGGTGAATTTGAAAGTATTTTTAGTTGTTGTCGTTGGGGCGAACAACATGTGGACCAGCTCGTCATTATGTTGGGACTTCACTCCGTCGCCTGTCTCCGCAGTCACACTACGGGATGAAACAATCAGTTGTCACTCTGCCGCTTGTTTTTTTCACTCCCCGCGTTCGTTGAACTGTGTCTGGAAAAAGAAGACGCATCGAACCGCCCACTCACCCTGAACCACAGTCCCTCCGTTCTGCCTCATGCCCACTTTCAGTATTGTTGTTTTAGTAATCACAGACACAGCGGTCTTTGTTGTACAGCAGTAATGCTGCAATAATTGGAGGGGTGTGATGGACGGGCTTTATCTGAAGCCAACGACCTTCAACATCTGTCCTCGTAGGAGGGTTAAAAAAAAAAAAAAAAAATTAGGTTTGTAACACTTGACAGTCTAACAGAGAGGCTGGCATTAAAGGATAAATCAATGAAAGCAATAGGAAAGTACAGCATCCATGAACCATTAACCATAACGGTAAATAAGGAGAGCATGTCCTCTTTTAACACCCACGAGTCTGCAGAGGAATAATCCGACATTTTGGGAAACATTTGAGCCTTTTTACGGAGAGTTAAGTGAGAAGATTGATGGTCCTTTCTTGTCTTGTCTCTAAAAATAAAGCTAGACCAAGAAGACAATTAGCTTAGCTTAGCATGAGTGACATTTTCCTCAAGAAAAGATGCCACTTTCATGTGGTGCTAAGAGCAAACTGTTGTCCCTTTTTCAACTGGAGAGAGATATTGTAAAATATTGACGCAAGAGACGTAATGAGGTATGAGAACGACCTCCGAGAGAAAGTTAAAGCTTCAGTCGATTTAGAAAATCCTCTAAGACAACATGCGTTGACGTCCTACCAAGTTCTACTAGCAATTTGTCCGTCACCATCTTGGTCTTTATGGAGCCAGAAGTGACCATATTTGGACGAGCTGGGCAGGAGCTGACTGGATACTCAAGGACACTGTTGCCCCGCCCACCTGGGAGCTCCCAAGGCATGTCAATCAAACAGACACGCCCCGCAAACAAAACTCTGTTTGAGGCCTAATATCTAATTAGCTAGTGACACCGTGATGACTTGTGGAAAACATTTACTGACTTTGTATTTCAGGAGAGAACTCCATGCTTTTTCAATGGGAGTCAATTGGAGACAGCCCCTAATGGCCCTCTGTGGTATTACACTCTAAGGCACATTGGTTTTACTTTTCAGACCTGTAGAATACATATTTTATAAATCTCTCGTGACCAATGGAATTTTGAACCTTGTTATGAAGTAGCGTGATTTTGTAGATTGAAAATGTCTCCAAGGAAAACAATAAACGGGACTTTAACCCAAGAGACGGAGGCCTCCGCTGCCCTCCTGACAGTCCTACCAAGTGATAATAGTCCTTAACCAAATCTTAAAAATGGTGGCATCACATGAGTCTTAGCTGATCTGGTTCACGAAAGAAACCAATTGAAAGCACTCAAATTAAAAATACAAACAAAAAAGTAGTTTCTCTGCGGCATTTTAAGCTTGATGATGTTAAATGCGTGACAGGAAGTAATGAATAAAAACCTAACAAGGGATTTAAAAAATAAAGATAAAAAGTAGGCCTATTTTCTCAGTTTTTCACCTGCGCGCCATATTTGATCCTTTTAATAAATGTCTAAGAGCTGCCGACTTGAACCATTCAACACGTTGGATGTTTCACTGTAATTACAGGAGGGATTACACACAGCTGTTCCAGTTTAACTGGTTGCAGTTGAGGAAGTTCCACAAAAATAAAAGCAGAAATGCAGCAGAGTTGCTGCGCGAGTCTTCAGTCTGATATTTCCTCTGATGTTCAGGCAGCTGCTTCAGCTGCAGAAGGTATCTCAGATATTAAAAACAGCACTTGTGTGTGTGTGTGTGTGTGTGTGTGTGTGTGTGTGTGTGTGTGTTTTTGTGTAGGAACATCAAAACAGTTTTAATTGTGGCTAATCCTGGACTCAGATTATTTCTAATGGGGAATCTTCAGTGAAGACGCTGCGACTCAATTTCCATCCGGTATTATTGAACGCTTTCATTCACTGGGCTTGTGTGGGTAATCATCCGTGTCTTACGAAAAAAAAAAGAAGACATATACGGTGTAAACACACATGGCGGTGCGCACCCCCACACGCACACACATGCAGACGTGGTTATCTACTGTAAAGCAGTGATACTGTAACCTCGCTGGATGGAGCCGAGTGTGGATTTCAGATGTGTTCTTTGCTTTTTTTTTTTTTCGCTTTCTGCAAGGGAACATGAGGCCTAGGACGCCCATGTAGGTCAAAAACAAATCCTGCGCCTCAAGCTGGGAAGCCAGAAACTTCTTTGAGCATCTAAAGGGAAAAAAGGGAGCAGGAGCGCTGAGTTTCTTCCAGGTGTTGCTTTTCACAGTGGTAATCCTGCCACGGCGTGACTGTGATTTTTACAGAAAATCTCTCCAAACAGGGCCCAGATGGTGGGAGGTAGACGCACACACAGAAAACACATTCATTCACAGACACACACACACGCGCGCGCACAGGACTTGTATACAGACACAGCTGTACACTTATAAAGCACAAAGCTCACGCGCGCACACACACACACACACACACACACACACACACACACACACACACACACACACACTCAGACTAAAGGTGAGAACCGACTTGTTGCTCATGGGTGGTCTCCGTGCAAAGATAAGGAGTGAGGCCCGTTACGTCGAGGCTGCGAGTTTTCCTCTTTAATACACATGTGGCAGAACAAGAGCTCGTTGCTCGCCAACGTTAAGCTGCGATTCTTAACGACAACGAGTCAAGACCGCAGCTACGTAAACCTCGTGAACCTTGTGGAGCAGCTCTACGTGTCTTAAGCAAGCGGCAACCGGCAGAGACCTCATCAGTTCAGAGTGTTCGTAGCTTCCGGGTCTGAAAAATTTAGGCCGACGCAGAAGAGACTTAAGCTGCAATACCAGCGAGTGCCACTAGAGGTCGGCTCCAAAAAAGCCTCCATAGACTCCCATTCAGCTTCTCTCGTGAAATGCAAAGTCAATAAAATTTCTCCACGAGTTATCTCGGTGTTGTTAGCTCGAGCAGCTCCTTCATATTAGTTTTCTGGTGGTCCATCTGAAAATAATCCCGTCAATAATTAGAAAATAAGCTTCAAAAAGACGTGTTTTGAGCCGACCCCTAGTGGCGCTCGGTGGTATCGCAGCATAATGCACTTCTGCGTCGGCCTCATTTTCTCAGACCAGGAAGCTACGAACACTTTTATACACAGTCCGTGGCACCAACACCAGGAGACGCCTCTGCTCTGGAGCGGTTGTTGGTCAGACGTGACGATCCCGACGGCGGCGGAAGGATGTGGAGATGGAGGACGTTTGAAATGAAGAGATAAAGGAGTTAATCTTCCACCGTTTCTAAACCGATTCCCTCCATAGTTCCCTATTTATGTACAGGAAAAAAAAAAACCAAAAAAAATACTTGCTCCATCTCTGCGAGCCTTTTCTCCTCCGCCGCTCTCGCTCTGTTTCATGTGGTTACTGGAACAACAATGTACATTCTGAGTGCCGGGGCCTTTGATGTCGTTGCATTCACCGAGCCGTCTTAAACCGGAGGAGAAAGAAAAAGAGAGGCTGAAAAAGACGCAGGAGAGATTTCTGTGGTGTGCTTCTGCTCTCTCTCTCTCGCCCTCTCTCTTCCTGGCAAGGCTTCTGACATCTCCCGGCAAAAGACAAATTCGGTTTCGCCTGTTAAGTCGTCAGTCAAAGCTTCGCAGGACTTTTTTTTTTTCCTCTTTTGCTCTCTGTCTGCCTCTTTCTCTCCCTCTCGCTCTGTCTTTGCTTCATTTCCGTGGATGCGGCATTGTGAAGGCCGCTTACACGCTTTTCAAACAATAACGGTACCCCCCCCCCCCCCCCCCCCCCCGAACCCTCCCCGCACCACCACCACCACAAGTTTCCTCTTTGCCAGAACCCTGCACATGCCAGCACATCCTTTAGAGAGCCTTGAACCGACAACAAACGTTAAGCGTTTTTCACCGCCGAGAGAAAAGAGGGGCCCCCGTTCGCGAGCCCCTGTGCAATTAAACTAGATCTAATACTGTTATATGTTTCTCTGAGCGTTTCAGTGGGGCCTCTTTCTCACAGCGGTGAATGGACACTTCCAGGTCGGGACAATGCCCTGCACGGAGGACCAAACAGAGACCCGTCTTTTGAGCCTCGGCTGCCTCCGAGCATCATTTCTGCCGCTCGCGAGAGACGTAACGCCGATGAGTAACTGGTGCAAATTTCATCGGTCGATCATCATCATCCGGACCGGGCGGAGTAACATTCAGAACGTCACTATCCAAAACTGACAAAAAAAAAAAAGAAAAAAAAGGTCGTCGGGCCGGCAGCGACCGGGTGGCTTTTCGTGCCGCGTGCCGTGAATTCATCCCAGGAGGATTCGCAGTGAAACCGCGGAGCCCCCCCCCCCCCTCCTCCCGCTGAGTTCGAATGACCCAAAACTGTGACGATGGCGCTCGGGTTCTCCAACAAGTTTTTTTTTCGCCCACAACAACACGATCGTAGTTCCACAAACTTTGACGTTCGCTCTCTGCTAAAGTTTCAGGTGCGTAAAACATCGTAGAAACAACCGCTCACAAAAAAAAAAAAAACCCAGGTGTATCTCAGGAAGTAACGATGATCGGGCGACGAAATTTGTACCAGTTAGTAATTGGAGTTTTAACTTTCTTCCTGCTCCGGTGCTCATAAACCTTTACAATAATAAAAACATACCAAGGGACTCATCAGGAGTCTTTCCGACACCACCACCTGCACTGAGCGCGGGAGTATTTCCCGGCACTTCCAGTAACCCTCCTGTCTTGATGCTAATTGCACCGGACGCAGTTTTACCACCGGGATCCTTCAGCAGCTGGCTGAAGCCCGGAGGCGTCTAAAAGAAACAAAAAGAAAAAAAAAAAAAGAACACAACATCCTTCCTTCCAGCGCCTCCGTCCACCATCTTGGCAGGAACGCATCACATCTCAATCTTTCCCTCCGTCGTGGTAGAGGGTTCACCTCCGCCCCGGCGCCGCCGCGTACACGGAACGGCAAGGAGGCGAACATGAGCGAGCCAATCAAACGGGATTGATCAGAGCTGTCGTCGGGCGCCTGCAGAATGCAAAAGCGTTATCAGACGAGCAGCTGAACCGCGTCCTCGGGAGCGCCGTCCTTCCTACGGGCAAAGTTATCCTTTCAACTCGCCGCGGCCTCCAATGACACACAAACAACTCAAATAATGCCGCCGTGGACCGCTTCGTGCGCGACAACACTGCTCCTGATACAGATCCTGAGAAAAGACGTGCGGGATTTTCTTCTTTTTTTTTTTAAATTTCCTTGACAGTTTCGCGTGTGTGACAATGGTCTGAAGCTGCTCGGGTCTGTGGCCTCTTTGAAACGCCGAACACAGTGGCGCTATTGTCCCGCCGAAGGGGAGGTTTGAGGATGCGCGGGGAGAATACCCAGAAGCCTCGGATACCCCCGCAGTCGACGCAGATTAAAGGCGCCAAATCACTTTATCAGCCCGAACAGCCTCTCTTGTTGTCGGACGCCTCTCAGACGCCGGCTGCTGAGACGTCACACCGCTTAATTGAGAGTCGCGACCAGGACCCTTGTTTGGCCCGCTGCACCGGTTTGTGTACCGCGACTGTAATCACCACGATAATTTGGCTCCCTGTGAAAACATCAAATGGCGGCCTGGAAGCTGCAGGAATTTGCATTGCAGCCTTTGATCTGTGAAATTTAAACAAAGCGAGCTCCCGCTCTGCCGAGTGGCGTGAAGGTTGCGGCGTCCTGGCCCCTCCCCTCCGCCCCACCGCCCCACCCCGCCACCCGCCGCCATCTAAACCAACCTCCATTGTTGTAATTATTTTGAATACAAAAGCGACAGAGCGATACAAATCAGGCATCAGAGACAACTGTAACCCCGGGACAACCCGAGGGCTTGTTTACCTGATACACACAAACGGAGACACACGCCGACGAACCAGCGACAGTCTCTGCGAGGCTGGTTTGCACTTCAGAGGAGCCGTAACGTTTACCTGAACACAACAGGTGACTCATCTGGTTCTGTTGGCGTGCGAAGATGTTTTGCAGTCCAACCGTTTTAATAACACTCCTCTACAGCCACGTTAGCAGCTCTGAAAAAAGACGCAGCGGAGCTTTGAAATACGTGCTAACAACATGCTGATGTTGAGCACGTATAAATTAACGTGTCGGCATTTTAACGTTCCCTACTCGGCACTGAAAAAAGAAAAAAAAAAAAGTCTCGCTGAGGCTGATGGGAATGTTCTTGGTGGTATGTGAAGAGAACTTAGGATTTTAAAGCAGACGATGTCACAAAAAGTTCAGTGATGTTTTGGCGCATAAAGGATGTGATGAAGGAGGCGAGACACCGAAATTTGATTGTTTAATGAAAAATATATCCTCATTTTGAATTTGATGCCAGCAACACGTTTTTAAAAAGTTGGGACAGGGTCACGTTTACCACCGTGCTGCATCACGTCTTCTTTTTACAACACTCTGTAAACGTTTGGGGAACTGAGGAGACCAATTGCTGGAGTTTTGAAAGTGATTGTCCCATTCTTGCCTGATATAAGATTTCAGCTGCTCAACAGTTCGGCGTCTCCTTTGTCGTACTTTTCGTTTGGTATGTGAAGGGAAATTAGGATTTCAAACCAGATGATGTCACAAAAAGTTCAGATATCGAAGCACTTTTTTTTTTCCAGATCACGACTACACATCTCATGGACACGCAGTGTCGTCAATTTCAGGGTAACTGCGAAAAAAGGTTCTCTCTCGTTCTGACTTTCTCTTTACTTTCCTTTTCGTATCATTTTCCCGCCGAAAGTTCTGTTTACAACCACTAAAAGCAAACAGGCAGCCGAACTAAGAGCTAGTAAGATCAAGTGGCGACGTGAACTTTTAACACACAACATATCAATATTTATTTCAGGGACCTTATCGTACAGAAAAAAACAACCGGGGAAGACAAAAAAAATGGACGATGTTTGAGAGCCTCAAAGTACTTCGAACTATAACTTCTGCTCATCTTGAGGAGGAAAACCCATCTACTTGTTGTTTAGACGTGTCACTAAACAACTATAAATGTGATCAGAACACATCAGGGACTGTGAATAAATCATTTTGTTACAATGACATCAGTACATGTTGTGTAAAGTGTGTGGCGCCAGAAAAAGACGAACAAACTCGTTAAACATTCATCAACTGTTCCTTCCAATTTTCATGTCAATCTGCACAATATTTGCTGCGATACTTCAGTGATTGACTGACTCCCCAATTAGCCGCTGATTTGTAAATGAGCGAATAACTCATCTGCATCATTCAGCAAAAACAACCGGCTGACAAAACACCATGAGGCGGAGTTATGTTGCTCATTTAATCTTCTCCCGATGGAAGCGCCAGAGGAAGAGCGGAGGATTTCCGGGGATGAGGTTTAAATGAAAGGTGCACGAAAACCACAAGACGCCGGAGGACGCGAACGTTTGGACGAGAGGAGTCTGATGAAAGAAAGTTGTTGTTTTTTTCCCCCACCTTCGACAACAACTTGTAAGTATTAAACCTTTAAAAATGTTTTTTAAAAAAAAAAACCAGAACATCAAGCACGGAGCACTCGGCAAAAGAAAGCCGACGAAGCTTAAAATGGATAAGGACCGGTACTAAGGTTGAAAGCTGGCTAGCTTTTCAGGTTTTAACCAATTACGAGCTGGGCTAGTTAGCCCCCGTAACTATAAAGTTAATCATCATCTCATGAGCACAGTTAGCTCTTTCCCCTCGTGGCGTGATGCACTCATTCATTGCACCAAAACGCCGAGCTGGCACGTGTCCAGAAACCACGACCACGACCGGCGGATAAAATACACCTCCAGTCCGTCCTTATCTGCCTCCCGACCAGCTCAATCCACCGAGGAGGACCACTTGACACTGATTTCACGTCATTGTCTGTGAGCGACCTCCTCCCCCCCCCTCCCCCACCACCCACTTTCCCCGGCGGTCCCCCCAGCGAGATCTGTGTGCCCACTCAGCCATGCGTACTGACGTCTAATCAACAGCAATTAACCCCGGCCCTCTTCACAGGCCGCGGAGCCAGGAGATAATGAAGACACCAATGTGTGTGTGTGTGTGTGTGTGCGTGTGTGTGTGTGCGTGTGTGTGTGTGTGTGTGTGTGGTTTTTTTCCCCCTCTTTCACACCCATCTTTTGTCATCCAGACGTTTCCCTCATGGCTCACTGACAATGGAATGTGATCGGCCAAGTGTCGCCCCCGACACCGCCGGGACTGCCGGGGCGATGGCGGAGTTACGGCCGTGACGAAGGAGGCGACACACCGAGCGGAGTGGGCGGCAGAGAGGATGTTAACAGGGTTGAAGCGGAGAAATTAGATTTTTTTATTGTTTAAAAAAATATATCCTCATTTTTGAATTTGATGCCAGCAAACACGTCCTAAAAAAGTTGGGACAGGGTCACGTTTACCACACTCTCTAAATTTCAGACGTGTTCCTGAGCCCATGCAATGATTTCCACTTACGAAATAGTGTCTGTTTTAATGCAGTGCTGCCTGAGGGCCCGAAGATCACCACCACCAATATTAGTTTTCAGCCTTGTCCCTTGTGTACAGAGATTTCTCCAGATTCTCTGAATCTTTTAACGATATTATGAAGCGTAGATGATGAAATCCACAAATTCTTTAAATTCTTTTACGTTGAGGAGCGTTATTCTTAGATTGTTTCACTATTTTCCCAAACAGTCTTTCAGAGTGATGAACCTCTCCCCATCTTCACTGCTGAGACTCTGCCTCTCTGAAATGCTCTTTTTATACCCAATAATGTTGCTGATCTGTTGCCAGGTAACCTAATTAGTAGTGAGATGTTCCACCAGGTGTTTGTTTTGCGTTACACAACTTTTCCAGTCTGTTGTTTACCCTGTCCCAACTTTTTTTTAGACGTGTTGCTGCCATCAAATTCTAAATGAGCCCATATTTTACAGAAAACAATAACATTCATCAGTTCCAACATTTGATTTGTTGTCTTTGATCTATTTTCAATTAAATATGGGGTTTATATGATTTGCAAATCATTGCATTCTGTTTTTATTTACATTTCAAGCAGCGTCCCAACTTTTTTTGGAAACAGGGTTGTCCATGGGAAGGCAGGAGGCAGGGTTGCCGAGGTGTGACACACCTTGTTCCAGGCGTTTTATTTCCATTTCTTCCTCCTCGTCACAGAGATGGTGGAGTTCTTGGCCACATCCTTCGGTCTCGCTTCCATCTCACAATCAGCCTGCAGGTCGACCTGAAAAAAAACCCCAAAAAACACAGGACACGTCCATACAAAGTTTTGTAGGTATTTGCATAAGATAGTTTTCAGACAGATCTCAGATGAAGTTTTGGAAGCCACGCTGTAATCTTAAGAAGCAGAACGATTCAAGTGTCAGTCAATCTCCCCTGTGGAAAGCACACAGGCTGGATGGAGCCTTGGAAGCAAAAATAGCATGGGAGATAGAGGACACTACCGCTCTACCCCCCACATCTGACCTTTGGCCCTGTGAAGAAAAATGTCTACATCAAATACTCTGAATTATCTATTCAAATGCCTGGAAACAATCTTTGGACAATGACACATCAATCAAACGTTCCCTGAACCGGGGGTGGTTGTTTATATAAATGCTGTCCAGCTGGGGGAGAGATCTCAGCAGCGTTACATCTATTTATTTTTTTTTCTGTGGGGAGATGGCAGAAAAAAGAAAGAAGGAAGTTCATAGAAAAACTTAAAATTCACATTTTTCTCTCTCTCTCTCTCTGTCTCTTTCTCTTCTCCGTTTCTTTTTTTTTTTTTTTTCTCAAATCCCAGCGTGAATGTGTCGGCGAGCTCGTGGTATGCACCAAGATGAAAAGTAGAGGCCATCCCTTTGAAATCCTCCTCAAGTCAAAATTACCATTTCATTTCAACTCCAGCCAGGAAACGGAGAGCGGGGCCACTGCTAACTGCTTTGGGCATATCGTTATTTATTGTGTGTAAACTTTGGAGGAACATTGTTGCCTGGGAAAATGCGTTGTGTGGGTGGTGGAAGTGAGCAGTTGGAGCAACCACAAAGGGAGAGATCAGGCCTATTTTCTCTGTAGGAGGAACACATAAAAGTGAAAATAATGCTCATTATTACAGAGAAACAACATCAGCCTTCTTTGCTCATAATTTTCTAGCAGCTGAAAGTTACCACTGAGGCGAAACAACCAACCAGTTGACCCTATTTAGGTAACTGCATTATGATTTTTTTTTTTTGCTCTCTTAATTAGTGAGCTTTCTGTGTTAAGTGGGCCATTATCTGTGTTGGAACTAACTGCTTTTTCCACAGCGGTCACATTAAGTCTGTCATGTTGTTTCATTTAGTCGGCTTTATGTACCTCTCCGCTGCAGGGGATATACATATATATACTGTATGATGGACCTCCTCACATAAGCACATACAGGACATTTAAAGCGATTAGAAATCAGGATTTTAAAATGTATGTTCTTAGTTTGAGACTTTTTAATACAAATAATTTCTATGCCTGCGTACCACAGATTTGTCCTTATTTAGTTGTCTTTTGCATTGCCTCATAATAACATGCAGCCAAATAGGATTCAGATTATATATATATAAAAAAAGGTGTCTATCTTATTATATGGCAGTTGCATCAAATAAAAATAAAGAGTTTACAGCCAGTTTACAGCCATGCTATTTAAAGTGATCCCTCCAGGACTTCTTAATAATGAACACAAATTAAGCCAATCTCCACAATGTTTGCTGTAGCTTGCAATTTTGCTAAATTCCCGCAATTTTTCTGCCAAAAAGCATCGTCAACGGAAGCTCTGCTGAAAGTATTACATCGTAAAGTGTCCTTTCCAAACAAAACTGACATTATTACCAAAAATAAGTGCTCATTTCCAACCAGCGAGGCTCCGCCCCCTCTCCTCTCACCATCAAAACAAACTGCTGCTAGCTGAACCGCAACAACAGGAAGTGACGGGGTTTGTGGGAAATGTGATCTTATGATGGGAATGAGGAATATGTTGAATGAGTTTTCTCCACACTTCCAGCTGGAAGAGACTGAACTGTGTTTTAGTGTTAAATGAATGTGATTTAAAAAGCATTTAAAAGCTCTTATTGTGACAGCAGATGTAGCCTTTGTTTTCTATATTACTCTGTTTCTGTAAAGTTACAGAAACTTTTAGACACTTTTTATTACTTTGAGCCCCGTGATGGTTCTCTAAATTCAACACAGAAAGAAAAACAGATTACAAGTCAAATATTTCTGGGATGTGCAGCAGGATTTTTTAAATTTTTTTTATCATGCCTGTAAATTTATAGCTTGTTTATCTCCCTTTTTTTTTTTAGAGAGAGATCACAGTAAGAAAACAGCCACAGTATAACATATATTGACGCCATTTCAAATGTTTAAGTTGCTGTGTTTTACTCACCAGTTCAGAATATACTATTTAATTTCTTTAACTCTCCGAGAGCAGCTGTGGCCAGTGGGTTTTTTTTCCCCCCTCCTGTTCTGCTTCTGCTTTTCAAAAGTTTTGTGTTTACGGTTCCATTTTATAATATCAAGAAGTTAGAATCAATGCACTACTTCTTCTTCTGCTGTTGGACTGATGGCAGACTCGACGCCACGGTGACTCACTGTACCACCCTCTGGTACAAAGTGGTACTACAACACAGGATGCGCCGGCGTTAGCTGGTTAGCATGCCAACATCAGCCTATATGTCTCTGGAACAAAATGCAGAAATGTTTTTGAAAAAAACAACAACTGCTATTTCTACACATACTGTGGAAATAATTGGTCATGTTTGGAATGTTTTAAACTATATATCTTATGGAGTACGACTTCAATACCATCTTCTGTGAAACATTAACCGGTCTAAGAAATGTGGGATCAGTTAAGAAGCTTTTAAAAACTGACCTATTTCGTGAGCACTTTGTCTCTGACTGAATCCTTGCCGTCTGTGTAGTTTTTTTTTATTGTTTTTATATTATTTTGAAATTGTTTTTATGCTATGTTATTCCTTGTTTTTTATTTCTTGTACAGCACCATGTAACTCTGGTTTTAAAAGACGTTCTACACATAAAGTTTACTTACTTACTTACTTTGTGCAATATTCTTACATAAAACCTACATTAGCATTTGAGAGTTTATATTTGTTTCTTAATTTTTGTTGTTGTTATTTTCAACCAGTTGTTCACTCCTTATTTCTTCCACTTTTATGCTGCTGTAACAACTGAATTTCCCCTGCAGGGATCAATAAAGGTCATTTCAACTTAACAACAATAACAGCAGCATGAAAAGTAGATTTTGCCGGTAGAGTGATAACTTGAAATTTCTGATATATTCTCCACTATAAAACTGTCGCTCTATGAATCCGTTACAGGTGATATAAATCAAGTGGACCATTGCCTCTATACTCTCACTGATGGAGCGATACAAACTTGTCAAATATGCAGCGGCCGAGCGTTTGATACTCAAAAGACAGAATTACTTCAAAGCTGCACTGATGAATATTAATGTATTAAAAGATCAAGTGACTTTATGAAACGGGTGGCTCATAATGACAAACTCATAAACTCTCTGCCATCTTCCTCAGCTCAACAGGCAACAGATTTCAGGTCAAGGTTTTGGTTTTAAAACTCACATTTATTTGTTTCTAGTGTTTCCAGTGGACCGAACAGCAGATGAAGTTAACAACTAGCTGTATTTTGCACCTAAAGCTATATTTCTCTTTTTGCAAATAATGTGTGATTTAAAGTGTAAAGTAAATACATTTTTATACTATAAAACAGGATTGTAAAGCCTGCCAAAAAGGCATGCAATCTTTAAACTATTTTTATGTCTTTTTTAAATTACACACCTCCCTAATTATTTTCAAACAAATAATTATGTAAGTAGCTTTTGGAGAGCTAACAGGAGAGTGAATAGTGGATTTACATTGTTCATGTGGACAGAAATTACCCCGATTTGATACTAATATTGCTTCTTGACAGGGCGTGTCAATAAAAAGTTGTTTGCCGACACATTAGCCATCAAATTTACCAAATGATAACATGTCAGGTTTTTTTTTTGAGCCCGATCTGCTGCCCCCTAGTGGCAAAAATTCAGGTAATGAAGCTTTAATCACTGGATTACTGCTGTAATCTGTAATGACTCTTCATAGAGTCTCATACTAAATAAAAAAAAACAGCCAGTATGAGTGAACCGATGTTTGTATAACACTTCCTTTTACCTCCTCCTGATCTTTCCAAGTTCTTCACCCACAAACATGTCCACAAATGAGCACACAGACATATCAGTTAACAGTGAGGAGAATATGAATCACGCTCCAAATGTTGTGTTATCACAGTGCTTAATATAATTAGGAGCATAAGGAGAGGGTGTGTACGGAGCAAGGTTGATTCATGATCAGCAGGGAAGCAGCACGACTTTGTTGACTGTGTTCTCATCTGACAAAAGAGTACATCTAATCTTAAACATATGGCTGAAGCCGGGGATTCATGCATGACAGCATGTAGAGGATGGAAAACTACTGCTGGGTCTTTTCTGGGTTTTTTTTTACACCCAGAAATGCTGTATGGCTGCTCTTTTACATGCAGGATGTTTTTGCTGCTTTAAGACGTTCCCAAAACCTTATCCAAGTTTAACACTGCACCATGTCGTGTTTATTTAAATCAGAACTTTTCTCACTGCAGAGGTGCTTGAAAGTTTGTGAACCCTTTAGAGTTTTCTAAATTTCTTTATAAATATGAACAAAAACTTCATCAGATTTTCACACTAACCTGTGAATAAAGGGAGCTCCATTGAATAAACAAGATAACATATTACATTGTCATTTATTTGTTGAAGAAAGTGATCCAATAATACATACTGTATCTGTGAGTGTCAGAAGTATGTGAACCTTTGCTCTCAGTATCTGCTGTGACCTGCTTGTGCAGCTTTTACTGCATCTAAACTTTTCCGGTAACTGTCTATCAGTCCTGAACATGAACTCTGAGGAATATCAGTCCATTCCTCCTACAGAACAGCTTCAACTGAAAGCTGAAGAGACCTGAGACCTGAAACCCTAAAACTGATCGACAGTTACCAGAAAGCTGCACAAGAAGGTCACGGCAGACACTGAAAGCAAAGGTTCACATACTTCTGACACTCATAAATATGTATTATTGGATCATTTTCCTCAACAAATACACGACAGCATGATATTTGATCTCATTTATTCTTTTGGGTTCTCTTTATTCACTCTTAGTGTAAAAACCTGATGATGTTTCAGGTCATATTGATGCAGAAATATAGACAATTCTGAGGGGTTCACAAACTTTGAAACACCACTCTATCTTGCTGTTGAACCTATTTTTTCAGGAGAGTAAGAATATCTTTAAGCTGGAAATTTGTGAAATAGACACGCCAGTCTACTACAGCAAAACGTGAAATAGACACACTTTGTGCTGTCTAGGCGTGAATGTTACATGTTTTCCTGTATTGGACGAAAATGAAACCTACAGCATGTGTAGAGCCACTTGTTGCTAAAACATGTGGTTGGGGGTTACTAAATAAAAACACGTTTGGGGTTACGAAACAAAAAAACATGGTCACCTCCTGGAATAGTTTTTGACTAATGCCACCAAACCCCGCCTCCAACCTCCTAATACTGCCAAAACATGTCTTTCGTGTAACTTTCACACCTTGACAGCCCAAAGCGTGGCTATTTCACATTCTGCTGTAGTGGACTGGCGTGTCTATTTCACGCTTTTCCTTGACACCGGGTTGGACAGTGATAGAGGATGTTATTAATGTGCATTGTGGCACAAATCACTTGTTGAAATAGTGACTCAGAATTGGCCTGTAGGACCCCAGGATCCCTCGTCACTCGCCATCATCTCGGCCGTTCTCAGAGAAATTCTGCAGACGTGTCAGTCGAAGGGGTTGAAAAGCGAGCTGGGTGTTGCGTATATATTTGGACTACGGGGGCTTGTTCATTTGTTTTATCTATCCCACTTTTTTGTGTCCTCCGCAGAGATTTATTTGCACTGGCCTCGGCCGCATTGGACCTTGGCTGCAGCACTTATGTATTTAAACAAGGGGCTGCTGTGGGTAGAAGGAAGTGTTCGACTAAACTCCAGTCGGGTCTTCTCCAACATTTACATATGGGGTGTTGGTGGTGGTGTTGGTGGTGGTAGAGGGGCCTGGGGGGGGGGGGGGGGGGGGGGGGGGGGGGGGGGGGGGTGGGGGGGGGGGGGGGTGTAGGGAGGGTGCGTACCTCAGCTGGTAGTGTTGCTGCACAAGGCGGCCCTGAGTCTCTGGATCCACACTCTGTAACAGAAAAGAAGAGTCATGGAAACAAAGACAGGGCAGCGGCAGGAAGTAAACAATCTGACTGAGAGAAACACAGAAAAAAAAAAGAAGACAGATGGGAACAAAAGGGAATCAGCTTCACAGGACTGGATCATCTTACAGGAAGCACATGCTCCGATACTCCAGCCACTGACCTCTCGTATATGACAGTGGGGGTGGGGGGGTGGTGGAGGCAATGAGGGCTCCGCGGGCCCCATCTGCATGGCCTGTCCCGGGCTCCGCACCATGTGTAGCGCCTGGCCCCGCGCCAGCAGCCCCAACGCCCCTTTTGTGGTGGTCAGAGTGGCCTGTCGGGGTCTTCCTTTGATCCGGGGCCAACTATTCATCTCTAAAGGAAGAGAAGAGCAAAAAAAAAAAGAGAAAAAGATAAACAGAAAAAGAGAGGAGGGAGGGGGTGGAAGGGGAAAAAAAGAAGTCAACCTCTGCTGCCAATTATTGGAAAAACATCAAGGTCTTTTTTTTCTGTGTGTAAAGAGAAAGAGGAGAAAAGAGGGAGGCGAGGCGTTTGATGGCTCGGCTCTGTGTTAGTCGGAGGATGGTGGCGAGTCGAGGCAGGGCACCGGCTGACCTGCAGGAGGTGATTACAGGCAGAGAGTCGTATTCAGCTCACTGGCGTTTTATTTATTTTTTTTGTGCTTTTTCCTGTATGCCCTTTTTTTAAAAAATGTATTTATTTTTTTATTTATCTGCACCTCTTTCACTATCTCTCCAGACTCTTCCCTTATTGTTGTCTTCCTTATCTTGCGCCTTTCTGTCACCTTAAACCTCCATGTGCTGTTAAACCAGTTCACAAGGACAAACAAAGGGTCATTTCTCTGTCTCTGTCTGCCTCTTTCTCTCTTCTCAGATGTACTACATAGACACATTTCTACCGATGTCGGGAAGCAGGCAGCAGCTGAATGACGTCGTGTATGCTGCAGAAGCATGTCAGACGAACGATGTGGACGTCATGACAGCAAAACAGAGCCGAGGATTAACAGTGTTGTCAGTAAGCAGGACGCATTTTAAGACACATGAAGAGCAGAAATAATCACAGAAGGGATGCAGGTTTTCACTTCCACAGCAAACTCAAACTTACAGCTCTTTCTTTATAAAAACTGATTTGTCTCGACTTCCCGCGTTCTTGTTCAGAAAATAATAAATCTGCTTCGCACCACGAGTCGAAGCACATTTGCTGAATGAGCTATTTTACTTCAAGCTGTAAAGGATCAAATAAAAAGGGCAAAATGTCTCGTTCAGTGCAGCTTGAAAAAATACCAACCCTTTTAACCTTTGACTGCCAATCAACACCAAGTTTTTCTTTTAGTTTATAACAGTTTTGGTCTCAAGAGTGTTCATTAACTGATTGCACGGTTGGAGGTTTGATCTCCCGAATCCTCTTGCTTTGTCTTTGGGCAACATACTGAAACTCAATTAGTTCTGAATGTGCAGGTCAGCACCTTCTGCTCTGCTGCCATTAAGGTTAAAACTCCGTACGTGGATTTTATTTAACATATTGTCCTTTGTTTTAAAAACATAGATGTATAATATTGATAAGGATACGTTAAATTTGGGTTTCTAAAATTGGGCCAAATTGACGATCCACTCGTTGGTTTAACTGCCATCTCGAAGCCTTCAGTCTGTCATTTTGACCGTCGCCATCTTGGTGTTTTGGAGCAGGAAGTGACCATATTTGGACGAGCTGGGGAGAAGAAAGCGGTCCATCTGAATGAGCTGATTGGAAACCTGACGTTACGACGTCCCGCCCACCGACAGCTGTAACCTGACTACAGACCTATCAATCAAACAGACATGCCCCTAAAAAACCCCGTCTTTTTGAAGCTTATTTTCGAATCATTGACGCGATTATTTTCAGATGGACCGACAGAAAACGAATAAGAAAGGAACGACTTTAGTTGCAACACCGAAATAACTCGTGGAGAAATTTTATCGACTTTATATTTCATGAGAGAAGTTGAATGGGAGTCTATGGAGCCGGAGGCTTTTTGGAGCCAAGCTCTAGTGGCACTCGGTTGGTATTGCAGCTCAAGGCACTTCCACATCGGCTTAACTTTTCAGATACGACCATTTTTTATATTCTATCTACGATTGGAAAAATTTAAGAGGACGTTTAAACAGTTGCAAAATCTTTACATCAGATGTTGGTACCGTTTACATTTTCTCTTAATTCTATTCGGATAACCTTTGGATTTACTTAAAACCAAAATAAGAACCACATGACCTACATTATTGCATTTCATACAGTATAAAGTGACGTCCTGCATCCCATAACACCCAGACACAGGTGCAAGCAACAGTGCAGTTACTCCTACACCAGCTTGTGGTCGGGCCGTTTTTGCTAAGAGGACCCTACACGGCGTTCGTATGCATCACTCGCCCTCGCCTCTCTCGTCCGCCTTCGTCCTTGTGGACAAAGAAGCAGAACAGACAATAGCACACGCATTGATCACCAAGGACGAGTCTCCATCGCTCTCCCTCCCTCTGTCTGTCTCTCTAATTTCCCTTTCATGACTGTTTTTTTTCCTGCTGTCTCCCGAGACGTCCTCGGTCGACGAGAGAAAACACAAACCGAGCATTAAAACGCCCCGCAGCCCTTTAAACACTTGTCATTTGTCCTTTGTACGAATGGTGTCGGGAGTTGCTATAGAGACTGCTCTTTTTTTTATCTATTCTTCTTTTTTTATACACATAAGAATGTTTTTTTTTGTTTTTTTTTACCAATTCCTTCATTTTTTTTTTTTTCGATTAAGTTTTGGTGTTGAGGAAAGCAGACAGTGAGAGAGAGACAACGCACAGTCAATTAGGAGTCCGGGGGAATGATCAAAAACGAGCCGTTTAAAAATCCAATTTGCCACGGGGGTGAGAGCTGAGAGATGAGTGAAGGACAGTCAGTGTTGGCTGGATCTCTGTGGACGTATTGACCAATGCAAAGCTGCGTTTTTTGTTTTTTTTTCTCTCTCTCTCTCTCTCCAGATGAAAGGGATGAGAGTCGGCTTGGATGTTTAGTCCACAGTTTAATGTACTTTTCTGTAATGAGGCTGTGAGTCCTGCTGCGTCTCCAACACGTCGTCTCTATTGTTGGAGTGTGTGTGTGTGTGTGTGTGTGTGTGTGTGTGTGTGTGTGTGTGTGTGTGTGTGTGTGTGTGTGTGCGTGTGTGCGACTGCCAGTGTGGTTGTGGGTTCATTAGACTCCCAGTGTACCTGCACCCAGCCAGCCATGGGCCGTTTAATTCAGCGAGCAGGCAAGGGCGTTATCACAGCAGCATCACTAATCCCCGTGAATGAAACACCGACACTTTGATGTCTGCCAAAGAAACACGGCTGTAGTATTTGGAGGCGAGACTGCGCATCACGTACAAACTGTAATTAACAATCTATAGCTGGACCGGAGCCAGGCAGAAGGGTGGAGGGGCAGGGAGGGAGGGAGGGAAGACAGTGGTGGTAAAGAGCCAGAAGCAGTAAAGACTATAGTTGTGTGTGTGTGTGTGTGTGTGTGTGTGTGTGTGTGTGTGTTGTGTGGACCAACTATATTCACGAGGACAGACACACTTTTGTGAGGACCATTCAGGCCGGTCCTCACAACTTTAAAGTGCAATTTGAGGGTTAACCAGCAGTGACGTCTCCCGTTGGTTTGTGAACGGCCGTTATGAAGCCTCCAGTTCAGATTCTGTCCGTCGCCGTCTTGCTAGTTCGGAGCGGTTTGGAGCAGGTGTATCTGACTGATCTGATTGGAAACCCCGATGATACTACGTCCCACTCACCGATAGCTGTAACCTGACTGCACCACAGGCCTGTCAATCAAAAAGACACGCCCCCCCCCAAAACACATATTTTTTTAAGCTTATTGTAATTAATGCAAGGATTATTTTCAGATGTACCCGCCAGAAAACTAAAAGGAAGGAGTGACTTTCGCTAACAACACAGAAATAACTCATGGAGAAATTGGGAGTCTATGGAGCTGGAGGCTTTTTTGGAGCCTACCTCTAGTGGCACTCCGGTGGTATTGCAGTTTAAGGCACTTCTGCATCGGCCTCATTTTTCAGACCTGGAAGCTTCGAACACTTTATTTACAGTCTGTGGTTTAAAACTTGGTTTTAGAATTACGATTAGGATTAGGTTATGGTATGGGGGTAAGGAATACATTATGACAATGAGTGTCCTCACAAGTTTAGAAAGACATGTGTTGCGAGTGTGTGTGTGTGTGTGTGTGTGTGTGTGTGTGTGTGTGTGTGTGTGTGTGTGTGTGTGTGTGTGTGTGTGTGTGCGTGTAAATGCACATATATGGGGGTTGAAATTGCTCCGAGACACATCATCAGTCCCACTACCAATGTGGAAGTGTTTCTTCAGTGATCAATGCAGGGCTCTCACGACACACACACACACACACACACACACACACAACACACACACACACACACACACACACACACAACACACACACACAACATGGTAACATCAGTGCCGTTGTCTCGGTAACAAACCTGCCTGCAGCTCAAAGAAAACACAGGACGGTGAAGTAAGTCGTGGGACAATAGAACGAGGACGCAGAATGAAACATTCAGGCGCCCTCACAACACACACACAAACAAACACACACACCACACACACACACACACCACACACACACACACACACACACACACACACACACACACACACACACACACACACAGAGAAACAAAGGCTCCTCATGCCACCTACACACCACGTTCTGGTGAGAAAACGATATCAGTGTGCGCCCAGCGTTCATCACAACATGTGTCAATGCACACGCAAACTGTGTGTGTGCGTGTGAGCCGCACACACCGGAGCACGCAGCCTATAATACATCCACCTCATGTAAGAGGATAAAACACTCAAAAACCAAAGACTTTCATCAAAGCAAGTGAGAGGATGTCAGAGATTTTTTCTAAAGATGAAAGCGAGGGATATTCTCTCATTTCGGCTCATCTCTCCCTCCCTCTCTGTCTCTTTCAAATCCTTGAAGTATCATCCATGTTTTCTATGACGAATAGAGAGAGAGAGAGAGAGAGAGAGGGAGAGAGAGAGAGAGAGGAGGGAGGTAAAAAGTTATTTACGTCCCACGCTGTGTTATGTGGCCTGTCACTTCTCATTTTCTCCCAGGGCTGTCCAACTGAAAGACTTCAGTCAACTCTCTCCAAGCCTGTATTTGCTAAGGTAATTACAAAGTGACAGCTTTCAAATCCTCTACCACACACACACACCACACACACACACACACACACACACACACACACACACACACACACACACACACACACGGCCAAACATGGTAAATATGGGAATATGGCTCTGTGGCCCTTCAGAATTTGTCATTATGATTTGTTAAAACCTGCGTCTCGTGTTTCACACACTGTATATAAAAGTGTTTGTAGCTTTCCAGTCTAAAAAAATTAAGCCGATGCGGACGGTGTCTTAAGCTGCAATACTACCGAGTGCCACTAGAGGTTGGATCCCAAAAGCCAACCGGCTCCATAGACTCCCATTCAACTTCCTCATTTAATTCTCAGTCAATGAAATGTCTCCACGAGTTATCTCGGTGTTGTTAGCTAATGTCGCTCCTTGTTAATAGTTTACTGGAGGTCCATCTGAAATGAATCCCGTAATTAATGAGAAAATAATCTTAAGAAAAGACGTGTTTTTGGGGGGCGTGTCTGTTTGATTGACAGGTCTGTGGTGCAGTCAGGTTACAGTTATCGGTGGTCGGGACGTAGTATCGTCAGGTTTCCAATCAGATCAGTCAGATTTCACAAATTTTTCAGACCCGGAAGCTACGCACACTTTTATATACAGTCTGTCGCTCGCTCCTCCCCCCCAGCTCGTCCAAATACGGTCACTTCCTGCTCCAAACCGCTCCGAAATAGCAAGATGGTGACGGGCAATATCTGAATTGGAGGATTCATAACAGCCGTTTACAAACCAACGGGAGACATCGCTGCTGGTTGCTGCTTGGTTTCACTCTGTCGACTGCATGACTGACCTTTAAATGTTGCCGCCTGCACTCAGCAGAATCCCAATAAGTATTCTGTGATTAATATTCCTGATCGGTCTGTAAACGAGGTAGGAAATTCTATCGCGATGTCAGCACAGTGAAAATAATTTTCCTGGCTGTCTTCATTCTCCATAAAAAACATGTGTGGGATGCAAACACATACAAACACTTCCACCTCCCGGTGTATCCACTCAGAGGTGATTGTGAGAACATCTTTGATCTTTTTTTTCTCTTCTTCTTTCTTCTTCAAGGAGATGTATTGCCTGTACACATAATCCATGACAGACATAATGTGATTTGGTAGTATCTCTAAATGGCAGGGAAAACCAGCTGACAGAAATTAATAAGTTACCGCGGCGGCGAAGGAGTCGGAGGAGGAGGGGCTGGGAGGAGATGGTGGAGGTGGTGGGCTAACCTGGCAGCCAAACACACAGATCATCAAATTATCTTTAGAGGCATATCGTCATGGTGAGAGTCCTCCGTACGCCGAGCTCAACCTGCCCTATCTGCAGCGGCACACGACGCCGGTCTGTCGACTCCGCTTTGGATCACTGCTCCGAAATAAATAAGGACGCCGGCTGGATGTCAGGAAGACGCTGGAGACCTGTGGGGACCTCTATGTCCCGTTCCTGTCGGATCGACCCAGATCTACAGAACGAAGGCTTCCTCTACCAGCTCTGAGCTCAGCAGGAGGCCTCCCGACTGAATGAGGATCTGTACGGACACTGTGTGCCGCTTATAGGGGGAAATGTGTTTACTGGCTCTTGTAGTTTCTTTTTAGATCATATGGCATGTAGTCCTTCTGGATATTTGTAGTGTTGCACTGGATTTGACACCTGGTCAGTCACAGCGTAAAGTCGGACTGCGCGTTGGACCGTCTGTTTGAAAAGTTACAAAAACTGTTGGAAATTACACCAGCTCTTCCCCAACTTTGGGAATAGTCTTGACGTGGGGCGCCCTAGAAGTACCTTCTATCGATCCAGTCCCTCCAGGAAATCTTGATCTTGCAATCCCAATAATTAACACATACTCAATCACTCTCCACAATATTTACCGCACCTTGCAATTTTGCAAAATTCGTGACATCATGAACAGAAGCTCTGCTGAAAGTATTACAACAAACGAAACTGACTTTATTTTCAAAACTAAGTGTTCATTTCCAACCAGCGAGGCTCCGCCCCCTCTCTTCTCACCATCAAAACAAACTGCTGCTATCTAACTGCAACAACAGGAAGTGACGGGGTTTGTGGCAAATGTGGTCTTATGATGGGAATGAGGAATATGTTGAATGTGTTTTCTCCACACTTCCAGCTGTAAGAGACTGAACTTTGTTTTCGTGTTGAATGAATGTGATTTAAAAAGCATTTAAAGCTCTCATTGTGACAGCAGATGGAGCCTTTGTTTTCTACATTACAGAGTGTCTGTTCTGTAAAGCTACGACACTTTTAGACACTTTTTATCACTTTGAGCCCCGTGATGGTTCTCTAAGTTCAACACAGAAAGAAAAACACATTACAAGGCAAATATTTCTGGGATGTGTAGCAGGATTATTATCACTGGAAGTAATTACATATTAATCTTTATCAGCGAGTTGTTCAAAATATTTTTTGTGTTTTTGGAAATGAAAGATTTAGATAGATTGATAGATAGATAGAACTCATGGTTACAACACGAGAAGCAGTTGGGTCATAAAAACAACATGGAGGGCGTCTAGAAGCCACAGAGGCTAACAGTTTGTCACACTAACATAGGGGTAACGTAATGCAGGAAATACAAAGTCACAGAGAGGAAAAGATGAGGCCGTTGGGAAGATCAACATTTTCCTCAGACATAGGCTATTATCTAAGTTATGAAGACAAACTCTACATGACAAAAATTACAATATATTAACTTAACATCCAACCAAACATGAACTTCCACGACCTCTGACCTTTCTGTAAACGTCAGCAAACACGTCACAACTTGTGAACTCGAGTCTTGTAGAAAATATACAGTTCTGACGTCGTGAATACCACATTTTGATATATTTCCCATTTAAGTGCAGCAATTGAGTTTTACACTCCAGAACATCCCCAGATTAAATACATCAGAGCTGTGTAGGTGTGATTTTTATCAGATGTGATTGACAGTGCTGGAAACAAAACCAAACAGCCCACAGCTATCAGCAGATCTTGATTTAAAATTTAGCTTAATCCTGATTAATGCACACAAATATATGGCATCCTCTTTTTTTTCCAACTAAGCTTAGTTAATTTCAAAATGAGAAAAATCACCAATATGGAAATTATTTCAAAACTTTTCACACTGGAGAAAAAAAAATAAGAAGCCTCGAGAGAAAAAAGGTTTTCAGAGTCTTTAAGTTTCACCTTCATCATGAGGATAAGGAAATACACTTGTTTTGCCCCTTCTGGTCTGACCACCGTCTGAATCGGTCACCTAAAAAATAATCCGAATATGCTTTTCCTGAACCTGAATCCACCTGAACCAGATGGTCAAATTCAACTCAATCGGTGCTCCAGTTAGATTGTACAGTCACACTCTCCGCAGGCGGTCGCCCTCCGATCAGCTTGTGTTTCTCTGTCCATTGTTCCCCACTCTTGTCTGCGTAAACCAACATGGTGCCCTGGCAACAGCTGTAAACAGCTGCACTTTGATGAGGAAAGTGTAAGTGAGAGCAGAGCAGCTGAACTGTGTGTGCAACAAGCGTGCACACATTTACACGCATACTTACATATTTAAACACGTATAGCGCCACAAACAAATGACCTCATGATACATTAAACTTTATCAGACTGTATAGAAAAAGGAGAATATTTCTGCTTCTGGAGAAACGCCCACAGTTAAATTTGACTTCAAATACAGGAAGAGATTTTTAAGGTGGACAGAGCAGATGTGGCTTTATGGCTTTGTGCTGGCTTCAGTGTGTGTGTGTGTATGTGTGTGTGTGTGAGAGAGAGAGAGAGAGAGAGAGAGAAAGAGAAAGAGAGAGTTTGAGGGAGGGGAGGTATGTGGCGCTCGCCAAACCACTCAGCAAGACTGATTTATTTGGCAACTGCCGGATGGTGGTCCGAGTGTACGAGAGGCCACCTATGAGAGGCCTGACCTCTGACCTCTGACCCCCCCCCCCCCCCCCCCCCCCACCCCGCCGCAGCTCCTGAATACAACTCAGCTGTCCTTGCTAAATCTACACTGAGACAGGAGGGATGAGCTGTTGTTGGGGGGAAATGGGTGGGGGGTGGGATGGGTGGGAGGGGAAGGGGGTTGGGGGGGAACACAAGCCACGGCGAAAGCACATTCAAGCTGGTGTGTTGTAACACAACCACTTGTTCATCGCAACATGTGTGTAAATCTCACAAATCAAATCACTTATTTCCCGTCTACTCTGTATAATCCACAGACATCAGTGTGGACCACGTTTCACTCAAACTACTTTCCCCAGGGAAAAAAAAAAAAAAAGCCAACAGCTTGTAATACACCCATCAGTCCACTAGAGGAGTCGGTGTCACGTTTTGCCTCACTTAGGCGTGAAATTTACACGCATGTATGACCCCGGTGTAAGAAACCTGCACCCGACTCTCGGCCATGTTAGTTCACTTTATCTCCTATTTTATTTTGATCAAACTCTCCTCTTGTTTCAGGCGTGTTCACTTCCTCCCTTCCTGTGTGATTACCTTCCTCCGGCCCTGATTGGTTACACCTGTGTCCCAATTGTCTTCCTGCCTTCTTGTGTGTGTGTGTGTGTGTGTGTGTGTGTGTGTATATAGTCTGTGTATCTGTTCGTTGTTTCACTCCCGTCAGTCCAGTTATCCTCATTGTCCCTACAGTGTGTTTGTGAGTTTTCCTGCTTTCTGATCCTGATCTTTTCTTTTCTTGTCTTGCCTTTTTGTACTTGTCTGATTTTTTTTTTTTTTTAATTTATTAATACATTTTTTCCTACCTGGTTTTGACCACTTGACTTCTGGATTTTGCCTCGTCCGTGCGATTTGCTGCTGCGTCTGTGTTGCACTTTGAACATAACCTGAGAAACGCCTTATGCTTTTTATTCCATGTCATGTGTTTGGCCCCAGTCTCCATCACTCTGTTGCAACACCAGGTAAAAAAACAAAACAAGGTGGGCGGGGCATAGTGTCCTCAAATTTCCAATCAGATCGATCAGATCCACCGCTCGCTTGTCCAAATATGGTCACTTCCTGCTCCAAACCGCTCTGAACTAGCAAGATTGCAATGGACAAAACCTGATCTGGAGGCTTCGTAACGGCCGTTCACAAACCAACGGGTGACTGTCGGTTTCTGCTCGGTTAAAACTGAAGCACAGTAAGTTGTTGCTATGGAGATTTTGCGCCGAGTTGCTGTGGGTGTAAACTGGCAAGTTTCTGAACGTCGCAGACTTATTAAAAGTAATAAGCTGCAAGTTTCGAATCATTTCATTTTGCAAATCTTAACTGGCCGAACTTTTCACGACGAGATAAAAACGTAACGCTGACACTGTATCGTGCGGTGGACTGACGGATGTATTGCATCGTCTGTACATTATTCAGAGTAAAAGGGAAGTTGTTGCTCGAAAAGCCAGTTGCGTTTCAACAAATGTTACAAAATGCAACTCTGAAATACCGTAAAATATCACAATCATTGATTGCTTTTATTTTGAAACTTGGGTGCGCTGACCCTTTAAAGTGTGTTAGGTCCTGTTTTCCTGCTCTCTCTTTGTACTCTGTCTCTCACTCTCTCCTTTCCCCATAAGGACGTTTTTGGGCTCTGACCTTGTACACACACACACACACACACACACACACACACACACGCTTGTCCATCTGCTTGTACTTAGACCGGCCTAACTGTCGTCCTTGTCTCTTCCTCCCTTTGTCGTCCCTATTGTTGTTTCCATCCCTTTGAAACTTAAAAATATCCCACCCCGATTGTGTTCTGTACATTTGGTCGCCATGGTGATTGCCATGTTAGAACAAGCAAAAGGAAAGCGTGTATATGTGTTGTGTTGGTGTGCCAGAACAGAGAACAAGAGTCCACTGCTATTTTTCTAAGGAAACGACAATTAAAGCAGAAACGCCCAGCTTCCCCTCTCTTTGGTTTCCCCTTCTTCTCATCTTCCTCATTCTCCATCTCTGCTCCACTGGCCCGTTCCCCTCCTTCTCCTTCTCCTCCTCCTCCTCCTCCTCCTCCTCCTCTTCTTCCTCTTGCCCCTTCCATCTCTAAGCCCACCCCTCTCTGCAGCAGCACCAGCTTTCGCCCTCCTGCAACCCGTGGCAACAGCGAGGAGGAGAGAGCGGGAGGCTCCTCGGTGGGTCTCGGGGGTGTTGCGATGCCGGGCGAAACGGTCGGTTTCATCTGGGCCGCAGATTTTCAGACGACGGCAGCAGCATCACGACATCAAGGTTTCAGCTCGCAGGCCGCTTCGACACACTGTGGAGCTGACAGGAGCTGCCTTTAATAATGGATACCCCAGTGTGTGTGTGTGTGCGTGTGTGTGTGTGTCCTTTTTGTGTTTACATTCAAATCTGATTCATATTTCTGTTTCGATGACGTCCCTCCTTGAAATATGTGACTTTGTGCACACATTTGTTGCAGGATAGACATTTTAATTTGTCACATTATTCGGATCTGCCCTCGTGTTTTTCTGCACACATGCCGCGCTCTCTATGTGTTTTGTGCAAGAGTTCATTCCCACTGATCAAGGGAGGAAAAGGCTCCTTTTTAAAGCCGGGGTGGTCCCCATGTGCATCCACCACCACCACTACCACCACCAAGGGCAGAGCAGCAAGGGAGGGGCGGCGGAAAAAGAAAGAAGAAGAAGAAGAAAAAAAAAAGAAGCCCTGCTGGCTCTGTTCAACTGAGTCAGCTCGTAGAGAAGCAACCCATTACACGCAGGCAGGGATTACCACAACCACACAACGATATTGATTGATAAATTTCTTCCTAGTTTCAGTCTGTTAGGTGATAATATTCGACCTCGGGGAGTTATTTGGAGATAACAAAGTGCTGAAACACACACACAGAGGGTGGCATGCGCCGAAACGCCGAGATGTGAAGTATCTGCCCCGCGGTGAGGCGCCTTCATCGACTCCTGGCTCGGCTGCTTGATGATACTTCTGGTTTGTTACAGCTCCGGTCTTATTTGTGTAGTTTCTGCTTTAATATTCGTAACAGTGTGCTCGTGAAAACAAATGCACAGATGTGGAAACGTGGCGACATCGCTTCAGACTGGCGGGTCAAACAGGAGGTTTAGAAAGCCAACAATAAAATCATAAACAGTAAAGATTTCTGTGTTGATAAAGCACGTTTTAATTTGAAAGGTTTACTTTGTGCCACGACGCCTTCAACAGAGCTTCTTCTGAGCACTTTGAACGCAGAAAAATCTGGAAAGTATTTGCAAAACTTTTAGGATTTTCCTTGATTATTGCAACTGAGGGACTGACAGATGCTAACTTCAGGCGGCCTGCAGTGTTTGGTATTCTTTTTTTCTTTTACAAAACTGCTGCTGAAAACAATTTTAAAATGAGAAGTGAGACTGAGCCGAAATGGTAAAGTTCTGGACCCTAAAACCAAAACATGAGAAACCACCGGCCAGAGTGTGGTGGTGGTGGTGCCACATGCAAAAGAGCAGCAGCTTCACTGCGGAGGAGCAGCGAGGGGTGATGTAGCTCTGTGTTGTCAGTCCCAGCTCGCCGCTCACATTTAAGACACTGGATGGTGTGTGTGTGTGTGTGTGTGTGTGTGTGTGTGTGTGTGTGTGTGTGTGTGTGTGTGTGTGTGTGTGTGTGTGTGTGGGGGGACTCCGATAAGCTTCTTCCAGGAAGTCCTGTGTTCACTTGGTTTGTAATTACCTCTCCTGGAGACTGACCAGGGCGAGGAAATAAACCCAGACGTGTGTGGACTGGATGATGGGAGATCTATAGGGATAATGGCTTTAGCTAGTGGTGGAGGTGAGAGACACAGAAAACACTATTCCTCAGTGACAAGCAGAGAAGTGAGGATTTGAGACGGGAGCTTTCTCCTCAGCAACTCCTGCAGCCGAATCAGGCCTCCAGCCACACACCTCATGAAACCTCTCCTTATTCTCTGCTCTCTCTAATACTTGCAGTGCCTTGCAGCCATCGAGCCATTGGGTCTGATCACTCCTGATACTCCACCTCTCCTCCACCTTCCCAATCTCTTCAAACAAACTTGTTTTAATGAAAATACATTCCTGAGTTTGGCGGATTTAGAGGATTTTCCTCCTACACTCATCTGGCCTTCCCCCTGCAGGAGGGGGGGGGGGGGGGGGATGAAGCTCCTGCTGGAGCAGCGGTGGCAGCCCATTTTAAGAAGTGCTGACGCCAGAGCACGGAGCATTTCTGTGTGCATTCAAGGAATGAGGAATGCATCTCCAGCCAGCTTAGAGAGAGGGAGAAAGAGGGGTGGAAGCAGGGAGGAGGGAGGGTGCATGACAGAGAGGAGAGAGAAATTAGAGGAGAGGTAGGGGGAGGAAGAGAGGAATTCAGAAAATAAAGAAAAGAAGTGAGGGGGACTGATGCACCGACCCGCAAATTGCTTTTGTTTACATTTCTATCAAATCAAATTCACACACATCCTTGTGACACAAATCAGCAAGTTTGGTTACGCCACAGACCGTACATAAAAGTGTTTCGTAGCTTTCAGATCTGAAAAATGAGGCCTAGGCAGAACGTTCAGCTGCAATACCACCGAGTGCCACTAGAGGTCGGCTCCAAAAAGCCTCCGGCTCCATAGACTCCCATTCAACTTCTCTCATGAAGTTTGAAGTCAATACATTTTTTTACACGCGTTATCTCGGTGTTGTTAGCTAAAGTCGCTTCTTCTTATTCGTTTTCTGGCAAGCATGCAACAGATTTGACAATGACCGTAGAGATCAGCCAGGCTAATAAAAGGCAAAAACAATACTACTTTCATGAAGAATGGGATTTTTTTTTTTTCATTACTGTAAATAAATGCCTACACATGAGGTTGAATTTAAGCTGTTGTGATACAAAATGTGTGTATTGAGTATCAGTTTGTTATTGTCCACTTAAAAGAAGCTGAATCAGCTGGTTTGGGTGGAGCTCGGCTACGTGAATAAATGTTACTAAACGTGAGGAGCTCAAAGAGTTAAAACTTTGGACACGTGTTCATATTTTCTGTCCTACATTTGCAGAAAGAGTCTCAACTGAAATGCATATTTGGTGGGTTATGGACATCATCGTATATCACAATTATTCTGACGGGGTGACATATGGGGACAACACGGTGGGGACTGGATCGACTCACAGACATTCCCAGACCGCAGTAATCTGCAGCAGATGACGCCTGACACACACGTGTGCTCAGCGTCTTTGATGAGAACCGTTGTGGCCGCACAGTCATGATCATCATTTCCTGCGTGCTGATTTACTGTACGTGCATCTGTGATGAATTTATAATCACTGATATCACTGAATGAGGTTGAGGCCTTCTTTTAATGTGACCCAACAGCACGCAAACGCACAAAATAGCTGTTTGTATTTAAAAATAGGACCTCACATCGTCGGGTAACGTGAGGGGCCAAACCACAACTCTGTCTGCAAACACCGCAACATCCATCTATCCATCCATCCTGAAAAACCTCCTCCTCAGGGTTCAGCGTGACAAAGCGTGGCGCTCTCACAGCGGTGGATTGTCGACGGGCCAGGCGTCTGTCAGCTAACCACTGACGCGAGGATGAGATGGGACATCCGTCACTGACGAGGCTGGTTGTGCTAATTCAAGCAGCAAAGCGTGAGATAGCCGCGCTTTGGACCCTTTCTAGGCGTGACATTTTCACATTTTGTAAGCGTAAAAGTAACATAACGAAGGATCACGTAAAAATAAAAATTTTGGGAAGTATGAGTCAGAGACTCCCACGCGGGAGGCTAAGGTTCGAATCCAGGAGGTGACTACACTGCTCTTGATTTGTTTTTTGTTTCCTCACCCCAACCTTGTGTTTTTCCTAAAAGTTGAATTTTCCTGTAAATCACATGGCTGTATGTACGCATTAGGGTTCATTTTCATCCACTACAGGAAAACGTGAAACCGTCACGCCGACAGAGGCCAAATGTCTATTTCACGTTTAGCTGTAGTGGACCGGCGTGTCTATTTCACGTTTTGCTGTGATGCCGGGTTGTGTTAATCGAAAGCAAACGGTTCACGGAAAGGTTTCATGCTGTGGAATTAATGTCACAAATGAAAAAGAAAACAGAGACACTGAACAAATGAAGAGGCACTTACAGAATAAAGTTTGTACGTACAAAAACAAACGGAGACTTGAATGAGTTCATGGAGACTCTGTGATTGAACAAATGTGGAACGAGAGCACACTGAACATCATTTGGAGTCTCTCACTCTTGACTGGGGTCCAAGTGAAGAGTCCTCCGCTCCTCCAGCTCTCCCTTGTCATCCTCCTTGTCTCCACCTCAGGCAGCTCTCGGGCCCTTCGGGGACCTCGGGGACCCGGAGCTCTGCCAGCTGAGCCACCTTTCTGACAGCTCGTTTCCATGGCTGCCCGCCGCCACCTCTCTTTGTACCCTGCAACAGACAGGAAGAACACATCACCCCCGGAGGTAAGCATGGGAACATCTCATCATCGGGGAGCGCGGGTGACAGCGGCGGTCGAAGACAGGTGGATATATATTCTATTATTCACAGCCTAGTGAGGGGCGTCAGATCTCCGTGGCGACCGCTACAGAGGCCGGTGTCGGGGGTGACATCAAACAGACACGGGCTCCGGTGGTGACAGCCGCCGACAATGCCACCGCCGAGCTAATTCCCAGGTGCCCCGGCAAAGGTCCGTTACTCTGGAGGCACCGGTGGGATCAGGAGGGGTCACGTAGCAACACAGGTCAAAGCTTTGATCCAATCAGAGGAGAGAATCCAACGGGGGGGGGGGGGGGGGGGGGGGTTATGAGCGAGGAGAAGAGGGAAACGGTTCGGCTGTCATTTCGTATTTCGGGGGCAGAACACAGAGCCGAGAGGAGGCCCGTCATTATTTCATACGCAGCTCGCTTCAGATGCTTCTGGACTGAAACACAAGGCGGAAACAAAAAAAACGTTATTATTATTAAACTACATATTTTATGAGGCCCCTCCCGATTAGAAAGTCAATCGCCGGTTATGTATTCACGCAGAGTGACCCTCGAGCTTCACCTCGAACGCTTTGAACTTTTCCTCCTCTCTCTATGTCTCCCCCTCCTTCTGAAGCCTTTCATTTGTCCCGTCAAGCTGCATAAGTAAACCACATTACATTTTAGGAATGTAAACAGCAGTGTTTTGTTTTGTTTTTTTGTGAAAAATTCATTGGATGCTCCCGGTTGGACCGCATAATTATTTAGAGAGCAAATGTAAATACCTCTTATGATCACGGAGGAATGCGCGCAATTTCCCTTTTTTTTTTTTTTTTTTTTTTTTTTTATCCTAACCAGTCATTTGGTCTGCAGATAGGAGGTCAGAGAGACAGAGAGGGTAACTATAGTAACACTCTGATCTGCTCTGAGTGCTCTTCAGACCAGTGGCGGCTGGTGAATAAATGAATTTAGGCGGGGGAGGGAGGGGGTAAACGAACTGAAGCGGGACTTTAGATCCAAAACAACACGACACATTAATGTTACCTAAACACGAGCGAATTGCACTGCTGGAACGTAAATTTTGCCCTCCTCTCCTTCTGGAGAATTTCTCCATGACTCTCTGGTTAAAAGTTCTCTGGTTCTCAAACTGGAGCGGTCTGTGTAAACGAGGAGGCGGAGCCAAGCGGCAACCAGCAGTGACGTCGCCAATTGGTTTGTGAACGACCGTTATGAAGCCTCGAGTTCGGAATTTGTCCGTCACCATCTTTCTAGTTCGGAGCGGTTTGGAGCAGGAAGTGACCATATTTGAACGAGCTGGGGGAGGAGCCAGCGGTAGATCCGACTGATCTGATTGGAAACCCGACGATACTACGTTCCATCCACCGATAGCTGTAACCTGACTGCACCACAGGCCTGTCAATCAAACAGACACACCCACAAAAATACATTTTTGAGGCTTATTTTATAATTAATGACGGATTATTTTCAGATGGACCTCCAGAAAACGAATAAGAAGGAGCGACTTTCGCTAACAACACTTAAATAACTCGTGGAAAAAATTGTATTGACTTAGAATTTCATGAGAGAAGTTGAATGGGAGTCTGTGGAGCCAGAGGCTTTTTGGAGTCGACCTCTAGTGGCACTCGGTGGTATTGCAGCTTAAGACACTTCTGCATCAGCCTTAGTTTTCAGACCGGGAAGCTACGAACCATTTTACGTACAGTCTGTGGTTAGAACCCTTCATCAGCACGGATATTGACACATTTACTCGGATGATACTCATTATCCGTACCTGATACTCGTTTCAGCTGAGTACTCGTGTCATCTCTAGAAATAACAGAATTTTCCTCACTTCCTCTTGAGGTTTCCGTTCCACTGGCGGTCAGATAGCAAAGAAACCAAAGTAACCGTGTGATTATGTAAAGGCGGATTTGAGGTGAACCTGAAAGTTGGCGTAGAGAGTTGTCCAATCACATTAGATAAAAAAAAAAAAAAAAAAAAACGTAAAACGATACCGATTGGCTGCCAATAAAAGAGGGAGGATCTGAAAATCCGAAACAGCCATAAAAAGACAAAAGTTGAAGGACTTGTATTCAGGAAGTAGATGTATTTACACAGAAAGTAACTAAATACAATCTGTAAACGTTTTTTATTAAACGCTCACGGGCGCTGACAGACTACCAGGTGACTTTTTACCAGCAATTATATCATTAATTTATGTTTCACATGTCAAAGAAACCAGAGCCAGTGTGTGTTACCGGTGCATCGTACGGATCCTTCGAGGCTGCAGACAAGCTGTGATATCTCTGCAACTTCACACCATCCGTCAGGGCTTTAACAGATAATTTGTCAGAGTGCATCGTCGGCCGAACACATACCAGTTTGTACGTGTCAAATACGAGATAACCCCCCCCCCCCCCCCCCCCCCCCCACCACCACCACCACCACCACCAAAAAAAAAAAAACACACATGGCTCAGCAGAACACGCGGAGATCAAGTGTGCGCTTTACACCGAGCAACACATCTGCCACATGTCGGGACGTGGCTGCCACCGCTCATCACTTCCTCCTCACACACACTTCCTGTCTGTCTGGAGGACGGCCTGTCTCTGGGGAAGAGAGACATGTAACTCCTCCATCCACTGCGTCTTCAGCTGCAGACATCCAGCTGAATCTTTCCTCATGTCCTTCTCATGTCCTCTGCTGTGTTGTTATGCAGACAAAACAACAATACACACTCTGCACCCTGCTCCCTCCATCCCTCCATTCCTCCTCCCTCCTCCTTCCTCCCTCCTCCCTCCTCCCTCATCCCATGATCAAATGCAACAACACTGACAACCAAACATCTCCTCGGCAAACACACAACTTCCCCACAGATCCGATGTGATGTGGATGTGTGCGGAGCTGTGATCTCGTTCTCTGTCAAACATCAGCGTCTTCTCCCCGAGACAAGAAGAGCCCGGTGACAACACACACACACACACACACACACACACACACACACACACACACACACACACACACACACACACACACACACACACTCCAACTCCAACAATAAACTGTGCGATTGAGGAAGTGATTGAGGAATAATAATTAATGACGAGCGTGCAGGGGGACGGAGATGATCTCTGAAGACTAGCCGGCCGTCCCCCCTGGGGGACAGAACGCAGGGCTTCAATTAACTGACAGGCGGACATATATGCATTTCTATGGCGGGCCGCGGTGGGCTGCTGAGATGCAGGACTACAATGCTTTGAAAGCCAGTGTGGTTTCCCCATCAAACGCGTCCTCCAGGTCCTTTGATCTGCCGGGTGGTATGTGTCCTTGGAGATATCTGTCGACTTCCTCAAAGCTCTTTGTTGCCGGCGCCTCATTTTTTCCTGTGCTGAGGTTTGGAGCTCCAGCAGCAGCAGCAGCAGCAGCAGCAGCAGCAGCAGCAGCAGCAGCAGCAGCAGCAGCAGCAGCAGCAGCAGCAGCAGCAGCAGCAGCAGCAGCAGCAGCAGCAGCAGCAGCAGCAGCAGCAGCAGCAGCAGCAGCAGCAGCAGCAGCAGCAGCAGCAGCAGCAGCAGCAGCAGCAGCAGCAGCAGGCGTTATGTCCACGTCATGTGACACCAGGTGACTTCAAGCATGCACGAGCGTGTGTGTGTGTGTGTGTGTGTGTGTGTGTGTGTGTGTGCACGCTGTCAGAGCATGCAGCTACGAGGGCTAAACATCCTGCAGCCTAGTGGATGACATTTTGGATGTACACACACATTAAATTAAGATAGAAATTCTGTTAAAAACATCTCACGGCCGGTTTAGTGCTTCTTCAGCTGAATCTCAGAATCAGATCAGACTAAATTTGAACATTTATTTTCGCCCCTTTGCCTTTATTTGACAGTTTCCTGTTTCTCTAAACTGCTGACTTTAGCTGTATGTGTCTTTAAGCAGCGTGCAAATGGTGACTGCAAAGTGCAATTCTGTGTGTATGTGTCCTTCAACTGGATATGTGTCTTCTAGTTGCATATACGTCTATTTATGTCTGTTTCTTCGTGT
This sequence comes from Embiotoca jacksoni, assembly GCF_022577435.1. Taxonomy (NCBI): domain Eukaryota; kingdom Metazoa; phylum Chordata; class Actinopteri; family Embiotocidae; genus Embiotoca; species Embiotoca jacksoni. Next base: position 1,460,175 of record NW_027185392.1, read on the forward strand.
GCACATTGAGAGCAAGTTACACATGGAGTCAAATTCTTTGCACATGTCAACAAACCTCAACAATGAAGCTGATTCTGATTCTGATTCTGATTCTGAAAGACGAGGACGACGTGCAACGAGGGTTTCACAACCAGGTAATCGAACAGTGGACGTTGCAGGTATTTGAGAGGTGTTTTTAAACTTGAAAAAAAACATGACGTCACCTTTCTTCAGTTAGCTTTCTGCCAGCTGCTTTCATGAAAAAATAGCAAGAGACAAAAGGACGAGGCAGCAGGACCTAAAAACACCTGCAGAGGTGGTTTAAAGCTGATGCATCCAAAACGAGACATGGGCCAACGTGATCAGACTGAATATATGACGACAAAACAAAAAGACTACAAACCCTGATTTCACACTGAAAGCGTCAACATCACACCACACAAACTGAAGCCGTCACTTTTCTTTAAACCCCTCAGCTTGGGATGATATTTCTGTCACGCACGACTCCCCAGAAGGATCCTTCGTTTTTGGTGCTTTGTGCACGTTACACTCGGTTTACGACACTCCGGCTTCTGCTTCTCTTTGTTTTCTTCTGTTTGACTTTGTCTCATTCGAATCCCACAACTAAACAGAACTTCTGCACGACTACTAACTCCGAAACTGAACTTTGACCCCCCCCAACCCCTAAAATCTCCTGCGGTTCATCGCATCCGATGACACTCCGGCACCGCGACGGTGCCAAACTTATCACGGTCTAAGTTTCAATAAAGAGAGGTTCATTTAAAGGTGTATTTCGTGATTGCAGAGATTTCACTGTGATCCGTAACAAAGTCAGCATCTTTCTAAATACGTCTCTCAGCAGCCGACATGGAGGAGCTCCTGCATACCTGCACGCACGATGTAAAAACCTCCACTAGACCTGCTGCGATCAGCCTTCGGGTGTCAGGAGTGAACACTCTCGTGATCTCTGACGTCACCAACCGCCTCGCTCTCCTCCAACCCGCCGGGTCAGCTTCCTGTCGGGTCCCGACACGACACGCATGACTGGCTCCATCTCGTGAAGCGCTGCCTCCCCTTGTGAGGCGGTTGCTCAGGTTACATCCCTCCCAGGCTCCGGCCCTCCTCCACACACACCCCCCGCCCACCCCACCCCCGCGGCCACAGCAGATCTGTAAACTGTTTACACTTCACTTCCCACACCTGGACGGGGGCCAAGGCAAACCTGGAACGGGGCCCGCCAGGAGGAAGCGGCAGAATCCTGCCCATCAGACTTCAGCGGGAGAGGAGGGGAAGGATGGAGTCTTGGAAAGGAGTATCGACTCACCACCGAAACCTCCGACATCACCAACACCTCCAACACCTCCCTGCTCTGATTCCTCTCTCTGGAAGAGGAAGCTCCGGAAACACATCCGTGTGTTCGCCCGTCCGCAGAGAAGTCACGCTATCGTGTGTTTTGCATGCTCCTAAACAGTCTGTTTTGTGGATTATATTCACGCTTGTCCCGCTGCCTTCCTTTTTTTTTTTTTTTTCTAAATGTGCTTCCCAGAAATCCACCTCTGACGTACAGGTGCTCGGCCGCACGTCGACGCCCGAGTCCCTCTGAGGAAATCAGAGCTATCGTGCCCTTCAGTTCTCATGCACGATTCTTGACATACTGTGCAAGCGTGATGTAAGTATGAGACAGAGAGGAACCCCCCCCCCTCTCCCTCCATACCTCCCTCTCCCTTCTCCCACACACACACATACACACACACACACACACACACCCCGTTCACGCAGCTGGAGGACGGAGGGAGGACCTGTTGGATGGTGCATCAGGATTTTTAAAGAAAATACCATAGAGTGTAAAAGGGAAGTATATTATAAAATCAGCAAAAAGTGTGCCACGTGAATAACAATTATTATGTGTAATGATTAAATCTGCAGCTGGAGTAATGAGAGAGATGCATGCATTAAATCCACAGCGGGAGGAGAAGCCTACATTCTAAGTGCTGCACAGTGTTAGCGGACCATCTGAAAAGCCCAAACTGGGAAAGTATTCCAGCCACATTTACAGCACGAGCCCCGGCTCTGCGTATTAATTGCCCCTGAGTCCAATTTGCTGTCGTCTTTGTAAGCGACAGCGGCAGAGGACGGCGTTTTCAATGGGAGGAATTAGGGGAGGATGACACTCAGAGAGGGAGTAAAACCCAGAACCCCCCGAACCAGCGTGTCCTGCAGTGACATGTATACTGAATACCAATCAGAGGCGTGGAGGCAGCTCTCATTTCCAATGCACACAGTGCAGCTCAATCAGCAGGGCACTGGCAGATAAAAAGGGATCGCTCGCCCGGCTCTCTGAACATTAGCTAATGCCACATTTGCAAGTCTTCAAGAGCAAAAAAAAAAAAAGGGGGTGGGGGTGGGGGAGATGAGGGAGATATGAGGGGATGGAGAAACAGAGGAGATAAAGATAGAAATAGTTTTCTGTTTGGGACTGTTGGGGGAAAAAAAAAAAAAAAGATTATTTCTTGCACTAAAATGCTGTGAATGTCTTTGTAGTGCACGAGTGATGGAAGTGACGCCTGGATGGGGGATTATGCTCTTTTCATCATAAAGCCCCATCTGGTACACGAGCAGGACCGCGTCTGTCCGGGCCTCGCGCCCTTTAAAGTGCCGGCTCGGGTTACAACATCAATCCGGTCCGGTTGCAGCTGTGCCGGGGAGAAAAAAAAAAAAAAAAAAAAAAAATCATGCCCACCAATTCTGCACACAGAGATGCTCAGGAGTGTGTGTGTGTGTGTGTGTGTGTGTGTGTGCGCACATATAAACAGACAGATGGATGATCAGGAAGGCAGACAGAGTGATTTCCCACACATGTACATCCCCCCCTCCCTCCTCCACCCTCCCTGCACCGAGTCCCCACAGAAACAGTGCTGCAACACCAAAAGGACATCTCTGGGTTTTTGAAGCCCGCCGATTTCCAACTTGAAAGAGACGAGCGTAATTAAAACCAACGGGCAGCGGCGCGAGATAAATGAACAGCAGAGCCCGTCCTCGTCTTTTAACCGAACCGCTGGTCCGGTGTCAGACAGATGTGTCTGCGCCGACTGGCAGGACGTCAGAGTCTGTCGTTTGCTTGTTCTCCGTCTTTGGAAATCCATTATGGCGGCGCTTGGGCTCAACATCTTTTTTATACGAAGCAGACTCTTTACAGCGGCTGCTCTGCATGTGCACAGCATCCAGTCACATCGTGCTGGAATGCCCCTCTTCTTCATCATCATCATCAGCAGCAGCAGCAGCAGGCATCGGATGGGATGTTACACTTAAAGTGGAGTCGTACTGTACAACCTCCCGTCTGGGGATCTAATTAATATACATATATATTCTATCATTTCCACATTAATAGCCTACATGTGTTTTGGGGATTCGGGAATTGTAATCATTAAATATGCAAAAACGTTTAATAGCTAAAGAGAGTTTAGATTGTTCTGCAGTGTTTAAAATGATGTGGAGAGAAAAATATGTCATTAAAATTCACTCAACGCTTGATTCCAATGTAATAATGAAACTGGACTTGGCTGATGCAGAAGTGCCTAAAGCTGCAATACCACCGGGAGCCCCTAGAGGCTGGCTCCAAGAAGACTCCGCCTCCATAGACTCCCATTCAACTTCTCTCATGAAATACAATGTTATTTACAGTGTTGTTGGCTAAAGTCGCTCCTTCTTATTAGTTTTCTGGAGGTCCATCTGAAAATAATCCCGTCATTTATTAGAAAATAAGCTTCAAAAAGACGTGCTTTTTGGGGGCGTGCCTGTTTGATTGACAGGTCTGTGGTGCAGTCAGGTTATAGCTATCGGTGGGCGGGATGTAGTATCGTCAGGTTTCCAATCAGATCACTCAGATCCACCGCTCGCTCCTCCTCCAGCTCGTCCAAATATGGTCACTTCCTGCTCCAAACCGCTCCGAACTAGCAAAATGACAACGGACAGAATCTGAACTGGAGGCTTCATAACCACCGTTCACAAACTGGGCAAACAGCAGCGGATCAAAACGAGACTTCCAGTTGAGAGGTTTTTTGTTTTGGCTCTCTTGCAGGACTTTAGAAATGATCTTATCTTCAAGCACTTAAAAAACACGAATGAATTTCAACTGGATCAAAAGAACTGTGAACATTATATGTCTTCACTTGAGAAAAAAAAAGGGGCGGAGCCTCATTCCGGTTGCAATACGATAGCGCAAAGGAGCAATTGCAGGAAGTGAATCAGCCTCAGTGTTGTTTTGAAAAAGTTAAATTGCATGTTCAGTCGGAGGAAACTTTTTGGTGTGTGTGTGTGTGTGTGTGTGTGTGTGTGTGTGTGTAAAGAAGAAAAGCCGGAGAAATGATGTTGGAGTCGGCGCCACTGTTGATCCCACCATCACCACCGAGTTTCATCCGTCGGGTCACATTTCTCCCGCTGACGTACCGCTCCTCGTTTTCAGACGAGACGACTGCCTTTCAGCCACAGATGATATTAGATGTCACACATTAACGTGAAGGACGTGATTCTCTCTCCAACCTTTTCAATTCTCCCGTCTAAATTATCGCCGGGGTAAAAGAAAAAACTGGTTCTTCATCTTCGGGCCCGCGGCGCCGTCCTTATTATTATCTCATGATCTGCCTATTCCTCCACCAACAGGACACGAACAAAGAGGAATAATAACGCAAGTGGATGAAGATAAATGGAAGTCAATTTCACTGGAATTAAAACACGTGTTTGATTCGTTTGAAAAAAAGATAAAGAAATTTAATTTGATTTGTTTTGGCCTTTAAAGGTAGTTTCGGACTCTGAGGGAGGAAGTTATTGCAGCTTCACAATAATGAACAATGGAGGGAGAGATGGAGGAGGAGGAGGAGGAAGAGGAGGAGGAGGAGGAGGAGGAGGGAGATGTTATGACTCTGTTGAAAATTGTGCTGTTAACAAATTGGAGGGCCTCAGCTGTTCTCAGAGACTTCCGCCTGCAGGTACGTCGGACTTTCAGCTGCCCGAATGACAACGCTGCCGGCGGCAGAGGAGGACGTGACGGACGTGGAGCGGACATCACCACCTCCTCCTCCTCCTCCTCCTCCTCCTCTTCCTGTCAGCCGGAGGAGATCAAACTTATTTGTAATCCCGGCTCTTCCTCTTCGTGTCTGTGTGTTTACAACCTGACCACCGCCGTACGCTCTCTCTGTGCTCCACGTCTCCCTCCATTAAATCCGACGGGATGCATTCCTTGTCCTTGGCTGACAGCTCCGGCTGCACGGAGCCGCGCTGACAGTGACGGCCAATTAATTTGCACAAACCGGCTGCGCTGCCCCGCCGTCGTCTTCACACGGTGGTAACAGACGCTGCCAGCCCGGGGTCGGCCGCATGATTGTCGTCAGATGGTTCCTTGCGAAGTCTCCTCGGAGGAATGCAACGCTGAGTGACACGTTTCCTCCAGAGCTGGTCTTGGGGGGGGGGGGGGCCTCGTTTCCTTCTCCCGTCCAGACTTCTCTTCAACAAAAAAAAAAAATGCCATCATTTGCGGAAGGGGAGGGGGCGCCAGCCGTAGATCACAGGATCTGGATCTGCAGGTTTTTGGTAGGCGACCTTTTATTCAATGGAAACCGCACGGCTCTAAACGGCCGACCCTCGGGTGGTCCAATCAGCCCGCAGATGACATTTACTGACACATGGGAACTGATTTGAACCTCCCTTATCCCTGTTTCATGGGATGTTTCATGTCGTGATTTATCTGGAGAACAGCAGCGTCTGATTACACGTTGCCAGTTGTTTGGGGTTTCCCAGGGGCCCTCTGTGGCTTCTTTGACATCTTCATCTCGTGGGATCTTTAGGAAAATAGGCCCGGAAACAAGAGTCTAATAAACTTAAAGTTTGCAACATGTCTTCCATTCTTCCTTTTCAAAGTCAATGCTGTTCCAACCTTCGAGGTCAGAGAGGAAACAGGACCACGTCTGACCCCGCTCACCCAGAGGCTGCTAATCTGCATCACAAGAGCACCAATCATCTCACTTCAGCGGGTTTCCAGCTCCAAACCGCTCTCACCCTGCAGAACGCTCTGACATCATCGGCCGCAAAACTCCCCACAAAACCTTTCCGCAGCGGGAAATCCCCCTTTCTCCTCCGACTCCGGGAGTGAACGAGCAAACGTTTCTGCAGCACGACGGTTTCCACACCCACCGAGGGTCTTTAGAAAGCGGCGCTCCTAATGTCGTGCATAATAAAAACCCAACAACGACTGCGTATGATTCATACAGACGCTGCAATAAAATAAGAGCCGATCCGACTGTTTCCACATCGGCCACGACGTGGTTTGGTCGTAGTTGACTTGAGGCTGCATCATCACTTTCCCTTCGACGTGCTGCGGCCGCGACTGCCATCGCAAATGACATAATCGTCCGCGATGAAGAAGAGCTTCTCCTGAATCCGGTTTCCACGTCATGAAGCTGAAACATTCAGTATCTGCTTCAAACCAAATGACGTCGATATCTGGTATCAAAAAGGCCGACCGGGCCTCGCGTGAAGTTCCTTTCATGGAAGAGTGGGGTCACAAAATTGACAGTTTTATTCACTTTAAATGCGACCAGAGGCAACTTTCAGACCCAGAATTCATTGTTTTACCTTCAGCATCGGCTCACAAATGGAGACCAATGAAAACAGTTCTTGTTCCACTTCTTGTCTAAAATTGCCTGCCACTTTTCCGTAAAATCCTTCGAAAACTATCTCGTTTACTGCTTTGCACCACTGCTGCTGGCAGAAGAATAAACAGCACGTTTTGTCATTGAGGCCCTCTTCACAAGATTTCTGTTTCTCTGCGTTGAGTGAAGTTAAAAATCTAAAATCTACCAAAACAGTTCAATAAAAGTGAAACAACCACAGAAGTAACAGGTCTTTAAAATAATAGAAAAACTGGTCATTGAATCAACACAATGACCGTGAACATTTCAAACAGACACTGATATCCAGCCAGCTGCTAATAAAAGCTGGTTCCATCACGCTGACAACCTTCATTTAATTCTCAAGTTTGAAGAGTCAAAACAAGACAAAAACAAGACCACGAAAAGGGGGTTAGTCTGTCGAATGGCGTCCCACTGAGAGCCCACGATGGAGGGATGGACGGAGGGCTGGAGGAGGTCTGGTGCTCAAAAAAAAAAAAAAAAAAAAAAAAAAAAAATCATAATGATAATCATAAACACTTTAGGGACGGGGCGGCGTTAGGAAATCCAAATAATAGTAACTGTGGGCTGTTACAGTTTGAGAGGCTGGAATAATAAAGCTTAAGAGGACGATGGCCGTAATGGCTACCTGCAGTGCTTGGATAAAAAAAAAAAAAACAAGAGCGCACCCCCACCAAGCCTTCCATCTTTCATGGAGCTACAAACAGACCCAGCTCCTCCTCTGGTCAGCCAGCGAGCACATGAATAGAAAAAAAAAATCCTCCCCGCGGTTTGGAAATAAAAGGCCCGAATCAAACCAACACCGGGAGAGTTTTTCGTCCACTTTGCTACCTGCGGTTTTCTGCACATTAGCCTCTTCTGCTCCGGGTCTGACGTCCCGCCGTGAAATGAATACAAAATGTGCATTAAAGTTTAACGCTTCGTCACATTTTTTAACAAATTCAGGTTTTTTTTTTTTCTTTTTTTCCAGCTCTTTGCCGCGCTTCCCACAGAAGAAGAAGAAGAAGAAGAAGAAAAAAAAAAAAAAAAAAAAAAAAACCACCTGCAGGAGTGATTTGCCAAATTTTGCTAAAGTGCAACGGGAGCAAATCGGATAGCCGGCAAATCCTGAAAACACAACACAACACAACCTCCGCGACTGGAAACGTTCAACAACCAACAGTTGGAACAGATAAAGCATTGTTACTTTGTATTTATAGCAGCAAAGGACGGCGGCGCCGGCAGCATCAGACGTGTTTGGAAGACCCCCTACCTGGCAGCCCCCGCGTCTTCGACCCCCGCTGTTCGTGTATTGCCGAACCGTGGCGGCCCCGTTGACAGCCAGCTTCCAGTTGGTGGTCCGGGGGTTTTCGCCTGTCCTTCCTCAGCATTGTGCAACTGGAATAGGTGCGTCCTCCCCTGTTCACGCTGCGGTTGGAGCTCCACGATCTGATTGGACGGCGCGGAGCGAGACTTCATCAGCAGAACATCCCTGTCGTCATGACAACTTGCCAATATCCCAACAGGGGTGTGTGTTTTGTGGGGGAGGGTGGGGCGGCGGGGGCAAGGCGGCTCTGCCGCCTCCCGACTGGAATCGTTTTTTTTTTTTTTTTTTTTTTTTTTTTTTTTTTATATATATATTTTTTTTACACCACCGTTGCCTCGCTCGCTCGTTTCCCCCACCCTGCTTGCTAACCTAGCGCGCTAAGCTAATCCGTCCAGCCGGCGGTCCTCGGAAGGAGAGTCCACGACCAGCTGTCCCGTCGGGGGTGTCTCGGCCCAATGTCTCGCACCGCGGGACGCCGCGCCGGCTTAAAAACGACGACCTTAATCATTATTCGTCACACGGCACTCAACTCCAACCAATTAAAAAGTTTCCTCTTCTCGGTCTTCGGCATATTTTCATATTCCACGCGCACACACGCACAACGGCAAAGTAAAACTGCAGTTCGTCCGACACCCAACTTTTAGAGAAACTTTGGAGGAAGACGCTTCACCCTCGGACGGCCTTTGCCGTCGCGCCCCCGACCTTTCGCCCCTCCCGTGAAAATTTGAGGGCAACTCGAAGCTCGACTGAAAAGGGACGACTGGACCGGTTTCTGCCGACTCGGCGTACAGTTCGGTTCAAAGAAAGAACCGCCCCCGGAGAAGCGGAGCTGGAAAGGAAGCACGAGACCTGGAAAGGAAGGACGGAGAGAGCGGTGAAGAAGGAGAGGTTAGGGGGAACGTGGGAGGAAAAGTAGAAAGCGAGGCTTTCGTCTTGCTGCCGGCCGGCGCCGGCCGCTGCGCAAACACATGAATGTACGGCGGCCCGAGACACCCGCTGTGCCGCCAGGCCCGCTGGCCGGCGATTAGCAACGGAGCGGGCGGGCGGCCGGTTCCCAGGGTCCCTCTCTCTCCCAGCCACCTCCCGCCGAGCCCGGAGACGGTGACCTTGGCCGCCGCGGGAGCTCTCCTCCCCTGCTAGGAGTGAAAGGCGGGCCGGGACGGAGGGCCCTGGCCTCCTCCGCGCCCCTTTCATTGCTAATCCAACCCCCCCCCCCACACACACCCCTCCCCCCGACCCGTCCCCTCCCGCTCCTCCCAACCCCAACATTGTACGGCGCCCTTGCACCCTACCTGGGCCCTTCTGGCTGGAGGCGGCGTGGCGGCGGCGGCGGCGGCCGCTGAAAGCAGGTGATGAATGGGGTTAGAGCTGCAGGACGCCGGGCTCCCCCCCCCCCCCGGGCAGCAGGGGACCTCTGCAGGCCCGCAAAGCTGCTTAAAGACAGTCCGGCGTGGTTTAGTTTTTTTTTTTTTTTTTTTTTTAAAAAGAAGGAAACCCCCGCTTACTCCGTTTTTTTTTTTTTTTTTTTTTTTTTTTTTAAAGTCTTCATGAGTGGACAGCATTTTCCAAAAATAGAAAAAAAACAAAAAAACAAACAAACAAGAAACAAGAGATTGGAGTCAACACGTGCAAGCAGATACTTTTACAAGTTCTTGCGTACGATAACACTAGAAATAAAATATCAGATAATCCTGCTGCTAACCGGAGGAGCCGGCGAACGTAGAACGAGCGTGCTTTGGGTGAGAACATGGACCTCTTAAAGTGGTAGCATCCTTTTTTTTTTTTTCAGACCACCGCCCAGCACGGGTTACAGCTCTCATGTCACTTCTTTGGCTTTTATTCTGGGCGTTTTCCACCGTTTCGCGTGACCGTTACGGGATGTAAGCTTTAGAAAAATTCCCCGACGACGCACGATTACTTTTCCCGCCGTGAAAACTTTCCCCGATGTATGTGTTTTCCCCGGGACGGACTGACATGAAGCCGCTCGGTATTGTATGTGAGTTGAAGTGAGAACCAGAAGGCACCGATACAATAACGCTTCTCCCACGGGGGGCGGTGGCGCTGAACACTCGATTCTGTCAATTCACATTTTCGAGTCCCAAACCGTTCCCGAATGCAAATTTTGGAGGCGCCGGGAAGAAAAAAAAAGTAGAGCCATGACATGGAGTAAAAAAATAAATAAATAAAAAAAACCCACAAACCTTGTCATTGTAACGTCAGCAGCGCGTTCAGGAGAGCCTGCAGGATGCCAGACTCTTAAGGGGGGACCGGAGCCGAGCTGAATGCCTCTTGTCAGGGGAGCTTGATGTGATTATCGCCCCCTGCTAGGACAGCGATAGTGAAGTTGTCTGGCGGCTGGGCGAGGACGCTCAGGCGGCACTGCGGGACGCCCCCCCTTCCCCTTACACCGGTCTTCCACCCCCACCCCCACCGGACGCAACAGGGGGTGGGAAGCATCTTCCATCTTCTCCAGCGGCTCTCTGAGTGTGTGTGTGTGTGTGTGCAGGCGCGCATGTGTGAATGGAAGTTGTGTGTCTTAACCCCCCCCCATCCACCCACCCACCCACCCACCCACCACCACCACCACCACACCCCCCGAAAAACTTGTGTTGGAGGTCAAGGTGCTGTAGACTGGACGCTTCTTTAATGCGCATGCCTCGGTGCGCACACCAATTTCGAGACGGTCCCCAGCGTGTGTACATATTTGTGTTTGCCAGAGAGTGAATAAAAATCATTGTTTGGGCCGCCTGAGGAGTCGCCCCCCCTCCCCCACCCCCACCCCACCCCTCCGCCTCCTCTCCACAGAGGAGTCCGGCGCTCCGGGCTTTTTATCGACGGACCCACTGCTTGCCTATTGATCTATGAATTTGTACAATATGATAATACCAATATGTTTTTTTTTTTTTTTTCCCGAAAGCGGTTAAAGACACATTTCAGATGTGAAAAACCTTCTTTAAGCTGCACTTCCTGTTGCACTCGAACGCACCATTTTTAGGCATTAAAGGAGCAACAGGAATTACAACGGGGAAACGATGAGCGTACAGTGTAAACAGTGCATAAATAAAACAGCGTAATGAAGGCCTGAAGGAGAACGAAACTCTCTCCTCGGGGGCGTGTTTACGCATGCAGAATGAACGCATGCAGAATGAACGCGTGCAGAACAGCTGGAACAGAAAGATGAAAATCCTGCAGCAGAAAAAGGCGCCGATGCGACTCGAGGAGCCGAGCGCCGATGCGTTTCCGTGCGCTTCGACCACCCGGGCTCCAGATCAGCAGAGCGCTGCCTTTTGGGTTAGCGGGGCATTTCGTAAGGTTTCACCCCCCCCACCCCACATTGTACCACCCGGCCCACCCTCCTCCGCTCCGTGCTGTCCCCCCTGGAGGCAAACGGGGTAAAATAAGACTTCAAAGACACTCCAAAATAGTCCTGACACAAACTCATTTCCTCGTGTTACACGAAGGGGGCCGGCAGACGGCTCTGACTCTCGGCACGTCTCTCAGCCTCCCCGCGCCGCGCCGCCTCGTAACGGGCCGATCGGCAGGTCACGCTGGGCCCAGACGAGGCGAGGGAACGGGAGCTCGTTTAAGGGGACCGCTATTGGCCGCGGAGGACCGCAAACGACTTGCAGCGGGGAACTATATTAAGACGGAGCGGCGAGGAGCGGGACGGCCTCCGCCCTCAGACGTTTAAACGGTTGGTGTTCGCATTTTCGCCACGAAACCTGCGACGTCCAGAGGAGGCGTGTTTGTGGTAAGAAACACGGGTCAACGGGTCACCGCACCAAAACACGCTTCTTTAACTCGTCTCGGAGAGGTTTGCGGATTTTGCTCTGAGCAGCACGGAGCTTAAATTCACTTCCTCTCCGCAACTAGTTCGGCTCCGCCCACCTACCGCTCACGACTCTTGAGGGCGGAGCAAGCAGCAACCGGTGGGTGTGGCTAAATGCCGATGCCGGCGGGACTGAAATGAAGCGATACGGACGTTTGTGGCAACGCCAGCGAATACCGAGGAACTAAAGGCGGAGCAACAACAGCTGAAATCAAATGAGAAGGTCTGCAGTGATCATTTTTGACCAACATGGTGTTGCACTCTGCTCACATTGGGGGAGGGTCTTGTTGTTTCCAGTTTAGGTAGGTAGGAGGTAGGTATATACTTTATTAATCCCCGAGGGGAAATTTTTTTAATTTTTTACAGTGATTGGTGAAAGGCTGCTCCAAAGAGATAGTCACACGGTCATTTTTTGGGGTCCGGGTGGGTCAGGCTCGCTCCCTTACCTCGTACGCGCGAGTTACTTTTGATTGTTATTGTGCAGGGGACAATAAAACTCCAGAAAAGAATAGCAAGGCGGAGCAACACGAGGGAAATAATTTTTTTTTTTAAAAATAGACCATAGAAAACAAGAGAAATCCAAAAATACAAAGACAGATGTTGATTTTCGGTACGCGATCGGAAAAGTAGCAGTCTTGCAGTTGTTCAATAACATACACAACGCAGAGGAGCGAGAAATATTTGTCTTCTCCAATTTTCTTTCGAATGAAAACGCTGCACCGCAACGCAACTCAGCTTTGCGTGTAATCTTTGATGAAATATTTAACAATTATTCATTCATTATTATGAATTATGAATTAACAATTTATGTATACTTTCGTGGCGTCGTACTGATGACATGTTTTATTCTTTTAATTCGTTTAAACTTGTAAAAAAAAAAAAAAAAAGTCCCACGGAAAGGATTAAAAACGAGGTTTTGCGAAGACGTGTGAGCCAGTGTGTGAGGACACGGCCCATAAAAAGCTGCACAGATTTACGCGACCCTGAACTCCACTCGGCTGAAACTCAAGAATTTGACACACTTATTGCGAAGAAATTATGAACTGGCTGGAGATCTGAAGTTTAATTTGGAAAGAGACTTTCCCCTCCCTGGACCTCTTCCCATCAAAGGCACTTTTTTTTTTTTCATTTTAAAGTTTCTAAATTATTTTTTTTGTATTTATTTATTTTTATTCTCTGTGCAGCTGCGGAGAGAAGAGCGTTCGCCGGAGGGAGTCGGCGGCTGTTCGGCCAACAGGTACCCGGTTGTTGCTATGGAGTCCGTCCTGCGATCCGATGGTGATTGGTCAAAGCATTCAATCCGGCGAGGGTGTGTGTGTGTGTGTGTGTGTGTGTGTGTGTGTGTGTGTGTGTGTTTGTGTGTGTGGGGAGGCGCTGCAATGTATACATGTCTCTGAGACGATGCTTAGGACTGGATTTTAATAAGAAGTTCCTCCTTCAAAAGAAACAATTTACCCCCAAACAATAGCGCTGCTTTCTGCATATATTACACCGAGTCATCTGCGTGATGTATTTCAATCACAGAGCGAAATGAGGTAAGATTATTAATCAAGATTAGGTGATGCTAATATCAGATAAGTCCAGGGTGTAATATAGCTCGTATAATGAAAGCAGGACCTGGGCAAAATTCAGAAGATAATAATTGGTACAAGCCGTCTGGAAATTGATGCGGTCACATGACCATCAGCAAGGCGCGGCACCTCCACCGCAGCCTCCCACACAATAAACACACACAGATCTGTACATGCGCATGCTGCTGGTAAATGGAAGCAATGAATAAAAACATTTGTACATCGTTTTGAATCATAAAGCAGAAAATAAAGAAACACAGATCTATCTCACAAATTGCGGCGAGGCCGCATCACTCCGCGCTAAATATAGATTCTATGAAAGCTATATTGACTTTTTCATCGCTCCAGGATGCATTGATTTTTCTCTTTGATTGTGTTTTTCCGCAGACGCAGGAAAAGGAAAAAGCGGCTTCAAGACTGATGCACGAGACCTTTTTTTTTTTTTTTTTCCAAAAAAAGAGCAAAAAAAAAACAAAAAACAAAAAAGGATCCAAAAAAAGCAGGCACACCTGGCAAGGACGGAGCGGCCGAGGAAGAGTCGGAGGGGCGACGCCAACCTGTTGGAGCGGCTCTTCCTCCCCTCCTGCTCGGCTGCTCCGAGGACGACACTTGTTTCTCGCAGAGGGGTTTTGATCTTTCTGCATTGGCTTCCGCTTCCTCCATCTACAAAGGCCATGAAAGAGAATGAGTAATTCATTTATCTGTGTGTGTGTGTGTGTGTGTGCGTGTGCGTGTGCGTGTGCGCGTGTGCGTGTGCTCGACCTATTTCTGCCGCGTTGACATGAGGTTGGCATTTCTGCCTCGCTGGTGGAACTGCAGACATCCTGCAGCGCTGGGTGCCGGTTGTCGAAGGAGCTAATGGTTCAGCTCGTGTGAAAACAAAATACAATATTTGCACAACAGCACATTTTTTTTATCAACATTATTCCTGTTGGGGTGCATGCAGCTGTGGGTAGGCTTCACAAACACGACATAAAATAAAGGAACGCATTGTTAGTTTGAGATGCGAGTCAGATTTCGGCACATTTGTTTAGTTTCTTCATATTTTATTCTCAGTTGTCTGTGGTGGGAGAGAACTTAAATCGCATGAAACACATGACACAAGCTCTCTTTTAATGGGAAGAAACCTTCAACGGAAGGAAGGAAAAATGAGCGTTTTGGCAGCCCTCGTGCTCGGCATTAACGTTTGCATTTGAAATATCAGAGACTGAAAGGACAGATCTGATTGGACGTTTAGCTGCTCAGCTTCGTGTTTTACTTCCTCGTTTGAAATCTCAGAGGCGTCACACCTGTATGTGTCAAATTAATAATGACTGCAAAACTGAACAAATGTGTTTTTTTTCTTTTCCTTTCTTTTCCAAAAGCACTGAAATGGTGACCCTTCAACTTATACTTTTAGTTGAATGTTTTAATCACTGTTTTTAACTGTCCTTTTCTTTTGATTGATGTCTTGATGCTGTTAATGTTTTTATGTGAAGCACTTTGAATCGCTTTACGGTTGAAATCTGATGTTATAAATAAACTTGCATTGCCCCGCCTTAATATTGAGAAGAAAAGTAGGTTTCATCTAGTGCCATTACACCAAATAAGGAAACTGTTTCATGAGGTTTCGTGTTTCGCGTGAGAAGAAAAGGTCTGAAAATCCATCCGTTTTTACAGCTTCGATCTGCGCGTGTTTTCAATTCAAATGAATATTTATTCACAATTCTCATAAACATTAGAAGAACGAGTGAAAATTTGAGGTGAAAAAACAACCAAACGTTTCGCCGGGCATCCTGCAAGCAGCAGCCTCTGTACAACAAACACGAGATGGAGACAAAAGAACCGGAATCACGTCCATCGCAGTAATGACAGAAGTCATGAATAATACGCATGTTTTCGTCCATCTCAGCCGAAGAGCACACGCTCGCACGTGCAGCCCGGCACTTCACCTTGAGAGGAGGGAAGGGGAAGCCTCTATCGGAGCTTTGATGTGGGACTGAAGTTCAAAGGGCACGGCGGAGAAACGGGGAGTCGGGCGGAGGGGAAGGAGTGGACATGGGAAGACCCTCACCAAGGAGACTCTTAATAAGGACACCAGCTAATGAGGTCCAGGGACACAAAAAACTAACCCCAAATCCCGCTTCGGCACAGAGATGGGAACGCTGCGTCCTCCGTGATCTCACGAAGAGGAACGCAACGGTCTGGACTTGATCTAGACGGGCCTCTGACGGGAAGAGCCATGAGAGCATGTTGTTGTTTACCAGTGTTACTGAAAACAGGATGCTTTTTGATATAATTACGCAGGCATGTTTGCAATTTCATGTGGCCGAACAAAAAAAAAAAAACAACACATCATCTCCGTGCAACCAGATGGAACATATTTCAGAAAGCTTCGGGATGGAAAAATAATTCTCCGTCCCGCTTTGGGTTTTTTTTTTTCAGTGCGATCGCTGCGGCGGACGATCCGACGATTAGGAACAAATTCGTGAAGTTTGAGATTTTTGTTTTTTGGGTGGGGGGGGGGCGAGATTGGTCTCCGCCGCCTCGCCCGCTCCGGTCCTATTGTTTGTTAATGATTGAGATGAATCACAAGAGATGGAGGATGATACAAAAGGAGGCATTGTTTCCCTCCTTATCGTCTCGAAGACAGCCTGCAGGGAGAAGGTGTGGGGCGAGCAGCAGCATTCCTGCATGGAGCGCTCATTAAGCCGAGCGAGCAGGGAAAAGGCTGGTTTAGATTCAGGGCCATTCCCAACTCCAGCTCAGTTGGTGCATCTGAAACGATTCCTGTGATAGAAACAGCATGCTGCAGGAAATTGAACGCAGCTGCGTCGCTGTTGTTTGTCCCAGAATTATCGCTCTTTTTTTTTTTCTTCTACTTCTTTTCTGCTTTCACACTTCTCAGGAAGAAGAAGAATTCAAATTGTGCAGCTCGTCCCATCATGACCCAGAGTTGAAGTAAAGGTTTTTCCAGGGCTGTTTTCATGCATCTGATTGGTCGACATCATCTACCCCCTCTAACCTTCAGATCTCTGTCGTAATCTTTCGTCGTCAGCCTTTACGAGGAAAAACCAAGAATTTCACAATCATGCAGCTGTTTCTGTGGAAGTGGAAGTCGGTTTGATGTTGGGAGGCAGCGTCACAGTGAGTAACGCCGTTGACACGTTTCCCTGGAAATCTGAACCAAACCGCTGGAAGTCAACTCATTGGTGTTGACATTCACGAGTGGAAATCTTTATCTTTCTGATGCTTTTTTTCTTCACTGGATCAGAAGAAGCTTGTAGAACGACACGAAATTTAGGAAAAAAGACATTTGGTGAGCAACTTACAGTTTGTTAAATGCATATTAACGTCACCTTCGATTTTCATCCTTCCCTTCACTCAAAAATATGAACTCGCGAGCTCGTGGTTACAACATGAGGAGTCGTGTATGTTCAGTGTTTGTGTGGTTTAGTCGTAAAAATAGCATGGAAGGCGTCTAGAAGCCACAGAGGCGAACAGTTTATCAAGCTAACGGGAGGGGTGACGTAATGCAGGAAATACAAAGTCACAGAGGGAAAAGATGAGGCCATTGGGAAGATCAACATTTTCCTCAGACGTAGACTATTATCTAAGTTATGAGGACAAACTCTACGTGACTAAAATTGCATTATATTAACTTAAAATCCAACCAAACATGAGCTTCCATGACCTCTGATGTTTCTGTTAACGTCAGCAAACGCTTTATTGGTTGTTTATTTGATTTACCTGTCTTTTAAACCTAGATCGATCTATCTATCTATCTATCTATCTATCTATCTATCTATCTATCTATCTATCTATCTATCTATCTATCTATCTATCTATCTATCTATCTATAAATAACAAACATGTTTGAATGTTCGGGTTTGTTTTTAATGTTTACGTGTTTGTCTCTGAAACGCACCTAAACAAACAAACACTGTCATATAAAACCATAAAAACATTTTTATGAAATCTTTATAAAAATGTTTATTTCCCCGTCCGGTCATACGTTGGTCTGAAGAACAAGAAGCCCGATGAAATCCTCCAGAGTGCGTTGCATCACGGCGCCTGTCGTCATAAAGACGTTGAATCCGAACATAAGTGTGATGGTGAACGGCTGCATTCACAGAGTGTACATCCTCTTACAGCGGCTGCGGCGTGGATGTGTGAACGCACAACGGTGAAGCCCGGCAGGATGTTCTGCACAAATATGTGGGAGCTTTGAACCTTAAATTTATCGTCCGTCCATGAAAGGACAGAAGATCTCAGAGTGTGAGAGGTCACGGTGTTAAAAATGCCCTCTGTGGTCGAACGTCTTTCTCCCCACCTGCTGCTGCTCATCAGCTCCCTCACCACACACACACACACACACACACACACACACACACACACACACACACACACACACCTGCTGCATGTGGTTTCACTGCTGCTCCTACCTGCTGGGTGAACAGCTGCCCACTCAGCCCATAAACCGGGTCCGTCCCATCAGCCCCTCTGACGGAGGCCGCCAAACGAGCGTGTTTATCTGAGCTTTTATTCCTGGAGGGGATTGGCTCCGCCTCCTCCTCTGTGTGTGTGTGTGTGTGTGTGTGTGTGTGTGTGTGTGTGTGTGTGTGTGTGTGTGTGTGTGTGTGTGTGTGAGTGACTGGCGAGAAGGTGTCCTCTTTTAAAAAACTCAATCTGTTCAACTTTAAAGCTGCACGAATCCATTTTTCCTATTTTCCTTGATCATTGCCGCTGGCGGCTGTATTTATTCTCGTCTCTTTTAAATACCAGCAATATTTACTTGGAAAAGTTTTTGAAATAGATTGACAGGGATGTGGGGAAGAGAGGTTTCAGGTGTAGGTGGGCGGGGCATAGCATTTCAGAGCATTTTAGAGCCAGAAGTGACCATATTTGGACAAGCTGCGGTTGATCTGACTGATCTGATTGGAAACCTGCTGATACTACGTCCTGCCCACCGATAGCTGTAACCTGACTGCATCACAGGCCTGTCAATCAAACAGACAAGATTAATGAGGGGATTATTTTCAGAAGGACCTCCAGAAAACTAATAAGAAGGAGCGACTTTAGCCAACAACACCGAGATAACTTGTGGAAAACATTTATTAACTTTGTATTTCATGAGAAGTTGAATGGGAGTCTATGGAGCCGGAGGCTTTTTGGAGCCGGCCTCTAGTGGCACTCGGTGGTATTGCAGTTTAAGGCACTTCTGCATGGGACTCATTTTTCAGACCTGGAAGCTACGTCCACTTTTTTTTTTTTTTTTTTTTTTTTTTTTTTTTTTTTTTACGGTCTGTGACAGTCTGTCACCCGTTGTTCCTCCCCAGCTCGTCCAAACATAGACTTCAAAAACAGAAATTCACAGATCAGTGACCGTCTTTTAGCTCAGTTTCGGTCTCCTCCAACTTCAATTGATTGTCTATCTGTTGTTTTGTTTAGCCTTCTGAGGGTATAACGGGTTTATCAGCGCTTTTCTGCTGAGTACAGCTTCCCGCATTAGCTGGAAAAGATGCTGAATTAAGTGGTCCAATGATTGATACCTTCCAGATTACACATTCATCTCCCCTGTTAATATATAAACACTGATCTGTGCAGCTTTGGTTTTTTTTTTTACCTGTGATGTATTCATGTGTCCAACAAAGACAAACATGTTTAATTATGCTATTTGTACAATGCTATTCGCGGTCAATTGAAACCATGACACCGTTTGTGTTTAACGAGGTGAGAAGAAAACTCGTTTGACTTCGCAGTCAACTCGACGAACTGTTGGATCGGTTTCTGAAGTGAACTCTTTCACCTCCGCCCCCGACGAGCGTCAGATGGACTCCATATGACAGGATGTTCTCGTATATTTATATTGTTGTGTTCCAAAAACACAAACCGATACAGTAAATAAACAGAGGATGCATCAGGACTGTCAGCGCTGTTCCACACGACTGCTGTGTTTTCAGCAGATACAGAACATCTGCCGCGACGCGCCGACATCCAGCTCGCTGTCACCATTCGAGCGCGATGCGGCTTCTGCGTGTCGGCTCGGCTTTGATGCCTCAATTCCTGTTGTCACAGTTAAAGCACGCAGCGTAACACTACCCAGTATTTTATTTAAAAAGGAAAAGAGAAGTGTTTCCATACTGACAGCTGCCACACTGACTGCTGTGAGTTTGCAGAGGAGAGTGGAGCAGGTGTAACGCCGAGCAGTGCCACACACCTGAAGAACTCACGGTTACTGTAGCTGTGCATGTGATCTGGATCGGTGGCATATCGGTGAAACGTGAGGAAAATGTGAACGTGCCTCTTCTTTCTGACTGAATGCAAAAACGAAAAGTATAATTTAAATGTTTTAAGAGCAAAAACAATTCAAACAAAGAAAAGCTGAGCGAAATTATGAATTCTCTTCTGTGACTTTGGGCCAAGGAAAGTCGTAAGTTAAATGAATATGTTCTGTTTTTTACATATTATGTTTGGAAAAGCTTAAAGGTCCCATATTGTATAAATTGAAAGGTCCATTTCTTTGATTATAAAGCAGGTCTCGGTGCTAAATCAATAATGTCAAAACAGTCCACGGAGAAATTCAGCAACTGTGCTGTTTGGACTTCTGTAAGTTTGTGATGTCACAAACTCACGCTCATTTCATGTCAACTTTCAGCACTGTCCACTGTCCAACCTAAGACAATACCGGGTGGTCATTTTGTTGTGTATCAAGGAAACTACAAGACCTGTGAAGACCTGTGGTTGGCCTGAATGTGTGTCATTCAGAAAAGAATCAGCCAATCAGTTCTTGGTTCGATGAAAAACAATACTAAAATTATTTATGGTAGTTTTTTGGTCCCACAAAAACAAACTTCTTATGGATATCAAGAGAGCAAATAAAAAAATAAAAAATTCTAAAATATAGGACCTTTAAATAATGTTTCTAAAATTGGCTGTATTTTAACAGCCAATTGGCTCGCTAGCGCCCCCTAAACTGCAGACCCTGGCACCGAGTTTCACCTACATGCACCAAATTTGTTGGACACGTGTATCACACCGACATGTACAAAAAAGTCTCTTGGCATCATGAATTTGTTTTCGTCGTCGTCGCATTATTATTATTATTCTCCGTAAACAACTGCATTTTTGGAGGATTTATCATATTCAAAAACTCATTAAAGTTGGTACAAAATGGCGAATGACCCAAAACCTTAATTTGTTTTGCAAAGGTGTTTTTAAATTGTTCTCAAATTTATTATATTTTTCTGGTCTACAACTGTCTGTCTTATTATTGGCTTGCCAATCATCTGTGATGGAAAAAAAGATTTGTCTCTTCCTCTTGTTTGCATTGTGGCTCTGGAAAGTCTCTTGTCAAGCAGGCTCCGAAAAGTCTCTTTTGTTTTCTGTCTTATTTGCAAGTGATTCCTTTTTGTTTTACTTTCCGCATCTAATTGATGACTGCCCTGTGTCCTTATCTTGTGACCTACAACCAACTCAGTATTACCATACGGAAGCAGATACAAAGGGAATGGGGGTGACTGTCAACTGTTTGTCACACTGTATAAAAGCTGCCCCACGGAGGAGTGACGTTGAGCATTGCTGGACATCTCTCTTTGAGGGTGCATGTATTTGCTCCTTCTTGCAAGAATAAATGTCCGATATGTTTGATTTTGAACCAAGCCTCTGAGTAATTTTTCTAACAATCTTTAAAGCACTTTGAACTGCACCAAAATGTACAAAAGAAAATCCCGTATGAGTAAAGTTTGATTGATTGATTGATCATTTTAAAATGTTAGACATTTTACACTCAATGATTTCTGTCATTTAAAAAGTGGATTCAGGTGCTTCGCTGTGTCTTCTCATTGTGGTCAGGTGCATCCTGTTTGCTTTAATTATCCTTGAGCAGTCTCTAGAGTTTGATTGAGTCCACCTGTGGCCGACTGACCTGATTGGACAGAGCTTAGAAAAGGTCACACCTGTGTTTAAAAAGGTCCACACTTCATGGTGCTCATCAGGACAGAACCATAAACTCTCTGTAGGCCTCTGAAGTAGTTGTGGCGAGGGTATAAAACCATTTCTAAAGCTTTGAGTGGGAAACACTGACCTCAAGTTTGGAACAAACAAAGACTCATTGAGCAAAATATTGGAACATTGAGCATAAAGCAGACGCTGAAGTGTCCTCGAGTGGCCCAGACTTAAACCCCACAGCACATTTATGCAGAGACCTGAAGATGATTCACAGATGCCTCCCGTTCAGTCCGACAGATAATTGCTGCGTTCAAATGTTGTCGTATTTACTGTGTACATAGAAGTGTCCATGTGAACGCCGCCCTCTTGTGGTATTCATGACGTCTAAAAGCCTTGAGTTCACAAATTGTGGCGTGTTTGCTGACGTTACCAGAAATGTCAGAGGTCATGGAAATAAATGTTTGTTTGGATGTTACGCTAATAAATTGTAATTCTGGTCATGTAGAGTTTGTCTTCATAACTTAGATAATAGTCTACATCTGAGGAAAATGTTGATCTTCCCAACGGCCTCATCTTTTCCCTCCGTGTCTTTGTATTCCCTGCATTACATTAGCTACCCCTCTGTTATCTTGATAAATTGTTTGACTCTGTGGCTTCAAGACGCCGGCCACGTGTTTTTACGACTTCACCACTTGAACGCCGAACATTCGATGCACACGACTTCTCACGTTGTAACAACGAGCTCACGACTGAATCCGTCAGGTCACCCGTTGATTTGTGAATGTTATGAAGCCTCAAGTTCAGATTTTGTCCGTCACCATCTTGCTAGTTCGGAGCAGTTCGGAGCAGGAAGTGACCATATTTGGACGAGCTGAGGGAGGAGCGAGCGGTGGATCTGACTGATCTGATTGGAAACCTGATGATACTACGTCCCGCCCACCGATAGCTGTAACCTGACTGCACCACAGGCCTGTCAATCAAACTGACAAGCCCCCAAAAAACACATCTTTTTTAATCTTATTTTCTCATTAATGATGATTATTGTCAGATGGACCACCAGAAAATGAATAAGAAAGAGTGACTTTAGCTAACAACACCGGTATAACTGGTGGAAAACATTTATTGACTTTGAATTTTATGAGAGAAGTTGAATGGGAGTCTATGGAGCAAAAAAAGTGTTGAATTAAAGGCCTGAAATGAGATTTCGGCTTTTGATTTTTTTATAACTTTTCCCCCAAAAAACTATTTGACTTGGTCTTAGACTACTGAGTGTGGACTGATGGTGGTTTCATCCTTTGAATCAGGGTCTGAATACTTTCTGATTCTGTTGCACAAACTCAATAAACCCAGATCAAAGGCTGTCTCTTGTCAGACGGGACTTCCTGGACCTCACTGGAAACATGTTTGAGTTTCAGTTGGGATTGTGGTCACATTGTTTGTTTGACTTGTTGATATTCACTCAATATTCAGATTTAAAGTGGACTGTATAATCATGTGTTTGTGGGGGCCGCCCACTCTGCATTACACAAGACAAAAACAGTTCTGGGTTTTTAAAGTATAAGACAGGAGAGGCTGTAAATTGTCGTTCCAATGATCCGAGGCTTTCTCAGTTATAGGGAAGTCACAGCGAAGCAAAGGAAAGAGCACCCTCAACCTTTCAATTACAGCCCATAATCATAACTCAGGGCCATGACAGCTCTGTCCTCCTATATTTGGCCACGGTTTCTATTTATTCTAATGCTACACTAAACAAACAACATCTCATCTCAACAACAGATAGACCGAATCCTCTGAAACATTATATATAGCTGCGTCTCCTCTCCAGTGACACTGTCGTGGAGAATAGTTGCCATTCCACTTCTCAAATATGGCACTGCGGGGCAGACGCCTCGCTTTTAAGTCCTGCTTAATGTTTTTAATGCACTGCGAAACAGTAGAGAGCAACAATAACAGGAAATGCTGCCAAGAGAGAGAGGGAGAGAGAGAGAGAGGGACAGAAAGACCATCGTTGAAAGACCTTTCCTCGTCATCCGTCTTTTTCTTTGTAATTTTGGTTTCTCTCATGTTTGACATCAAAGATGTTGAAATTGTTTTCCCCGATATTGTGTACTCTGTAATTATTAATCTGCCTTGCAAGACGACTGCCTTTGGGGCAGAGTCAGACACAAAAGGCCCCTCTCTGGATGTATGATGTGGAGCGACACACGAGGAAGAACAGAAGGAAAAAAGGAGAAAGAAAAAAAAAAAAAAAAAAAGCTGCCACCGAACTAAAAGTGTGAACTTTCAGACAGTAGCTGTAAACTTTGAACGACAGAGAGAGACTGAATGAAAAGACGCGGTGAGAAAGACGAGACTTTAAACGTGCAGCCTTGTTATGACAGTGCAGGTGGAGGAAGAGTGACTGCATGCAGTAATGAGGTGCTCATCTCTTCCAGACTCACTCGGCTCAGAGACTCTTCTCAACACCTTGAACTGATTAGTCACCATTCACAAACCTGCAGCCTGTGGATTTTGTGGATGTGGCTGCAAAACTTCAGCCTGGTGAGCCCCGACTTAAATTATCTGGATACAAGCTAATGTGAGTGCTGCAGTTTTTCTGCACTGAACGTTGAGCGTTCCTTGTTTTTGTTTTCTGGTCGCCGAGACTGCACTGCTCTAGTCACTGCCACTTTCTGCCCAGCTGTCCAATCGCAGTTCAGGGAGGAGCAGGACAAATACCACGAAGACCAAGATAAAAAAAAACAGCATCATCGTACTCATCCACCAAAGCCGGCCGCTGATCGGTCCGTTCTTTAAAATGGCTGAGCGACCGCTAACGCCTGGGACGACCTCCCTGCGAGTTTTTAATTACTGCGTCCTTTTCAGTAACGAGAGAAGCCCCACTGCCTGTGTGTGAACACCTCGCATGTGTGGTGCATCATTTGTAAAACAGAACCAACGTCTATTTTTCATGGTTCCCAGCTCAAATTTGGAGGGAAACGATCTGTGATCTCTGTTTCTACTGTATAATGGCAAAAACCCAGTGTAGACTGTCATTATATCACGGTGATACTTTACCAGGTGAGGGGCGGAGTTTTACCGCCGCTCTCTCCCCCCCTGTCTGTCTTGTGTGTGTTTCTCGTTATGTACGAGGGTAAACAAAAATCACGTGCCTACTTTTTTTGGTTCCAACCCATCACACGTCGGACCTTTTTAAAAATTGCGTCCTATAGAATTCTTTGCATTGTGTTTGTATGCAATCGCTTCGCAGGAATAAATTGCTTCGCGTCTGTCTTGAACACACCGTGAGCCTGGCAGCTTCATTTTGCTCTTTGTTCACCTGATGGTCTCCATCTCTGCTTGAAATCTGTTGCTGCCGACTGCAAGTTTCCAGGACGTCCAACTAAATCATAAAAAAAAAAAAAAAAAAATGAAAATGACATCCCTTTTTTAAACTGCAGTGCCTTTCAACTACAATGCTACGTAAAAATAGCCCCGTATACAAGCAAAGCTATTGGCATAGATATTGATATCAGCCCTCAGACTCCCACTAAGACAGCGAATCGTCAGCCCTCCCCCTCACAGGTTGTGCCGAGGTGATCTCGATGGTTCACTCACAGGCTGGTTTATTTCTGGGCCCCCTGTACCTCCGATGCTTGTGACTCACAGTTTGCTTCACAGCTCCCTGTCTTTTGAGAGCTGCATTATGTTGTGCCCAACGTCTCACGCCTTTCACAGCGAGTCCTCGGCGAGTCGAGCCGAAGCAGTCTTAGCTTGCTTGACTGTGCGTAGCGCTACGGAGGAGGGGAGCGCTGACATGGTGGCTCCACTGAGGTGCTGATAGTGAAATCCCATTAGCTGCCCTCCCACTGACGCCGAACTGACATCAATAGGAAGAGCCAGAGCAGGTGGGTGGTCTGTCACTCTCTCAGCTCGCTGGCAGGAACAACCTGCACACACACACACACACACACACGCGCGGCACACACACACACACACAGAGTCAATGACAGCAGCAGCAGCAGCGGCGGCATGTTCCTCCTCTCCCAGCTTTGTGTGTGTGTGTGTGTGTGTGTGTGTGTGTGTGTGTGTGTGTGTGTGTGTGTGCGTGTGTGATTGCACACGAAGCCAACGATTTAAAGTGATGGACAATAATACAGAGCGGAAATAATTTAGCTTTCTAGTCTGGGCCAAGACAGAGGTGGAAGGAGACAGATAGAAATAAAAGAGCAGCCGAGAGAGAGAGAGAGAGAGAGAGAGAGAGAGAGAGAGAGAGAGAGAGCCACAGAAGTGAACACACAAAAAAAAAAATAAGGAGGAAAAGGGGAATGCCAGCTCCTACGTGGCCACCAATTTAAAATGGTTTCTGGTCAGGGGAAGTGGCAGCAGTGGATGCCCAAATTAGAGAGGTCCTGGTCGGATCTTAGGAAACCCTGTCATCCTCAGCGTGCCGGCATTCCAGCAGGCGATCAGCATGGGAGAGGGAGCCACCCGGACAATGTTTGGTGCAGACGAGATGGGAGGGCCCCGCTTCGTGGCGGATTTTCCGAACCTCCGAAACCACAAGGTTGTTGGGAAAGACGGGGGCCCCGGAGTCTATCGATCACGGCCGGGGCTGTTTGCTGTTTGCTGTCAAACATGCTGCCGGGGAGGTCCCCCGTCAACGGTCCGATGTAACGGTCGCTCACGGAGATGAATTCACTGCCCGGCCTCAAAGCTTTTCATCTACAAAATGAAATGCCGCGGGATGTTTTCCTAATTAAGAAACAAACAAATATTGCATAATAAACTTTGAGTTTATTGAGGAGATCTTTTAATTATCACTTTTACTCCCCCCATATTATCAGCCTGATGTGAACCAGACCCAGTTTCGCTACATCAATATGGGTCTGTTCCACAGACTGTATATAAAAGTGTTTGTGGCTTCCCGGTTTGAAAAATGAGGCCGATGCAGAAGTGCCTTAAGCTGCAATACCACTGAGTGCCACTAGAGGTTGGCTCCAAAAAGCCTCCGGCTTCATAGACTCCCATTCAACTTCTCTCATGAAATACAAAGTCAATTAAAACTGCAAGCAGTGATATGCGGGCCCTCATAGCTTCACGTTGGGGATCCAGTGGGTCGGTGCCGCTGGCTCCCCGACGTGCAGCACGCGAGGGTCGGCATATTCTTGCTTGCAGTTATATATTTTTTTCTCAATCTTGTTCCTTATTCTTCTTTAAAAAAATTTTTTTTTTAAAAAGTATTTTTTTGGGTGGCCTTAACATCTTCAAAAACTCATGAAAGTTGGTGCCTGACACAAGTTTCATGAGGTTTGGAGCATCGTTTCACCTTAAACATCAACTTCCTGTGTTACGGCGAAACATCAAACTTAGCCGAATCGCCCTAGCTATACTATAGCTATATATATATATATATATATATATATATATATATATATATATATATATATATATATATATATATATATATATTCACACTATATACAGTATACTCTATACTCTATACTATATACTCTATACAATATACTATATACTCTATACTCTATACAAAACTGAATTTTGGGTCACTTTTTGTATGACTTTTCTTTGAATATTTTGGACAACATACTTTGGATATTTTGGATGACTTTTCATGACTTTTTGGAGTATGACCTTTTTCTGAAATGCCTCAAGTTACTTCTCACTGTGAGGCAACTGCTCTAACACCACTGTGTCATACTATAGTATGACACGATATATCATGTCCGAAATATGAAGAAAAATAAGTCACTTTTGGACTTTTGTTATTAGTATGACTGCATGTACAAACCCGAACCTGTGTGGCTTACCCTTAGAGGGACTCACCTTAGTCTCACCCTCCGTGAACCATGTGGCTTACCCTTAGAGGGATTCGCTCTCCATGAACAGTGTGTCTTATTAAGGAGACTCGCCCTCAGTAAACAGCGAACATCGTGTGTTACCTCGGCGGGTTAACCTTGCGTGTTACCTCGGCGGGTAAACCGTGAACCTTGAGTGTTACCTCGGCGGGTAAACCATGTGTGTTACCTCGGCGGGTAAACCGTGAACCGTGTTACCTCAGCGGGTAAACTGTGAACCTCATGTGTAAACCGTGAAGCATGTGTGTTACCTTGGCGGGGCTCGAACCCGTGTCTTCATGAGGTCGTTTCCAGCTTAGAGTCGGCATCGTAGACCGCTGGACTATCTTCGGCGCCGGAGGATTATTCGCGGCAGGAGAAAGAGTTTCACGGAGTTCACTCAGAGCTTCCAGTGACTCAACCGACAGTCTGGTTAACTCAACGGGTAAAAGATTCTTAATGGTTCAAATTCCACCTTGGCCTGTTGATGGTGATTAAATCTTTAGTGAAGTTGAAACGTTTGGAGAAATTGAAAAGGTTTTGCATATACTACACATTACAGGAAGATATTTAATATCACTGCAGACCCCCCTTGAAAACACGTATATCTACTATCCAAAGAATGTCTGCGATAATTTTGGTCGCATTTCAATGAATATTTATGGCCAGTGGAGTTATAGGTTGCAGTGAGCCGGGAAGATAAGTGGCACAGTGGTTAGCACTGCTGCCTCTCAGCCAGAAGGTTTGGGGTTCAAGTCCCCCCTTTGTCATGACTTAAAAAAAAAAAATAAAATCAGAAGGCATTTTTTACTTTAAAAATGCCGCTCATTTTTTGAACAATGTGCCATAGTATGACTTTTATATTATATTTTGGATAACATGCTATAGTATGACTTTTGGGTCAACAAGTCTTTTTGGAGCTTATTTGAAGGGATTGTTCTTATGATAACTTTTAATTCCAAACATATTAAGAGGGTACAGACTCAATTTCAAGTCAGTCCGACAAAATCTGAAGTAGGATTTTGTTAAAGTACAACATGTACGCAATGTACATATTTTTGTACGTCTAGGTGTGATACACATGTCCACCGAATTTCGTGCATGTAGGTAAATGGAGCCGCGGGGGCATCTGTTTAGGGGGCGCTAGCGAGCCATGTGTGTACCAACTTTCATGAGTTTTTGAATATGATAAAGCCTCCAAAAATGCAGTTGTTTTTGGAGAATCATAATAATCGCTTGGATAACAACAGGGCTTTTGCACCATCGGTGCTCGGGCCCTAATAAATATTTTCCACCAGTTATCTCAGTGTTGTTAGCTAAAGTCACTCCTTTTTATTTGTTTTCTGGAAGTCCATCTGAAAATAATCCCGTCATTAATAAGAAAATAAGCTTCAAAAAGACGTGTTTTTGGGGGCGTGTCTGTTTGATTGACAGGCCTGTGGTGCAGTCAGGTTACAGCTATCGGTGGGCGGGACGTAGTATCATCAGGTTTCCAATCAGATCAGTCACATCCATCGCTCGCTCCTCCCCCAGCTCATCCAAATATGGTCACTTCCCGCTCCGAACGCGACAATCAGCGCATTATTATGGCATCTTTAATAAATATTACAGCTTTACATTAAAGCTCTTCTTTTATTGGAGCTACTTCCACATATTTGGCGACCGGGGTAAAATAAAAGAGCATCAGTTATTCTGTTTTCTCCTTTTTAGTTCTGGCTGTGATGCTTATCAGGGTTTAAAGTAAAGCACATGAACATATGAAATATGTGGAAAAATGCCCCCCTCCCCTTTTTTTTTTTTTTTTAAAGCATTTGTGGAGCAAGACTCATCCAGAGTGAACTCATCCAGATGGTATGACATTCAAACCAGAGCCAGAACAAACGGAAAGAGAAAGAAAGAGAACTGAACGGCCGACAGCTCGAACAGAGCAAAAAAAATTAGAGAAAAATTATAAATTCATCACCATCAAAACAGACTTCTTTCTTCCACCCCGTGAGAGTGCAGACTACCACTGTCAGCTCTGCAAGGCGTTAGCTTCAAGGCCCACGTGTTTGTGTATGTATTGTATATATATATATATATATATATGCATGCATACATATATAAAAAAGCCAAATGACAATCACAACTACAAACAGGACAGAAGAACAAAAAAAAACCAACAACAACAACCACCTCGCGTTGTGCCGCCTGACAGCCAAGGTCACCGGAGTCAAGACGAAATGTGACGCCAGCGCACGGCGTCACGACAGCTCGCCACAGATATCAGATA
Organism: Embiotoca jacksoni; assembly: GCF_022577435.1. Lineage (NCBI taxonomy): Eukaryota > Metazoa > Chordata > Actinopteri > Embiotocidae > Embiotoca > Embiotoca jacksoni. The sequence continues at coordinate 1,489,578 of NW_027185392.1, forward strand.
TCAGGGAGAGAAAAACAGCTCCTCTTCTAATGAACCAAATCTTCCTGCTCTTGTTTACCGCTGAAGGGCCTTGATTTACCAGAGGAAGAGGGAAGGAGGGCTGGTAACGGCGACAGCGGGGTGAAGCGGGTGGTTCGGCCAGGAGGGAGGGGGGGACAGCAAATAAGGGGGCTTATGTTATCTGTTAAGCTTTGCCTGTCCAGTGCATTACGAGTCCTGCATCGCTCATTTCATGGCAAGTGTACTGGAACAGATTATCGCCGGCTGGAGAGTGAGGGAGAGAAAGGACGGAGGGGTGGTGGTGGTGGTGGGGGTGGGGGGTGGGGGGGTCGGAGGACTGGTTTTGTAGTCGGAAGATGAGCAGCGGAGTGAGAAGCCTCCAAATCCCTGATTATGCACACCCCTACAATTGCTTCACATTATCCACCGATTTATTTACTTTATTTATTTACTCATGCATTCAGCAGGTTTCTCTCTCTCTCTCCGCTGTCCAAAGCCCAGAATCATTTCTCCGGCTTTTCTGCTTTACTCGATTAAAAAAAAAAAAAAAAAAAAAAAGTTTCCTCCGACTGAATATGCAATTTAACTTTTCAAAACAACACCGAGGCTGATTCACTTCCTGCATCCGCTCCTGCACGTTGACTTTAGCTAAAAACACTGAAATAACTCATGAATGAAATTTTACCATAGAAGTTGAATGGGACTCTATGGAGCCGGAGGCTTTTTTTTTTTTTTTGGAGCCGACCTCTAGTGGCACTCGGTGGTATTGCAGCTTAAGGCACTTCCGCATCGGCCTGATTTTCCAGACCTGGAAGCTACGAACACTTTTATATAAAGTCGGTGGTTGTTTCAAATTAAAAGCTCTCCAGCGTTTCGGTAGACAGAAACCTTTCATTCCTGAACAATGCTTTTTATTGTGTAACCTTTGCAGAACATGTTGAAACCAGACAATAATACGTAAAATGAGTAATCTAGAACAAATGTTAAAAATAGCAGAAACAAAGTGTTGACCTTTTGATGAAAATTCATTATAGTGGTTACACAACCCCGGAAACAGAAAAAAACTTCACCATGCGTCACAGGTGTGTTCCGGTATTTCAAGAAAATTACATTTCTGAGATCTAACCTGAAGACATGTTCCTGGGTCACGTGTTGTATGTTTTTTTTTTTGTTGTTTTTTTTTAAGGGTTGCAGCCACATGCCGGCTCAGGAGGAAGCCATTTTGTGCCCCCCCCACCCACCCCCCACCCCCCACTTGCACACACACACACACACACACACACACACACACACATTCTGCATCTGTTGATTCCCGCGGATACTTCCTGTGAAAGATGAGATGACTGCAGACCACCGGGGGAGGACGAGATGCCTTCGGGGGATGCAACAACTGGAGTCATCTGGTGGCCTAAACTTGGCCTGGGGAGGTGAGACGATTGTTTTACTGGGGAGTGGATGGCAGGGATGACCTTTCACTCCGCGGCCACTCTCACTTAACGTCTCTGATAACCCGTCTTGCATCTTCACTACGGAGATAAACGCTCAGGTACCAACTTAAAATATGAGCATCAGAATGAAGTGTCCTCCGTGGCTGCGACATGATACCTTTAAATGTTCGGGTCAGCCCTAACAGCTCAGGGAGGAGCTGTGATCAAACACTAAAACACAGAGAGCCAACTGTGATCATTTATCCCGATGACAGCCTTCTCTTTATATAATGTGTTCATTTTTCTTCCCAACATTTTCCGCTGACAAATTAACTTCTCATTAGAGAGTTTTTCAGTCAGTTAAAGGAACAAAGAAACGCTTCTTTTCTTTAATCCGAGAGGTGCATAGATGACAGATTTTTTTTTTTTTCAATTTTTTATCACGGCTTCACGAATTAGCACATGTTCTATCTACAGCCAGTATAAACTGAAGATGGACTCGTTAATTATGTCATTTAACATCCTGTGTAGGTGCAAAGTACGAGACTATGTTCTCTAAAGGCACTTTTGACAACGTACAGATGAGGGCTGACCCTTATTAATCAAAAGTCGGACATTCATTTGAAAGTAATTAACATTTGAACTGTAATGATCCGTTTGAATCAAAATTTACAGTTTATCTGCACAGCAGACGGTTTGAAGTAGTTTGCTTTTTTTCATCCAGGAGAGGGCGCTCTAACAAATCACCGTCAGATTGACCTGTTGCAGCCCCTATTTGACCCGAAATGATCGAAATCCATTCAAATTACATTTTTTGAAAAAGTGACAATACCACAGAATACCACAGATGCTGCTCGTTCTGCAGCACAGCTCTTTTTATACCCTTATTACATTTGCGTGACTGCTCGAGGGTCTGCTAGCTTGGCTCTGCCCACCGTCTGAAAAGTGAGGCAAATACTGAAGTACCATTAAGTGCAATACCACCGAGGGTCACCACGGGCAACGCTCTAGCCCCATTAACTCCTATTCAAAAACTATCAACTTCTCCAGGAGTACAAAGTCAATACATGTTTTCCACAAGTCCTTCCTCCATCTGAAAGTAATCCCGTAGGTCATTTGAAAAAAAAACCTTTAAAAAGCCATGTGCCTTAAGCTGCAATACCAGCGAGTGCCACCAGAGGTCGGCTCCAAAAAGCCTGTGGCAACATAGACTCCCATTCAACTTCTCATGAAATTCTCAGTCAATAAAAATTTCTCCACGAGTTATCTCGATGTTGTTAGCTAATGTCACTCCCTCTTATTAGTTTTCTGTCGGTTTATCAGGTTGAAACTCTGCCTACAAGCTAGTGTCTGTTCTCCACGTTTCTCTAGCGAGGGGAGAACATCAACTCTTCACATCACTTCTTGTTTCCCAAAGCACCAACAGAGTGATACATCTTCTCACTTGGTGTATGGCATCATGTCAAGTTTCTACAAGTTAAAAATCGATCCCCTTTTTGTACCAGGACCTCCTGCATTTGATTAACGTAACCTGTTTAAAGAAAATGAAGTGTGTCAGCTACTGTACAAATGTTAAATCCACAGCCTCATCGTCGTTTTTCACTTTAAAAGGAGTCGAGTGGGACATCATCATTACTCTGTGTTATATCCAGCGAGTCATACAGTCATGTTAAGGTCAGCCAAAATGAAAAAGGCTGATGTCACTACTCTGCAGGCCAGGAGCTTTTTTTACACACTGGTGGCGCTGCTGTGGTTGAGAAGTATTAATGTACGTCTGTTGGCCTTCCTCTGCAATATATAACTATATTTTATTTTCACATCATTTTATGAATTGGCTCCTTTGCACATCTTTTTCAGCCTAGTTACATCAGCTGTACTTTCAAATTGTCTGTTATTTGTTTCATAAATTTCTTTTGGGATGTCTCTGATACAATAACTCAACATTAACCAGGACAACTTAACCTGTCAGTGTCAAATAACCTCTTTAACCCTCTGTGCTTCTAATGCTGTCATGAATTAGCTGCGGTTTGATGGTTTGGCTTCGGTTTGGTTCGGTGCCGCTGCAGCCGTGAGTGTTGATTCTCAGTGGGATCGACAGGACGAGCAACAATCGACACTACGGGGAGTCATTTGATTCCGTGTTAATCTTTAAAAAAATATGCTTTAAAATCTCTTTGTATATACTTTTAAATGCCCAGAAGTCCATGTTGTCAATGAAGCTTGCATGAAGCAATTGGCGCGTAATAAATAATATGAATTGAAATTGATTGTGGGACACAAACAATTTTGCTCAGTGCCTGACACAAATAAATGTCTTTGGTTTGTTCAGTTAAGTACCCTTAATAAATCCTGTTCTACTTGGATTAACAGGAACATTTATGCTGTGTAAGCATTTTTTGCTTGTTTCCCAGTTGTCACGATGTTCCACATTACCTCAGCAAAATAAACGTGAATTTGAACATCATTATGAAGCGTGGACTCTTTAGTGTTCAGAGTAGTTCCACCAGCATCAACCATTGTTCTCCACTCCTGTCTCCTTTTGTTTAAGCTCCCACCACAGGGGCGTGCCTGTAAGACCACTCTCCACTCTCTGCTCTTTTTTTTTTTTTTTTTTTTTTTTTATTATTTCTCTCCGATCTGGCCAGAAGACAAAGCTTTTAAAGGAGAAAGGAAAGGTTCTTATCTGAGGCGGTGAAAAAGGTTTTAACCCGAGAAGAGGTTGTCCGTCTGTGTTGCTCGCCCTCCTTCGGTGCTCCTGAGGGGAGCGCTCAGTGGGCCGCATATTTTGTGTTGCCGTGTGCCCGCTTTATACCCTGCACCCCCACCCCCACCCCCCGCTGAGCGAGGCCGCGCAGCATGGAGCGAAAAAAGGCCACGCTGGAATGCCTATAATGCAGTGTGGAAACTGTGACTGCTTTTGATTTAAACGGTTTCAGATGCGCCTTTTTTTTGGGGGGGGGGGGTTGCGCAGTCAGAAACAGCTGGTTGCCGTGGCGATTGATATGCAGGAGCGTCGAGGCTGTTAAAGTAACCCCCGTAGGCAGGACTTGGGCAGGATGCTGCCAAAAACACGGCTCTTATCCTCATGTATCATGTTTTCTTATGCAGATGGATGTTTTTAGTAGACTATAATGATCCTGATTTGTCTTTTCATAAAACCTCCGTCTACTTTTCCAAACACCCTGAACTGATTTATCGTACTGTCAAATTACTATATGAAAATTAGAGTTGGGCTTTGAACTGCCACAATAAGCATCGGCCTATCTGCCGCTCAGCTCCTTTCAAGAAAACGCCTTTGAAAAAATCTTCTGAAAGACTTTAGATTGCTTTTGAGTAAATGGGTTTTTGGAAGATATCCCAGAGGAAAGTCACACAACGCCGCCTGTGAGACACACACCGGCCCGGTCCGACATCCTCGATGCTCTTGAAGGCAAAAGAATTGACAAGAGGAAGGTTTTGTCGCTTTCTTTGTCAGCACATGAAACTTTAAAAGAAAGCCTGTGAAGTTTCTGTCTGTTGGAGGATTAAGGATTGAACTACGGTAAAGTTCACTTTCCTTCTGGGTCCTTCGACTTCGTCCCCGTACGGACCGAACCGATGTGAAGAGTGACATCGACCAACTCAATCACATCTGGTGCTGATGATGGAGCTTTTGACAAAGCCTAGAAAAAAAGGTGGTCTTATTATAATCCAATGAAAGTCTTCTGAAATGTGTTTTAATGTTCATATATCACAACACATTGAAGAGATGCAACACAAGGCAGCTATATTTGTCCTCAGATGAAAGGCTGTATGTATGAGAGCTCACTTTCAAAGACAGAAAACAGATTTGTTGTTCATGCTTTGTGTAACTTGATGTAGTTGTTCTAAAACTTAAAACCCATGAATATGTTTTTATGAAAGAAAACATGTATTTACTTTATTTTTTTTGTTGTTGGAAACAGCTGGATTGAATAAAAAAAAAAAAAGAAGGCTGGGCCGGACATGAACTCATGACTTGATCCGTCTGTACCAAGCCTCAACCAGCAGCGAACGGCCGTTATGAAGCTTCCAGTTCAGGTTTGGTCCGTCACCATCTTTGCTAATTCGGAGCGGTTTGGTGCAGGAAGTGACCATATTTGGACGAGCTGGGGGTGGAGCGAGCGGTGGATCCGACTGATCTGATTGGAAACCCGACGATACTACGTCCCGCCCACCGATAGCTGGAACCTGACTGCACCACGGGCCTGTCAATCAAACAGACACGTCTTTTTGAAGCTTATTTTCGAATTAATGACGGGATTATTTTCAGATGGACCGCCAGAAAACTAATAAGAAAGAGTGACTTTAGCAAACAACACTGAGATAAGCCTCTCGTGGCACTCGGTGGTATTGCAGTTTAAGGCACTTCCGCATCGGCCTCATTTTTCAGACGTGGAAGCTACGAACACTTTTATATACAGTTCAACGGGAACTTGCGACTTCCACTGCATCGGTTGTTGCGATTTTCTGTCGCCTTATTTTGTTTTGTTTGAGAAACATAGCCAGCAGGTTCTGTAAGAAGAGGAGGACATCTCCACTCTTAATTCTTCTTAGTTAAATACTGATTGTTTATCTAACAGCTGTGAGTCAGAGGACTGAAACCAGAATCACACACAAACTGAACTTATAACAGAATATTCATTTCCAGTTTCTCATTTCAAACTGATTCTGTCTGGCACAAAAAAAAGTAATTTACTTCATGAAGAGGAACTATTGTTATGTTGCACACTGGGAGAGAGTGTTAGGCGTACATATACCCGCAGACACACACAGACACACACACAACAACACACACACACACACACACACACACACACACACACACACACACAACCCTCCCTTGCCTCTACCTGCAGACAGTGTGCAGAAGAGATAAGGCTGCATCAAATGCACAACACAGTATTGATTTCCATGCCAACCAATCTCACCCAATCATAAAAGGTCACGCTGTGTAGAAATCAAAAAGGGGCTTCTTTGTTTCAGAATTGCATGCTGGGTAGCCTTCAGGCAGACAGACTCGGCGAGTGAGACAGTTTGAAGCGTAGCGTGTTTCATCTGTGGCTAACCACCTAGTGCAGCGGGCAAAATTGGAAAACAATATTGATATCTGACCAGTGTAATGGCTCAGATACCGGTGTGAGAAAAGACTGTGAGTTTTTTTTGTTTTTCTTGGGTCTCCTTTAGTCTGTGTTTTCTCCAGTAGTAGACCTCGCCAGTGTCGGTTTGAATCTAATTCTGTCCGCTCCGTGCCGGTGCCTTCCCAAACTCAATCTGCAGCCTTTTGTCTGTCTTCCACGTCTCAGTGAGACTTCATAAACAAGGCAGCAATTCAGATGGGTTTTTTTTTTTGGAGGAGGAGGGGGTCTGGTGGGCGGATTTCACAGCCGTCCTACGAGCTCGGCATGATGACGGTCAAGATGGGGGGCTGTGGGAGGCGGTGTTTGATGTGTTTGTGTTGCTCCACGCTGGGTCCGGGTCACCCCTACACGCATTAATGAGCTGCCACGGCGTTTGAAGTTGGCCTTCAAATCTCCTTTGGCGCTCTGGCACCCAGTGTCCACCCCTCACCATCCTCCCTTCACAAATCCACTCTTTGCACACGCGGTCGACATCACAGACGCTGGCAGATGCTCCGTCCTTTACATCGCCGGCAGGAAACAACGCGCCACCCCGCGCTCCCGCGGCGCTCCGCTGATGATGAAATGAGGACGAAAGTGCACCTATGTTTGTTTGTTTTTTATGTTTGCATGAGAGAAAGGGGAAAGGTGGAGGCAAAATATGTGGCTGGTTTACCATAAATGTATGTAGACAGCGTGACACCGAACTGTAAGAACATCAACATACATTTTTATTTGTGTTTTTTTTTTTTTTTTTTTTTCCCCTGCTGGTTTATATTCGCCTCCTGATTATTTCTTCCTTTTTTTTTTCTTTCTTTTTTTTAAGTGTGTTTTTTCACCACTCGTTTGTCAAGCCCCTCCCTGCAAAAAAAACCCAACAACAACCCATTTTTGTTCAGGCAGCCAGCGCGGCCTTCCAAATGCACAATTGCTTTTCTCTGTGAGCTCTCCTGTTTCCCGGTATGCTAATTTCCTGTGATGATCAGAGGGACGCGGGATAAAAAGTGCTACGCTTTAAGCACTTTGTAGTTTTTTATGTTGTTGCCATAGTAACATGAAACTGGGAGGCCAAATCAATGTGGCTTCTCTCATTTGCATGGAGAAATAGAAAAACCTTAAACAAAAACAGAAGGAGGGGAGAGTGAAGAAAGAGGCTCTGAGAGGGGAAAACAAACGGCAGAGCGTCACCCTTCCTCCGGTACGAGCTGGTTTAACGAGAATCACCGCGAATTACGGGAGGCCAATTGCTTATTAAAGTGCAGCAAACAGAAACTGTTTCTGCTGTCTGCGAGCTTTTAGCAGCTCTCTGCGACACCCCCGTGCACCGTTCACTTGATATGCACCGGGCGTGCCGCTCGCTCAGCTTTGAAGTGGTTTCACGGCGGCCGTGGAGCCGTGATTATCCCGACGAACCTTCCACTCCTGCTCTCGGACTGCGGTGCTGCTGACTGCAGGAGCTGCGGCGCTACAGGCCCCGTCCACGCCGCTCCAACTCCAACCAACCGCAGCCCGAATCCCTGTACGACTCAGCTTCTGAAAGCCTAATTAGTAGTTAATTATCTCGGCTCCTCGCTCTATCTCGTCATTTATCGGGTTCCCAGACCGGGCAGCTGTTAATGAATGGTGTAATTTATTCAGCCCGATCTGTTGGTCCTCAGAGTGCAGCGCTGCGTAAAGACTGAGGGTGCGTGTGCATGAAATGACATCTCACTGTGCTCTCAGAGAGTGTGTGTGTGTGTGTGTGTGTGTGTGTGTGTGTGTGTGTGTGTGTGTGTGTGTGTGTATGTGCAGGTAGACGTCTCTCTCTGGCTATTCACACCAAACTCTTCAAGTCTAATTATCATGCGTGCAGACAGATTGAAGGTGGCACCGGGCACACACACACCTTCTGTCAGCAGTCTCCTCCCACCCATCTATCACCGCACCCAGCTGACTGCAGGGGAGGCAGGTTACGGCGAACACTTAGACTGATCAGCTAATCACGCTTGGGTTCACCTCACATCCGCCTTTCCGTAAACACGCGGCCACTCCTGCTTCTTTGCTGTCTGTTCGGCAGTGCAACGGAAACTTCAAGTGGAGCTGCAGAAAATTTCGGTTATTTCTGGGGATGAGACGAGTACTCGGCTGAAACGAGTATCCGGCACGGATAATGTACTTTTGATGAGTACGAGCATCATCCTGGTAATTGTGTCAATATCCGTGTTGATGAAGTATTCTAACAGACACTAGCTGTGTGCACACAGAGCTACACACAGAGCCCCGCCTCCTTGTTTACACAGATTGAGACACACTGGCCGTCAACGGACAAGAAGCTGGTGACTGAGATGACTGACTTTAACCAGAGTCGTTGAGACATTTATGTTCCAGTAGTGCTACTGGCTAGTATTTAGGCAACATTTGTGGGTTTTGCTGTTTTGGGATTTTTATTTTGCTTAGCTGAAGTCCCGCTTCAGTTTTTTTTGCCCCCCTCCACCTCAGAGGTATTTCTGGGTGGTATTTCTTGAAGAACATTTGATCTAATTACCTCTGTACGTGGTCAAAAAGTCATCGTTCTGTTGGTTCTGGCATCTGATATTAGAAAGTTATTCAAATTCAGACTCTGCAGGATCATGTTGTGGACATTTAAAAGAATAAAAAGAGTTCAGTGGCCTCCTATTGGCAGGGATCACGTACTGTACACCCCCACCGCCTCCCACCCGCCGGTTGGCAGGCAAGGGTTAAGTCCGCTCAAAGAGGGAAAACTAAAGCAGGTTTGGCTGCATCCCAAGGAAACGTGGTGTTTGTTAGGGCTGGCATGTAATTACCTCCCAACAGCCCTCTGATTCCACTTAATCTTTACAGGCCTCCATAATGCACAGCAGTCATTAGCCACTTCATATAAGGTCGCTCGTCGTGTTGCCTTTCAAGGCGACAGAAGTTCATTTTGAGCGCGGAGAGAAGCGACGCGCGACTGGAATCTGCAGAATGTCGGCGATCCCGGGAGGGAAACGCTGAGAAATTTCTCGACGCGGGGAGTCAGAAATGTGCAGCGAGGAGGAATTCAGAGATGAAAGCCAGATGCCCTCGCCGTACTTCACACCGGGGGCCAAATTACCGATGACGTCATCATTGTTTTCTACGGACAAACAGATCAGCTCTGAACGAGGCCCCCGCTTTAGTCCGCTCATCGGGCCGGAGTCCACTTGGAGGCCGGGTGTGATATCTCTCAGGCAGGAGCCGAGTAAACAACGGAGTAAACAATAACATCATCGGTGGGAGAGCTCATCAAGTGTGACATCAGTTTGAAGTGTTCGAGAGCAGGGTGGAAACTCCCTTTGTTATATATTTGTATATTCTACTGTACATATAGGAAATCTACATTAGCCTTTTACACGTATAATAATGCAAAACATGCTCCTCTGCTAGCTTCTCTTCTGTCACATCGTAACACAAGTTACTGCATCATATCATATCAACCCAGTTTTGTGCTCATTCTCTTCCCTCTTCGGTAACGCCGCTCTCACTGTATGTATTTTATGTCACGTCTGTCTGTGATGAATCATCTGTTGTGCTTCCAGTGTCAAAATTGATTTATTTGTATTTGAAATGCACCAATTTTTTTTTTTTTTATTTGAGATTGATCAAAACTAAAATAATCAAAAGTATTACAAAAGTTCACACTGAGACTGTAATTGAACATAAACTGCAACAGTGTATGTTGAAAATGAGTTTTAGCACACTTGAATATGTTTGTTGTTGTTGATGTTTGTTCATTTTATTAGTATTTTCTGAAATCTGTGTCATTGTTCATCCTGTTAGTTTTATTGTAAGATGTGATGGAAGCATTCAGATAAACTCTGTGTTGAAGAGAGAACTTTTAAAATGTAATAATTTACAGATTACTAGTTACCCTGAAAAAAAATTGAATAAGTAACTATTTCAAATATTTTATCAAACCAAATTATTACAATGGATTACTTTTTGACAATTTTTCAGCTTTTTTTTTGTCCAGTTCAATACATTTGTAGAAAAGATTAAAAAAAATAATTAAGAAATTGAATTAAGATATCTGCCAATCAACCGAAAGAAAGAAAACCAACTGTCCGATGCTTTTATTTTGAAAGATTAATGCCGGAAGTGGAAAACTTCCGGTGTTCGCTTGTTCAAAATGACGTATCGACGACAGTTTGACAAATTATCTCCCAAACAAACGAAAAATGAGATAGTTTCTGTTTGTTTAGCACTTCTATGCTGAAGAGGCGAGCTTGGTAAGGATTTAATTTCATGTTGTGAACAATATTGAATCACACTGAGTTCGATGCTTTTATTTTGAAAGATTAATGCCGGAAGTGGCAAACTTCCGGTGTTCGCTCGGTCAGAATGAGGTATTGACGACAATTTGACAAATTATCTCCCAAACAAACGAAAATGAGATGGTTTCTGTTTGTTTATCACCCTTGTGCTTGGTAAGGATTTAATTTCATGTTGTGAACAATACTGAGTCACGTTATCACGCTTTTTATGAGACTTTCTGTGTTTTAAAGTGGGAATATTTAAGGTAGCAACACTGCTGGTTTAGACCAAACGAGGTGGGTGAATTAAGATGGCTGCTAAAAATAAAGACCGTTTGGTTTACGTGTGTTCTGCAGTAAATTAAGTAATTAAGTGAGCTAAAGCTGCATTACACATGTAAAATGTACATTATTTCACGTGAAGTTGAACAGACTTACCTCCAAGAGTTTGTCACGAATAAATTTGAGGTTTTTTTTTTTTTGTATTTTTGTTTTTTAATCATGGAAATAAAAACATTAATTTTCAGAGATTTATGACACAAATTTTTGAAGATTTGTGTATTTCTGGGTACCACTAATCTGTAATGCTATATGTGAGTGTTAAAGTAATATTTATTTTGCCTGCGTAGCTCCTACGGCGTGTTCGTAGTGTGTTTATGGAGGCACAGTGACGCGTACCTGCTCATCGCAGCTTACGTGAACCATCAGTGGAAGAGTTACACCTTCATTCAGCGCTGATGCTACATAATGTAAGTATTTATAAAAGCATCCAAGAGGCCCTTTTTTGACTGCAATGCTCACTCATGCACCACAGGCCTTGTCAATCAAACAGACACGCCCCCAAAAACATGACTTTTTGAAGCTTTTTTTTTTCTAATTAATGACGGGATTATTTTCAGATGGACCGCCAGAAAACTAATAAGAAGGAGCGACTTTAACTAACAACACCGAGATAACTCGTGGAAAACATTTATTGACTTTGTTTTTCATGAGAGAAGTTGAATGGGAGTCTATGGAGCCGGAGGCTTTTTGGAGCCGACCTCTAGTGGCACTCGGTGGTATTGCAGCTTAAGGTACTTCTGTGTTGGTCTCATTTCTTCGACCCGGAAGCTACGAACACTTTTATATACAGTCTGTTGCTGTAATGTCCGTCGATACCTTTTTTGTCACGTGCACCCTCGTGCTGGGGACACTGCAACTGATGCATGAACTCTCAGATGTCGATCAACTCATTGCTGCTTGCTATGTTATTGCTGGTTAAATTGACCATTCACAGCAGCTCAAAAACAACCATAGGGGAAATTTGTTTTTACTTTCAGTACGTACTGCAGCTACCCTTACAAAATATGTACCTTTGCCTGTAGTATGTATACAATTGTGACATACTACTTCATCATAGAAATGCACCTTGACCTTCGACCCTCTTTGTCGTATCCGTCGCACGACATTTGAAGTAAAAAGAAAAAGGATGCGGTCTGGATCGAGTGCACTTCCTTTTAATGCCTCTTCTTCTTCTTCCTCTTCTTCTTTCTTTTATGGGCGCAGCATTAGCGCCATCAACTCTCAGCTCAGTCGATGTGACGTATCTTCCGCTGCAGAGGATTGTGGGTCAGAACAGCCACAGCAGCATGCTGGCCTGCAGGCTGCAGAATACGACCAGATGTAGTACTACATCCTGGTACTTTTGCCACACTGCATTTAACATACTGAATCTAAATAGTGTGGTGGTGTGGATACTGGAACGCACAGTCTGAAACTCTAAGAGCCGGCGTTACGCTAAAATCTGTCCCCATCAGATTCTGCCTTGATTTTCTTATTATCACTCCTTTTACCTGACCAATGTCACAGAATCTGATGGGTCACAGATTTCAGCTATGCCACAGTGACTCACTACCGCCCCCTAATGTACAAAGAATTGATTTAATTCTTACAAATGACCTCTTTCAAGAGCATTTCACTTACAACCTGTCTGTTGGTAAAACAGTGTTCATCAGAACCAAGCGTTAATAAAACCAGAGGCGTCCTTTAAATCAATCACAGTAAGAAAGGGAAGGGTTGTAGTGCAGGTGTCCTCAGACAGGTGTGCAGGCGCAGACATTTCCAGACACACTCCTCACTTACGACTTAATTGACACTGCACCTCTGGACATTGACCAGGTGTTGCCTTCCTGCGGTTCACATACCTGTCCCCTCTCAGCCACCTGACTACGGAGAATAAAAGCCCTAATTAATTTAGGCTGCAGCTTCCCCTTTCAAACCTGCGTGGTGCTCCCTTTGATCTGTTTGCACCGCATTTGATCTTTAGTGAGGCTGTTAACAGCACCTCTGAATTAGACCATAGGCCCCAGACGAAGTCCATCCTAATTACTGTCCCCTCTACTTAACAAAAGCCCCGGGGCCTAACACACACACACACACACACACACACACACACACACACACACACACACACACACACACAGCCCTGCGTTTATAACCTTAGAGAGGCTCTTCAACCTGTAAAATACACACCTGATGTTTAAGCGTGTGTTTCAATTCATGTTCATGTCTATCAATGCCACCGTTTTTACTACATCTCGAGTTTTACAGTAACCACCATATGTCTAATGTCTCCATCTTTTATATACAATTAACATTCATGCTTTTCATACATAAATAAAACCAACTCTTTTATAGAAACACTTCATGTCTGCAGAGATGTGAGACTTTTACGGTTTTTAAGCAATTATAATATTCAGAGGCGACATAATACTCCTGCTCTATTGAAATGTAAATTCCCTCTGGGCCGTCCATAATGATGCCATTTGAGAATTTCCATATTAGAAGTATCAGCATTTCACCCCAGAGGTGTGAATGTATTTCTTAGGTATAGGTCGATGTAAACACACAGATAGTGTTTTATTTGAATAATTAGAAAACGGAAAAACTATCAATCATATCTAACACATACATGAACATTAAAACCAAATCAGCGCTCTCTTTTTTTTTTTTTCACACCGTTACACGTCTGTCACGGCCTCGGAGTTGAAACCTACATTTGCGAATGTTTCATCTCGCTCCAAAATCCCAGGCAGGCTCTGAGATCGACATCCGATCGGTATTTCTTTTTTAAACCAGGCCTTCGGGTTCGACTGCTCCGGCAGATTCCCACAAAACCACGATGAGGGCAGCGGAGTCGCAGTGTCCAGTCCACATTGTCTGTTCAACAGAAATCCCCCCTCGTTAGCATCGTTCCACTCGTGATGTAAAGACACAAAAGACAGAGCTGGCTTTTAATTTGTGGATAATTAACTTAAACAGATGCAACAAAATAATGGGGCAGCTTTTAAGGTTGTTTTGACTTCTGTTGGAGTCACCTCACTGTGGAGAGTAATTATTATTTAGTTATTAACTGCCTCAAAAAGGCCCAAAAATAATCAGTGCACCCTCAATGTCATTTTACAAATGTCTATTAAACATCTAACTATTCTTTAAGCAAATTATATTCCAATATTCTAGTGTTAAAGCCAATCTGGATGTAGCTTTAACACGGTTTAACCCTTTTAAGAATACCTTCTAGAATGATAACCTCACAGAGCCCAAATATTACATCAATAAAACGCGTGAAAAGTTGACTTTTTGTGGCCACTGCGCTTTTGTGAAGTCGTCGTGATTTTTTTTAATTTTTTTTTAATCATTTCCCGGTAGCAGCTGGTACTTTTCCTCCGGTGGTGTCGACACAGAAGAGGTATGCGGAGCGGAGTTATTGTTGCACATATTGTTCCCGTCGGTTCTGCTTGCGTTTCACGTCTTGCGAGCCAAGTTCACCTGAGAGCTCCTTGCGTGGGTACATGAGGAATGTACCGCATTGGACATATGGATATGATAGATATACATACTGCGAAACAACGAGCGCGTGCGCGGACCCGCACGCCGACGCCAGCGCGCCGGGAGAGCGTTTTTGGAATGCGGGACGTGCCGGTTTATACACCTGCCGATGAAAGACTTATTTGATCGAGGCTTTTTTTTTTAATGTTTCCTTTGGCAAGAGTCGATGTTAATGGGTGGTGGTGATGGAAGGCGAGCGCTCGTCTCTTTAAAGCTGAAATCGTTGTTGTTTTTTTGTTTTTTTTAACAACCTGTTTTGTTTTGGGTTTGTTTTTTTTATAGCAGCGTTTGGCTGCCATTCATATCAATTATGGTTATATTTTACACACCAACTAAACAAACTGGAAAATAACATGACTGATTAAAAAGAACAAACAAAAAGTGTTTTTGTCTGACTGAAGTCATGCAACGCCTCAAGCACGAGGAAAATCACTTGTTCATGACATCATTGGACATAATTGCAATAATTCACTAAATTGCCCCTGCTAATTCAAATGAAGTATTTAAACTCGCTTAAAAGCATTAGCTGTCAGCATCTTTACTACTCCCATCACGTACAAGTAGGGTGAGATTAAAGAAGGCTGATATTCTGGTCTAATTTTCAGCAGTGTGAAGTCGTGGTTCGGCCAACGACAACTTAACTGGAGGCTTTTATTGCGCCGTTTTCTTTTAAGTCAGGTATCGAGCGTAGCTGTCATCCACTCCGGTAACGTTCACCTTCGACCTTCCACTCCGCTGTGTGCACGAGTGACTCTCATACTGAGCTGAAATGAAACGGGCGCACAGGAAATTATAGAAAATAAATAGTAGTTACTGGACGTAACCGCGGTTCTACGAGTACCGTTCGTATTTTGTTTCTTCCAGGGGGCTCCCGAGGGGCTCCTTTTAATCCGTCCGATCGAGCGCCACCTCCTCTGTACGCCGAGGCTCTCGCGCTTCACGTCACATCACCTGACTTCCTTCTTCGAATCGAACGGTCACGGCGTCGATGCCGAAGGCCAGCTGGGAATGAAAACGAGCTGCAGCGTCACAACGAGAAACGTCCTCTCTTTAATTATGTAGTTTGACCTGATTTTAATATTAAAAAAAAAACTGCTTCGCTAATTATTATTATTTTTTTTTTTTATTTCCTTTGTGTTACTGTTTAAGATACGCTGCGATGCTGGAATAATGAACTTTCTTTGGATAACTTTGGACAAATATTTACATTTCTTGGTCTAATGAATGTCTGTCTTTAAAGAGTAACGTTTCCTGCGAAAACGGGATAATCAAAATAAGATCATTTCCCGATAAATTCAGAAGAAAAAACTTTTTTTTTTGAAGTCTCATACCTGACCTCCTACCACCCCCCCGCCCCCCAATATGAGGAAATATGTCGCTTTCTTTATCCAACCACCTTTTCTACATGCCCTTGAGGAGCTTTCGGCACATTTACTTTCAAGTCCTCATCGTCATCCGCGTGTGACATCACCGGCACTTCTTGCATACCTTTGTTGCGTTTTTTATTTTTTTTTTCCCCTCCGCGCTTTAATTCACAGCCACAAAAGATAAGAGGAACCCGCAGCATACCAGCCGGGCGAGTAGAAGAGCTCCGAAGAAAGAGCCACGCAATGGCAAAATAAACAGATTTCAAAGCACTTTTATATCAAGACATCAAACGTCCTACGCGATGAAACAACATGCCGCGGCTCGCTTTTAATTGACACATTGACAAGCTCAAACTTCTGATAAGACGAGGGGGGCGGGGCGGGGGGGGGGGCAGGAAGGACTGGGAGGAAGCGGGGAGGGAGGCAGAGGAATGAAAGGGAGATCAGCTTAAACTAACGACAATAATGGAATGATAGAAGGGCTTAATTTCGCCTGACAGACGGCGCTTTCATCAGATTGTGTGCCTTGAACTGCACCTTGATTAATTATTAAATAAGGCGGCCCGGTCGCTCTTCAGCTCCGGCCCTCATCCTCATTTGATGCCCCTGCAAATGTGTTTGTGCTGACAGATAGAGGTCCACCACCGGCCCCCCGTTTACACACCGACATACGAACAGCAGGCGGGTCCCAGTACTGTGTTATAAAGCGTGACGTGGGCTCTGGTGGTGTTACAGCCACCTTGAAGGGAGGGTTTCCACAACACTGGTTCACCTTTAAGATATTCCTCGGCAGCAATATGCGGATTTATGTGTTTGTTCGTGCACTTACAGGGAGATCCGAGAGATATTAAAGGATGTTTTACAGGAAGTGCGTGTTCCTCAAAATGCCTTCGTTTGTCGACAGTTAGTCATTGATCGTTGATTTTCCAGATGGACCGTCTGTTCGATGCTCAACTCTTAACTTTCTGTGGTCGAATTACGACATGCTAGCTTCACTTGCAAAGTTCGCGGCGCACCTCCCTCACGTTTTCTTTTTGAAGGAGTTCCGCACACTTTGTGTGTTTTGCCCTGTTTGTACCTCAGAATCTATCCTCACACATCTTTTGATGACACCTGGTGGAAACCTCCTCTTCTTCTTTCTTTTGTTACTTAAAAGGCGGTTGACAAACAGCTGACAGGTGCACTGCCGCCACCTTCTGGCAGTGATGATATATTACTACCAGGAGCCGCTGAAACAAAGACAAGATAATAGTCACATAACTTTTTGAATAAATAACGATTCAAATCTATCCCTAATAGTGTATAGCAAACTTAATTTCTGTTATGCTGACCGGTTATAGCAGTTGTCATCAACTCGAGTAAATACATGTGTAACTACATACTAGTTACGGGATATAACTGCAGCTCTATGTTTACGTTCGTAATGTGTTTCATTCATGACAATGGTCAGGGAACTGCATTATTACAGCTATGCATCGGGAATATATATATTATATTATATATATATATATATTATATTATATTATATAATATATATTCTATCTGGGCTTTTCTGTCTGTTACTCACAGTCATAAACTTCACGATTAATGTCACTGTTATTTCCAGATTAGGCCCAATTTATTATTTTTTTTATATTTATTACCTCCCCAGTTTTTGGCTTAATGTTGTTTCTACTTTCTTTAATGTTGTTTTATTGCCAGATTTTTTTATTTTTTTTTTAGCACTTAATTGTTTCAAGTCTACCAGATTGGTTTTGTTTCTCTCTGATGTTGCGCAGCACTTTAATGAACTAATGTGTATAAATGGGCTCCACAAATGACCCGACTTGACTCGACTGAACACAGACATGACCGGCAGCGTTCGGTGTGTGACTGTCACATGCTGCGACTGAACGAAAATACAGTATGATGTAGTGTTCTCTGCAGCTCTGAAACCTTGGTGTTAAATGTCATCAGGAACGTGTGCTGTACTGCAGCACAGACACGCAAGCATGGAGAAAGACTTCGATTTATGAGGGTTCGTAAATATATACCAATCAAACTGCCTGCGGTCTGACGTGTGAGTAAATGCTCCCTCCAAACAGACATGGGGAAATAATAACCAGCTAATCATTCAACAGATCCAGACCTCTGGGTTTTGCCCTGAAATGGTCAGAGCCTTGTTTCAGCGCAGATATCCGCGCTATCAGCCTCGATCTGACACCAGACTCGAGGAATAATGGTGAAATGTTGCATTGACGCAGCGTCTACTTTCCTCTTTGATTCGGGAGCCCTCGGTGTGTGCGGCCTCGCGTCTCTCCAGCTCCTCTTGTTTGGTTTGGGCATATCTGACATAGCTGTGGTCTTGTTAATGCTCCTCTGAAGTCGCGGCATCTGGAGAGTCTCCCGCACACCTCCTCGGCTGCATCGGACAACCCAAACATACGGTACACACCACGCACATGATAGAAAACATATTGTCAACAAGTAGCTCCGACCCGGAGATCGGATTCTGTGCTCATCACGAGGAAATATCACCTCCAGAAAACTAATAAGACGGAGCAACTTTAGCTAACAACTCGTGGAGGAATTTATTGACTGAGAATTTAATGAGAAGTTGAATGGGAGTCTATGGAGCCGGATGCTTTTTGGAGCCGACCTCTAGTGGCACTCGGTGGTATTGCAGCTTAAGACACTTCTGCATCGGCCTCATTTTTCAGACCCGGAAGCTACGAACACTTTTATATACAGTCTGTGGTCATACCCCATGTATTGCCATGGAAACAGAGATTGCACGAACTAAAAGTTATATAGTTTGAGAGGGAATTGCCCTACATTATGAATACATTTTGATTACATATTTGAGTTAGACGGTAACTTGTTGCATAATCGGAATATTACACTCAAGTGCTTTCATATTGCTTAACCGTGAGGGTGTTTTCACTTGAATGATGACACATTTGTCCTCAGATAAACTGTCCAGCTGCCATTCGTCAGTTGATCACAGGTCTCTGTAGGAACTTCCTGCTCCTTTAGTTCTACCTGGCTGCGAAAAAACAAAAAACAGGAGAAATCAGCAGATATAAACAAGTCTTGAGACGTAATAGAATTCAGTGAAGCCTTTGCTCCAGCATTAACTAGATCGCTTTGACAAGTCCAATTCATGACCGCTTCTCCCCACAATAGCTCGTCGTGCAGAGAGCTGGAGACGATCTAATCATCATGGCCAGCCTTCAGAAGTCTTGAGTGAGGAGATGAAGAATTAAACATAGTGGAAACATTGTCATCCATCACTTTTGATGTGAAAACACATTGATGGCATCGCCTTATCTGATTCCTCTTCCAAATTAGTACGACCAAAATCAAATGGCGCAGATCAGACGAGATGAAGGGGCCATTTAATTTCATTTACACACCCACACTCCACTTCCTGCGGTAAACAGTCCTGCTGGTCCGGAGGAATGGGCGCCGTCGTGTTCACATCTCCTTCCGAATACATCCGTAACACACCAAAAAGTGTTTCTCAAAAGAGATTTCTCAAACTTCAAATAAACCTGGTTACCAAAAAGACAATCCATGTCTCCTTATCATCAGCAAAACGCGGCAAACCCTCCCCGCGCTCTGGTGAGAGTTTAGATGTCAGCCGCACGCTCAAAGACAAAGCCGAGCGCAGATACCGACTCATGCCATCCTCTGGAAAAATACAAGGCCGATCCTGAAATGCCACCTCGTGACTTTTTGGAGAAGCTTATCTATTCTATTTAATGTAGTTCAGAGGAGGCCCGGCTCCTCTGCGCCGAAGACACAAGGCGGGATTAGTCCTCATATAGCGGTGGCAAGATGAAAGGAGATAAACCACTTAGCCTCGTTCTTGGATGACTTTATATATTTATTTCCTTCAAGTCTCTTCCCAACGTTTGAAAAGGGATTTAGCAGCAAAGACACTTAAGTCTCTGGAATTTAATCTTTTTTTCCTCTTTCAAATAAGTTGTGGATATTTTTTTTTGTGTGCGTGTGCGCTGTTCAGTTTTATGAACTTTCCACAGTAGTTCAGGGAGGGTTGAAAGACAAAAGTCTGTGTGCTAACTGTGGTCTTTGTTATTAAAAAGGATGTCAAGCGTTGCCTTTAAAAAAAAATTTTTTTTTAAAGTTTCTCTGTATTTGATGCATCTCTTTTACATTTGAACGGAGTGTGTTTTTCTTTCCGAATCCCACCTTTTGAATAAATAACCCCTCATAATTTGGATGCAGATTTCCTGACCCCCGAAATGTGTCGCCCGGCCTTCGTGTCTGGCTGCGAGTCTGACCCGTCTGCTCCTCCGTATCTTCCCACTCCTCTATTGACTCTGCAAACCCCGGCGCTCCGAGCCGAGCCCGCTGAGGAGGTGCCGACCCCGGGCTGTGGCCCCCGCACATCAAAGGCTCCTCGTGGAGGATGTTAATATTTGCTCAGGTGCATCTCGCGAGTCTCCCTCTCTGTGCGGAGACTGCTCCGAGCATATAAATATATCAGAGGGCAAAGGGACGTCTGGTCACGCTGTCCCTGTGTGTGTGTGTGTGTGTGTGTGTGTGTGTGTGTGTGTGTGTGTGTGTGTGTGTGTGTGTGTGTGTGTGTGAACAGCCGATGGGAGTGGATGACTGTCGCAAAACACACACACACACACACACACACACACACACTCTTATACACACACACCCTCAGACTCCTCCGGTCCGCAGCCTTCATTTGAACCCCCTCTTCCCTTTCTTCTCGGTGGCCTTCCGACCCCCAGCCGCCCTTTGGTCATAGGGAACATGGACGGGACAGCTGGGGACAACAGGAGCCCTGTCCCGACCAAATCCCCTCCCGCCTCTTCCATCCCATGACCCCTGCATCGCCTTTGAACTTCTGCCGAGGCTACGGATCCCTCCTGAGACGTCCACTGTTTACCCAACAGCGTTACGAGTAAGAACACGGTGGCGAGATTAGATATAACTTCCCTTTTCTTTATGGCGCAAGACCTCCATGTCACACCTGCACCGATCCCATCTCGGTGTCACTGATTACAACAGACGGGCACCGTCTCCCTCACGCTTCTGTTCTTACAACGTTGAGTCGTCTCGCCGCGACCGGCTTGTTTACGCCGAGCTACCACAAATAAGATCTAACCCCTCAGCAGCCTCTGTCGTTGGCCGCCGCAGACAGACGGACGTGGAAATCTGGAAACTCCGGCGTCACATCAAAGGAGCTGGAAGCCAGTCAGCTGCACATCTGTGGAACAATCTGACTGCGATGTGTTTCGTAACCGGCTCGCTGACGACGCACAGACTGTCGAAGACCTGCAGAACTTTCTGCTGCTGGTGGAGCGACACGTAACCAGGCCTCCGTCCAACATACGGTGCACGTCTGGATCCCAGAGTGTGTGTGTGTGTGTGTGCGTGTGTGTGTGTGTGTGTGTGTGTGGAGGGGGGGGGGGGTGTCGAAAGTTGCTTTTCTTTTGTTTGCTACAGGAATAAAATCTTGATAAAAAAGTACAAGACGGGCAATAAACAAACCACAACAAACACACTGACCAGATGGGGACCTTGTTGTTTTCTCAAACTCGGGTAAACATTGATATAAAACTGTGTGAGGCGAGACAGATTCTGTAGTTTTGTTAGACCAAGGTCAATATACATGATCCCAACAGCAGAACATTTCCTTTTAGCAGTTTGTATCACATTATACCGGCGGCATGAAATCCATTAATGCCGTGACTGTCGGTCCATCGTCGATGTAGGAAATGTTAAAAAAATAAAGTCTTTCACGATGACTTTGTCTCTCCATCTGAGCTCGGAGGGAGGGGAGCGTGTGCAGAACCAAATGTCACTCTTTGATGGCATTTTCCTCTATTGCCTGTGAATGACGATAACATTACCGAGCAAAGTCAAAGAAGATTGTTAAATTGCAGAATATTGATCACTTCTTCTTATCAGTGGAGGCCAGGGCCCGTCCTTCCTGCTGGTATTGTCCTTCATGCTCGTTGTAATCATTACTTTCTTAGAGGTAAAGTTCTAGAAAAATAGCTGTAGCTAATCTTTAGTGGTATCCACCTCCCCTGACAAAGTGTAACGTCTCAGGACCGCAGACCCTGAAGGAGACCGAAGGCTCCTGATTCACAGAGTGGTACATATGCTATCTTAATTGATTGTAATTAAAAATACAAATAAAAAAGCATGGGCCTTAAATTCAGAGATGCTCTGAGCTAAAAGGCTTTCAGTTCATCCTCTGCTTAAGATTTTCATTATCCTCTCCGGATGTAGGAGCTCCTCACTCTGCCTCCAAGGCTGAGCCCGGCCACCCTGCAGAGGAAACTCATTTCAACTGCTTCCATCCACGATCTCATACGTTCGTTCAATACCCAAAGCTCATGACCGTCGGTGAGGGTCTGAGCGTAGACCTACTGCTAAATCCAAAGCTTTTGACTCAGCCCCTTCTTCACCAAACAGATCCAGTACAAAGCCCGCTCATTCATTTTTTTTAAATATAATTTATGGCTGGCATGTCTCGACTGTATCAACAGTCATTAGCGATCTCTGTAGACAGTAGTTTGCAATGTCAGTGGTGGCGTCCGCCATTCCCGACACGTGGGATTCCTCAACGCACAACTTCAGAACTGAAGAGCTGCATCGGCAGTGCAGGTCATTTCTGTACGAATTTGTTATCACATAAGAGAAGAGTGTAATGGCGTGTTCAGACCAAACGCGAAGCAAAAATATTCCCCATCGAAAGCGATTGCATGCAAAGTCGATGCAAAGGCACGAATGTCCGCAAATACACGTCCGCGAGAGCTTAAAGCATTTCAACTTGAGCAAAACGGAACGGCTGTAGTTTGTGAAATCCCGTCACTGATCCGAGCTAACAGGGAATCAAACCGGGCCCTGGTAGGCCTCAATTACCGCAGTCATTCAACCGCAGTCCCCGGAAAGGCGGAGAAATTTCCCCCGCTGTCGTTGTCGCTGTTGTTCTACAATCAGACATGACGGCGTTTTCAGCATTTTCAGAGTTTCTGGGACTTCCACAACAGATATAATGCAGCAATGGTGGTCATTCCAGTCATCGTCGATGGCAGAAATATACGTTGCTAAGACACGTGGTATCTATGGAGGCAAGCTCCCCGCACTTCTTTCCCAGAAAGAGTAATCCCGCTGTTAAGACTGAATATTTGCGCGGTGTTAAATACTCCTGAGATAGTCCAGCGGCCGTACCCGTAACATGAGGCGAAAATGTGCTTCCTCCCAGCAGACCTCAGATCACCCGAGCAAATGAAAACAAAACTCCTCTGGTTAAATGAGGAGGTCTTCTGGTTATCTGGATGATCTGACCCTTTAATGCGCGTTGCCCTGCTTTAATCAGTAGTGCACTACATTATAGAATGATTTTATTCCTCATTGGAATATATTTTTTTTTTTTAATCAAACATAAATGAGAGAAATAGTAGATCGCATCTGTGGTGGCGGGGCGTGGTTTGGCTCAGTTGCAGGACGGGCTGATTGGGGGAGCGGCTGATTGGGGGAGCGGCTGATTGGGGGAGCGGCTGATTGGGGGAGTGGCTCAGGGACCGGTGCCTGGGAGAGGCTTAATTGGCCTCAGCTGAAACTGATCTCTGATTGTCCCTCTCTGGCTTGATAAAAGGGAGTAGCAGGACACCAGACATGAGGGAGGACACGGAGTAGCAGGGTGGTTGCGAGACAGACAAAAGACACAGAAATTGTGTGTGTATGCAGTGTATGTTTGAGGTGGAATAAACACCTTTGAAACCAGACTTCCGCTGACTATCGTCGTTCACGCTGGGAGAACCCACCTGTGGTAGGAAGATGCATGCCGCAGCATCGTTAGAGGGAGAGTCATTTTTATTTTACTACTTTATGCAAATGTGCCTGTGTACTCGACACGTTGTTTCCCCAATGTATTATTGAATGAAATAGCATGAAAGTATACATGTGTTGTAATTAGTGAAAATAAAAAAGTGATGGCCCTCGACTCCTAATCAAATATTCTCTTTAGCATACTGAATTATAGCAGTGTGGAGATTTTCCATGGGATTTCCATGGGATTCCCACTTCCTGATTCCCAGTTAACGAGGATACCACTGAAGAGCCGGGAGAGTAAAATCATCTCTTTTAGCTCCAGTTTCTCATCAGGTGGCATTTGCTGAGTATAACCTTAAAAAAGGAGCACAAAACATACCGCTGTGCTTTGGCTTAACTGTTTAAGTTCAACTTAACAATAAATAAATGAGTCAAACAAATCAAATTTAAAAAAAACCAACTAGAAATATTGCAGCTTGTGTCAACTTCCTGAGGAAAACAAATTAAAATAAAATAACCACAGCTAGAAGTTGTGGATAGGATAAGACGGTATAGAAATCCTTCCGGGCAGGTGAAGACTGACCTTGTCCCCGTTATCAGTCTAATGTGTCACCGTGTGGGGACAAACATATCGAGTCGACTGGAATTACCTCCGACTCCGAGCAGGAAACGACTGAAGCGAGAAGACGATCTGTTCCGCAGCGTGGAAATAATTAACTGCACAGAACTGGCACTGATAAACACAGCGGCTGAATCTATATGCATTAATATTACACAGAGAGATGACTAACTGATAACAAACTAACTGGGAAATAAATGTGTTTGGAAATTACCTAACCCTCATGACCTCTAATGTTTGTATAAATATGCAGATGAGAAAATGTTCGACCATTTTTATTGCATCAGGTTATAATTTGCATTTCTGTCAATCATTTATAACTTTTCATAACTGTTAAATACTCCTTTGAACCAGCACAGAAACCGGTCATTGGTTTATATGCTGTACTGGGGTGTTACTGGATAAAAATAGCCTTGTTCTGAAGAACACAATAATAATTATTACTTGGTTAGCTGGCGCAATAAACTTTGTTTTATTAAAATTCAATGTTATCTCACAGTAAAAGTACATCCCAAGACAAAAGCAGTCAGTAAAAGTCTCTGAACAGTGAATATCTATATGCTTGTTTGGTTGTTCAGGCACAAATATAACCTCGTTAAGTTTAAGAGAAGATGGTGATTTGGGTTAAAATAACGACATTGTTCGAGGACCTTCATTGCCATGGTTACAATAGTAAACATGCGGTATTGAAACGATGTTAGCAATGTTTGATTTGAAGGGGGAAGCCAACAGTCGTCTGTCATGTCAAAATACAAAAGCCCTTGTTCCACCCCGACCTCCTCCCTCTTCAGACTCTGTCTGACTTTCTCCTTTGCTCCCTTTATATTTACCACTAGGGGATTTTGTCACGTGAACATTAACATACAAGGGTGGATCAGAAAGTTCCCAGACCTTCGTGAATAAGTTTTATCGCATGATCAAAATCAGAACGTGAGTTCCACCTGCTTTTGTGAGCAGTGGTCCAGTTGTGTCTGCGGAACTTGATCAGAGCGTACATCAAAGTTTGCGACAAATTATAGGAGAATAGAAAGAAGTCGCAGAGAGACAAATCTGGTGAGTAAAGCAACAATTTTGATGTTGTGCTTTTTCATTGCAGTTTGATGTGCACGCTTTGATTCAGTTTTGGTTGCCATCGGAGGTCAATTTGAGCAAAGGCCTCACCAGTTAGTCACAGCAGCTCAGTTTCTGGATCGCCCCCGCCGGCTATGTCACTTCCAAGTGGCAACCAACAGTGACGTCACCTGTCGGTTTGTGAACGCACTTTTCTTTCTAGTTTGGAGCAGGAAGTGACCATATTTGGACAAGCTGGGGGAGGAGCGAGCGACCGATCTGACTGATCTGATTGGAAACCCGACAATACTACGTCCCGCCCACTGATAGCTGTAACATGACTGCACCACAGGTCTGTCGATCAAAAAGACACGCCCCCAAAAACACATCTTTTTGAAACTTATTTTCTAATTAAGGAGGCATTATTTTCAGATGGAACTTCAGAAAACTAATAAGAAGGAGTGACTTTAGCTAATAACACCGAAATAACTGGTGGAGAAATTTGATTGACTTTGTATTTCATGAGAAAAGTTTAATGGGAGCCAACCTCTAGTGGCACTCGGTGGTATTGCAGCTTAAGCAGAAGCGACGTCCACTGTATACACAGTCTGTGGTTGTCTCTCACTGTATTTCTTAGTCTGTTTTTACGTCTGAATAAACTGAGTCAGTGTAAAACAGTGTATGTTTTGGGATGCCATTGTCATTGTTGGAAATGCAGCGATTTGTTTTGGTGCAGAGCGCCTCCTGGTGACAACTCAGGTAGGCTGTAATCCATCTACTGCGCCACTGTTGACGAAGCCGGTGCCAGAAAAACAACAGAGTGAGAAATTGAGGAATTTATTGCATCGATTGATGACATATACCATCGACTGAGATTTGACATTAAAAGTAGTGAATTTAAAGCAGAACGGTCACAATAAGTTGCACAAATAAGCTGTAGGGTCGCATTGTGTTGGAGGACATGGTGTGAGGTTGATCTATCATTAAGAGGAAAGAAGAACAATAAATGAGCGGTAATATGATTCCGGTAGCTATCAAAGATTCTCTGTGGAGCCTCTCAAGTGGCCCGCCGTCACGAAACATAAATGCAAATAAAAAAAAAAATTGAAAGAGGCCAAGGTCGCAGCAGAGCTCCTGAAAGGACAAAGTTGAGCGGGAGAAAAGTGACAACAGGAAAATCTCACAAGACAAACTGCACGTCACAAACTCTGCTTGGCAAATATTCACCACGTCCCTCTTTCTCTCCCCTCCCTGTTTCACTCCAGCTTCGATAGTAATAAATACATTAGTGGATAAAAGAAAATCCATGTAGCTCCCGGGAGAGGGGGGGGGGGGGTGAAGCATGTGAAGCCTCACAATCTCCATGCCGTTTGTAGTTTGGAAGAATCAATTAAAAATGTACAGCTGCCATAGAATTATTATTCATACGCACATCTTTTTCAATCATTCGACGAGCCGACACGTGTATTTGTCAGTCGGGTAAATACATCAGCAGAGGAAGGAGGCGATTGTGCTGCTCTCCTCTTCGATTAGACTTAAACCTTTTATAGAGAGTAACGAACGTCCTTTATTTGAATTCATTTTGTTTTGTCCTCCATCGGGCCCGAGTCGCCGTCGTCTCCATCTCATTTCTCTCTTTTGTTCTGTGTTTCTCCGCCTGCCTCTCAAACTCCGGGTTCCTGTTCAGGTGCTCGCGTAGAAACATCGATTATTGACCGGTGCATTTTAGAATTTTGACAGATTCTTACCTGATATTTTATCATTTCATCCTCGCCCATCTGCCTGCCAGTCAGGTTGCCGGTGCTATAGATCCCCTTATGGCTCAGCCAAAGAAACCATTGAAGCTGCGCAATGCAACCTCCCCAACCCTCCTCCCCACCCCCCCTCCCACCTCCCCCCCCTCCTCCCCCCACACACACCCCCTGCGCTTTGCTTATAGGATCCACAAGCAGACCTACAAAGATGCGATTGAAGTGAAAGAGTCAAGTCAATCTGAGCTCGCTCGCTGGCACGCAAGCACGCACACACGCATACACACAAACACACACATGTGGGTGTTTCGTCTTGTAACATCTGAGATTCTTCAAATGCGCTTTTAAAAAAAGTTTCTCACCAACCGACATCAGTCGAGGCGAAACTTGTGCAAAGAGCTGCCAAGTAAGACACAAACACACACACCTACCTCCAGGTTTCTCCTCCTGAGAAGACTGTCCTCCTCTTCCTCCTTCTCCTTCTCCTCCTCCTCCTCTTCCTCCTCCTCCTCCTCCTCCTCCTCCTCTCCCACGTCATTCTCCTTATTGCGTTTCTATTAAAAACATAAATCTGCGCGACGCTCGCCCGACATCTGTTCCTGGGGAAAGTTGTGGGGCCTTGATCGGGGATCAATAGAGGGAGGGTTACTCGTGCTCAGGTGGAGGGGTGAAGAATAGAGTTTAGCAGATGTTCCACAGAAAGATGAGTGAGAAGAGGTGTGTATGTTTGCGAGCATGTGCTTGAACATGTGTGGTATATATGTGAGATAACGTGAGGATCCCTCAAGGGGAAGCCTCTCCTCCAGAGCCGCATCTTTTAGGTAGAAAGATCTCTTCATACCTTTAAAAATCTTTGAAATGTGAGTATCTGTCAGTGGCTGAACGAACACCTCGGTCTAGCCGTCATGCGTTGCCCGTGTGAGGCTGGATCTCCGGAGTGCGAGCGCACATCTTCGCCCATCTGCAGTGTAAATGTTCCTTTTTTATCTCGGAGATGTGTTGCCTCCGAGATAAGATGAGATCTGAGATGACGTCGTTATGCATGAGGGTGAGAGACATGTGAGAGCTGCAACGTTTTGCTGCTGTCATTCCACCTCTCCTCCCCTAGAGGGCAAATTCCCCTTCAAACCTGTCCGTCTGAGAGTGTGTGTGTGTGTGTGTGTGTGTGTGTGTGTGTGTGTGTGTGTGTGTGTGTGTGTGTGTGTGAGACACATAGTGTTTTTACTGCAGCCTGGGAACATCAGCAGATCAGCTGTTCAGTGTTAAAACCCCCAAAAAATGCAGACATAAAGTTATCAATCTGTTGAACGGGGATGGAAGGATCGTTGGCTGAGGAGGTCTCCGCCTCATCAATCAGTCCATCTTCTCACATGAAGTTCACCGACGGTTCTGAGAATTTAAGCAACGGTAAAAAAAACGACTCGGAAGTCAGACAGAAAGACAAAAGAAAGTAAAAAACACACAGTGACCCGCTTAAAAAGCTTTCTGACACAATTTCTTCTGGCTCCGTGCCACACTTTCTCGCTGCTCTTCCCCACATCTGGCGTTGGAACATAAAGGTTTTTTTTTTTTTTTTTTTGAAGGCAGGAGATACTGGAGGTTACTGGATGTTCCTCCACCTGCAGGTTGCTTCAATCACAGACACACACACACACAGACACACAAATACACACACAAGCTTTATCTGGAGCGTTAAAAGCACATCCCAGACACAGAAGGAGCAGTTCGGATGTTTCCAAAGGCGCTGTTTTAGAGAGGCTGCAGGAAAAGGTGTGAGGAGGGGAAAATATGTGGCTTTTGACCTCACAGGAAGTGATTTATACAGGACTATAAAGCAAGCCCCCAGGATCAGTGCTAGGCTGTGATTTTGGAGTTGTGGCCAGTCAAAATTGCAGACCAAGAGGCTTACAGAAGCCCAGGAATATATATTTCTTCATGTACAAAAAGACTGACTCTTTATATCATCACAATTTAAGCCTTAGGTCCAACAAAAATGAAACTCTCACAGTGATGTGTTGTTAAATTACTAAATCTGTAGGACATAAAAAAAGATGGAAGACTTGAATGAGCCAGAAACAAAAAAACCAACATTTTATTGCAATAAAAATGGGGAACATATAGTAGTTCCAGCTTTCTTTTTTCGGCCAGAGCCACGTTTCTGAAAAATTTGGGATGTTGAGTAAAATGAAAAAAGAATAATAAC
Organism: Embiotoca jacksoni; assembly: GCF_022577435.1. NCBI lineage: Eukaryota > Metazoa > Chordata > Actinopteri > Embiotocidae > Embiotoca > Embiotoca jacksoni. The sequence goes on from NW_027185392.1 coordinate 1,519,080, forward strand.
AGATTGTGATGATTTGCAAATTATATAAACCCATGTTGAAGGTGAGGAATTTTATTGTTTTATAAAAAAAATATGCTCATTTTGAATTTAATGGCAGGGTCATGTTTACCACTGTGTTGCATCACCTCTTTTTTCAACAACAGTCTGTAAACGTTTAGGAAATGAGGAGACCAGTTGCTGTGGTTTTGAAAGGTAAATGTTGTCCCATTCTTGCCTGATATAGGATTTCAGCTGCTCAACCGTTTGGGGTCGTCACAGACGATGGTTTTCGAAAGTGTTCCTGAGCCCGTGCAGTGATTTTCCACTACACTAAGTTTCTGTTTTTAATGCACTGCTGCCTGAGGGCCCGAAGATCAAAGCCACGCGTTGTTTTGTTTTTTAGCTTTTCACTTTTCCAGTCCTTTGTTGGCCCTCTCCCAACTTTTTTGAGACGTGTTGCTGCCTGCAATCAAATTCAAAATGAGCGTATACTTTTAAAAAAACAATCGAATTTCTCAATTTCAACATTTTATATTTTGTCTTTACAAAGTGGAAACCAGGTTGTAAACATGAGCAGTTAATACTGTAAAAAAGATCAAATTAAAAATGTTGCCAAATGTAGACAAATATTTTCAATCACAATTCAAACACTGGTGGTGAAATTTACGACCTGACCTGGAGAGGACAGGTCAGACAGATGAGCCGGGGATGCTCCATTTAAACCCTTTTATACAAACAATACAATTTTTGCTGGACAGGCAGTTAACATAAGCCAGGATAGAAGAAACGTGCTCACACTTAAGAGTATGTTTACCAGTCAGGAGCATTTTAAACCAACTGCAGCTGTGATATTAGTGCTTGGCCAATTTCAACATACAAAGAGGAAGAATTGCAATAGTCCAACCTTGAAGTCATAAAAGCACAAGTGACCTTTTCAAGATCTTTGAATAAAAAGGAAGGCCTTGACTTTAGCTGAAACTCGTCCTCGGCTCTGAAGTGCACAGATGTAAATGTGCAAGCTGCTCGTATTGTCGTTAGGTTTGATTTATACATGTGCACGAATGTAGAAACGACACTTCACGCACACTATTAGAATTAAAGGGGTATTTGGGGGGGAAATGGGATGATTTAGGTTGTTTTCTTTACACCGAATCAACCAAACACAGTCAAAGTGAGGGACCCTGGTCCTCTCTCTGTCATTCCCTGTCTCCGTCTCTCCGTGTCCTGCCCTTGAAAAAGAAGAGGACGGGCTCAGACAGCCTGGGAACGGCTCACTACTGGAGGATCCGAGCAGCGCTACATCAAAGGCCGGTCCATTTGCACAGTAGCTTACACACACCCACACATACACAAACATCAACTTACATATTTGGGGGGTTGCTTTCTCTGAAGTTCATTACAAGTGGCAGAACTATTACCCTCCTTCACAGCGTGTGTGTGTGTGTGTGTGTGTGTGTGTGTGTGTGTGTGTGTGTGTGTGTGTGTGTGTGTGTGTGTGTGTGTGTGTGAACTGCAAAGAGGGGAGCTCATAAACATCTCAAAAAGTTTAAGGAACACTTCCCGCATCATCATTAGTTTTTCTCTTATTTCCGGATTGCCAGAGAGCAGATGCAACCAAAAACGTCATTTTCCAAGAGCGCTGGTTTAACTTACTGGAACAAAACTGCAAAAATCCTAAGTAGTTGGATTAGTGGACATCTCCTCCCACATCCTCTGATCTTTTTACTGCAGCCTCATGAGAGGGAGCTCTCCCCCACCCCCCTTCCACCGCCATCGAGTACACTTAATCTGAAGTGGCAATATTAGAACCCCGAGCCGGTGCCAAAACAAATGCACACAACGGACCTCTCTCAATGGTTCCTGATGTACCATGTCGGAGAACGGAGAGGAGGGGAGGGACCGGGCAGATTAACATGAGAACGGTGGAGGAGTGCGTATCGTGTGTGGGAGGGACACATGATGGATACAAGATGTGTGAAGATCCTCGGGCAGGATGAAAGAGTTCGAGGAATCGTATTGAGTTATTGGATCGAGACTTTGAGTGATATGATAATAAGAGAGGGGGGGGGGGGGGGAGTGTGGGGCGAGGAGGGCGTGGGGGGGGGGAGCAGAGGTCACCGTGATATCATTAAAACTGAGATTAAGGCGCAGTTTCACTTTAAACGTTGAGGTGGAAGTGGACTCTAATCACGCCCGTGGCCCCCGCTGGAGAAAGAGGCGTTTGAAGACGGGGGGGAAGGGGGAGGAGGGGTCAGGGGGTCAGAACACGAAGTTCAAATCTAGCTGATGTTGTTGTGAAAAGTTCTCGCATCCAAACATCCAGGATCGGTCGGACAGAACTCGTCTCGCCACATGTTGGAGTCATTACATGATGTCATGGTGGTACAATTTCCCACCAGCCGCCTGCATGTGTGAGAGGAAGTGATGTCACAGGCTCAAGGCTGAGCCCTGCAGATGGCACTCTGATAGACCAAGGAAGATATTATCTGTGTGTGTGCGTGTGTGTGTGTGTGTGGGGGGAGGGGGGTTAATGAGACATGTCAACAGATGCACAAAGTCTTCATCTGTTCTTCTTTTAGTTTTACGTCTGGGATTAACTGTTGTTATAAAATTTAATGGTCTTTACAGACAGTGGGCTTTTTTGTGTGACTAATTAACATGCTAAAGTATATATATACATATATATATATATTTTTTGTTGTTGTTTTTCTTTGTTTTTTTTTTTATCTGTTCTTGTCACGAGCACTTTAAATGCAAATATAATTCAAAGAAAAAGCAGCTTGGAAGTAGATCTTTCTGAGCCTTGCACTATGAGCATCGAGGCATCAACCAATCACATCGTTCTCAACTCCGAATGACACGTGACATTGTTTGTATCTCAGCCACCCGATATAATATGACAAAGGGCGCCAAAATTACAAAGACAACATGTGGAGTAACGTCACCAATGACCAGGCTGTCGGGATTAGTGACAAGTCAAGCTGCAACCGACCGTACCGTCACCCAATTGGTTTGTGAACTTCCGTTCTGAGCCCTTGAGTTCGCTATTTCAGCCGTCGCCATCTTGTTTATTTCCGTGCCACAAGTGACCCTATTTGGACGATTGGGGACGGAGCAAGCAGCGAATCTGACTCGATCTGATTAGGAGCCTTTGGACACGATGCCTTGCCCGCCAAACATACAGCTTCTAGAGGACAAATAGCTCATTTATGATGGGATTCATTTCAAAATTTAGAGCACTTACTCATGAATGTCTATAGCTTCTTCCTGCTCAACGCATGTCATGATGCTGTGCATAGTTTGCATGCAGCGGGAGCAGTCTCAACATTTTTTGCTTCAACCTTGGATTACTGTTCTACTACTAAATTTGGGCCACGTAAAAATATGTCCTGAGGCTTGACCAGTTGAGAACCAGTGCTGTAGAATATATTTATTATAATTTAGGGGCACTGAAGAAAATTATTGAATGAGCTCATGGACATAAAATTACCACACGGTGCATGAATACTGTAAACAATACCGTCAGATATTACGACTTATTAAAACACCTTAGTTCATCCTGCAGGTGAGAATGTCACACTCTTTATGGCACTTAAAAACAGACCAAACTATATTCATCCTTGTGTTTTGTTGTAATTTATAAAAGGCCCCATGCGGAGTATCATTTAATTGGTGGCTAAAACAGCGCCTTTCTGCCCATAAGCCTTTACATTTACATACTGATGAAGTCAATTGGAACTAAATATCGCCACAGCAACTCCCAGAACAATGCGCACGACCTGAGAAATCCCAGGTGTTTATTTGTTTGCATTTCAAACACGCTTCTCTCTCGTGTGTAAACGGGTTAAGCACTTAATCACTGGTTTCAGGGGAGAGCAGAGAGGAAACAGAGTGGGACGCTTAAAGTGGATTATTTTTGCAAGAAGGGGGGAAAAAAAAAAAAAAAAAAAAATCGGGAGGGGGGGGGGGGGGCTCAGCAGCAATCGATGGTTTGTCTCCCCCAGAGCTCCACGGGGATTTGCGTGGAGTGATCTGAAGTGGCATCCCGCTGTGCAAACCTGAGTGCTTTGACTCCACATAAAACCGTTCAATCACAGAGCACCGTGTTCGACTAAAAAGCCTCTTATGAGATCATTACCGAGGATGAACAAACAGCCACTAATGAAAAAGAGCCGGAGCACTTTTCCTCGTATGAAGGGTATCGAAAACAAGTGGAAAGTTGGAGCGTCAGCCTTCGGTTCAGGAGTTTGAATTATGGTGTTTTTCTTTTTTCTTTTTTTTTTTGTCACCAGGCTAACAGGTTGTAGAGGCGTCTTAATTTATGTCCCGCTGTGGAATATTTCAAGTTCAAACACTGCACTCATTATGTGTAAACAGTTGTATGTCGTCTGTGGCTTTGAAGGAGCTTTTTCAGTTCTTGAGAAAACAGCCCTAAGGATGTTATCATGATGTCATCAGGGTTTTTACAATTTCAGCTAAGAGGCTACTGATTCATAAAAGAACTGATGATAATAAACCAGTGGAATTCCCCTTCAATCAGCCTGATGTTCAAGACATTAGGGACAGTTTGAGGCAGACGCAAATGGTTCAGTTAAGTCAATTTAAAACGTTATAATGCCGGCATCCAAAATGTGTAAATTAGGTTTTTAGTGGTTTGTGAACGGCCGTTTTAAAGACTCAAAGTCGGGGATTTCAGCCATCGCCATCTTGTTTTTTTTGTAAGTAGAAGTGACCATAACTGGTGAGCTGGGGACGAGCGAGGGGTGAATGTGACTGACTATGCCCCGCCCAACTTTACCAGAAACATTACTGCACCCCAGGCATGTCAATCAAACAGCCCCCCCAAATATATTTGTGTTTGACTCCTAATATGTAATGAATGCTGGAATTATTTCCAGAAGGACCAAACCACTGATCAGAAGAAGGGAATTTATCTAATGACACCATGATGACTTGTGGAAAACATTTACTGATTCTGAATTTGATGCTTTTTCAATGGGAGTCTATTGGAGACAGCCCATAGTGACCCTGTGGGTAATTGCAGTTTTTAAGGCACTTCTGCATTTGAAAAACTTTTAAGACCCAGATGTTAATCCCATTTTTATATTCCAGTCTACAAACAAAACAAGGAATTTAAATGTGTCACTTTAGGCACATTTTTTTCACAGTTCCTGTTAATGGACAATAAACAAGACAATAATCACTAGTTTGTTTGAACAATTAAAATAATCATGAAGCTAAAGTCCCCCTCCTCTCAAAAATGCGTTTTGGTTCTCTTCAAAGGAAATAATTTTTGTTTTGAGGATTTCTGAGCTAAGCTAAAATTTCAGTTGCCTGTACTAGCAGGATTTGTGACGTCACAACTGCTTTTTGAATTGCCTGGTATTACCAAACCCAAAATTCGCTGTGTGAATATCTGGGTCTGGCCTTGCTCCATTGAGGATTTTTTTCCTCAAACTGTACAGACCTCAGGTTAATTTGGAAAGCTATCGGCGAAGCCTCAAACCAATCAGAATTGAGTACTGTATACTGCAGCAAACATTAAAGCGAACAGGTTTCCAGACTATAAATCACAACACATAGATGTATATATAGGTAGTTGCTTTGAATCATAATTTGTGCCTCACATGTTTTTTCCATTAAACACTTCAGAACATCTTATGTGTTTTCAAATTTGCCTGATGGGATTCTTTAAACATCACATCGGAGAAACTGAGCCACGTGTCACACTCTCAAGCATTTGAACACAAGTGATTCATTTGAAGTTGGGAACCTGCCACTATTGTCAAATTCATCTCGACTAGAGATGCAGGCAGGTCCCTGCCAACATCAAACAAACCGGGGGGCCCATTACAAAGGAGCCTCAACAACTCTGGACCAAAACAAAAATGTGTCTTTTCTCCTCGTGCCTCGGGATCCTGGGAACACGAAACCCGAAACGGTCGTACTGACATTTCCTCCCGTTAGCACTCACGGAAAAACAATGTTAGGATAATGATGCAATCCATCAAGCGGAAACGGTAACAAGGGGCAGCCCCTATGCAAAGTGATACGACTGTGCTTCAAGGCCCTCTGAAGGCACCTGCTTGTTTCCACAACACAGGACAACTTCCATTTGTGAGCCAATCGGCTCTTTTTACACACTCACCGAGTGGACTTGGCTGCGGTCAAACTCGAGTGGAGAGGAAGTTTAACATAAATCAGAAAACCAAACATGTCCAAAACTCTGGCAGCTCAGGAGGCATCTTAACTCTCAGATTTCTACTTTTATGTTTGTTGAAACGCTTTCTGATGTCCAGGATTACATGAGCAGTCCTTTCATCTTTTCTAATAGCATTAGGCCGGTCCAAGAATAACCCGAGAGCAAAAAAGAGCAAATTTTTTTTTGTTAGGAGTTGGCTGCCAGTTGTCATGGACAGGTGACAAAGAATTTCTTAACGCTGAAACAACATTACGTGTCCAGAACAGCGAAAGCAATACACATGTCACCGGAGGATTAAGTTGCCACGCCAAGTGCAAAGTCCTCCAAACCACATGAAACAGCCAGCAACAGCAGCAGAAACTATATCACCACTCTGCCAGTAAAGAGTTCCTGGTCAATGTACAGTGTGCCCTGGTTTGCAGCCACATGCACAGATTAAAAGCCTAGGAACATTAAAGGGGTTGACCACCTGTCTCCGTCCTCTCTCAGGCCTGAATGAGACCACAGGGAGATCCTCTTCCTCCAGCACACCACCTGCTACCACTAGCCCCCTTTAATGTTGGGCATCTCTTTAAAGATCCCACAATGGCACTTTGTAAGAGTGCCCAGTTTAACATGGAGGCTACTTGCAAGACCGCGTCACACTGTGCTGTGACTTGCCTTAAACTACAAAGTAATATCTGAATTTTTGTTATGTTTTATTCCCAAAATGAACCTCAGTGGGATACTTTACCTTGTTGAAACTGTTCCTGTCAAAGACAAGAAAAATATCTGTTGCACAAGTGATCAGGGTTTTGTAGTTTTTCATAGCACACCTTAAGTCAGACTCATCAAAGTTTCGAGGGAGTTTTCAATTGAACACCATATTGTTAAATACACCTTCTATACAACCCTGTTTCCACAAAAGTTGGGATGCTGCGTAACAGAATGTGATGATTTGCAAATCATATAAACCCATATCAAATTGAAAATAGACCAAAGACAACATATCAAATGTTAAAACTGATACATGTTATTGTTTTATGAAAAATATACGCTCATTTTGAATTTGATGGCAGCAACAAGTTTCAAAAAAGTTGGGACAGGGTCAACAAAAGACTGGAAAAAGTTGTGTAAAGCTAAAAAAAACAAAACCTGGTAGAACATCTTACAACTAATTAGGTTAATTGGCAACAGATCAGTAACATGATTGGGGATAAAAGACCAGTGACAATGGGGAGAGGTTCACCACTCTATGAAAAGTTCAACAATCAAAGAATAATGTTCCTCAATGTAAAATTAACAAATAATTTGTGGATTTCATCATCTACGGTTCATAATATCATTAAAAGCTTCAGAGAATCTGGAGAAATCTCTGAACACAAGGGACAAGGCTGAAAACCAATATTGGATGGTCGTGATCTTCGGGCCCTCAGGCAACACTGCATTAAAAATAGACCCAATTATGTTGTGGAAATCACTGCCTGGGCTCAGGAACACTTCCAAAAAAAATTGTTTCAATGCCTTGTTTTTTTCAACAAAACAATGTCAAACCAATTCTGCACATATTACAACAGCATGGCTCCGTAGTGGAAGAGTCCGGGTGGTAAAGTGACCTCCAGCAGTCCAGATCTGTCACCCATTGAAAACATTTGGTGCGTCATTAAACGAAAAATACGACAAAGTTGAACTGTTGAGCAGCTGAAATCCTATATCAGGCAAGAATGGGACAACATTTCACTTTCAAAACTCCAGTAAACTGATCTCCTCAGTTCCCAAATGTTTACAGAGTGTTGTTAAAAGAAGAAGGGAAGGCACAACGGTGGTAAACATGCCCCTCTCCCAACTTGTTTGTAACGTGTTGCTGCCTTAAAATTCCAAATGAGCATATATGAGTATGTAAGTACAATAATTTAGTAAATGTATTTAGTCACTTTTAACCATTGGAAGCAGTTCCACTGTTTGAACTTCTTGAAATGTGTGGAAGATGAGACTGCTCTTTATTCAACTGCAGCTTTTAGAAGTCAGCTCTGTGGTTAAAGAAAGAAAGAAAGAAAGAAAGAAAGAAAGAAAGAAAGAAAGAAGAGACAAAAAAAAACAACAACAACGTAACAAAGAAAACAAAGTGAGTATCATACAAAGACCAGCCTCTCCTTCTGACTCCATCTGCCTTTTATTGCTCAAGGCAAAACTTTTCTTCCGACGACTCATGACACTTCAGAGTCCATTTAACTGCAATGCAATAATAATGACCACGAGCAGGAGCTGATGTCGCCAGTAGCAGTAATTTACAGTATTGATGAGCAGCGTATAGGCTTTATAAGACGTCTGATGGATCAGCATATGCGCTTCCATGCAAGTTTATTAAACTGAGTACAGCACAGGAAAAGAGAGGAAGAAAAAAAGAGTCTCATGCCAAGTTGTTCTCGGTGTTAAATTTAATGGTACAAGTCAGAAAGGCTGGCGTACATCAAAGACCACTTTAAACAGCGGCAGGGATATTTTTTCTTTTTCGCTCAAATAAAAGACAAACTGTCATCATCATTAAACTTGGCCGCAGCTTGTTTTTTTTTTTTTTTTTCTGTTTTGGATGAAGACAAAAAGGTTTATTTATCCTTCATTCCACCCACTGCCATGTAGGTCAGTGTCAGTGAATCAGATGTAACATACATTAGGAGGGGGAAAAAATGCAGAGCCGCTGCCAGACCCAGACTGGCCATCTGGTAGATTTGGCTCCCGTCTGAGAAGACCAATCCAATTTTGAGTCATTACTTACAGAAATGATTTAATGACAGACATTTGTACTGGTATGAATATGTTGTGGTGTTTTACAGCGCACCTTTACAACATTTCACGGTGGAATCAAAACATTTAAACCGTATTATTCGCGATTTATAGATACAAGTTTTCCTGTCCAAGCATTTTTGTGAAATAGCTGTAAAAAAACATGTTTTTTTTATTAAAAATTTAAGTTAAAGATGATAAAGTGGAGAAGTTTCTTTCATTTTAATTGCATTATAAAGCAGCGAACTTGGTAGTATTGTCACATATCAATTGATTGTAATACCTGACTGATTTCAGACTATTGAATAGGTGTTATCATCACCCATATGTACCAAATATAGTATGGGCTTGTAAAGGCCTACTAAAACCTACTTGTAGATTCAGGAAGCTGCTTTCACCTGTTACATTTCTTGCGACCTCTAGGGGTCGTTGTGATTGTGACAGCAACAAAGGAGGAAGTGAGGTTAAGGAGGTCTGTGTATGGAGGAATTTGAGGGTGTTTCGATGGTTAAAGTTACAGGCTGTATATAAAAGTGGACACAGGTTCAGGTGCAGAAAAGTGACGGCAATGCCAAAGCGCCTTAAGCTACAATTCCACCGATGGCCACAAGGGGGTGGCTCAGAAAAGGCTTTGGCGCAATAGACTGCCATTCAACTTCTCATGAAATATAAAGTCAGTAAATGTTTTCCACAAGTCATTATGATCAGTGTTCTGTTCCTTCTGGAAATAATTCCACAATTCACTAGATATTAGGACTCAAAAAAATCTGTCATATTTTTGAGGTAGGTAGCAAAAGGTTGTTTCAAAACGTATTCGTGTGGATGAAACCTCAGTGTATAATAATTTGTTACCGAATGAAACAAGTTGCTTCATGCCATAAATAAACATCTTATTCTATCTTTATCTTAGTACCTGCTTAACTCTAATTTATTATTTAATTACTAGATATTGTTAACATTGCAGCTTTTATCTCTTTTGCATTTCAGTCTTTTAATCTTGATTTTTTTAGTTTCTTCATATAGGTTTTATTTCACTCTATTTTACTACTCTTACTGTTATTTTAGATTTTATATCTATTGTTTACTTTTTTTTATCTTCTTTCATGCCTTGATCTCAAATTGTTTTAAAAATTAATATTTTTTTAGTCTAACATGTTTGTCTTATTATTGGCCTGTCAATCATCTGTTAATCACTTTGAACTGAGCGAGCGTGTCTGAAAAGTGCTATAAAAGTGCTATAAAAATCAAGTTTGATGATAGATTCCATTGTTAATTAAAAATGTTATTTTTCAACACTCATGACAAAGAATTTGTACATTTGTGCTTCTTTGAACCTTCACACGCGTTCCCCTCACCGTCCTGTCCTGGCTGAATGATTTATACTCTTACATTGTGACGGTCCCTCTGCTGGAGGTGCACTTGTGAACCATCAAAGGAGGTGCAGCCTGTTCCCATGCTCGTTCCTCGGGTCGTTCTATTAAATATAAGGAGATCAGGTTAAGTGATCAAAGACCCTTGGTTTCTGGGGCTTAAGTGTTGCTCCGTTTCATCAAAGGCCATTAGTCTCTTTAACCTCCGTTACCTCGAGGTAACATAAAACTAGCAGGTAATGGAGCTGTGCCTTTTCCTGTAAATACTGTACGTGTCTTCTTTTTTTTTTCACCGGGAGCCGATGTGAAAGAGGATATAATGACACAAAATGGCAGCTTCTTTTTCTCACATTCCTCGAGCCTTTGACAACAAAGGCACCTGTCTCTTTTATCTGCAGAAAAACAATACAAGCCGACTTCAAAAGCACATCCGGCTGACACTTGGTGTTCCCTCCGACCAGAGTGTTTATCAGACGGGCACATATCGGGCTGCTCTGGGGCATTGTGTTGCCGGTGACCTGCTTCCTGCTGCCTCCTGGTTAATTGTCACGACATGTGTCCTTCCAAAACCACAACTTGGGAGCTATTAGTATCGGCTTCCTGTTGATGACTAATGTGCTCGCTGTGGCACTTGTTTCAACAGAACAAACGGTTAAACGTATTTGTTTCATGTTTTCTTTCCGCCGCTTTATAAATCAGATAGAAAACCAACTCTTTGAGGCACATAATCTCATGAAACATAATCTTATGAGCATTTTGAAGTTTCACTAAATGCCACGCAGCGAAGGAAAAGGACCTCATTCCTGACTCAGGCCACCCACGCTGCCTTTGTGACACTGCAGGGCTCTTCGAATGACATCATCCAGTTTACCAGTTGAAGAACCTCCGCGGAGACGTCAGGTAGCTTTCAGGTGCTCTGTACGCTCTTATTATTGATGGTAAAGAAGCTTTTTTGTTGTTGTTCCCAGTCGTGTCTGGTTTTCTGCAACCATCTGCATGCCAGTTAGATGTGGACCAGATGGAGGGGAAAATGAAGGTTTGTCTCCCTTTTGTCTGCCTCTCTCTTGGGTCCGCGGGAGCGACAGGAAAGGTCTAACAATGTGCGTCGAAGACAGACATTCTGCTCGACATAAGGCCGGCATGTGTTGGCGCGCTGCTCCCGCAGACGTCTTTTTGTCCGACTCCAGGCCTGCTAGCATGCACAACCGCCACATCATCGGCCCGACGACGCCACTCGCTATGTCAGATTAGTAACACAAAGTCTCCAATCCCGATAAGGAGTGTGCAAACCGGCCTAACCGGCGGGAGCGAATTGAGACAAGACCTCGAAAGTATGTTCTTTTTCGCAGAAAAATGCAGCGAAAAAAATTCCCCTGCTTCTTTTACAGTCACGTGACGTGACCAGATGTTCACCTGGTGTTAACGTCTCATCGGAATATCACAGTTATTTTTTACACCTTTTCGTTGTGCCTCTTTGCGTGAACGCTTCTTGTGGAGCCTCGTCAATGCTGACGCGTCCAAAAAAGCTTAAATTTCACTGCATAATCTATAAGACTTGTCGATTTGCGTTCCTCTCAATTGACAGGTTGGCCGAGTCAATCAATTTTGTATTGTTACGTGTGCACGAATCTTCTTTTTTTTTTTTTCTAGTTTCGGTGTTGGCCTGCCGTCAGATTTAGTTTTAGGTTGCTGCTCTCATGGTAGTTTAGTAAAACAGTTTGCTGCTTAAAAACAAACTAATGTCGCTAACGGCGATATCGGTACAAAAGTGGCGAACGTTTACCACGTCCCTCTTTAATCTTTCCCATGAAATTAGCCACCGTCACGCCTCCGGCCGTCCGTCAGAGCTGGAATGCCGGGGTCGGCAGATTCGGGCGTCCGAGTTCAATTTAGCTGAACTTTGGCTCAGAAATCTGGCAAACAAAATTCGAAGCAGCTCTGTCGGTTACGGCTCGGTGGAATTGTCACCGGCAGGACCGCTCTCCGTCGACAACGACAGGCTCGCTCTGGTGGCGTGTTGGTGTGAAGCGACGGCGGCGAGGGCCCCTTCGGATGGCTCGCGAAAACAATCGTCCAGCATAATCTGTCATGAGCGGTTCTTCGGCGAACCGCGTCGAGCCGTAGCGTCGCTTTCATCGACTCTGTTCGCTTTGTTCCTCCATCAAAACGTATCGCACATTAATTACGACCAACGTTAAGTGAATTTTTTTTAGCGCTCGACCAAGTACCAAGAAAAACCCGAACCCCCAGCAGCTTCGCACGCTTCCTCTGCACTAATGAGCACCTTATTTCCCTCTGAGCACTCACACGCTTTAACTTAAAACACACCTCTCCCTTTCTTTTAGCTGCATCATCGTCGCTGGCCTCCTTTACGCTCTTTTTCTTTCTCTCTCTCTCTCTCTCTGTGTCTCAGATAATCGTCAGTACCGGCTGCCAACTGGCCGGGAACCCGAGCCGTGCTCCGTGCATCGGTAAATATTCCATACAGCTCTTCGAGCCGACAGTATCTGGTGACTTCGCAGCGCTAATCAGATGTCCTCTCATCTCGCTTTGTGGCCGACAACAAAACAACTCGCACTTTTATAATTTTGCGAGACATTTTTGTGTGTTTTTCTTTCTCCCCCCCCCTCCCTCCCCCCTCCCCCCCCCCCCCCATAATCCTTTTCAAGTTTGTCCTCAGCAGCTCCGTGCGGTACGAGCCGCCGCTCGCCCCCTCTCCCTTTTTTTTCTGTCTAATCCCAGACGAAAGGGAGTTGGACAACTCGGTCCAAGAGTTGGATTTGTAAAATAGCTTCAACCACATCTGAGGGAGAGGCAGAATTAGCGAGAAAACACCGACTCAGGGCAGAGAGAGGAAAAGAATATATTGTTCAAGATTCATGCCCAGAAATCCTCATACGGGAGGTCAAAGGTCGGCCCAGAGTAAACCACGCGGCCTCACTTTTCCCAGATGTGAGGAAGCGTCCGTCCTCTGAAGTGACCCACAGTCCGCCATCGCTGGCTCAGGACCGTCGCCTTCACGTGGGTGACGCGTCCCGCCCGCTCCTCCGCGAGACGCCAGCAAGGCACCGCGGTCCGATTAGGGAGCTGCTGGCAAACAATACCAGGCCCGGTGCCATCTCCAGCTGCTTCCTCCCCACACAGGCCCACACCGAAGTGGATTGTACTTATTTTTTCCTTTTTTCTTTTCTTTTTTTTTGAAGGCTGAGATGAAAGACAGAGCTGTTTACGTGTGTTTATTATGACTCAGGTCCACAACAGGAACCTTGAGGAAGAGTCCCTCAGAGAATCAAATGCTGGTGTGTGTTTGATGCTGGAGTAGAGTGGTTTCGAATGCTGACCATATTTGACCATATTTGGATGAGCTGGGATCAGCTGTTTGCTGTGGCTCCATTAACTCTGCTGACAAGATGTAGTGTGACCGCTGACTGGATGTAAAAGTGGACGTAGCTTCCAGGTCTGAGGGCGATGCAGAACTGCTTTAAGCTGAAATACCACCGAGTGCCACAAAAGGTCGGTTCCAAAAAGCATCCGGCCTCAAGCATCAACCACCCGTTGGTTTGTGAACAGCCGTTATGAAGCCTCCAGTTCAGATTCTGTCCGTAGCAGTTTGGAGCAGGAAGTGACCATATTTGGACGAGCTGGGGGCGGAGCGAGCGGTGGATCCGACTGATCTGATTGGAAACCTGACGACACTACGTCCCGCCCACCGATAGCTGTAACCTGACTGCGCCACAGGCCTGTCAATCAAACAGACACGTCTTTTTGAAGCTTATTTTCTAATTAACGACGGGATTATTTTCAGATGGACTGTCAGAAAACACATAAGAAGGAGCGACTTTAGCTAACAACACCGAGATAACTCATGGAGAAATTTGATTGACTTTGTGTTTCATGAGAGAAGTAGAATGGAAGTTCTGTGGAGCCGGAGGCTTTTCGGAGCCGACCTCTAGTGGCACTCGTTGGTATTGCAGCTTAAGGCGCTTCTGCATCGGCCTCATTTTTCAGACCCGGAAGCTACGTCCACTTTGAAATACAGACTACCCTCCGGACAAAAGCTGAACTGGAGGCTTCATAACATTCACAAACCAACGGGTGACAGCACTGCTTGTTGAGTGTGACCTCAGCGTCCCTGCAGCCGCAGTCCTCCTCCTCCTCCTCCTCCTTCTCCTCCTCCTTCTCCTCTCCACCACGTTCTGCCAGTCGGCCCGCTGAGCTCTCTCTACCTGCGAAGTGGCAAACGTCTCTTCCATTGTTGCTCCAAGTGGCTCCACACTCACTCTGAAAACTTGCCCACATCCCATGCACAGCCCCGTGGGGAATGGCAGAGCCTCACGTCTGCAGCCGATTAGGGGGAGAGATTAAGTCCTGCCAGGAGAAACCGGGCCGTGGCGGAGGTGTGGGTATCGGGAGAGGTGGGAGGAATAAAAAAATAAAACGAGTTCAAACCAAATCAGGCCTGCTGGGCTTTATCCACCATCAGCCGCAGAGTGGTCGGAGCTTCCTGATAAAGATGCAAGAAGCCGTGTTGAGGAGAAGAAAAAAAAAAGAGAAAACGCTGGACTATTAAGTTTACATAGGTTTCAACCCCCACCACACACGCACGCCGCCCAAAACTATCCTCGCCTCCTTCTTCTTTTTTTTTTTTACCTTCATCTCAGCTCTCGCGCAACGTGACGGCCGCTTTGATTGCGAGTCATGCTGGCGCTCTGAGCTCTCCGCCAGCCAAAAGGGAGGTTTTTTTTTTCTGTCCTCGTTGTAATTTACAGTGAGATACTACTCTGCCTACATTCACTTCCCGATGAGAGAAAACCATCCGTTTATGCATTCGACGCACCGCTGACACTTTGAGTTTCAGGAACGTCTTCATCTGGAACCCGTTTCATCTTCGTTTATAATGAAGATCTGCTTTAAAAAAAAGTGTGCTTTTGCCGAGAGAAATCTGGAAATTATTGCTGATGTTGTGTAGAGGGGAGGTGGAGGCACCTTTCTAGTATTTCTTGTATCCTTTCTGTGCCATTCAAGCAGGACAGAGATGAGTTTAGACCTGTTTGATTTTCTTTCTTAACAAACATTATATGCAATTGAAAGGTATTTTTTTTGTGTCCTGTTGGACTAAAACCATTTCTGCTTATGATCCCAAGTTTCATCTACCAGCACCATAGACTGTATATAAAAGTGTTCGTACCTTCCAGGTCTGAAAAATTAGGCCGATGCAGAAGCGCCTTCAGCTGCAATACCACTGAGTGCCACTAGAGGTCGGCTCCAAAAAGCCTCCGGCTCCATAGACTCCCGTTCAACTTCTCTCATGAAATTCTAAGTCAATAATATTTCTCCACGAGTTATCTCGGTGTTGTTAGCTGAAGTCACTCTTTCTTATTAGTTTTCTGGCGATCCATCTGAAAATAATCCCGTCATTCATTAGAAAATAAACTTCAAAAAGACGTGGTTTTGGGGGGGGCGTGTCTGTTCACTTCCTGCTCCAAATCTCTCCAAACTAGCGAGATGGCCACGGACAAAATCTGAATTGGAGGCTCCATAAAGGCCGTTCGCAAACCAACGGGCGACGTCACTGCCGGTTGCCGCTTGACCAGCACAGTGGCATCAAACGGTAGCTACGGTGACCTAATAATCAGATAACTGCTCATACGTGTTGCTCGACGAAATTATTTTCAATCCGTGGCCGGCCAATCAAACTAAATTACATTTCCTGTCCGTCCTTCTTTCTTTCTTTCTTTCTTTCTTTCCCTGTTACTCGCAATACGTGACAGGTGCGTGAACCTCGCTCATGTTTTTTTTTAACACACAAATGAAGCTGTTGTAGTTTAATATGTGGATTTAAAATGTTCCAGCACCTCCAGTCTTCCTCCAGTCTTTCTCAGGAGTAGCTGCACCATCTAGTGGTTGAATGTGAAACATCACCTCTCGTAACAACACACACCCCCCCCCCCTTTTTCCTTCGCAGCATCTCCCCAACACGGCACACAAGACAGTACTCATGTTGCTTCTGTGGTAACACAAATAACTCCGAGCCAATCATTTGAAGTTCATCCATACCGCGCTAATAAGGCTAATGACAAAGAGGATCCTCTGTTCTTCTTTCATGTCAGACGCGAAACAAGAGCATCTCTCTTCCTTAGGACACTATCGACTGGATTTTTGGCTTCAGAGCTCAGTTTCGCTTTGAAAGTATTTTATTTTTTATTTTTTTATTATTATTATATCATGAGAGAGGAGGCGACTGGAGCAACTGAGAGAAAGCAGGGGAAAGGATTGTTTGGAGTCAGAAACACATTTCAAAGGCTTTTTCCCCCCAAAAAACAGCCTGCGAAATCTGAGATGAAACCGGCTAATAAAGCGCCACACAGCAATAAATAATGCAACAAGAGGAAACAACATGAAAGATCGTTTCATCTCCTTATAGAGCGGAAAGGAAGCCGTGAATGTGTGTGCGTGTGTGTGTGTGCGTGTGTGTGTGCGCGCGCGCGCGCGTGTGTGTGTGTGTGTGTGTGTGTGCCGTATTCTGCGGGTAATACAATAGTTTGTTGGACTTTGCTTTGAAACTTTGCAGCGTTCGGTCAAAAAAGGAGAAATGTAGTTGTGGTTTACAGCCTTGAAGATGTGTTCAATTAAAGATGTCGCAAGAAAAAAAAAGAAAAAAAAAAGATGTTTTATTAATGGTGAACCATCGCTCGATGACCTCTGACGTCTCCTCCTTTGCATGTACCAGTCTTTACGCATCTTTCCACGTCTCTGTGTACAGCATGTTGTAAGATTAGAGTTTTTATTTACTTTTATTTCCCTCTGCTGTCATCACTCCATGTGGACAGAATAGTAAAACTTCCCTCGTCTCAGGGCAGGAATATGTTTCTCCAGCTCCCTCCCTGCGTCTTTTTCTGCCTCCGCCGAGCCAAATCCTGTGACTCAGTAACCGTAAACGGACCAAAAAAAAAAAAAAAAAAATCCCCTCGCACCCACCCAGAATAGTTCTGTCCACCAGCTGACGGCCGAGCACGGAGATCAAACCGACCACAGAGTGGGGAGGGGAGGGGGGGGGGGGGGGGACGGGTCGACGCAAACGCAACACCGGGGTTTCCTCTCCTAATCTCTGGTAAATTAGAGCAGACCTGCGTGGCAGTGAGGGCTTCCTGGAGAGGATGAAGGGGATCGGGCGCTGACTGGAAGTGGACTGTGTGGTTCTGATGTTATTAATAAAGGCGGCGTGGAGGGCGGACAAGTGCTAAAGCTGTGTGTGTGTGTGTGTGTGTGTGTGTGTGTGTGTGTGTGTGTATACGTGTGTCGGTGCAGGACAGTGAGCCGAGGAGAGAGAGATAGAGCGAAAGGCAGGTGCAGTTGTGTGACACTGACATCTTGTGGCCAGATGAGTAAACTGCCTGTCAGATTATATTCTGCACAGTTTTGACCACAGACTGTGTATTTAAAGTGTTCGTAGTTTCCGGCTCTGAAAAATGAGGCCGATGCAGAAGTGCCTTAGGCTGCAATACCACCGAGTGCCACTAGAGGTTGGATCCAAAAAGCCACCGGCCCCATAGACTCCCATTCAACTTCTCTCATGAAATTCTCAGTCAATAATATTTCTCCACCAGTTATCTCGGTGTTGTTAGCTAAAGTCGCTCCTTCTTATTAGTTTTCTGGCGGTCCATCTGAAAATAACCCCGTCATTAATTAGAAAATAAGCTTCAAAAAGACGTGTTTTTGGATGCGTGTCTGTTTGATTGACAGGCCTGTGTTGCAGTCAGGTTACAGCTATCGGTGGGCGGGACGTAGCATCGTCAGGTTTCCAATCAGATCAGTCACATCCACCGCTGGCTCCTCCCCCAGCTCGTCCAAATATGGTCACTTCCTGCTCCAAACCGCTCCGAACTAGCAAGATGGCGACGGACAAAATCTGAACTGGAGGCTTCATAACGGCCGTTCACTAATCAACGGGTGACGTTACTGCTGGTTGCCGCTTTGTTTTGACTGATTCATTTACAACCAAAGATTCTCATTGAACAGTCACTTGGGTGACTGGGTAAGGGTGAGCAATATGGATGAAATCCTACAACACATGAAGAGTTTATATGATGCTATATAAAACATGATGCTTTGTTGTCACAAATTAAACCCAACAGTAAATACAAATACAGCACAATACACCGATTTATTGTTTGACAGAAAAAAGTGGCAACTGCACTGAAAAAATGTTGGATCACTTTGAAAAAAAAGTTATCCATCAGAATTTTTTTTGTCGATGACTCCCGCTGCTACTTTATATTCTATGCAAATAAAAAAAAAATTGCTTCAACCAGAAACATAAATTACAAAATTCCATTTAAATGAACACACAAATGAGTGAGAAAAAAAACACTGAATAAACAACAGCATTGCTTTATTTTTACAAAAAGTTGGGACGGGGTCATGTGTATCCCTGTGTTGTATCAACAGCACTCTGTAAATGTTTAGGAAGTGAGGAGACCAGTTGCTGGAGTTTTGAAAGTGAATTGTTGTCCCATCCTGGCCTGATGTAGGATTTCAGCTGTTCAACAGTTCGGGGTCTCCTTTTTTGTATTTTTCTGTTCATGATGCACCAAATCATTTGAATGGGTCACAGATCTGGACGGCAGGATGCCAGTTTATCACCCGAACTCTTCTTCTATGGAGCCATGCTGTTGTAATACGTGCCGAATGTGGTTTGACATTGTTTTCCTGAAATAAACAAGGCCTTCCCTGAACAAGACGTTGTCCAGATGGCAGCATATGTTGCTCCAAAACCTGAATATATCATTCAGTATTAATGGTTCCTTCCCAGATGTGCAACCTACCTATGCCCTGTGCACTAATGCATCCCTGTACTGTCAGGGATGGTGGCTTTTGAAATGATAACAAGCTGGATGCTCCCTCTCCTCTTTAGCCTGGAGGGGGCAGCAAACATGATTTCCAAAAAGAATCTCAAATTTGGATTCGTCAGACCACAGGACAGTTTTCCACTTCACCTCAGTCCATCTTAAATGAGCTCGGGTCCAGAGAAGGTGGCGGGGTTCCTGGATCATGTTTATATCTGGTTCCTTCTTTGCATGGTCGAGTTTTAACCTGCATTTGTGGATGCAGCGATGAACCGTGTTCACAGACGATGGTTTTCAGAAGTGTTCCTGAGCCCATGCAATGATTTCCACAACAATTTTTTTTTTTTTTTTTTTTTTTTTTTTTTTTTTTTTTTAATGCAGTACCGCCTTAGGGCCCAAAGATCACGACTATCCAATATTCAGCCTTTTCCCTCGTATACAAAGATTTCTCCAGATTCTCTGAATATTTTAATGATATTATCAACCGTAGATGATGAAATCCACAAATTCTTTGCAATTTGGAAATTGGAAGGAACATTATTCTTGCCTTATTGTTGCAGTATTTGTCCATGTTGTCTTTGACAGAGTGATGAACCTCTCCCCATCTTCACTGCGGAGAGACTCTGCCTCTCTAAAATGTTCTTTTTATACCCAATCATGTTACTGATCTGTTGCCAGGTAACCTAATTAGTTGTGAGATGTTCCACCAGGTGTTTCTTTTGTACTAAACAACAATAACATTTCTCAGTTTCAATATTTGATCTGCTGTCTTTGGTCTATTTGCAATTAAATATGGGTTTATGTGACTTCAAAATCATCGCATCTGTTTTTATTTAAATTTCACACAGCCTGCCAACTGTTTTGAAATGTTGTTGGGTTTCTCTTTATAATACTTTAAAGTCTTAAGTGCCCTGAGATGACTTATGATGACATTTGGTGCTATATAAATAAAAAATGAATTGAATTTTAAAATTAAGTTAAATCAATTTAGAAACTAAAAATAGATTTAAAAAAACAAACAAGAATAAAAATTAAGACAATTGCATGCATTAAAGAAATAAAAGCTGTAATATTAATAATAATCAGATAGATAGATTGATGATAGAGGTAGTAAAAATATAAAATATAAAAATGTAAAGCTTATACGAATAAAAACAGAATACAATTAAATAACATTGCAACGGTCAGCAGTAAAGTTAAATAGGACCTAGAAAAACACATTAAATAGAATAATGAGATGAAAAATGTGTAAAAGTAAGAATACAATAATAAAATGGGAATGGAATAAAATAAATAAAGCAACGATATAAGTTATTGAAATATATATAAGAGCTGTTACTGCATTAATTCGTGGATGTTTTATTCAGGTAGACAAAACATAAACTAAAGGGTTAACTTAAGTAAAGGACCTGAATACTTCTAACACCACTGTTATAATACTGTATTAGCAGTGAATAGCAGTGAACGGCCACGAGGGGGCGACAGAAACCCTTTATCAGTCTGTGTGTAGTTATCGTTGCCACTTCATTCCAATATTTTCTGTTTATGGTGTTTCACATTTCAGTTCTTTACAAAAACAAGATATGAATTCACAGAAATGTCTGCTGTGATGTGAGTCCCTCTCCCTGCTGCTGTTTTGAAGCGCGGGAATTCTCCATCCCATTCAGGTCCGTTCGTATTGTAGTAGAAAACACGCACGCGACACGCAGGTGTGCAAACAACAAGGAGCACGCGCCCTGTCTCCATTCTCCACTGTTTGTTTTTTTCTCTCAAGGCTGTGTCGCGCGCAGCAGCCCGGCATCACAATTCAAACTTTGTGCGTGCGTGTGTGTGTGTGTGTGTGTGTGTGTGTGTGTGTAAGAGAGAGAAACGCACACACATAGAGAGAGAGACAGAGAGAGAGAGCGAGAGAGAGCGAGAGAGAGAGCGCGAGAGAGAGAGAGAGAGAGAGGTGGGAGTGTTGAGTGAGTGAGATTACCGTCGTTTAAGCCGCGTGCGCCTCAGCCGTCCGCATCTCACGCGCTTCACCTGCCCCGGGGACTTTATCAAACGCACCTCTTCGGTATATATTGTGGTTCCTCGCGCCGCCCAGGTGTTCTGGATTAACGGACTTCTTCACTCTCTCGGGAAGGTGCGGCGCTTTTCGCTTTTATTTATTTATTTTTTGTTGTTTTTTTTTTTTGTTGCGGCGCTTTTCGAAGTTGCTCCACATCCAGGACGGTCGGGACGGCCCGCCCTGCGCTCAGGAGCGGATTAGAGAGGGAGAAACCCGCTACTCGGTTAGGTAAGGTCTTTACACCTCACCGCCACATACAGCCAAACCGGACCGAATAACCGAGCAGACGTGAAGCTCCCCCCAAAAAATAGATTCCTGTCAATCCAAATTATGTTTGTTTTCCTTCGGTGAGTCGCTGCGAGCTCGCGATGCAAATGACGGTGATGTGGGTCGACATTTGTTTTACCGAAAACAGCGTAAATTTATGTGCAAAAAAAAAAACCAACAAAAAAAAGTCCGTGTTATTCCACCAGCTGTTAGCTTGTTTGTATCTTAAGCAAAAAAAATAAACAGTTAAAGCTTCATGTTTTTAATTTATTTCCTGATTGACATCTTAACATTTAGACAATTACAAAAAACAATAAAAAAAAAAAATAAAGCAGCTCGTGCTCTGCCCAGTTTGGAGTGTGCAGGTGAAAGCTGCCACCCGTTCACGATTTTTGTACCTCAAGTCCGGTCTCGGTCAGATGATGAAGGGAGGGCTGCACGTGAAGAAGGCAGGTCGATAAAAGGGATATTTATTTATTTATTTATTTATTTTCAAGCTTCGTGGGAGTCTGAGACCTGGACCGGTGCGCGGAGGTGTCTGGGAGGTGGTGGTCCCGTCATACTGCTCCCACATTACATCACAGAGACCAGACTGCTCCCAAGAGCGAGTGACTCAGACATTTTCTAATTCAACTGCTGCTAAAGAATTGATGAATGGACTGATAGTACCTGTGTCTGCGTGAATATGTTTTACCAGTGCATCACAGTAACCAGGACCGTGCACAAACACACTCCTGCGTCTGTGCTGTTTTTGTGCCGTATCACGCCTCAGTCGTTGTGCGGCTGCCGCTGTATCATGTTGATGTGCACATGTGTGTGTGTGTGTGTGTGTGTGTGTGTGTGTGTGTATCCCCCGTGTTTCGTGCACACACAGCAGAAGCCCCTGACACACTCAAGAGCTGAAACAGAGGCAGAAGAAGAATACGAGGCCGGCTGTGTGTTTGAAGGCCCTCCCAGGCTTTACTAATGTATGATGTTATTTTTAGGCTCGGCTACATTTTTGATGCTTCGTATTTGTCAAGTTTAATACTGAGTGAAACACTCGGGTGTGTCTGTCAACCCACTTTGTACGTAACAAACGCACGCAGGCCCGCGCGCGCGCGCACGTACACGCACACACACACACACACACACACACTTCTGCCTGTACATGTTTAGACACAAAAAAAAAAAGAAAAAAGGATGGATGCTTCAAAGGCCCCGGTGGCGCCGCAGTTTTACTAATTATCGTGGAGTTGTGTGGGACTTTTCAACGTTAGAAACAGCGTTTGACATGAGACCGTGCACTCACACACAGCTTTAGTCCCCAATGTATTCTCCCTCAGCTTCCTCTTGACAGTCAGAACCCTAAAGCTTTACACCCAGAGTCAAATTGTATTTCCCCCAAAATACCATAAATGTCACGCGTTGAACTCTTGACCCCATAATTCAATGTCTGACTTCACATTGAGCTATACTTGGGCTACTTTAAAAATATTGTAAGAGTTAAATCCCCTTTTTTGAAAAGCTTCTGCAAACATCTGAGACCGTAAAAGTGACTACAAATTAGAAGCAGAAGGAGTCTCCAGCTTTTCTCCGACTTCTTAACAGCAGAGCGGTTCAATCAGGAAACCTCGGAGAGTCTGCTCTAACGGGGTCTAAGAGGTTTTAGGTCAACCCTAATCTCCTTTGTCGTACGCAGACAGCACTTTCAGCCAGTTTGGCTTCAGACTGAAACACCTGATTAAAGGGTTTTCCGACGACAGCAGAAATAGTTCTTTAAGCGCTTTTAAGTGCAGCTGGGCCCATCGGAGGCCGTCTATCAGTTCTCATAGGACCGAGACAGACCATAAACTCATTCCAGCCTGCTGATTCAGTTGACTGTCTTTTACTGCTGGGCCTCAGTAAGATTCTGGGAAACTCGGCGTGATATGAAACCTCAAGAGTGTAACAAACATTTCTAATCTGAAACCTACGTCAGTTTTGGAGGGTGTCTAGAAGCCACAGAGGGTAACGGTTTATCAAGCTAACAGAAGGGTAACGTCATGCCCGAAATGCAAAGTCACAGAGGGAAAAGAGGAGGTTGTCGGGAAGATCAACATTTTCCTCTGACGTAGACTATTATCCAAGTTATAGAGACAAACTCTACGTGACTAAAATTACAATATATTAGCTGAACCAACCAAACATGAACTTCCACGACCTCTGACCTTTCTGTAAACGTCAGCAAACACATCACAACTCGTGAACTCCAGGCTTTTAGAATATTTAGAGTTCTGACCTCGTGAATGCCACAAGAGGGCGCCGTTCATACGGACTCTTCTCATGTACACTGTAAATACGACAACATTTGAACGCAGCATGCATAGTTTGCTTTTAGGTGCATTACTGCTACCTTCTGATGAGAGTAACACATTACAACCAGGCGCAGGTAAAGAAAAAAGGGAAATAAGGAAGAACTACAGTCGCATTTACTGATTTAAAAAAATATATATTTTAATGACTATTTGAATGCTTGAAAATTGTGACCCATCTCAAGTTGTCACTTTGGACTTTAGATTTATGGACTCTGTTGACACATTTAAAAAAAAAAAATCAGCCCAAGACCCATTTGTTTAGACTTGTTGTTTTTTTTGTTCTGTTATTATTTCTGGTCTTATTTTGTTCTTTTGTCCCTTCATCGTGAAGCACTTTGCGATTTATGCTCTGGAAAGGTGCTATACAGATACATTTACTTACTGTCTTAAACAAATGGGAGCCTGAGTTGCACACACATTGAGAGTTAACTCTGAGTGAAGCAGATATATTGTACGAAATGATATAAGCTTTTGAAATTGAAAATATTTGTATATTCATAGACTCTGGATTTTCCATTGAAAAATTAGGCGCAAGAATTTCCAACCAGGTAATTGAACCTTCTTATAGAAAAAAAAAAGACATAAAGACACAAATTATTATTCAGAGAATTTTTTTTTTATACATTTGTGAACATGTCAAGATCTATAATTAGATTGCACAAGGCTAATTCCAGAGTAAGCACCAGAGCAGGTCTAATTGCCGACATGTCAGAGGATCAATTATCCTGCTCAGCGATAAAGTCATTGTCTGTTTGTCTCAGTCTCATTAAGAAAACTGAACAATTCGCTAAAACACGTGTGAATAGAACAAATAGAAACCGGGTTTGCAGCAATCCCACCTCGTATTCTATTTTCACATCTACCATAAGCACTCATTTAGTTCATTGACAGTGGAGATCGAAGACAAATGTGCCTTCTGACTCAAAGCCAACTTCCTGTTCCCCCGACTCTCAACACTTACTATAAATTGCATTGAAATGTGAATCAACTAATGAGATCATCTGAGCCTTCGCTCAGTTATGCAGAAATATCTCTAAACTTTGTGCTGAAGGGGAGACTGGTCCTGTGGCCAAAAATAGATTCATGTCTCCAAAGTATCATTTATTTTCAATGTCAATAATTTGATTCTCTCTCTAGCCAATGTTTAATATTTATTAAGAAGGCAACAGAAACAATGCATTGAAGCAAATGTTCTGCTACACGTACAAAGGTGGATCGATAAGTTCAGAGACTGCTCCTGTTTCAAGCAAACGATTCACAGTACAGTGATGCGCAGAGAACCTTCGTAAGTGAATACTTGAGTTTCATCGCTCGATCAAAATCAACACCCGAGTTCCACGTGTTTGTGAGCGTTGGTCCGGGTGAGTCGGTGATTTTACGCGCCTGAAACTTGAGCAGATTATTGGGGAACAGCCCCAATAATTTGTTTCTCTGAGGGAGGCAGCTATACTTGAACTAACAACCAGATAACAGTGCTAACAACCCTCAGACGGTCCCAGTAGAACTCGGTGTTGACAGTCTGACTCTGGGGGACGAATTCACGGTGACACAACCACCGCCAAAGTCAAAGAAATCCCACCTGCTGTCTCTCGACCTGACGCGACTTCTTCAGTCTTGGACAGTGAAGCTCCGCCCCCCCTCTTGAAACGTGAACTCAGAACATCTCGCCCGGCTCATCGACATCGGTTAAATCTAAGATTATGACTAAACATCGACTCTGGTGGGACTCGAACCCACAACCTTTGAATCACTTCTCCAGCGGTCAACTAGAAGTCCAATGCGCTATCCGTTGCGCCACAGAGCCACGTGCCTGTCGGTTGGGCTGGACGTCACAGAAGAACTCGGTCTTAACGCTCTGACAACCGGCTAACAAAAAGCTGATTTTACAAAAAAGCAGCGAAACTGAAGTCGAAAAACGGCAAACGATGGCAACAATGAACTAACAAAGCTAACGAACAGCTAGCTTTACCAAAAACTAGCTAAATTCAAGTTTACAAACGGCGAACGATGAACTAACAAAGCTAACAGTTAACTTCGCCAAAAACAAGCTAAACTCGAGTTAACGTCCAGCTAACGAACCGCTAACAATGCTAACAGTAGAACTTGGTGTTGACACCTGGTGTCTCCCGACCTGACGCGCCTTCTTCGGTCTTGGACAGTGAAGCTCCGCCCCTCTCGAAACCTGAATGTCACTCAGAACACCTCGCTCGTTGCTTCATCGCCGTAGACTTTCTGAAAAATGTCAAGGGTGAAATTGACCATTTCCAGATTTCGATCCAAAATCGGATGTTTCTCCCGTGCTGGTTTTGACAAAGCAACGAAATTTACATCATTCGCGATCTCGGACACCTTCATCCACCCTCGTATCGGCTGTTGCATACTTTTACTGGCGGGTGAATTTCGGTAGGAGCTGAGATGTCGGCGGTCAAAGGTTAATTGGGTGATTGCGCAGAGTGCTGCCCCAAATCCAGAACGGATACCTTCGTTGGAAATTACTCGTGGTGTTTATCGGGGAGAAGAAACTTCGCTCACGGTAATTATGGAGGTTGTTTTATCTTCCACGCTCTCCTGATGACTAATAACTAACTCTGGTTCACCTGCTGCATGTGGGACTTACGAGCCACACACGAGTTCACTCCGTGGCACAAACCACCCGCTGTCTGCGTCAATTAAAAGGTCTTTACGTCACCAGCATTGTGTGTGTGTGTGTGTGTGTGTGTGTGCGTGTGCGTGTGTGTGTGTGTGTGTGTGTGTCTGCGCTGTGAACTGCTAATTGGATTGTGCAGTCTCTGCTTCCCTTTGAAGAGTACATGTGATTCTTCAGGTTCAAGCGGAGAGAGGAAGAAAACTCAAAGAAATTAAACCGTTACTGAAAGCATAATCAAACCGAAGCATATATTTATATATATATATATATATATATATTATATTATATTGTATATACATTTATATATTATTTTATAACAATATTATGTCACAGTTTCAATTCAGCTTTCACTTTTGCTGTCAAAACGTAAAGACTTCTAATCAAAGGGCACAGGAAGTGAGGAGGTTTGTATTTATGGAATACAGGATTTAAAGCGGGTGAAACTTTATCAACAGAAATATGAGGAAATAAATACATTAAATGGTGCGTTTAAAGTACTTTATTTCACTGCAAGATTTAATTTGAAGTGAGTATCCAGAGAGGGATGATTCCCTCCCGCTGTGCAGACATGGCGTGTTTTGTGCCGGATCTTTTTGGCTCCGCCTAACATCTGCTCAGCCTTATCTGCTGCTGCTGAGGCTTCTGGGTAATTTAGTCCAAACCGTGATTTCTGAGAACAAATTAAAAACACCAACCATAAGGCGTCGGTATTTCTGTGGTGAGTAATGTTGAGATTATTGTTAAAGGTTCGCTTTAAGGTGGAAATTAGTGATTGGACGTTCTTTGATTGACAGATACGATTAGCGGGAGGAAAACATCCAACTCTACCTACATGTTCTTTTCTACTCTTTAATCCAGTCTTAACCAGGAAAAGTGTGTTTTCGGAAGCCGTTACAAAAGCAGCTGAGCGGATGAACTTAACGCTGTGGTCAGTTTAGCTCTGAGCATTGTAGATTAAAAATTTAGACCTACATTTAACTGCTGTTGTCTGGAGTGTGAAACCCTTACACACCGACACACAGGTGTTTTCACTGCCTGATTAGTTGCTTTCATAAAGATATTTTAAAAACTATTAGTTTATAAAGTTCATTGACATTAGATAGTTCCCAGCGTCAGGGACCGTGTTCACCAAAGTCTTTTCCCCTGACTGCAACATATATATATATTTATTTATTTTTAACGGCAGCAGTGTGACGAGGCGCTGAGTGTAAAATCTGCACTGAACGCTTTAACCTTTTTTTTTTTCTAATTGCCAAAAGTTGAAAATTTTTCAACTTTGTTTAAAACGCTTTGCTCTACGCTGTCACTTTTTACCCAGCCGTCCAATCACAGAGAAGGAGGGGCGGGACAAATGCCACAAAGACTTAACCACAGACTGTATATAAAAGTCTTCGTAGCTTCCGGGTCTGAAAATGAGGCCGACGCAGAAGTGCCTGAAGCTGCAATACCAGCGAGTGCCACTAGAGGCCGGCTACAAAAAGCCTCCGGCTCCATAGACTCCCATTCAACTTCTTTGAATGGAAATACAAAGTCATTCAATGTTTTCCACGAGTTCTCATGGCGTCGTTCACAAAAGTCACTCCTTCTTATTAGTTTTCTGGTGATCCATCTGAAAATAATACTGTCATTAATAAGATATAAGGCCTCAAAATGCAGTATGTCTGGGTCTGTTGGTCTGTTTGATTGACAGGCCTTAATTCATGTTCTTTAAAATTTCACCACGAGTTATTTCGGGGTTGTTAGTGGCCAGGCAGGTAATTTCAATCGTTTTGTTTTCTTCTTCGGACTGTGTGGGACTGACTCAGCTTAATTTAACTTCACTTTCCTGTTAGTTTTATTGAGTGGAATGAATTATACCTTCATCATTGTTCTCGTTGTTCAGTGACCTCATGTAATTCCGACTCGGTTCAACCTCTGAAGACGTTCAGTCAGCCGCCATAATTAAACACACCTGTGAGGGTTTGCAGGGCTCCGAAGTCATTTAATAAAGAAGTTGGTTGAACAGTGTCGAGCTGCGTTCACAAAACTGTGGAGCCTCGACAGTTCAAGTTTGACTTGAAGCTGAAGGTTTGTGTCTGAAGACGCAGAAATGAGAGGGATGTTTTTAAAGTCTGATTTTACAAACGATCCTCCTTCGTCATAAAAATGCGCCTTGACCTTTGACCCTCTTGGTCGTATACGACACAATCCGTAGCGCGACGTTTGAAGTAAAAAGAAAAAAGGATGTGATTTGGAACGAGTACGCTTCCTTTTAATGCCTCTTCTTCTTCTTCTTTTTCTTCCTTTTGTGGGCGGAGCATTAGCGACGCCAGCCGTCTTGGTGGCTCAGTTGATGTGATGTAGCTTCTGCTGCAGAGGATTGTGGGTAAGAACAACGTGGTTGTCCCCGCCGCCTATAAAATGTAAACAAAACCAAACGCGGATGATGTTATCTGGAAGTGACAGAACCCGCCGCTGCTGCTGTGGTTATTTAACGCACGTTTGTACAGTTCTTTATTTTTTACATTTTTTTATCATTCATTTATTCTTTTTCTTTTCTGGAGATGTGGCGTTTTCTTCTTTTCCAATGGCGATGCAGGCATGGTGCGATGTCCTGATGGAGCGTCCCATTTTGCCTTTTTTATACCATTTCATGAACTCAAACACTCGAACACTATGCTGCACACGTGTGACGTCCGTCAAGGCCTTCACGCAGGCTTCAGGGTGTACTTTGGGATTTGGGCCACCCGGTCCAAATATGGGCACATCTGGCACCAAAAAAAACAAGATGGCGACGGCTAAACCGCCAGATTGAAGGCTCAAAAACAGAAGTTCACAAACCAGTGGGTGGGAACAACCTCTCTAAATAGGTTTCCCTTAAATTAAGATTATTTATTGACCATCTTGTCTGAAACTGAAACCTAAAAAGAATCTAAAAGCTGGTTCCCTGAATTCATTTGAACGTATAATTTAAAACACCGCGTCGACATACGTTCTTTAGGTTTCTTTCGGTACCCGTCGTGTCCTCTTCCTCATGATCTCTCATCGCGTCGCTCACATTTCCCTTTCTCATCTTTCCCTTCTTTGCAACCTCATGTGTTTCCTCCTCGTCCTCCTCCTCCTCCTCCTCCTCCTCCCCCTCCTCGTCATGTCCTCCTCCGTGTGCGTCGGTATGCCTGTTAGTTGTTGGTAGA
This sequence comes from Embiotoca jacksoni, assembly GCF_022577435.1. NCBI lineage: Eukaryota > Metazoa > Chordata > Actinopteri > Embiotocidae > Embiotoca > Embiotoca jacksoni. The sequence continues at coordinate 1,548,719 of NW_027185392.1, forward strand.
GTGAAGCGGCTGCATTATCTAGATACATTATTGATGCACGCAGCACTCTGTCTGACATGCACACACACACACACACACAAACACACGCACACACACACGCACACGCACGCACATACACACAATCATCCAGCTGCTAACTCGCACAATAAGAACATGCATTCACTCATCAAATCAAACATATCGCCACACGTGCACACAAAGAAACAAACACACACAGGAGGGGCTCCGTTTGTTTTTAAATGTGAGCGTGCACGAGAAGGAAACGAAACAGCTGAACGTGCACGCTGCTTCGTTACGGTCGAGAGAACACGGCTAATTCTCTGTTCTTGTTTTTTTTAAGGAAAAGACGAAGCAGTCGGGCTTCTTGTGAACGCTGAGCTGCAGGTTGTTAGTTTGGGAGGACAATCGATGTTCAGAAACATCTGAAGATGATCTCAGAGGGAGAGAACCGCGTGAGACGAGGGGCAAAGAGTTGGAATTATGAAAGAGGAAAAAAAGTCCCGAGGAAGGAGAGTTTGAGTGGCGGGGAGGCGGCGGTGGGAGGGAGGGGGGAGGGAGGGAGGACAGAAGAGTTCCCAGCATCTCTTTTTCCCAGGGCTTTGTAAAGGCCTCATTAAATATGGATGGTGTTTGGAGCAGAGCAGGGGTAAGTGGGACTCCACAAACAGCACAGGCAGCCCAGGCAGGCCGGGCCCATCCTGCTGCGATGGAGCCCTGCTGTCCTTCTTCGCCTCGTCCGTCTCTCCGTCCGCCCGCCTCCGTCGACGACTCACTTTGCCGTCTTTTCGTCCACCCCGGCTTCGGCCCTCGATCGAACTCTCCTGATGGTGAAAGTGTCTGTTTTTTTTTTGTCTTCTCCTCCTCTTCCTCCCTCTTGACGATCACTGATTTTACTGAAGCTTCCCTCCATTGTTCACCCCCCCCCCCCCGGTCGTCGTCGCAGCTTTTACCCTCTTTTCTCATGTTAAAATCACGTGAGGAAGAGTCACCGTTGGTATAATTGTCGTCTAACTCTTTAATTCTGACGTTGTGTCTGTCCTCAGGAGATGAAGACGCGTCACCCCGGTCTTCTTCAGAGGAGTGATGGAGGAGCAGAGAGCGGAGCGGGACTGTAAGCGGCGCCTTCATGGAGCCCTGATCGGCAGGGCAGAGAGCAGGTGGGTGCGAGTCCGTCTCCGTAGAGAGTGAGACAGACGGAGACAGCGAGAGGGGGAGTGAGCGGTGGAACGGCGTGCGTCTGTTGCCCTAAACGGAGCTGTACGGTCGGTGACGATGAAGCTCCGTCTAATCTGGCTCAGCGGGAATGACGCACAAACTTCCTGTCATCGCCTGCAGACGCCCTGTCTAATCCCGTTTGTCTCCTCCGTGTCTCTGTGTGTGTGTGTGTCTGTGTGTGTGTGCATTCAGAGCTTCATGCACAAGTTGTAAGTAATGCATGTTCCAACATAAACGACACCCGACGTACACTTGCGGATAATTTACCTGACAAACGACAGGGAGGATGTTTGAGGGGAAGACGGGAGGATTCACGACAGTGTTCCTGCGTGTAGGCGACGAAAACGCTCGATAGCAACGTGAGGTATTAATGTTTTAATAAGTCATGATGCATATTATTGCGTTGCGTTTTCCTTTATCGTACTAAGACCGTGAGCTCTGTCTCGTCCAAGCGGCAACCGGCAGTGACGTCACCCCGTTGGTTTGGGAACGTCCGTTATGAAGCCTCCAGTTCAGATTCTGTCCGTCGCCATCTTTGCTAGTTCGGAGCGGTTTGGAGCAGGAAGTGACCGTATTTGGACGAGCTGGGGGAGGAGCCAGCGGTGGATCTGACCGATCTGATCAGAAACCTGACGATGCTACGTCCCGCCCACCGATAGATGCAACCTGACTGCACCGCAGGCCTGTCAATCAAACAGACACGCCCCCAAAAACACATCTTTTTGAGGCTTATTTTATAATTAATGACGGGATTATTTTCAGATGTACCGCCAGAAAACAATTTAGTGAATGATATAAAATTCTCAGTCAATAGAATTTCTCCACGAATTTCCTGTATGAGAAGTTGAATGGGAGTCTATGGAGGCTTTTTGGAGCCGACCTTTAGTGTTACTCGGTGGTATTGAAGCTTAAGGCACTTCTACATCGGCCTTATTTTTCAGAGCCGGAAGCCACGAACACGTTTATATACAGTCTATGATGTAAACACAACCAGAGGGCCAATAGTCCTTTATTTCATGATATGCATCATCCGTGGTCAGCTTATGATTTTACCGGTTTAAGTTCTCCCCCCGTGAAACCACTGTTACAAACACAGACTTCATATAAAAGTGTTTGTAGCTTCCAGATCTGAAAAATAAGGCCCATCGAAAACGTACAGTACGCACAGCGTGTACAGGATTACAGCGACCAGCGCCACAATGCTAAAGATGATGTTTTGCACATTCCTTATTTATCATATTCAAAAATCTTAGTCCATCACGCTAACATTTAATACTACATTTAATACAAACCATAAAAATAAATTAAGCTTAATAGATAAATTATTTCTACCACAGCGTGGAAGTCATTAATTCTCCCTTCAAGCCACGTTTAAACTTTTTCATGAAAAATAACATCAGACACAAAATATTATTCTTTATTTACCTGGTTAGAATTTCCTAAAATTACATCAGTGCTTCCTCTCCTTATTTGAAAATCCCAAATCTTTAAAAGTGCAAAACAGTTTCACTCAAAAAGTTAAATACAAAAGGTCTCCTACTTTACTCTCAGACTCAGTGTTTGTACAGTGCAGGCGTCAAGTTTCCACATCGCACCGGTGTGAGTTACAAGTATTTGCGATGTCACAAATCCGGCTCCTAGGTGCACATTTTAAAGTTAATTTGTAGGTCACCTGAGTGTTTACTGTTCGATTTTTTTTGTGGATGAATATAAATTGATTATCTGAAGGTTGACTGATTGAAGTATGATTTTAAAATTGACCTATTTTGATTTAATATCCATTAAATTGAATAAGATGCACGTCATTTTTAATCCGACCCACCTTTTCAGTGTTTTACTGCCCGCTTTACTGCTTTCGGTCGTCCGTCGCTGCAGCGTTATTACAACAACAGGGCTCGGGATGTGGGGGGGGGAGAAAGGGATGGGTGGGGGGGGGGGGGGGGGGAAGGAGGAATAAAGTAGCATCAGCTTCACTGAACTAAAGAATATATCATTAAAGAGGGGACGAGGGAAGAATATGGAGAAAAGGGAGGAGAGATGACAAAGTGAATGAATAAATGTACACGAGAGTGTGAGCAGTGGGGGAAAAGGCTGTAAGTGCTGCTGCAGCCCCATTAGTCAGCTTGTGTGTGTGTGTGTGTGTGTGTGTGTGTGTGTGTGTGTGTGTATGTGTGTGTGTGTGTGTGTGTGTGTGTGTGTGTGTGTGTGTGTGTGTGTGTGTGTCTCTCTCTGCAGCATTTGTTACATTGCCCAGCTCGAGTCCCAACAGTCAGAAAAAAAAGCAAACATTTCTGGCACAGATTTGTGTTTCCTGCAGCAGCCTTAGAAGAGACACGTGCTACCTGAAACGAAGCTGGACTGAATTCCTATCTGAACAAACTGTCACCTGATTACCGTGTTATTTATTTTATATTATTATCTGTACTATCGTGAAGCCCCTGCGGCGGTAGTCCCAGTCTGTTACTGTTTCTTGGTGTGTGTGTGTGTGTGTGTGTGTGTGTGTGTGTGTGACCGGTGCTGTGGAGCTGTTAAAGGTGCAAACACACACACACACACACACACACACACACACACACACACACACACACACACACACACACACACCCATCCTCCCTGATACTGCTGACTTCCACACTCCATTGTCAGTTCATATCATTTTATAAACTTGATCTAAGTAAATCTCCTGGGTGGATTTCCTTCTTTGTCACTTTCTTTGAGCCAGTTTGTGTCAATGATAAAACTCACAAAGTTTTTATTTTTATGCAACATTATGTTTGGTAAAAATAGAGGCAATTCAGGAGAGGAGGTGTGAGGAAAAACTTAGCGCATGAGCAGAGAAGTTTTTCTTCTCATAGAGTCTGAATCATGTAGTTAGTTTAAAGTTAGAGATGAACCAGCTGTGCTCATTTTATAATTATATTTTTAAGTAGGTTTGTGTCAGCTGGCCCTAATGACTGTAAAGAACTGTAAAGAGGAGCATAGAGCATCAGCTTTACCCGCTCTTGTCAATTTGAGCACAGTAAGATTTCGTGGGGCAAAAAAAACATCTGCAGTAAATTTGTCATTTTGTAAAGTCACTGTAGAGCTGCACAATTATGGATAAAATGAAAATCCGTGAATGAATTTTTTTTGGGGGGGGATGGGATTAGAATCGAGATCATGAATATATCACGATTAATTTTTTTTTTTAAATGTTAGTTATAAATTATTTGTATTTACCTAAAACAGAAGACAAAAAAATATATAAAAAATATGATTGAGCCTGATACTGAATGAGATATTCTAGTAAAATATTTAAATTTAAATATTGAGATTAATCAAGGACATCTTGTAAATTTCAGATCAATTGAATCAGTTAAATGTTTCTACTAAGTCTAATAAGACACTCATGACTCAAAATGTTTAGAAACTACAGACTTCAGATGATTTATCATCACCGAAGAACATGACAGAAGATTGCGTCATATTTATCAGTTTGGTTTATGCTGGTTCTGCATCACGTGGTGTAACGCTGTGCTGTGATTGGTTGATTTGAGAGATGGAGCGCTTGTTTTGATGTAGCTGAATGAAAATGTGTCGGAATTGTAGTCATTTAAAAAGGAGACCGCAGAGAGACATGAATATAGATTGTGATTAATTGTACAGCTCAAACTCACTATGAACAAATTTGGTCATCGGACACTAAGTGCACATTATACATCATACTATATTTACACAGGAAACATAATAGGTTTGGACATACTGATGTCTTATTATGTCCAAAAGTGGCTGCTGAATGAATGCCAGTTTTATCATCACTTAATTAAAATGATAGCAATGAAATGAAAATATTTGAAAGCACAAAAACAAAATGTTATTTTCACTCTTATTTGTAATTTGTCTACTGTGTCAAAAGCTTTGAATTCAGCCTCAAACATGACTCAATTTTCCCCTGATCATCTCCATCAATCTGTGGGGGTGGACATAATAACACACCAATGAGCATCAGGACAGATGGATACGCTTGGTCTCTAACTTTTAAACTATATTTTGCGCCATAATAAGGATGCACGATTCTGATGCTGGAGTATTTCTTCAAGCTCCATTTCTGTATTTATGTCGAAGCACAAACACAGCGATAAACAGAAATCTGATTCCTCCCTCATCAACAGTAATCTAATAGAAAGAGAAGGAAACGGGCTCAGAGAGGGTTGGACGGTGAATAGTGGCAGAAAGACATTCATGTGAGGAAGAACGGACCGTAAACATATCCATCAAATCTACAATATGTCACATTTATCATTTATTTAAATAGGGTCTGGGAGTTTAAAGTATTTCTTTGGACTTCCGTGGAGTATTTTTTTTTTTTTTTAACAATCATCAGTATCTCCAAACATCTGTCTGCATGCTGGGGTTGCCAGATTGGCCCTGTGTTGTAACATGCAGGTCAGCAGGTAGAGCTGGTATCTGGCAGCACATCCTGCAGAGCTGTAGATGAACGTATCGGGCCGATGACCAAGACTTAATTCAAAAAATTTGAGGACTTCCGAATGTCAGATTTTCTTTTGCCTTTGTTCCTTCAAACGACCAATAAATTCTGGATTATTTTGAATACTTTTAGGCTTTTAAAACCTGTTCAACACTTGGTGAGGGGTCACGTGTAGATTGTGATTCAAGCCGAAAAGGTAGCAAATCATTACTTTTTCCTACGTACGTTTTGTAAAGTGCAACGTCAGCAGATCTTTATTACTTTTTTCTTTTCTACTGTTGCCTGAGATAAGCACTTCCTGTATCTTTACTGGACATGCAGAGATCCAATTGATATAGATTTTCTCATCTTTCTCTTGGCAAAAAGACAAACAAGGGTGCAGTGGGTCGGTGTGAAAGCTTCTCTCGCACCTGAGCTGTTTAGCGCCGCTGCTGTCGCTCACGTTGGTGTGGAGGCTGTCATTCAAAGTCTGGTGTGGAGCGAGCTGGTTGAAAAATGAAGTTCCTGAACTTTGAACTCTGGTGTGGTTTATTTCTGGTTTCAGAGCAGCCTGAAACCACAACATTGTGTAACAGTACATCTCTGTCGCATTAAGTCAAAATCGGAACTGCTATTGAATAAACATCGTCCGTGTATTGATTGTGGGTACAGTCGAGGAAGCAGTCTATATAAGCAAACGATAGATTGTGGAAATATTTGGTAACTATAGTAACACATACGTGCATCAGTATTTTGTTTTTCTGATCCGACAGTGAAAAGAAGTTCAATCAGAGGTGTGTTGCACTTGTCTGTTTCGGTGCAGGAGTGTTTGTCCATCTATATTTATCACATGATTAATAAATGTGCATGAGCATCTTTCTTTGTTTGCTCTTGGTGACCACTAGAGAAGATAAATAAACACACAAGGTACAGTAAAGTAATGAAAAAGAAGCTGCAGTAGAACTAAAGGTGAAAGCATCATTTTGTTCTTTGGTCTGTTGTGGAGTTGAACTGAGGTTGTGAAAGTAACCTAAACAGGACTTCATGCTCCCCACGCTAAAAGTGACGTCATTACTGCTGGCGCACGGTGCACATTGGTGTTCTCCTGGTTATGTGTACCTTTGTTTTTTTTTTTTGTTGTTGTTTTTTTGTAATATGATGGTGTGTATTAAGTGGCAAAAACTGCAGTTCCCCAGATGGCCTTTTAAAGGTTGTCTACAAAAGTGAGTCAATTCCATCAACCCACGACAGACTGCATATAAAAGTGTTCGTAGCTTCCAGGTCTGGAAAATCAGGCCGATGCAGAAGTGCCTTAAGCTGCAATACCACCGAGTGCCACTAGAGGTCGGCTCCAAAAACCCTCGGGGTCCACAGACTCCCATTCAACTTCTCTCATGATATACAAAGTCAATACATGTTTTCCACCAGTTATCTCGGTGTTGTTAGTTAAAGTCGCTCCTTATTAGTATTCTGGCGGTCCATCTGAAAAGAATCCCTCATTAATACGAAAATAAGATTTTTAAAAGATGTGTTTGATTGACAGGCATGTGGTGCAGTCAGGTTACAGCTATTGGTGTACGGGACGTAGTATCGTCAGATTTCCAATCAGATCAGTGTGATCCGCTGCTCACTCACTGCCAAGCTCGTCCAAATATGGTCACTTCTGGCTCCAAAATACCAAGGTGGTGACTGACATAATACAAAACTTGAGGCTGTAGATTTCCGGTTCAAAAGTCAAAAGTGTTGATTGACGCTTGGTTGATGTGCATGATGACCAATGTGTAAACATGGCAGTTTAGGTGTAGATCCCAAAATTCAACCCGGGAAAAGTTCCAGTCACAGACCTTCCTTCAAATCTCATGACTCTCTAATCCAACATGGACAACAGCGACTACAAAAGCAGTAAATACCTAAAATCCCACCATTACACTCTGAGAAACCCAAACCTTCCAGGAGTCAGCAATCGATGCCCCGAGAGTCTTTATGAAAGGTGTTGAGAAAAGCGACACGTCTTTGAGAACGTTGGGTTAAAGCGATACAGTATTAAGTTCCCAGAGGTCTCTAATATTACACCTTGTCAAAAAAAAAAAAAATCAGCTGACGTTCCTGTCTCGAACGCTGCGGTTGCAGAAAGGGAACAGCTTTGCGTCCTCGACGCTGTTTTTACCAGTGTGGATTTGATCAGACTGCTGGCCTTGTACTTTATCAGTGTCGTCAATCAAAGCCACTTAGCAGGGAAAACATGTTGATGGGATTAGAGGGGATTGGAGGTGTATGAGGGCCTTCTCCCAGTGTTTGAAATGCAGACACATTTGGCTGCGATCCCTCCTTCATTGTAGTCAATCTTCCACAAAGCCAGGATGTCAGAGTTTTAGTTTCTTTATATTCACCGAGAAATGTACCAACAACAAAATCCAGACTTTTATTAAGTCTGAACCACAGACTGTATATTAAAAGTGTTCATAGCTGCCAGGTCTGAAAAATGAGGCCGATGCAGAAGTGTCTTAAACTGCAATACCACCGAGTGCCACTAGAGGTTGGATCCAAAAAGCCTCCATAGACTCCCATTCAACATCTCTCATGAAATACAAAGGAAATACAATTTCTCCACCGGTTATCTCGGTGTTGTTAGCAAAAGTCGCTCCTTTTTATTAGTTTTCTGGCAGTCCATCTAAAACTAATCCCGTCATTAATTAGAAAATAAGCTTCACAAAGACGTGTTTTTGGGGGCGTGTCTGTTTGATTGACAGGCCTGTGGTGCAGTCACGTTGCAGCTATCGGTGGGCGGGACGTAGTATCGTCGGGTTTCCAATCAGATCAGTCAGATCCACCGCTCGCTCCTCCCCCAGCTCGTCCAAATATGGTCACTTCCTGCTCCAAACCTCTCCGAACTAGCAAGATGGCGACGGACAAAATCTGAATTGGATATATATATTATATTCATAACGGCCGTTCACAAACCAACGGGAAACGTCACTGTTGATTGCCGCTTGATCTGAACACGTCAGAGGAAAAACAGCGTGACTTCGATTCTACAGAGAGAACTATCTGAAGCAGCTCCGTTTACTCCACAGCGGTGTCATGCTGTTTATTGAAGTACCAGACTCTGGATTATTCATCTAAAGTGTGACAACATGTTCCTGCAAATGTTTCACAATAAAAGTACTATTAATGAGGAGCTTCTTTCTAATGAGGGCTTTTAATTTGAAATAATACAGGAAGTGTTGAGTTTGTATTTGGGTGTAATGCAGTAGTGTCTGAGCGTCATTCCAGCAGCGCTACACTCAAACGTAATTTCAGACGTTACCTGTTTAGTTCTGGGGGGGGGGGGGGGGACTCTCCAAAAGAAAGCTCGTTTGATTCTGATCCTTTACAAACCTGAGTACACTTCTGCTTCGTGTCTCTGCAACCTGAGAGGTGAGCGAAGCAAACAGGAAGGGAGAGATGTGTAGAACGAGATATGGAGGAGTTAAGAGAGGATGAAGAGGGAGGAACAGAAGAGGGGTGTTCACAGACAGATGGATGGATAATGGGCTCGTGACTCAGGATCCCCCAGGAGTCGCTGCTGCCTCATTGTGTCACTCGGCACCTTCATCACTAACCCCTCCTCCTCCTCCTCCTCCTCCTCCTCCTCACCCATCACCGTCCACCGCGCGCACGTCTGTATTCCGTCCTCCTCTCCCTCGTTCCTCTGTTTCCTCTAATGGATGCTGCTAATGCTCTTCAACATCATCAGCAGCATCCGTCTGGGGGAGACTCCTTCCTGCAGCTGCTCGCTGGGGGACGCGGCAGGCCGGCTGAGGTCATTCACTCATTCACTCCGCCTCATTCATTCCCCCCCTCTCCCCCCCCCCCAAACACACACTCATATCTTCACCCTTTCATTCATCGATTATCTGCTCGTCGTTCCGCTCAGTTACTCGTTTGTTCCGCGTGAAATGACCCCTCCACTCTTTTTACCCACCGTGTGATTCATTCAGCACCAAAAGAGATCAGTAATTCATTCCTGTGTTCACTCGTTCATTCACTCTCACGCAGGCTGCCTGTCAAGAGTGTCTGTTTCTCCGTGGATTTAATGATGTGAGGAGGGTTTCAGGTATCAGCTAATGACCCAGTCTTTGTCTGACTGTCTGCATCATCTGTGTCTGCGTGTCTGCGTGTGCGTGTGTAGTAGTAGTCGTGAGCGAGATGGAGGAAACTCTACTAACGTTAGTCTGACGAAACCCCGCAGACACCAGAGGTGACCGGCGTCCATTACATCCGTCTCAACGGTTATTTATGACGGCCACCTTCCTCTCAGCAACACAGCGGTGAGCCGCTGAAAGGAAACACGTCGTTATCACAAATTATAAAGTATTAGTATCGATATTTATCGGTACTCAGAGGAAACAGACGAGCAATAATTCAGGATGAGAGCCAATTAGTCTGTATGATGACACGCGTGACATCATCGTTGGCCTCAGATGGTGTCGAATACCCACAAGTCCCACTGCAGAGAGGGGTGTGTGTGTGTGTGTGTGTGTGTGTGTGTGTGTGTGTGTGTGTGTGTGTGTGTGTCTGTGTGTGTGTGTGTGTGTGTATTCTGCAGTGTGATTTTACACCTTGCATTGTCTTATCAAAAGAAAGATTTCAGGATTTATTTTACACATTGGTGCATCACCTGAAAAATATGTTTTTATTTTTTTCGATTTATTATATTTTTGCCAGAATGTGAATACACAGACATAAATACATACATAAATCCCCACATCTCAAAATGCCCACACAAATAAACAATACAAGGCAAGGAAAACACATAAATATGTGACAACATGGAGGAAACAATAAAAGGTTAAGATGGTGTGAGAAGTTTTTTTGAACAGACTGAGGATCTGACTTTACTCTTGAATAAATGTCATCCAGCGTAATGTAGCTGGAGAGTTAATTCCACCAATGGCGGTTTAGATACTTTTCAATTTACAGCTATGCACATCCTATCTGCCTGAAAAGGCAAGATCTATAATAATAATAATAATAATAATAATAATAATAATAAACTTTATTTGTACAGCAACTTTCATACAAGAAGTGCAGCTTTACAGCAAGAATATGACACGCAGTGTTTCACATAAACACAGATATAAAGGAGCATTTAAAGAACAGATAAAATGCATAAAATTAAACACCAAAAATAGAGTTCAAATATAAAATAGAGCAATAAACATTTTAAAGGCGTGGTAGTGCAAAGTGCATGTAAAGCTTTATGCACATGCTTTGACAGTAATTCCACTTGTCAGACTTACCGGTTCCGAAAAGACATAAACAAGGTGAAAAGGGAATAGATCCCTGTAAACATTTGAGATATCAACCGGGTCACAAAATAAAAGTGAGTCACATGACCAAAATTTAAAAGGAAACGTGCCTTTCTGTTTCTTACAACGCCAGCAGAGAAATCACATCTCACTGTCTGCTTTATTTAACTTCTCTGGAGTATAATAAACTCTATGTATCATCTTAAATGGAGCTTGTTTATGCACTAGATTGTAAAATGATTGTCTTGTTCCCGCTTCTGTCTCAAATGATTATTTACCTTTGAATTTTCAATCAGAACTTTCATGATGAATCTTTAAAACAACTCTTTCCCTCGTTCTTCTCCGTGTCGTTAAAAGTCGAAACGCGGCTGCAGCCTCGGGAGTGTTTCCGCTCGGCTTTCTACACCAGCGAGAGAAAGCCGATCCGTTTCATTTCACTTCCGCTCAGAACAATCGTCCGCTTCCCCGAAGCTCAGCTTCTGTCACTCAGAGCCGGTAGGGGTTTCTTTTCCCTTCGGTTTGTCCTCCCTCCATGACCTCTATTCTACTCATTGCAGCGTGTCTTTGCCCAACGTGAAGCAATTTTAACCCGCTGTGTGTTTGACCTTTGACCCCTGGCAGGTAAATGGAGGTGCAGGACAGGAGTCGCTCGCCGTCCCGCAGGACCAGCCGGGTGGAGCAGGTGGTGGGACGATGGCTGAGGCGGTCCCGAGACTTGGGCAGCCGGTCTCACTCTCTGAGCAGGTACAACCTCCGCTTTGTCTTCATTGAACTTCATGAATCAGATTCTGAATTTGATCATCTGCCGTGTATTCATTCATTGATCCCGACGCCCCTGCAGAGACCGGGCTGCAGCGGATGGGAAGGCAACCGAGTCCAGCGGTTCTGATCAGAGGAACTACCCGTTCCGCTTCAACGTTCAGATCCAGCAGGACCCGGACCTCAACTCTCATGGCCTCACTCTTTCCTCCCAGACCCCCATCCTGGTGCAGGAGGTCACCCCAGGTAGGACACGGCTCAGGAAACGTGTGAAGAAACAGTTACAAACGTCCATGAGGCTGCGTCATGTGTTTATATATAGTTATTCTCCAGACTCCGTATGAAGCCTCTTGTCCTGGAAAACAATGCAGCACTTCTCCTGCCGGACAGCTCAGGGGGAGGAACGAGATTTCAGTCTGTATCAGCGAGTTTGTTCTCACCTAAACCTGCAGTGTCAGCTATAAAAGCAGCAACGTCTTGCTGGTACATCTCCACTGACTCAGACTTCTTCTCCCTCAGAGATCCCGTCCGAGAGACAACTTCCAATACAAAAAGTCTAAAGTGTTTTCGTCCAAAAACAAAACAGCTCCATTCATTCACTCTGTATGAGTCTGACTTCCTCGCTGTAGACTTTCTGAGATCTATTGAACATAAGATCTACTCATCGACTCTGGTGGGACTCGAACCCACAACCTTTGAATCACTTCTTTGGTGTTTAACTAGAAGTCCAATGCGCTATCCATTACGCCACAGAGCCACATGCCAGTTGGATCAGCTGGACGTCACAGAAGAACTCGGTCTCAACGGTCTGACAACACTAACAAAAAGCTGATTTACAGCTCGTGTTGACAGTTGACTGAGTTCTTCTGTGACTTTTGTCTTGAACAGCGAAGCTCCGCCCCTCTTGAAATGTGAACACCTCGACCGGCTCATTGCTTCATCACCGTAGACCTTCTGAGAGCTATTGAACCTAAGATTTTAACTAAACAGCGACTCTGGTGGGACTGAAACCCACAAACTTTGAATCACTTCTTTGGTGTTTAACTAAGAAGTCCATTGCACCACAGAGCCACGTACTTGTTGATCCAGGTGGGTTGCAAAGAATGTTTTACCTCAAAGGCCTCAAAACGTCATAGAAGAACTCGGTCTTAACAGTCTGACAACCGGCTAACAAAGCTAACAAAAAGCTGATTTCACTCAAAAACAGCTAAACTGAAGTAAAAATAAAAGCAAACAATGGCAACAATGAACTAACAAAGCTAACAAACAGCTAACTTCACCAAAAACTAGCTAAATTCAAGTTTACAAACAGCGAACAATGAAATAACAAAGCTAACAGTTAATTTTGTTGAAAACGGCTGGACTCAAGTTAACATTCAGCTAACAAACCGCTAACAATTCATACAGTGCTAACAACCCTCAGAAGGTCCCAGTAGAACTCGGTGTTGACAGTCTGACTCTGGGGGACGAATTCACGATGACTCAACCCCGCCAATGTCAAAGCAAACCCACCTTGTGTCTCCCGACCTGACGCAGCTTCTTTGGTATTGGACAGTGAAGCTCCGCCCCCTCTCGAAACGTGAACGTCAGTCAGAACAACTTCACCCGGCTCATCGCTTCATCGCCGTAGACTTTCTGAAACATTTCAAGGGTCTCTGTTGACCATTTCCAGAGTCTGTCACTAAATTGAATGTGTGCCACTTGTCCCCGACAATGGGAGGAGGAGGAGGAAGAAGAGGAGGACAAACATGAGTTGTTTGAGTACCTTGTCAGGATGCCCTAAGGGACCCTCCTCGAAGCTGTCCTGCAAAAATCAAAGCGGAGCAATAATTTTGCTGCATAGCCTGAAAATGAGGAACTTATTTTCTATCTTTTTTTTCCATCTACGTCTCTGTTTAAGCTGCTTAAAAATAAGTCAAAAGTAAAAACTACCGTGCACTGAGACGGATTGGAGCACCCTCCCATCAGTTATGGTGTGCTATAAGTCTTACTGAGGGAAAATGTATTGTATTCTTTCAGGAACAGAACATTTTGTCGTCCTGTTATCCAGGGAACAGTCCATTTCTTCTGCATAAAGTCTCCTCAGCAGATGAGGGAGTGGACCCGTGCCAGGCCACTGCAGGCCTCCGGCCAGCGCACACAACACACTGACAGAAGCGAAACCTCCCAGGGAGGCTGATACCGCATGCATGCACGTAAAATTGCATTAACAGAGGAAACGTTCTGTGGCACCGAGGCTGTGTTTGGGTGTGTGTGCGAAGCATCTTCAGCGTAACGAGCAGGCAAAACAAATTTGGAGGAAGCTGGACATTGGTGCCCATCGTCAAGACTCCCGGAGCCTCTTCCAGTCCGATGTGCGTGGGTGTGATTGACGTTTTAAACGAGGTTAGATCTGCATGCAGCTGGGAGCCATAACTCAGGGCACACACACCCTCCGTCTCCAGCTACAGAGACGGAAAGGTGTGTCAGCGTTTTAAAAAGCTTCATCAGTCCCGGACAACAGGAAATTAAAATTTTAACAATTAAGTTTCCAGATTGTAACATCACGCTAAAGTATTAATCTGCTTGATCACATGTACATTCAATAACAATTACATTTACAGAGAATCAATTTCTCCACTGCGATAAATAAAATACTTTCTGTTCATCTAAGAACAAATGTAGATGATACAGATGCATTATCGTAGATGCAGTGCTTTCACAAAGTATTTGATTTTTTTAAAAGAGAGTTTTTCTTTCCCTCTGTCAGAGGTTTTTCTCCCTTAAAGAAGAGTTTTTTTTCTCGCAGCTTACGTGGAAATTGTTGAATTGTTGGGTATGTTGGCTCTGTTATAATGCTGTAAACACAAAAGGTTCAGTCACCGCTGTTTGAGAGTAAATCCATCTGTATGGTTCAAGGATTAAAATGTAAGTTTTGAAGGTCAAAGTCTGAAACCAAACTGTAATGAGCTGCTGTGAAAACAACAGTTAATGCTCACAAACCCTCAAATATGACGAGTGGGCCAAAATCTTTCTTCAACAATGTCAGAGACTGACATTACACAAACGCAAATAGAAGCAATCTCCACAATATTTGCAGGAGCTTGCAATTTTGCAAAAAAAAAAAAAGGGGTTTGTGGGAAATATGGCCTTATGATGGGAATGAGGAATATGTTAAATGAGTTTTCTCCACACTTCCAGCTGTAAAAGACTGAACTTTGTTTTTTATGATGAATGAATGTGATTTAAAAAGCATTTAAAGCTCTTATTGTGACAGCAGATGGAGCCTTTGTTTTCTATATTACAGTCACAGACTGTCTGTTCTGGAAAGATACACAGCTTTTAGACAATTTTTATCACTTTGAGCCCCGTGATGGTTCCCTAAATTCAACACAGAAAGAAAAACAGATTATAAATCAATCATTTCTGGGATGTGTAGCAGGTTTATTATCACCGGAAGTCATTGCTTTTTATTGCAACTTTTTTTTTTTTGTCCTTGATTTGCACGTTTTTGCTAATTCCTGCAATTTTACGGCAAAAAAACTCACTTAAAACTTCACAAATTACATAAAAAAATCTCCCATTTTTAATTGAAAACTGGAAGGACTGGTATTGGAAGCATTTGCCTTTAAACATTAAAAAAAAAACATTAAAGATTAAATCCAGTGTGGTGAATACCTTTTCACATTGGTCGCTTAGGCATTGAATAATTTTTTTTTGTTCAAATAAATACATTTATCATTTATAACTTGTATTTAAAAATATATATTATTTATATCAAACTAAATCAATTACTCAAAAGTCCTTGAATAGATACTGTATGTTATATGCTATAAATATTTGGAAGTGCAGTTTGCTGTTGTGGTGCAGAAGCACGAGGATCTGAATCCCCCTGAGGTCCAGGGGCAGAATACCTCTCGTTGTCCTGTCTGGCTCAGGTTTGCTCTGTCACCATCTGTTTCTGCCTGTCTCACACACACACACACACACACACACACACACACACACACACACACACACACACACACACACTGTTGCTCATGTCTCTAGTGGCCCCGCTGAGCCTTGGCTCGATTCGTCCTCTCTGTCTGAGCCACGTGCTGCAGCATCTTGTCTGTGAAATACGAATCCTTTGTTTAAAAGCATTTTCAGGCCGATCGGTGTCACATGCATCTGTCCACGTTCAGCTCGGAAGGAACATGAAATATCATCTCATATGTCGATTAAATAAATCCGAATTATTACAGGATAACCAGATAGAAACAACATGTTGGAGGATGATGATCATGTAATAGGGGAAGGTAATGGTGGGAGGTCTTGTTTGGATCAGAAGCACAATTTCTGTTTCGCTGCCAGTGAGCCCATTTCAAATTGCAATTTGATTCATTATTTAAATAGTTTTTATTTCAATATTTGTTTGGTAGAAACTGAGACCATGCAAAATATTTTTTCCAATATTCAGCCTGTTAGCATAAACACTAGAAACACCCCCGGCATTCAGTTTCACAAATGCAGAGACATACACATGTCAAACGTTCCTAATGTTAGTGTCAGTTTATGTCAGTGTAACGTCCTTTCTATAAAAGCTTGATCACAAGTAATTCAATAAAATTTTATTTATATAACGATAAATCACAACACAAGTTATTTCAGGGCATTTATCATAGTCAAGTAACGTTTACAGCATTATAGAAAGAAACCCAACAATTCAACAATTTCCACAAGCAAAAGCTGGGAGGGGGAAAAAGAAAATCAATTTTAACAGAAAAGAAAAGCCTCCAACAGTGGGAAAGAAAAAAACTCCTCTATAACAAGAGGAAAAATTCCCATTTTACAGAAAGAAAAACTTCTGATAGCAGAAAGTAAAAACAGGAAAAACATCCTCCGACATCGGAAAAGGAAAAAACTCATTTATAACAGGAAGAAAAACCTCTATGGGTTGGAAGTAAAAAAAAAAAAAAAAAAAACACCTCCCTTTTAACAGGAAGAAACTTTCCACAAAGGGAAGGAAAAACTCCCTTTAACATTCTGCTTTCTACCAGCAGGTGAACTCTCTTTGTTTGGATGATATGGTTCTATAAGATCTCTCAGATAATAAACAGCTTTTTACAAGCTTTATAAGTCAGCATCAGCATTTCGGATGAACTTCAGGCTTTTTATTGAGTAATTTGGACACTCCGACGATAAATCCAGCCTCGTTAAACATGTACAGTAAAGGACGGTTTCATCGACGTACGAGGAGCAGGTGGTGACCGTAAATCTCTGCTGGTAAACATCCAACGTAGCTTCACTCCTCAACTCTGTTGACAGCAGACCGACAGATAATGAATAAAGGGGTTCAAGGGTTCAATGATGAGAAGGAGAAACAAAAACAGTTCAGCTGAGAGATTAGATTCGATTCCTGGTTAAAAATTATGCACCGCTGCGAGATGAAAGGAAACGGCTCAAATAAAAGCTACGGTCTGTCACCGGTGTTTCCAGAATGAGTGCGGGCCACTTGAACAGCCTCAGGCGTGACAACACGAGGACATTTTGTGTGTGCAGGTGGTCCTGCAGATGGTCGGCTCGTCCCCGGCGACCAGCTCGTGAAGATCAATAACGTCGCTGTCGATGACCTAACCCCGGAGCAAGCTGCTGAAATAATCAGGTATGCACACACAGCTGCATTCACAAACACACACACGGGATTGTTGCTACACACATCGCAAAATTAAGCAATGCAAATTACATCCGCGCTCACCCACCTTTCCTTTATGTTAATTTCAGGGAGTGTCAAGATACGTTGACGATGACGATCCTCAGGACGATGCTGGTGAGTCTGCTGTATGCAACACATACACAGATACACACACACACACACACACACACACACACACACACACACACACACACACACGTCACAAAAACACACATTAACTCACAACATCGCCCTTAAGTGGATAATGGATGCTCGTCTCCCAGCAACACTTTCCATTAACTTTAATGTATTTCTTCTTTTCTGTTTTTGATGTAAAAAAAAAAACTAAAAAAAAACAACACTTGCACATTCATGTACACACGACTTACATACAACATATGTACAGTGTCTCGATACACACGGGGAATCCAAAGCGCTGTTATCAACAAAGCCATTAATCAGCTCAGCAGGGAGGCAGGGAAGTCAGGCGTCACCGTTAACAATAATCCTGTCACCAAGGTCCCACCACTCCATCACTGTTACCTGTGAAAAGCATCACAAACTCCCCCCACAGACTCACACTCGGTCTATACCCGTGTGTGTGTGTGTGTGTGCGTGCGTGTGTGTGTGTGTGTGTGTGTGTGTGTGTGTGTGTGTGTGTGTGTGTGTGCGTGCGTCTCGGTCCAGGAGGTTGACGTATGTGTTTGCGTTAAGGTGTGACGTTCGATCGGTAAATAAACGTCCGCTCCTCAGCGAGTGTCATCGGCGGCTCTGCTGATGGAAGCATCTTCACCGAGTGATTCACGGCTCGCAACACCGCCGAGAATTCATTACCGAGCGTCGTGGAGTCGGTGTTATTACTCAGAAAATATTCATCTCTGTCGTGCCTCATGACGGTAACCCGAACATCAGAAGACTTCGTGTCTGTGTGATAAAGATTTTTTTTGTTATCATCAGATTAATTGACTGTTGTGGTGCTTCAATCCAACAACTGTAACTAGTGTTGCAGTCATTAAGACAACAATCTGTTTACAAAACCATGAAGGCAGTTCACATATTAATCCAAATTTATTTGGATGCTTGTGTTTGGGACATTTCTGTTGGAGCCCGACTGATATTTTTTCGGATGTCTAATTTGAATTGGCCTATCAGACATAGATTGATATGTCGCTATCGGCGAGTACTTGGACCACATTGGGAAACAAAAATTAGAGGAGAAAGTGTTTTCTTTTTCATTTTTAATTTCCACAATAAAGTCAAAATTTATGTATAAATATATTATGTTTCCTTAATGTGGCCCTAATTAATCTGTCATAAATCACCCGTTGGTTTGTGAACTGCCGTTTTGAAGCCTCAAGTTTGGTATTTCAGCCGTCGCCATCTTGGTATTTTGGAGCAGGAAGTGACCATATTTGCACGAGCTGGGGAGGAGGGAGCGGTGATCTGATTGGAAACCAGAGGACATTATGCCCCGCCCACCTATAGCAGAAACCTGACTGCACCACAGGCCCGTCAATCAAACGGACTCGCCCAACTCTAACTTCAAAAGTCTGAACAGAATTCATAAACTTAATTTCTATTACAAACCTGTTGCAAACACATTTTATTTCTCTCCTTTGTTTAGTCCCAAGTATTTCCAGAGTTTCGAAATTCTTTAGTCATTCATAAAACGCTGTTAAGAACAACGACAACGGCAGACGAATGGAATTCAACTTCACTGTTAAATAATCTACTGTTTGGTTAAACTGCAAAATACAAAACAAAAATCCTCCGACTGTTGATCTTTTCACGTATGTCAGACTTCACTGAAAATACCTGGATCGCATTAAGTGCTAATTAAGCTATAGAAATAGAAACAAGGATAAGACTGACAAACAGTTTGACTTTTCTTTCTCCCAGGGCCCGAAGTCGTCCTTCATCACACCAGAGAAAAGAGCCAAGCTCAGGTCCAACCCTGTGAAAGTCCACTTCGCTGAGGAGGTGGAGGTCAACGGACACTCTCAGGTGAGTGTGCGAATACACGATGGAACTACTCTGCACCTTTAACCCTGCTGGCGTTTGATCCCCTGCCTGCTTCCTCAGTGGAAGTTTATGTGTTTGGATGCATTTCCTTGAGATTCATCACATTAACAACACAAAACCAAGCGTTGTGGATAGATGAATTGATCTATATAAAAAGTCTAAAAGTAGACTAAACTTCTTCTGTTTCGCATCAAATCATCAGACCTTCATTACAAGATTCACAAATCAGTTAATAAAATCCTTTATTTCATTATACTGGTGAAATCAGAGTAAAACTTTGACCCAGTTTTCGAGACTTTTGAGACAAATCCTCGGAGTTTTGTGTTTTGATCAGCTGTACATCAGATGGTTTTGTGGAGTCGTTTAATGGAAAGTTTACTCTGCTAAAGGTTCCCTGTGGAGTTCAACTTCTCGTAACAGTTGTTGTTTGTCTCGTGCAGGAAGATGTGTGCAGTTAGTTGATGCAATACACAGTTCAATTCAGCAATGTGGATGTAAACAACGCTGTTATCGTCTCAGTTTAAATCTAAAGGGGAGCACAAGGGAATAACAAGAGCTGACACCGAACCTTTGCAACACAGGAAGTCAAAACTCCAAGGAAAGGCCGCTGAAACATTTAGAAGATATTAATGAAAAATATTTATTTACGGAATCTGTTTAATAGCAGAAAACTGCAGAGATGGAAGCAAATATATGTCAAGGTCTTCAAGGCCAAAATAATAAACAGAAACCCACACAAACAAAAAAATACGAACCTCAATAACACTGTGAAGACAAAAGTTTCATAACTAATCTGAAAACAGGAAGAAAAGGTTGAAATTTACTGAAGAACCTCTACAAGGGTTTCTGGAAGTTAAACAAGAGATAGACAAAGCACTTTTTTCAATTAGTCAGCCGAGGAAATGGATGAGAAAAATCCAAAAAGTTCTACTTGTCGGCTTTTTAATGTAATTTATAATCAATAAATCCCAATGAAAACTAAATAAGCAATTTCAACACTGAATTTTGGGTGTTAAAGATTGAATGGAAATTTATGGCGAAAGAGTTTCTTTTGTTTTTGAGCCAGCCCCTGGTGGCCCTCAGCGGTATTGCAGTTTAAGGCACTTCAGCATCGGCCTCACTTGTCAGACGCAGAAGTTACGTCAAATTTTATATACTGTCTATTGGCCTGAAGAGCTCAAAAAAATCTAACATATATATATATATAACAAGAAATAAATCCTTTCATGATCTTGTAAATTATCTCAGTTACGTTTTATACATTTCAAGCATCTTGAGTACCACACACAGTTCTTTAAAAGGAGATTTCTTATCGTCAGCTGTATCTCTGAACTATGACGAGGAGGGTTGGTTTGTAATTGGTCGGTGTTTTTTCCATACTGTATGCAGTTTTTTTTCTTTCATAAGTTTTGTTGGTAAGAGTTCCCATCTTGCCGGCGGATGTGAAATTAGCTGGTTGAGGAAAACCACAGAGGCTTGAGCGCCCATTACTGATCAGAGAGAAAACACGGATCAATATCTGCCCCATCCTGCGGCCCTTAATGTCTGTGATTACAGGACAATAAGCATCAGATCAGAGATAAAGAGATGGAGGGAGATGATAAAGAAGGAGAAGAGGCATGAAAGGGAGGCGGTGGGATGTGTTCGGCATCGTTAAAAGGGAGAGGAAAAATAAGAAATGGAAAATGGGAGGGTGACGAGGGAGATTTAACCGCTCTCCATTTGATTTCCAAAACATACATTAATGTTGCATTACATCATAATGTCAATCCACAAAAACACTCTAAAATCATAAGAGAATCAGGGCGAGGCGGGGAAAGATGACTCACCGCGGGGAGCCCATCCGGGCCGACAGAAATGGGGCAGAGGTGATGTAAGACGAGATGAGGTTTCTCTTTACATTTATATTAGGCTGTAATGTGCTTAAAAGTATTATATTCATTACAGTGAATCTGGCTTCTCAATATTTTTAAAAGAAAAAAACACATACTTTTGTGTGTAAAATTTAAGATGCCTGTGAATTATCTGGGGTCTCATCCCTGGCCATCAAATACCAAAAACTGCAACCTTGTGTCCAAAAACGTTAAATGGTATGTAAAAATGTAAATAAAAACAGATCAACTATCTACAAAATGAGTAAACCCATATTTCATTGAAAATAGACCAAAGACAACATATCAAATATGGAAACTGAGTAATTTTATTGTTTTATGAAAAATATCGGCTCATTTTGAATTTGAAGACAGCAACTCGTCTCCAAAAAGTTGGGACAGGGACAACAAAAGACTGGAAAAGTTGTGTAAAGATTACAAAAATAAAATAAACACCTGGTGGAACATCTCACAACTAATTAGGTTAACTGGCAACAGATCAGTAACATGATTGGGTAAAATAAGATCATTTCAGAGAGGCAGAGTCTCTCAGCAATGAAGATGGGGAGAGGTTTACCAGTCTGTGAAAGACTGTGTGGGAAAATAGTGAAAAAATTGAAGAATAATATTCCTCAAAGAATTTGTGGATTTCATCATCTACGGTTCATAATATCATTCAGAGAATCTGGAGAAATCTCTGTACACAGGGGACAATGCTGAATATTGGATGGTGGTGATCTTCGGGCTCTCGGGCAGAACTGCATTAAAAACAGACACAATTCTGTCGTGGAAATCACCGCACGGGCTCAGGAACACGTCTGAAAACCATCGTCTGTGAACACAGGTCATCGCTGCATCCACAAATACAGGTTAAAACTCTACCATGCAAAGAAGAAACCAGATATAAACATGATCCAGAAACACCGCCGGCTTCTCTGGACCCGAGCTCATTTAAGATGGACTGAGGTGAAGTGGAAAACTGTCCTGTGGTCTGGTGAATCAAAATTTGCGTCCTCCAAGCTAAAGAGGAGAGGGATGATCCAGCTTGTTCTCAGCGCACAGTTAAAAAGCCAGAATCGGTGATGGTACAGGGATGCATTACTGCACATGACATGGGTAGCTCGTACATCCGAGAAGGCACCATTAATACTGAATGATATATATATACAGGTTTTGGAGCAAAAGATGCTACCATCTATGTGCAGATCTCTGTGACGCCAGCTTTTACAAAATGGCGGTATTTTACAGCCTTGAATGACAATGGATGTGTATCTGTGGTAAAAAAAATATGTCAGTAGTATTGCATTTTTCTGTCTTCCCTTTCCCTGTCAGGCTGTTCATTACAATCTCATCGATCCAGCAGGTTTAACAGAACTCACATTTTCATCCGACCTCTGACTCCCCGTTTGGTTTACAGGGGAACTCGCTGCTCTTCTTGCCCAACGTGCTCAAGGTGTATCTGGAGAACGGGCAGACCAAGGCCTTCAAATTTGAGCCCAACACCACCGTCAAGGTACGCGGCAAAAGCAAAGCCCATTATAATTTCCTGAGACAGACACATGGAGTTTCAGAGGGTATGTTCAATGAAGTGCTTTGAAATGCAAAAAGGTTTTTGATTTCTAACTGAATCAAAAAATAAATTCTTGCTCACTTCCTTGTTGATCAAGATATTTAAATCTCAGTCAACTTCATGAATGTGAGTTACTGTGACAGTATAAAGCTTAAAACTAAGCTGTGATTCACTCGCTCCCTCAGTCTGATTTACTTTCCCGGATTTGCCAACCACTCAAACTTCCTCTTTCTTCTCTGAGACCTCCAAACTCTCAGCTCGGCTCACCTCGGCAAACATACCTCCCGATGTTATTAAATATCGTCTCTGAAGATGTGATTTCCTTTGAACACCAGGACATTGTGATGACACTGAAGGAAAAGCTTTCTCTGAGCCGCATCGAGCACTTCTCCCTGATGCTGGAGCAGCAGCACAGCATCAGCAAACTCCTGCTGCTACATGAGGAGGAGGGAATACAGCAGGTATCAACACACACACACACACAGATAACTGCTTTACATGAACACCAACAGCGGGTTTCATACTTTCACCTGTGTTTGTAATGTCCAGGTGGTCCACAAGAAAGAGGCCCACGACTACAGGTGTCTGTTCCGCGTTTGCTTCATGCCCAAAAAACTCCAGACGCTGCTGCAGGACGATCCCACTGCCTTCGAGTACCTCTACTTCCAGGTACACTGTCGCGTTTATTTAAAAGGAAAAACCGCTGATTCGCGGTCACTGCGGCATCAGCAGACACAGAGGGCTCATCACTTTGAAAAGTCTTGGTCAAATCGACGAGGAAAGTTCTGTAAAGTCCAGTTATTGCTGCAGTTGACACATTTCACCACGACGCACAGCAGCAGACTGAAAGCTCAGCGTGTTTGGAAATGTTCTCACAGCTGCCACGTAGGTCTTTCAGATAACGTGGTGTATTTTGTGTTTAACAGGCAAAGTCTCACCTGTAAATACATGACATACAGAAGTGCTTCTTTTCTTTATTTCTGCATGAATATGACTTCAATAGAAAGATCCCTGTTCTTTAAATAAAACAGACACTTGATTGAAAACACCTGACACTCATTTCACCTTTGAATTAACTCCAAATCCTGGAGGTTCACATACTTTTTCCACTAACAGATATTAAATATTGGATCATTTCCCTCGATTAATAAATGACTACTTTAATATTTTTGTCTTCTTTGTTTAATTAGGTTCTCTTCATCAACTTTTTAATCATGTTTTACGTCTTATTTATGTAGAAATATAATGAATTCTGAAGGGTTCACAAACTTATTTAGGAACCACTGTAACATGAGTGAAAGAAACTTTCTGCTCAGTGTTGACTTTTAGGAACAAAAAGCCAAGTTGGTGCCCGTTTTTAGCACTAAACTTCCTGATGTTGTTCAGGATATTTATCTCAATGAAATCTGTCGTTACACCGAGGCTGATCCCGAATCTGCACAAAACCTTACAGTGATTATCAGACTTTTTACAGACGATTCTGTCATTGTTTTTACTATTTGTGTTGTTGTTTACTGTGTGTGTGTCTGTCAGGGAGTGAACGACGTGCTGCAGGAGCGCTTCGCCATCGAGATGCGGTGTAACACGGCCTTGCGACTCGCTGCGCTGCACAT
The DNA here is from genome assembly GCF_022577435.1 of Embiotoca jacksoni. Taxonomy (NCBI): domain Eukaryota; kingdom Metazoa; phylum Chordata; class Actinopteri; family Embiotocidae; genus Embiotoca; species Embiotoca jacksoni. Next base: position 1,573,163 of record NW_027185392.1, read on the forward strand.
CCAGGAGAGGCTGGCGAGCTGTGGACAGTCACCGAAAACCAACCTGAAGATGATCACGTGAGACCCATTTTACGTCATACGTGTGTCCTATGATTCAAACTGCAGTGAACACAGGACATCACTTGTCATGTTGTCACGTTGGAGATGCCTGTTGCCACGGTGCCAAAGTTCAGGTGATTTGCAGCGAAGGTTTTCCCTCAGAGGCCTCAGAACGTCACAGTAGAACCAGCTAACGGACCGCTAACAACGCAAAGAACCAGCTAACAAAGTTACCGACAACCCTCAGACGCCTCAGAAGGTCCCAGTGGAACTCGCTGTTGACAGTCCGACTCCGGGGGACGAATTCACGGTTGCACAATCCCGCCAACGTCAAAGAAAACCCACCCGGTGTCTCCTGACCTGACGCGCCTTCTTCGGTCTCGGACGGTGACAAAGAGGCGTCTTTGAATTTATTGATGCAGCCTCGTACAGTTTATTTAAACTGAACATAATTTTGTTTTTCACTTCTATTATTAGACTCACAAGCTTTTCCAGACTGACTGAGTGTGTTTGAAATATTTATCCAAAAAGGCATCGTAAATTAACGGTGCTCTAAAATATACAAACACAATGATGCAATGTTCCAGGGGATTGAAGGTTGGTCTCCCCGCTGCAGACACACAAACTTCTAGCACAGATAAACAAACAATAAAAAAAAAAAAAAAACCTGTTTACATTTCACACCGATTCGTTTTCCTGTCACACATGCACACTGCATGTCATGTATACATACAAAGACAGGTGGGGTTCAACATTTTAAACTTACAGTATGTTTATGTCAGGAAAGTATGCAGAGCCTGTTACATGAATTTAATATTAAAACTGCAGCCATGTAGCACTCAGTCTTTTTAGGTGTTTTCCAATAAAAGAAATTCCCTCAGAGCCTCCATAGCTTCTGTAGATGAAACGCTGGTAGGCTTTTTATTGTAAAACAAGGGCTCTTCCCTTCATTAAGATTGGAGACACACATAAAGTGTGTATAAACATGTTCGTCGCTTCAGGCTCTGAAAAATGAGGCCAATGCAGAAGTGCCTTAAGCTGCAATACCGCCGAGTGCCAGTAGAGGTTGGCTCCGAAAAGCCTCCATAGACTCCCATTCAACTTCTTTCATGAAATTCTAATTCCATAAAAAGATTTCCAAGAGTTATCTCGGTGTTGTTAGCTAAAGTCTCCCCTTCTTATTCGTTTTCTGGCCGTCCAACTGAAAATAATCCCGTTATTAATTAGAAAATAAGCTTCAGTTTTTTTGGGGGGGCGTGTCTGTTTGATTGACAGGCATGTGCTGCAGCTATCAGTGGGCGGGATGTAGTATCGTCAGGTTTCACGGGTTTCCAGGTTGGTTAAGAAGATGAGATGAGCTTTTATTTTCAAACTGACACAGGAAGTTGCAGCATTTGGCCGAACACTCGTGTAAATGTCCCCACAGTTCCGATCTAATCCAAACTGTGTTGAAAATCCTTTTCAGCTCCCTGATAGTAATGTACTCACACTGAGACCCTTTAAATCTGTGTTTGTTCACTCCAGGAAGACCTGGGGCATCGAGAACTTTGTGTCGTCCACCTTGCTGAGGAACATGCGGGAGAAAGACCTGAGGAAGGCTATCAGCTACCACATGAAGAAGAGCCAATCACTCCACGACCCCAAGCAGAAGGGCGTGTCCGTGGATCAGGCGCGCATCAAATACCTGGAGGAGCTGAGCGACCTCAAGTCATTCGGAGGGAAATCCTTCAGTGCCACCATGATGGTGAGGTTTGATCTGAACGTGTATACTGTATATGTTTGATTGATTGTGGTTTGAACCCTCTTCTTCCTCAACGCTGTCTCCGCCTCCTCCTCCTCTCTGACCTGACCCCCCCCCCCCTCCCCCTCACCCCTCAGCTCCAGGACCGCGAGTCGATGGTGACCCTGCTGGTGGGAGCGCGGTACGGCATGAGTCAGGTGGTCAACCACAAGCTGAGCATCCTGACCACGCTAACCGAGTTCACCTGCATCACACGCATCGAGCTGCTGCCTGAGTCCGACAAAGTCAGCCTGGTCAAAATATACCTGCAGGACATCAAGGTGAGACACACACACACACACACATACACAGAAGTCTACAACCATTGTCCGCTCGTTAATCGATCGCATTGATAGAATCGTTCTCTTGGACACGTTAAAAAATAAATAAATAATAAAAACCGCTGAAGTAAATCACTGCATACTTAACAAGACAAAGGTGCTGGTGCAGGAGTTGGTGTACAGACTAAACAATCCAGGAGATAAAAACGGGGGGGAGCCTGTGCAGGTTATCAGTTTATCAGAGTGACAAGCCGACCTTGGACTCTGCAGATGAGGAAATGTAGGATCTGTGAAAGTTAAACCGGCTTCCAGAGAAAATTTAAATGTCTGAATTTCTGCGAAAAAAGTTATTTTTAAAAGTGTGTTAAAAGCTGAAGTCCACAAATCAAATCTTGGGTATGGGTCTTTGGTTCCTAAAGGTGAGAGTGCAGTAAGTGCAGTAGAGTCATAATTACATCATCTACCCCCCCCTAGAGGCTTGACAGGCAAATTGCAGGGGCTCCATGAGGCGCTGTATTATTCGTTTTTTTACGCTGTTTTTATGGCATATTTTAGCGAAGCGGACCAGAGAGTCGCTTCTTGGATGCTGCTGAGCCGCGCCGTTGTGCTTCTGGTGGAATCCATTAGCGTCGGCCTTTAAAATTTGTTTACATTACTTTGTGTCCTCTCTTGTAAACAATGTGCGGACATCAGTTACAACTGCACGTTAATTGTTTGTTGAGTGCTGAACTTACATTTCCTGTCTCATGTCTTACCGTCTTGTCTTCTTTCTCTTGCACGAAGCCCATCACGCTCCTGCTGGAGTCGGCGGCAGCGAAGGACATGTCCTGCCTGATAGCAGGCTACTGTCGAGTGTTCGTTGACCCCAGCCTCAACATCTTTCCCTGGATGGACGACTCCAAGAAGCACCGAGTATCTGCCGAGGAAGGTGCGAAGAAAATGAACATTTAGAGTCGTGTTCAGCCATGAAATGCCGAACGCTTCCCACCTGTATGTTCTAACGTGTGTTTTACCGTGGCTGCGTGTTCGCAGGTTACGTGTCACGGCGTGGCAGCGACTCGGACAACTCCTCGGACCAGGACACGGACGCGCTGGTCAACCTGGTGTCCCACGACGATAGGCCCTGCCCTCGCTTCAGGTCCTCATCCGACCCGGACGGACGGAAACGAAAAGACAGGGACAGACGGAGGAACAGAGACGGCAAAGACAAACCCTGGGAGGGTAAAAAACTGAAAGAAGAAAAGGATGCCGACAACGAGAAGGGAAAGTCTCCGCTAGGCAAGAGCGGAGAGGACGCCGAGCAGAAGAAGGAGACGGAGAGAGTGCAGGACGGTGGGTGGACAACAAGCTACGACTCGAGGAGACAAGTTGGACAAAAAGGGAAGACTGGCAGTGGCGGACCGATGCCGGCAGCGGAGGAGCAGCCGTCGGTATCCGAAGCATCAGATTCATGTCACACTGACTCTCGTGTCATCACCAGCCCGTCCATCGACTCTCTCGACGCCCTGGAGGAAGACGACCTCATCTCATGCTCCTCTTCCTCCGTCCGTCACAACGCTCCCTCGCAGACCCACACCTGCATCCACTCAGCCCTTCAGCTGCACCCGTACTCCCACGGACACGCCCAGCCGCAACTCCTCACCCCTCCGCCTTCTCACTCCCACCCTCTGCTCCACCTCGCGGCTCACGACCAAGGAGGAAGAGGAGGAGGCCGCAGGAGGTCGGGCGACGGAGCCGACCCCCAGCTCCTCTCGCCCACCTCCGCCTCCTCTCAGACGTGCTCCAGTAACCTCTGCTCCGACGACAGCTCGCTGTGCTTCGCCGAGCTCTCCCGCCTCGTGGACTTCCTGCCGAGCCCTCCGGAGGCCAGCGAGGAGGATGACGAAGAGGAAGAGTTGAGGAGGAGGAGGAGGAAGATGATGCGGGAAGTGGACGAGGCGATGAGGAAGGCATGTGAAGAGGGAAGCGTCCGGAGGGAGGGCGGGACTGACGAGGCTCCGCTCTCCCCGTCTCCGTGCTCCCCTTCCTCCCACATGGACTTTGTGTTCAACTTCGACCAAAGCGACCCTCGCTGCTACTACAACCTCTGCTCCAACATCACCCCCGACAGCGCCCGCAGCCTCCCCCACACCCTGCAGCAGGAGGTGGAGGAGGTGGAAGAGGAGGCGGTGAAGGCGGTGAAGGCTGAAGACCTGGAGCCGGTCCCCATCCTGCATCCGCCGCCCGGCTTCGGGGACAGCAGCTCTGACGAGGAGTTCTTCGACGCCAGGGATCGCTTCACCTCGCCAGAAGACCTGACCTCGGGGGCCGAGCCCACAGGTGATGTCGTTTTTATGGTGACACTGATCACAAGAAATGTCTTTCATTTTCAGAGTGGTCCAAAATAAAGGCTGTAAGTTCGGATTGTGCTGCCATCTAGTGGCTGAAGAAGTAATACAGCAGAGCAATGTAACATCAGCCAGAGACCACACCTAACAGTGATGCTGGCTGCAAACATTCAGGCTGCTCCGACACTCCTGCAAGAGAAGATTCAACCATTACACTTACAAATATGATTATATACACTTTAACACAAATTGCAGGTACTTTACTTGTGTTTTTTCATATTGTGCTGCAGGACTTTATGTCCAAGTTATCAGAGTTATTAGAAGCATAAACCTTAAAGCATTAAGTGATACAAAACTGGACATTTCATTGAGTAAGCATTTTTTGTCTGTTTATTTCTATGAAGGTATTTTTTTTGCCTTTTTATGAAGAAGAAAAAAATGTCTTGCACTGCAATCAGAAATCAAGTTCGTAAGAGAAAAATATATAAACTTAGGGTAAAAGTATTGCAAACCAATTTGCTCTTAGTTTTGTTAGTTTTCGTGACAGAATTGAAAACCAAACACGAAAGGTTTTTGACTCGCCACCAAAAGTTTTTGATTTGCAACCAACCAAGTTGAGTTTCATAAGCAATATATTGAATTCTGTGACCAAAACTAACGAAACCTTGTTTGCAATCCAAAAAATTATATTCTCCGTTTGTGTATTTTTACTTAAAAACTTGATTTTTATTTGCAGTACAAGAAACATGTTCTCAAAACTTTTTTGTTTTGTTTTTTTGCTTGCATAATAAAGAAACAAAAATACCTTCATATATTTCCTGCTTCTGTTCACTGTTCAGAGATTACATGAAGAATTTGTTGATTTTCTTAGACGTAAAACAGTTCTCTGTGATCTACACTGAGCTTTCTAACATGTTTGGCTGATCCTTTTTTCCTACGTTGCAGATATTTGCACAGAGCTGAATCTGGATTTGCTCAGCTCGCTCAGCCTCAGTGACATCAGAGTCTGTGTGGTGGACGCAGACAAAGAGGGAAACGCAGGAGAGGACAGAAAAGAAGGAGACGAGGAAGGGGGAGGCAGCGAAACGCTGTTCCAGTTCAGAAAAAGATCCCGCAAGCGGCGTTCCTTCATGGAAACTGATTATACCTCCAGAGTGTCCTATCCCGAGTCTGATCCAGAACCGAAGCAGGACACGGCCTCCAACAGGCTTCATAAAAACCTGTCGGCAGAAGTCGGCGATGCCCAGATGCTCAGTTCAGATCCCGAACCCTCAGAGCAAACCCAGAATCCCAGTCCTACTGTCTCCTCGCTCACTCACTCTGAAGGGGAGCCGTCTCAACTCGAGTCCAAACCCATCCTGTCGAAACTCAGCTCGCGTGGACCAGGTTCTCTTCCTGGATCGGGCTCGCGTGAACAGAGCAGAGACGCAAAGTCTCCCGCCAGAACCAGGAAGCAGGAAATGGAGATGGAACCCGATGCGATGGAATCCAAATCGGTCACAGATGTGGTGAAGGCAGCGTCTCCTACCATCACCGTCGTCCGCTGCCGGGTGGACCCCGACGGGAAGGAGAGTGCCGACCGGAGGGGGGACGGAAAGGAGGAAGGGGAGGGGGAAGAGGAGGAAGAGGAGGAGGAGGAGGAGGAGCCAACCGGTGTAACTGGGAATGGGCCTTTCGCGTATCATATGTTCCTGCCAGAAACCATCGAGGAGGAAGGTGAGAATGAAGAAGAGAAGAAAGAGGCGGAGGGAGGATACTCATTCAGTTCAAAGAAGCCGCTCAGATCTGCTGGCAGGCAGCCAGAGGCCAACACACCGCCGACAGGTGTAACAGAGGTGAATAAAAAGGCCGGTAACGGCCTTTTGGTGTCTCATTTTAATGCCCCAAAGATAAAGACCTGTCCAGAGGAATACAGGTTAGGAGGCGTGCTTAGAAAGCCAAACCGTCCATCGTTTTCACCGCCTCCTCCCCCGCCGTCAACCCCGCCACCTCCGGTACCTCACGAATCCCAAAGTGGCTGTTTGGAGATGGAAAACACGGCAACCTCGAACAAAGTCCCCGTTTTAAACCACAAGGAACATCGTGCAGCCCAAAATCCGGAGACGAGCAGTCACTCCGCCAAAGCACAGTCACTCGTAGAAGTCGCGACCGGGGTCAAAGACGAGGAAGCGATCGGTGTCGCCGCTTCTATCGTGAGCACCAGCGACAGCACCAATTCAGACAATGTGTTTGATGACGACGACGACGATGACGAAGCGAGGAATTCCGTTGTTTTTTGTTCAAGCGACAAGAGCGAAGACAGGACTGTGGACAAGAAGTGCAGCGTCAGCGCTAATTCAGCCTCAGCCGGTAAAGGCGAGTCACAAATCAGTAGCGACTCTGAACCCCATGAAAAGATTCATTCTGTAAATTCTGATTATACTCGCGCTATAAACTCGATCACGGCGAAGCTTGGCGCCGCAACAACCGCCACATCGCTCACGTTTAATTCAGATGGTAGCTTGAAAAGCGAGGTCGCTCTTCTGAATGCCTCGTGCTCCGATCTAAACAAACCCGGAGATGATTCCACCGAGCCAAGTGCTGAATCGAAAGAAAGTTTAGCCAGTCCGAGCTTAAGTAAGGCAAACAAGCCTGCGGTCCACAATCTATCCAAAGATCCTCCTTCTCCGACTCACTTCTTCTTCCAGACCTGTTCGCCGACCATCATGGGCCGATTGTCCGCCTCGACACTTCGGGGGAAGATTCAACAGCTGCCCCTTTATTTATCGCGCTCCCAAGAAACCATTAATCAAGTCGGGGTTGGGAACGTCGCCCAGAGTCCCTCTGAGGACAGCGCTAAGGCCAACGCAGAGATCACCATCAAAGTCACGGACGTCGACGACGTAACACAAACTATAGACCCGGGCACGACTGCTGAATCTGCCGAGTCGGACGATTCGGATACGACGGTCACCGGATCGGAGGTGGACGGGGAGTTTTTTGTTGAAATAACCTCAGCATCCACTTGTGTTTCAGGGTCGGAGCCAAAGGAAGTGAGCTCTCAGCTGCCCGTCCAAACTGAGCCCAAACCTCAACATCGAAATCAGCTTCTGTACTCTGGACCGGGCAAGAACACACCGGGTCCAATAACGGAGCCGCCAGCCTCCATAGTGAGCCTCCTCCAAAGAGATGCCGCCGGCTTAAAGATAGACACGCCCGGTCCTATAAAAGACACTCCAGAACCAAACATCAAAGTCACGAGTCCAGATGAAGACGTCGCTGGTTGTAAAACGAGCAATCAGTCACCTTCCATTCCCGCGCCGATAGTGGTGACCACACAGAACCTCAACGGTCCTTTTCACGGTCAGTCGCACAAAATACGAAGGACCAGTAGCGACAGGCCTTTGATTGGTCTTTGCAGGCCTTCAGAGCCGAGTTCGGACTCGTCGAAAACGCCCTCCTCGGGCTGCAGAGTGTTCACCATCTGCGAGGATCCGTCCCAGACGAAGACCCCGGCCGCGGTCGGGTCCACTCCACCCCTGAAGCCCGACTTCGGTTGCGGTTCCGTGCTGGCGTCCGGATGCGAGTCGCTCGTAGAAGGAGTGCAGGTGCCGCTGGACGCCTGCGGCTGCCCGGCGGTTTATTCCAACTGCTTCAGCGGGGGGGACAGCTTCGACGACGAGCTGACGGTGTACGAGTTCTCGTGCCGCTCACAGAGCAGCGGCGACATAACCCAAACATCCGGCGATCTTCCTCTCATGACCTCTTCCCCCATTCACTCCTTTCTCCCCACCTCCTCCTCCGCCCATTCTCCGTCCTTCCCGCGCTCCGTCCTCTTCTCCTCCTCCACCTCCGAGCTCAGCCCTCTCCTCTCACCGCTGTCCGACGCCTCGGATTCTTTCGCGCCTCAAACGCACAAGGACACCATGGGTCGGCTGGGTCACCAGCGCTACCCGGAACCCCCCGCGGGCTTCCAGGTGCTCCGCGTCGACGTGGACCAGCTCCTTTCCATCCTGGAAGGCAGCGGCGCCGACCGATCCGCGGGCACTCACGGAGGTCGCCACCCGAGGGACACCTGTCCCGCCCACTTCACGGAGAACAAGAGGGTGCTGCAGATGGAGGCCCGGCGGCTGATGTCCGGCTGCCAGAAGGTGGTGGGGATCGGACAGAGCCCCGAGGAAATGCTTCACTCCCTGGCGGACAGTTTCCGGACCCTGGTGGAGTTGGCGGGCGTGTGCCTCTGGTTCTCGGGTTGCAGCCGCTGCGACCGGAGGAACGCGGAGGCGGTCGCAGGCCTGGCAGACGTGGCCCGCTCATTCAGGGACTTCTGTCTGGCGGCGGAGCGAGCCAGCAGCAAACGCAGCTGCCAGGACCTGAGCACCAAGCTGCTCGCCAAACAGTGCACGGCGCTCACCGCCTCCGTCTTCTGCCTCACTCAGCTGTTCCGCACCCTCACCGCACTATGAGTGGCCCGCGACCTCTGAGGACTTTGCAGTGACCTTCGAGCAACCTGTGGCGCGCAGCCCCACGTGCACGAGGTCGCCAGGGAGCCCCGTGGGTGTGGGCGGGGTCTGGCCCGGGACAGTCGGCATGTTGAGCCTGAGGCGAGGTTGCCCCGGGAGTTCCATCGAATGATCACAGAAACTCTCGACGTCATCGAGCCAGCTGGCACTTTTTCGTGCGGCTGAACGCGGGCGGAGATCGTCGAGGCGCGCGTGGCGACGGACTTTGTGCCGCACACATACTGTAGCCCACAAACCAGATAGCGAGCCAACAACCGGACTGCAGAGTGGTGCAAGCTGCAAAAAGCAGAAAGCCCCCTTGCATTCCAGTATTGAGGAACTGATGTACTTGAATGTATTCATTGTTACCTATTGAGTTTATTTATTGGAGGATTTATTTAATTGCTACAGTGTGTCTGAGTAAAGCAAGGAATGTCAAGGAAGGAAGAAACTTGGAAATGTTTACAGGCAAAGCTTTAGACTGAAGAGCATCGTCAAAGTAGTCGGCCTTTTACACACATACACAAGCACAAACACTCATCGGTTCATACACAGGCCTTCGGTTCAACTGACCGACCGCGGTACGATGACTTAACTCTCAACTAGCGACCGGGAACACGGCGTTTTACCGATGCTCATCTACTGTACCTGAACGCTCTCCGGGCCGGCAGAGAGGACTTTTTTGAATGTTACTGTTTACAAAAAACCAAAAACTAGCGCGAGAAAACGATTTGATTGAATCAAGCCTGAAGCTGTTTGCCATTTTATAAACCCTAGTAGCGGAATGCTGACGTATGCGCATTATATGATTTTATGAAACAACAGTTCGGATGAGGTCGCAGTCGTTTACACGTCCTCGTTTTTGCACAGACATTTTTGCTAGGATTTATGGGAACGTATGACATTTGCCAGCTTTTATTTCCGTTTTATTTTGTCACCACTTCCTCCCCCCACCTGCAGTGAAAAGACGAAACCTTCCGGTGCATGGTGACGCTGCTCTCAACCCCGTTTACTTCCATACGATTATTTATTTTTCTATCTAGTACAAACGAGACCATTGAGAACAACAATCTCCCGTCTAAAGGGAGATACTTTAACGACTGATATTTATGGTAAGTTGCATACTTTTATGAGAATTTTGGAGTTTTAAAACCTGCACACCTCCGTTTGAGCTCTGGGGACGGTCAGAAAAGACGGACTTTGGCTAAACTGTCCTTTACACTAAGTGCATTATTACAACAGATTTCCCAGTATGACCACAGATTTCCCAGTATGACCTCACATAGTAGTAAAACCAGTGACGGAATTTGGCCCCAGACGGTGCAGGATTACGGTATGCACTCCTGTTGACTAAATGTATGAGCTTTGACTGACACTTTGTGTGGGCGGGTCTTCGAGAACGTCGGTCAAACGGATCCGGTCGTCTGTCGACAGCCTCTCGTCTTCCACACGTTCGTCACAGAATCATGTACAACACTGATTTGCTTGAGAGCTTACTATTGTGGATAAGCTGTTGTACTTCAGCATTTTCACCTGGAATGTTTCTTAACATAGAAAAATAAAAAAAAGGCTTGATGCACACTGGACCTGCATGTTCACTGGAGAAACTGTTACCAGACGTAAATTCACCACTACAGTGCTGGGAACACAATATATTGCAAACAGTGTTTATCTTTATATTTACAATGGCGACTGAAACACTTTATTTCTTCACTCGTCCTGTTTTGTTCCATATGGTTGCAACTGAATATGATTTTACTGTATTTTAGTCCCAGTTTGCAGCAGAGAAGCACTGAATTTACTTTGACCAGGATCGCCGTGTGGAAATTGCCCCCAAACAAAGGATCTCATATGTGCTCACGAAGCATGCCGTTAAAAGCCATAAAATGCATTGTTGTTTCATCAGGGATTTTATCTGTGAATGACTGAATGATGATGTCTGCTCTTGCTTTGTAATGCTCAACTCCCACCAATTAAAAACAACGTTAAGATCTTCTTTCCTTAACTCCTTTATTGCTGATCCACCTCTGATTTATCCTTCTGCCAACCGGAGAATCGTGTGCAGATTTGACTTCTCAGCACAAATGGAAAGAAGTCTTTAATCTGCCGACAGAACAATGTTATTATCGGCCGCTTCAGAGAGAGGGCAGTACCTAAAAACATGCACCAGCGTAATTGAAATGCCACCTCTGCATCTTTTTTACGTGGCTGCATTAAACTGTTTTACCAGTAGAGGGCAGAATCATTTAAAAACAAACAGCAGTGACACTTGAAGAAAGCCTGAGTGCTGCTCCATATAAACAATCGGCTGCAACGTGCTGAAACAATGAACATGAGCACTGAAACATACCTTCACTTTGTTCAAGTGACTATTTAGATTATACTGTGTAAAATGTAAAAAAAACACACAAAAAAAACAGACTGCGATGATTTACAAAACATGTAAACCCATATTTAATTGAAAATAGACCAAAGACAACATATCAAATGTTGAAAATGAAATTTTATTGTTTTATGAATTTGATGGCAGCAACATGTTTCAAAAAAGTTGGAACGGTCAACAAACGACTGGGAAAGTTATGTAAAGCTAAAAAAAAAAAAAAAAAAAAAATACCTGGTGGAACATCTCACTACTAATTAGGTTAACTGGGAACAGATCAGTAACATTATTGGGGATTAAAAAAAATAGCATCACGGTCTCATAGCAGTGGAGATGGGGAAAGTGTTCACCACTCTGTGAAAGACCGCAGACCACTTAATTCAATTCAATTAAATGTGGGTTTACATGATTTGCAAATCATCACAATCTGTTTTTATTTTTACGCTTTTTTGACAACTTTTTTAAAAGCCGGAGTTTTTGGAGCCAGCCTCTAGTGGTCCTCGGTGGTATTGCGATTTAAGGTCCTTCCACAGTGGCCTCGATATCTAGACCCCAAAGCTAACTTTACTTTTATGCTTCATTTAAATGTAACTTGTGAGCTTGTGGTTAAAACATGGGAACTCGTGTGCAAAATGTAGGCTTCTGACGTTGACAATACCACAAGAGAGTTCATACGGACTATTCGGTAAATACAGAAAATTGATGAAGAAAAAATTATTTTAACATTAAATTTATGACACTGATAATTGTGCAAAACGTGAAAGGAGTCGTTCTGAGGCCACTCTGTACTTGTTAGCATCCACAATGCATTTTGAATAGCCAGAATTGCATTACAGATATCCAACATTCAAATTATGACTCGTACCAATTGACCTGTGGCCATCTCAAAATGGGAGTTTTTTTCAATAGTAATAATTCTGGATATAAAAAAAATTGAATTGTGCATATGTGAAATTAAAAGGCCAATACACATGAATAGCAAAAGTGACGTCACGTTTCGAGGAAGAACGACGTTGTGGACATCTGACGTATATTTTGACGAGAAGAAGCGAACTTTTCTAAAGGCTCGTCTTTCCGTCTGCATGACGTCAGGACAGCGACATGTGGGCTATAAACCCTCCCTTGTGTATAATGTTGCTGCCGGTTGCAGCATGTTGTCGTTAATCAATCGATAAACCATTTTTCTGTTCTGATTTTCTGTGATTTAAGAGGACGGTAGTTATCAGAGGTGGTAAATGTTTGGTTCTGGGAGTCCCGCAGCGGTGGCAACAACACGTATGAAGGGCGTAAACGGAGACTTGACCGGAGCCTCTTCTGTTCAGAGCTCCGGTGAAGGCTGCGGATCGAACCTGCAGAGTGTCCGAGGTTTCATCCCGCCTGACTACCGGAATAACCGCGCGGAGCTTCTTAAATTAGCGGGAACACTGGTAAAAAAAACCGGAGCGCCTCCTCTGAGAAGTCACAGGAAGCATAGCGTTGCCATGGATAGTTTCACTGTGACACGTTTTTGAGCCTTTATTTGTTTACATTTTTGAAAATTGATAAAGCCGAATTAAGTATTGATAGTTCTTTTATTATTCGTATCATTCAATGTACTCATAGTTACCAGTGACTTACTTTAATACTGAATAAATCTTAAAAACACGATGATTCTCAGGCAAGTTCTGACGCGTTCCCTTTGCTGCCCCGGAAAAAAACTGGGCTGCAACCCGATTCCCGTTTTTTTTTTTTAGCCTTTATGTGATTACATTTTGGAAAAATTAGTTTGCCGAATTACCTATAAATTGTTCATTATTGCTAAGCACTTTTATCATGTTTGATATTTATAACCAAATCACTTTGATTCCAAAGAAATCTTAAACACCTTATGATTCTCAGGCAAGTTCTGAAGTGTCCCAACTCTCCTCCCAATTAGAGGTCTTTTCATTTAAATTATGAGATAATAAATCATAATCTCGACGTAACTTGTCTGTTTTCTTAAAACTTTCTCTTCTTTTGTCAATGCAATTTGTACAGTGTGTTACATTATTGATCATCTCTAAATCTAAGGGGGTAGCTTTATTTTCAAATCATTAAGTGTATTGTTTCCCCTTTCACTTAAAGGCTCTTTTCAGACAGTTTATTATAGATTTTGGCAAAAAAAATTATAAATTGAATGCCTTATATGTCAATGTTGTCATTGCAATATTTTTTGGCTATTTATTTCAGTAATTAGATTTATAATTAGGTAGTCTAATAATGTTTAATTCAAGCATACAGCTGTAGCGTGATGTCAATTTAATTCGTGAGGATTAAATCTTGCTCTCGTTATTAGAAGGGGCACCAGTCCAATATTGGACAAATTATTAATTCAAAATCAATATAAAATCAGTCAGTCATAATCTAAATCGGAATTCTCGTATCGGAACTCAAACAAACTAAAATGAATCTGAATCTGAGTGAATCTGAATGATCAGATTTTTAAGATGAAGAGGATGGTCATGGATCAGGGTGTTGAATTTCACTTTATCGATACCCTGTCTCAGGGGGAGAAGGGGTGTCATGAGGAGGGGTGTCATGAGGGTTTAGCACGATTTGATTCAAACTATGTATAAAAGAAGCCCCTTATTTCACCCCATCAACGTAAGATGAGATATATCATTACAACACAGATCACATTTTCAACGATAAGGTCATTCTATCTTATTACTCAGATTGAGAGGTGAAGGAGGTGGAGAAGAGTGAGAGAGAAGGGTGAGAGACGTAGAGGAGTAGAGAGAGCGTCCGCATATTCACGTAAAGTCATAGTTTGCGATACAGAACACTTTCTATCAATGTCACACTGTTAGCAGAATCATCAGAGTACATTATAGCAGAGTACATAGTTAGGAATCACAAAGTCCATATTTTGTTCTTATGGTTCGTGAGTTCTTGGTGACCTATGACCACATGAAGGAGACGTGGATCTTCGAGATGGTCAATACTGGTGGTCATCTGGCGTCCGGAGAGTACTTTGGAGTTGGTGTATTGGAGTGGTTGTGACCCAAAAGGGATCAAAAGGGGTATCCTGTGGTTTTCGGCTGGCAGGATGTGATCTCCAAGTGACAGGTTTTATTATTATTATTTTTCATTCTTGAAGATTAAGGCAACGAAATCCAAGAAGTATCCACAATGGCATAGGCAAAGCACATCTGTTTGATAACTACGTTCAATCTACATTAAATCTTAAAAAGGGAAGTGATTAACAAAAAGAAAAACACACCATACTATAGTTATGATCCTAACTAAGATAATAGGGAAAACTCTTAAAATATAAAGAGAGATAAAATACACTAGCCTTAACCAGGTGTGATAGAGAGGCTGGTGTGTGTGTGGGGAAGTATTGGTATTTAAGGCAGTTAAACCTATTGAGTACTTTACTAGTCAGTCAAGTTGGATTGGAGACACGTTTGAGCCCTACCTCATCGTATTTCTGTTGCTGCCTTCTACGAGCTCTCCTTTGACTTTTCACCGGTTGCCTCGTTTACAGAGAGTTAACCGGTATTTCCATTGGCACCGGTGTGTCGTCGGCGTGTGATACCCTCATATCTCAGGCAGTGTCCTCGACAAAGTTTATTCTTTAAACAGCTCAACAATGAGCTTTGCGTATCGAGTTTGTTTTCTCGACCTGTAATCGTTCCTTCGCCGAGCAGTGTGATCGGCGACTCCGCTTCGTTCTCCGTCTGCGTGTTTCATGCAGACGTATGGGAGCGGTAACCCGAAGCGTGTGGGAGTGATTCTCCAGATTGCGGGGTTCTGATTCTGCTGCTGGCCTGGTTCCCCTGCTGGGCCGTCCTCATCAACACCGCACCCCTCCTACTGGCTGTCAAGCAGAGCCCAGAGGTCGCCAGGTCAGTTTCACAGTTAACAGCTCAATTAAAACCTGCTGTATGATGTTGCTGTTGGATGTTCCCAGTGAAAAGAAAATTTTTAACCATGTTAATATGTGCATGTGTTGATTTTTATAGGCTACAAAAGTGGGCGTGGCTTTTGGGTGTGAGCCTTAAGCTGCAATACCACCGAGTGCCACTACAGGTCGGCTCCAAAAAGCCTCCGTAGACTCCCATTCAACTTCTCTCATGAAATACAAGTCAATGAAATTTCTCCACGAGTTATCTCGGTGTTGTTAGCTAAAGTCGCTCCTTCTCATTAGTTTTCTGGAGGTCCATCAGAAAATAATCCCGTCATTAATTAGAAAATAAGCCTCAAAAAGACTTGTTTTTGGGGCGTGTCTGTTTGATTGACAGGCCTGTGGTGCAGTCAGGTTACAGCTATCGGTGGGCGGGACGTAGTATCGTCAGGTTTCCAATCAGATCGGTCAGATCCACCTCTCGGGCTTCTGGCTCTATCTTTGGATGTACCAACTCGATAGTTGTGTCATTCTTCTCATCTGACTCTCGGAAAAGAAAGCAAATAAACACATGTCCCAGAACAGAAATGTTAAACATTATGTCATCTTTTTTCCACAGTGCCCTATGGGATTCTCTGCTGCTGCCAGTGTGCAGGTCGGGAAACACAAAGCAGGCCAAGCTATCTTTCAAAGTCCACCGGTACTACTGCACTACTGATGCCTGCAGTACAACTACAGAAAATCAGTCTTGTTCAATCTGAAAACACTATAAACTTAGAGATACAGAATCTTTTGTCTTTGCAATATATCATTTAAACTGTTCTCTTGTCTTCCATTGGTCAACTTTATTGACAGCACATGCCGTTTCCACAGTTGCATGTTTTGTTGGAGCGAGTCTCGGCATCGGCAGAAATGTCATTGGTTACATTTTCACCTCAGAGCAGTGAGTACACTCATGTCTTGCAGAATGATGTAAGGGGGGGAGATTTTCGTGTGTCATAGCAGGGTTGGTTTCATAATCCCACTGTTATACATCAACTAAGATCTTCATCTTCATGTTGACTCACAAGCACTGAACTGTGAGTGTTTAATGAGCCTCAGTTAGTTAGTTAGTAAGGGGCTTTGAATTCATAGTCAGTGATGTTTAATTTAACACTAAATAAAGAGATTGTTACATATAGGTTTCAGTTTATCATTTCATGGAGTACAATCCCATTTCCAAAAAAGTTGCTGTGTAAAATGTAAATAAAAACAGAATGTGCTGTGTGGATGCAGCGATGAACTGTGTTCACAGATGATGGTTTTCAGAAGTGTTCCTGAGCCCATGTAGTGATTTCCACTACCGACTTGTATGTTTTTAATGCAGTGCTGCCTGAGGGCCTGAAGATCACAGGGATCCAATATTGGTTTTTAGCCTTGTCCCTTGTGTACAGAGATTTCTCTAGATTCTCTGCATTCTCCAAAGATGATGAAATCCACAAATTCTTTGCAATTTTACATTGAGGAACATTATTCTTAAATCGTTGCAGTATTTCCCCACACAGTCTTTCAGAGTGATGAACCTCTCCCCATCTCCAACTGCTGAGAGACTCTGCTCCTCTGAAATGCTCTTTTCATTCTCAATAATGTTGCTCAGTTTCTTTAGTGCGAGGATGAGGACATTAAACGGACTCTCCTGACCTTTCACTTTTTTCCAGGGTACCGTGAGAATGAAAGGCAAGAATTCAAGGTCAGCTGGCACTGAACTGCTGCGGCCGGCGTGCTGCACATATCAGAAACATTGCTTTTTGATTACAATGGGAAATGTCGTTCTTTGTCTTTTGTTTAGTCTGCCATGTCTTGTGTGTGAAATGTAAAAAAAAAAGTGTTTACAAAGCAATCATTCAGCAGTGGCTGATGTATGGTCATATTGGGCAGCTTTTATGTGTGAATGTGTATTTGTGTGAACAAGGCAGCTCCTCTGCAAAAAAACATTTTCAGTCAATATGTTTCCCACAAGAAGGCCCAGAAAAATGGGGTGTGTTGGGAAAAGCTGTTCCACTAAACCAATTTAGAGCTTTACTGTAAGTTATCAGCCTGAATCGAGCCTGTTTTGCTGCTCGTTCATGGCTCCAGACAAGCACAGATCCCATCAAAAGAGCACATGGTCCACTGGCGGTCAGCTCAGACTGTGACACGAGTGGAAACGACATCTATCCCACTCAGCTGACCTCCTGGTTTAGTATGTTTCAGTCCTTTTTTTCATCTTGGGTTCAAGTCCACTGTCAGTGTGACTCTTTGTCTCATTATTATCACTGTTAAAAAATTAACCGGTGTAAGAACGCAGACGTTGGCTGTCACGGACGAAGGACCTGACACGTTACGTAATATGATTTGCATTTTCTAGCAATTTAAAGTCGTATCTGTTGGTTTAGGCCGTTTGGTGTCTGTAACATAACAGTGTCCACATTCTGGAAATGTGATTTCAACACATTCAATAATGGTATTTTTGGACGTCTGTTTACATTACGAATTCTATTTAAATGATATTTAAAGGGAGAAGAAACGATGGGATGATTGAGGATAGCCCTGGGAGGGCTGAATGATATAGAGGTTTTGGAGCAACATGTGCTGCCATCCAGGCAACGTCTTTTTCAAGGAAGGTCTTGTTTAGTTCAGCAATACAATGTCAAACCACATTCTGCACGTATTACAACAGCATGGCTCCGTAGTAGAAGAGTTCGGGTGCTAAACTGGCATCCTGCCGTCCAGACCTGTCACCCATTGAAAACATTTGGAGCTTAATGAAACAAACAAATACAACAAAGGAGACCCTGAACTGTTGAGCAGCTGAAATCCTATATCAGGCAAACAATAGGACAACATTTCACTTTCAAAACTCCAGCAACTGGCCTCAGTTCCCAAACGTTTACAGGGTGTTGTTAAAAGAAGAGGTGATGCAACACGGTGGTAAACATGACCCTGTCCAAACTTTTTTTTGAAGCATGTTGCTGCTGTGAAATTTAAAATGAGTGTATAATTTTCATAGAACAATAAAGTTTCTGTTTCAACATTTGATATGTTGTTTTTGTTCATATTTTACCATTAAACATGGGTTTACGGGATTTGCAAATCATCGCATTGTTTTTATTTACATTTTACACAGCGTGCCAACTTTTGGGGGAACTTTGTCTGTGAAGGAGTGCAGATATATAGGAAATAAAGTGTGGTTAGAACTGAATAATTGTATAAATACAAAAATAAATGTAGAAATACAGAGATAGATATTGGAATACAGATGTAAATAAATATAGAACAGGAAAAAGCCCACTTCCAAGTTGATGAATTTATTTCGAGGCTACATAAATGAAGACATTAATTTAATGATGCCACTTTAATTCCCAAAATATGTATCTACATTTTGTCCTATTTTGTCCCCCATAGCACACAGTCTTGTCTTCGTGGTGTTATTACTGTGACATTCAGCCGGCTATTTATTGTCCTGCCGGACAGTTTGTTTACAGTCTCTCAGTAACTTGAAGCTCATAAAGTGTTCATCGGAGTACGACGTGGAGGTGTCCCAGCTGGCTTATTTTACCCCGACACATGAGCACGCGGTGAGGACACTCCTTCAAAGTAGCGGCACGTGTCTGCCCCCGAGCCCCTCCTCTTACTCTGCTGCTTATCAAACACGAACTTCACCAGCGGCAGGGGTGACTCCGTGTGTCCCGTGCGCGTCGGGGAATAACGATCTGGTTTGCTCCGAGATGGACGCCTCTGGTAAAACCCCGGTGAAGTACACGGAGGGAGTGAGGGGAGATCTGACAGCCGGGGAGACGGACTCTCGCGCGCAGGGCTGCGGTGGACGTTGGGGCTCCTGCACGAGGAGCCTCCGGGGCTTCATCCCGCCGGACTACCGGAAGGAGCTGGTGCAACTTTTTAAACTGGCGGGACCAGTGGTGAGACAGTCTGGACTTTTTCATCTCAGTGTGTGTGTGTGTGGTATTATTACAGGATGAAAGATAAACTTTAATAAACTCAGAGTCTCTCTTTCACTTGGGGGCCTCAAGACTGTGTACTGATGCGGTTGTCCCCCTCAAGGCTTTCTATCCTTTCACTTTATGTTTTCAAATCAAAGTAGGTGACGAAATGCACCAAATGGTGCACACAAAGGTTTTGAGGTTCCTCAAACTGAATCTGAATCTGAATCATCACTGGGCACTGTGATGTCTGCATGCTTTGTGCTGAGTCTACTCATTATAATAATAATAATAATAATAATAATAATAATAATAATAATAATAATAATAATAGGAAGATAGGTAGTTACTTTATTAATCCCCGAGGGGACATTTTTTCCGCTACAGCAGCATACAGAAGCAATAAGATAATAATAGAATAATAGAAAAGCAATAAAATAGCAGTAAAATAGCAGTACAAAATATTAAATATAAATATAAAATATAAAATGCACAGTATATACAGTAGATACAGTACAGTATATATATCTATATATATTATATACAAACAACCAAGAAACACAGTCAATAACTAACAAAACTACCTTGTTATCTTGCTTTCATCCTAATCATTGGTTTTGCTTTGGTTATTTGAAATTTATGTCAAACTGTCTCATTTAAAATGACTTCTCCAGAAGCCAGAAATCACAACAACTCTCATTTCCTCAAATATTTCTTATATTTTAAAAGGTGTAATGATACCTAGAGCTGCAAATCAAAAAAAATGATTAATTTCTAATTAATATCTCGATTATAATTTCCGCTTTTAGGTCTTTAAAATGTCAGAAGATGGTGAAAAATAATAACCACTGTTTCCCAGAGCTCAATGTGCAGCTTAAAAAATTTTTACTAGTTTTTTTTTTGTTTATGATCATAGAGGATTGAAGGAACTAGGAAATATTTACATTTAAGAAGCTTTTTTGAGGGGATTTCATCATTTCTGTGGACCACCTGTTGCAGCTCTGTCGATATCGATAGTGTTTTGACTCCCTGATGATACTTAGCTTTCTTTACATGTATCTGTGTGAATGATTTTGTTGTTGTTGTTGTTGTTGTTGTTGTTCTGCAGGTCATTTCCCAGCTGATGGTCTTCATGATCAGTTTCGTCAGCACGGTGTTCTGCGGTCATCTGGGGAAAACTGAGCTGGCCGGGGTGTCCTTATCCATAGCGGTGAGGAGACGTTGGTGGATTTCCGCTGGTGTCCTCACGTTGTTGCCGTGTGTTTCGCCCTAAATTACATCTTTCTTTTGTGCTTGACTTGCAGGTGGTTAACGTCACCGGTATTTCCATTGGCACCGGTTTGTCATTGACATGCGATACGCTCATATCTCAGGTAGGGTTCTCACCGGTTGCTCTTTCACTTTATTAGTCTAACCAAGAGTAACACAAGCAGTACCGCTGGGTTCCCAGGTTCTCCTGCGGTTCCCTTTTAAACAACTCGGCGGCGAGCTTTCGTATCGGGTTCGTTTTCTTTGACCCTTGTTTGGTGTGATTTGGTGTTTTTCCGGCGCTGCTTACCCGAGTGTCTTGTCTGCGTGTTTCCTGCAGACGTATGGGAGCGGTAACCTGAAGCGTGTGGGAGTGATTCTCCAGAGAGGGATCCTGATTCTGCTGCTGGCCTGTTTCCCCTGCTGGGCCGTCCTCATCAACACCGAACCCCTCCTACTGGCTGTCAAGCAGAGCCCAGAGGTCGCCAGGTCAGCACATATCAATCGCCACGATACAACAGCAGCATCCCATTTAGCGGCATGTAGTCTAATCTACATTGGCAATTTACAAACTACAAATTGTGAATTATCTTAAATTATAACCCTGTTTCCCAAAAAGTTGGGACGCTGTGTAAAATGTAAATGAAAACAGAGTGTGATGATTTTTAAATCATATACACCCATATTTAATTTACAAAAGACAACATATCAAAATGTTGAAAGTGAGACATTTTATTGTTTTATGTAAAATATATACTCATTTTGAATTGAATTGTTTCTGGATCATGTTCATATCTGGTTCATTTGCATGGTTGAGTTTTAACCTGCATTTGTGGATGCAGCGATGAACTGTGTTCACAGACGATGGTTTTCAGAAGTGTTCCTGAGCCCATGCAGTAATTTCCACTACAGCGTTGTGTCTGTTTTTAATGCAGTGCTTCCTGAGGGCCTGAAGATCACAGCACTTCCAATATTCAGCCTTGTCCCTTGCGTACAAGAGATTTCTCTAGATTCTCTGAATCTTTTATTCATATTATGAACCGCAGATGATGAAATCTACAAATTATTTGAAATTTTACATTGAGGAACATTATTCTTAAATGTTTTATTTTTTAGGATTCCGTATCTTTTCCAGTCTGTTGTTGGCTGTGCTAAATGCTCTGACTGTGTTCACCAGCTTGCCGGTAACTTTATCTGCATATTTTTTTTGCGCTAACATAAGCTGCCTGCCGCGAGAGTTTCCCTAAAAGATGCTAAAATGCTGCGTAAAGCTGAGGTTCTTCACTACGTGTGAAACCTTTGTGGTGAATTGAAACATTGTTTATATAAAATATTGTTTTGGAAAAAAAGTCACATGTGACACTATTTGACAATTTGACATCCATTTTTTTTCTGTTTTGTCCTTCTGCGTGAAGTCTGTCCCAGCTGTACGTGAACATCTTCATGCCTGCTCTGCCGGTGAGTTTTTGGCTCTGATGCAATAGATCCCGGTTCGAAGGGTTGATCTGACGGTCAGTCCAAACACTTTGGTCCAGACTGAAATGTCTTAACAGTTGGTTTTCTGAAGTCTTCCGTGGTCTCCAGAGGATCATTCCTACCGACTTTTAATACATCCCCGGACACTTCTTGTATTGGAGGCAGCGAGCTCACATTTTGGACGGTTATTGAAAAGTCTCAACCCCTTTTGGGTGGATTATCTTTGACATTCACGGCCCCGGGAGCTGTTTTCCCTGCTGTGCCACATATTTGCCAAACCATGCTCGCAATGAGGCTTGGGCTGTGCTGACTTTTAGGCTTTAGCTCGGCACCGCGTGATAATTTGCACTAAAAACAAAAAGACGGTGAACATTATACCAGCTAAACATTAGCATGCCAGCATTGCCTTTGTGACAATGTTCGCATGCTTACGTTAGCGTTTAGCTCGCAGCTCCTCAGTAGAGCCTCACAGAGCTGCCGGCGCGTCTGCTGGCGTCTTCATAACCGCATGCTAAAATTTCCCTTTAAAAATTGAAACTGGAGTAACTTTGTGTTTTCCTTTTTCAGGCTGCTTTTATGTACCAGCTGCAGGGGCGCTATCTCCAGAATCAGGTGCAGTTTCCTGATGAAAGGCCAATGTGGTGAAAGCTAATCACGAGTTGATCATTAAAATATATACTGAGACCTCATTGTTCTTTGGTTTACAGGGAATTATATGGCCTCAAGTTATAACAGGAGCTATTGGAAATATCCTCAACGCAATAATCAATTATGTCCTCCTGTACCGGCTGGATTTGGGCGTTGCGTAAGTTTCTTCTCCGTCCTCGTTATGTAGATCTATTCATTATTTCTGTAATGTGGCTGATCCGCGTACGCACATTTTCACTCAGATTGCGATTCATAAAAGGAACGCTGCTCGCAGGTGTTTATAAATCCGAAATTTTGTTTTGCGCCATTTTGGGCTTTTGTGTGCACTAAATCCTACATACTGATCCTTTTAAGGGTTTAATTGACAAATTTGAACACAAATGTATGTAAGGTCTAGTTTGACAACCATGAACAAAATGTGAATATCAGTTATTAATAAGTGGTTTCTGCTGTGTCTTCATGTCTTTGCTTCTGTTTTTTTTTTTTTATCTTGAAGCGGATCTGCAGCGGCCAACGCGATCTCCCAGTATCTACTGGCGGTGCTCTTGTTTGTTTACATTTGCGCGCGGGGTCTTCATAAGGCCACATGGGGAGGTCAGTTTAACACTTTGATACGAGGGTGTTTTGAAACCTCGACAATGTGACTGAAATATGTTTGTGTTGTTTCGTCATCTTGCATCATTCAGCGTTGTCGTCTACTAAGCCAATAGTTGTCCATTAAAAGAAAAAAAAAACATTGCAGGGTGTAATGTTTGACAAAAATCAGTTACACTTTATAACTGCGTACTGCAATGTGAAGGAGAGGGTACAATGGTGACTCAGCATTACACCCGAGTGCACTTTAAGATGTCTAATACACCTGCAATATTTGGACATTTTTACTGGCGCAAGTCTCTCCTTTATAGACCTGCTTCTGATATGAACTGTACAAAATGACAAAATCAATGAAATGAAGTGATTTAAAGTGACGTACAGACCCGCTCTGGCCCGCAGGCTGGTCGCTCGACTGTCTGCAGGAGTGGGGGCCCTTCGTGAAGCTGGCCATCCCCAGTATGCTCATGCTTTGTCTGGAGTGGTGGACGTTTGAGATCGGAGGCTTCCTGGCCGGCATGATCAGCGAGGCCGAGCTGGGCGCGCAGTCCATCACGTACGAGCTGGCCGTCATCGCTTACATGGTAACTCATCTTTAATTCTTCGCTACCTTCCGTTATGAACGATGTTCCTCTGCTCGTGTGTTGGCCGAGTTGTATTGGTATTTGCCTTTTTTTTCTCCCCACAGTTTCCGCTGGGGTTCTCCGCTGCTGCCAGCGTCCGGGTCGGGAATGCTCTCGGCGCAGGAAACATTGAGCAGGCCAAGCTGTCGTCCAAAGTCCCCATCATTTGTGCATGTGAGAACCGACGCGTACAGCACATGTTGCCCGGGTTACATGGTGGATGACTTTTTACCTGCGTGTGTGGATGCAGCGATGAACTGTGTTCACAGACGATGGTTTTCAGAAATGTTCCTGAGCCCATGCGGTGATTCCCACGACAGAGTTGTGTCTGTTTTTAATGCAGTGCCGCCTGCACTGCCATCCAATATTGGTTTTCAGCCTTCTCAGTTTCAACACTTGATACGCTGATATGTTGTCTTCGGTCCATTTTTTTTTGTGAAATATAGGTTTACAAGATTTGCAAATCATTGCATTCTGTTTTTTGTTTTTTTTATTTTACACAACATCCCAACTTTTTTGAAATATTTCAAATGTTTAAAACAAGATTTTTATTCATTCTTCTTTTTTCTTGTTGCAGCCATTATTGCATGTTTTGTCGGAGCTATCTTCGCCCTGTCTAGAAATTTCATCGGATACATTTTCACCTCAGAGCAGTAAGTCAAAATGTCACACTGAAAGAACTTGTTTTTCGTGTATGTTTAGTTGGAGGTGATATGCCAGAGCAGCATGTTGCTGTCAAGGCTGTGAAACATTAACCAAGGTCGTCCCCTTCCTGTTGACCCACAGACTCTGAGCCCCTCGTTGAAAGATTTTAATTAAACACAACTATTCCCTCCGATTTTCTGCTTTACAGTGTGTGTTGCCCAGTGGTTTCTGACAGCTGAAACTTAATTAACTTGGACTAATGAAGGTGAACACCCTTTTTCTTGGCAGTTTTAAGAGAAACTTTTACAAAACCACAATGTTTTTTTCTGAAAACTTGGAAGAACTGGCATAAAGGTCATTTTACCAAAAGTCTCAGTGGAAGGTAGAACGAGAGAGCGTCTCTCTGTGATCCCAGTGCAATGATAGTGATAATAAATAACACACACTCTGTAAAAACATATATACAGCAAAACAGTCCCTGAGCAATAAAATGTGCCAATGAGTGTGCTTCATCTGCATGTTTTTTCAGAGACATTTTACAGAGGGTTGCTGACGTCATGTTGATATTTGCCAGCATGCATGTGTTCGATGCGATTGCGGTAAGGAAGCGATTTTACGCCAGTGTTCAACATCCAAGGCCGATATCGTCAAATATAAAACGTGATGCGACCTTACGCGTGTTTGATATTCACAGGGTGTGACGGGAGGCGTTCTCAGAGGGGCAGGAAAACAGCTGATGGGAGCTCTGTGTAACCTGGTGGGGTACTACTTCATCGGCTTCCCCATGGGTGTGTCGCTGATGTTCGCAGCGGACATGGGGATTGTGGGTAAGGATCGGTTACCATGTGCTGTATGAAAGTTAATTTGGTGTCTTTTTTTTTTATGCAGTGTGAAAAAACTGTTTTGGGGGAAAATTTCTCACACCTCAATCAAAAACCTAGTTTGTAATTGAAAATGTTTGAACTGAGAATCAAATTATTTGGATTGCGGACGGTTTTGTTGGTTTTGGTCACACACTTCAGACTTTTGCTGATGAAACTAGCCTCTTTATTGATTCACATAGTTTTAGTTGTAAATCAGACCTCTTTGGCTGCAGTTACAGTGTTTTCTTCTGTTTGTCAGAAACAACATTAAATCTCTTCTCTTGTCTCTTAAACAGGACTCTGGGCCGGACTGTCGGTTTGCGTGTTAATGCAGTCGATTTTCTTCATCATATTTGTGTGCAAACTCGATTGGAAGAAGGTTGCCGCCGAGGTGCATACCTGCGTCCCTCCACCAATTTCGACACGTTTTACTCCCATCATGACATGCTTTTAATGATTTCCTAAATGTGTCAGGCTCTCGTTCGAGCTGGAGTCCAGATCAAAGAAGAGCAAGAGATGGTCGGGATGGAAAACACAGGTGAGCGCTAAAAACACTGAAACATTGAACCCTGTGTTAGCTGTCGATACTAAAAGGTTCCCTTTGAAAACGCTAGACACGAATCACAACCAGCCCCAGCTGAGCGCTGCTGCATCCGGCGGAGAGAGCGTGGAGGGGGACCACACGTACCAGGAGATGCCCATTTCAGGCCAAAATAAACCTTCCACCACCACGGTGGGGAACGTTCTGTCGGTGACTCAGCTGGTTTTACGCCGTGGTCTGGCGCTGCTCATCATGGTCGTCATCCTCGTTGTGGGAATCATCGCCAGCATCTTCCTCACCGGTTTGCTGAAATGACTCTAATGACGTAAAGCAGGCAGTCGGGCTGACGGTTGTCAGGTCTGAGGGCAGAAAAAGGTTCCTTTAGGTAATATTTGTGTTAACTCCGGACCACCTCCTCGTGTGAAAGGGTTACTTGTACTGTTGAACCAACTGAGGATCAACTGTCTGCAGCTTTGTGCAACATTCAGCCGACGAACTATCAGATACTGTGTAACTGTGCAGCCGCTCAGTGCCTGGAAGCTGAACCAGAACAAGTGAGTCTAGGCGACTTTATATCTGGTTTCTTCTACAGACAGGGATGAATTTGTTGGTACCCTTCACAGCCCACTTAAACATTGCTTTATTAATCCCCAAAAGTTGTGAAATTAAAACGACAGATGAGTTTGTACCTCTGCGCTGATAATGAGCTGGATGGTCCCTCTCCTCTTTAGCAGGGAAGGATATCCATGATTTCCAAAAAGAATCTCAGACCACAGGACAGTTTTCCACTTCACCTCAGTCCATCTTAAATGAGCTCGGGTCCAGAGAAGCCAGCGGTGTTTCTGGATCATGTTTATATCTGGTTCCTTCTTTGCATGGTCGAGTTTTAACCTGCATTTGTGGATGCAGCGATGAACCGTGTTCACAGACGATGGTTTTCAGAAGTGTTCCTGAGCCCATGTGGTGATTTCCACGACAGAATCATGACTGTTCTTAAGTGGCCTTTTTATGAGCCCCGATCTGAATCCTATCAAACATCTAAAGAGGTGAAACATGCAGTCTGGAGAAGGCAGAAAGCTTTCAAACCTGAGACAGTTGGAGCAGTTTGTTCTGGAAGATCGGACCGAAGTACCTGCTGACTGGAATTCTCACTGAGAGACACACAAGTCATCTGTTAGTAATTGAAGGTTGTGCAACAAATAATTAAGTTAAGGGTCCCGTCAATTTTGCCATTTTCATTTGTTTTATCTTTAAAATGTTTTGTTGAGTCAAAACTTTAAAAGTAGATTTTTTTAATTATAAATATGGAATAAACCATAACTGGTGCCAATTACTTTTGTCAGTTTAAAGTTATTTTATAGGAAACAAATTAATTGTTTCTTCTTTTTTAGTGGAAGGGTACCAACAAATGTATCCGTGACTGTATTTGTGGGCATTAATGGAATGTTCTGTTTGTGCAATGTGTTAGTATTTTATAGTGGGCGGGACTTTTTCTGTTAAGATAGCCATAACGAATTTGATGAAAGCTGTTCTTTGTTGCAGTCAACTGCTGATGCTTAAAGGTTGCAAACTGCTTGATGCTTTTATTGAACAATTCTACAATTTTAAGCACCTGATCCAAAGCGTTTAGTGTCCAAAGTGCATTTGCCAAGTAATAGAAAAAAAGAACGCACAGATTTATCTACACAATAACCTTTCACATTGATATCTTGTTATTTTCCATCTTTTGCTTATTTGTGCACTTTAACATGTTCCTGTGTGTGTAACAAGCAGAATGTATGTTTGTTGTGTGCATTGTTTATCTGTAAAATACTGCGTCATTGACTTAAGACCAGGTTTTATTGGTCAGTCGCGCTCAGGATGGCCGTGTGCTGACAAGTAGCTATCAATGTGCCTGACCAGACTTCATTTTAAGACCAAAACGCCCATGAGTGTTCAGATGGGTGTGAGTATATTTCTTATAGGCGCTGGAAGGGAAAACGACTACAGCCCGAAGCCTGATCTGTAATAAATAACAAAGAGGAGAGCATAAAAGAAAGGGGATGTTGATTTCAGAGTAAAACTTTTGAAATGCTTACATTCGGTACCGACAGTTGAACTGAATATGTGAGTGTATGTTTGTAGTCAAAGTAGCATCCAAGGCTCTACAAAGAGACATCTGGGTGTCTGTAAAATTATATCAATACTCCTTATTTTGTCAAAGGGTTGTTGTTGTAAGACCAAAACATAAGAACTCCACTTTTTAATTCTGGTTCCTTTTAACAACCTTGTGGGCATTGTAGTCAACATACCAAAATCAATTCAGGAATTTTTGTTAAATACAAATGACACTATAAATAACAAGGAGTGTAAATAACAAGGATATCATGTCAGCATATAAATAAATAATTAAATAATCAATATGCCTCGTGTATATGTGGCGTTTATGATTGGCTGATTGGATAATTAATTAAACGGGTATACATGTGTTCAGCTGGACCGTGCGAGAAACACTATCAATTTAAAGCTAGGGCTTTTATTTTGAAATGATACAGGGCGTCATTGCTTTCGGCCGGCCTATGGTGACTTTTTTTTTATATAAGTTACACGACATGTGATCGACCAATTGTGTAACCGTATCATTCAATATCCCTTCGTGTCCAACAGTCAGGTTTGCAGAGCTGTTGCTACTCTACTGTTGCTGTTCAGCAAAAACTATATAATCCGTCATCACGTAACTTGTCACGCCTGTACGATTTTATTTTGAAAATCCAATGACCTTGCATTGGGTGCATGCCCCTTCGATAGCTCAGTTGGTAGAGCGGAGGACTGTAGTGTGTCATGTCAGTGATCCTTAGGTCGCTGGTTCGAATCCGGCTCGAAGGAGGTCGCAACTTTTTCACGAGTAGCTGAAAAAAAAAAAATACCTGCACTGCATTTCTCGCTTTATGACGATTTAGATTAATTTATAAACTCTGCCTTAATATATTTATGTTTCAGTTCATTTTTCACAGCGATGATCTCTTTGAACAGTAAATCCACTTAGTAGGAACAGAGTACTCTTGACTTTCAGCCTCCGTGTTATTATGATTCATCGTGTCGTGTTCAGCTGCCTTTAGTTTTTTCAGATCACTGGGGCGGAAAACACATTTAATCGTCTGCTTCTTTGAACGTTGTGAAAATAGTGTCGTTTTGACGTGCAGCGCGTACAACAAGGAACATTTGACAACAAATGCGAAGAAAAAAAAGTATGTTCCCTGACCGGGAATCGAACCCGGGCCGCGGCGGTGAGAGCGCCGAATCCTAACCACTAGACCACCAGGGAAGGTTGCAAATCGAGTCCAGATATAACGTTTTAATTCTAAAATCATCTGCTAGCTTTCCTTAATTTATTTTCATTTATAGGAAGCTCGTCTTTCGTGTTTTCAATTTTAGCCATGTTTGGAGTTCTTTCAGTCCCACCTGCCTTTAAGATGTGCATATTTACTGTATGTATTACTTTAAACTCTAAATCTCCAGGCTGTCATACCAAATAGAAAATAAGCAGAGATGCACTTGGCGGAGTAACAATACAACTTCATGCAACACGGCCCCCTTGTGAACAAAGTCTGCAAAAGACAAAATAGAGCGCACTTAAACTTGGCTTTTTGTTATGCCAGATAACAAAACAATGACACACACGAGTTTGGTTTAGTTTACATGTGCATATTCAGGTGGTTATCATTGTAAAGATAGTTCCTTATAGTTTGATCTTCCCCCCCTGTTGGAGGAGTGGGTGCTAAAAGGTTCAAACATATAGCCACTTTACCTTGAATAGGTAGGACTTAAAATGGCACTTACTTATAGCACTTTAAAGTTTGGCTTGAAGAAAATTGTACTTTCTTGATTTTTGTTGTTGTTGTTGTTGTTCTGAATTTGTACCCTCATGGTTGAAATGTACTTATTGTAAGTCGCTTTGGATAAAAGCGTCCGCTAAATGAAATGTAATGTAATGCAGATTTTCGGTTTGCTCTGGTTTCCTCCGGTTTGTTTTGGTGAAGTGATGAGAGGAGGAGAACCGGTTTCAATCTGCCTCGAACCGAAAACTTCTGTTCAGGGTTAGGGTGTATCTGACAGATGAGGTGAACCTGGAGGAGGAAGAGGGTTGTGTTTCAGGAAGTCTGAAAGACAGAATTACAAATGTGTTTAAGAAGAACACACACACACACACACACACACACACACACACACACACACACAACAAAGAAGCAGGATTAAAGAAATACAAAAATACCTGGCCTTTGTTTCTTTTGTTGTCATCTTCTGGTCAATATATATCAGCCTGATTATAAAGCCAGATGATAGAAGAACTACAGCCACGATGGAGATTATAATTCCAATTGGGATCGTATCTGTCAACAGAACATCAAATGTCATAAAAACACATTAAACTGCGGAAGTAGGAGAAATAATATTCAAACACTGAAACGCTATAAATTATATCGTGCACTGATGATGTTTGTGGTCGATCTCATTAAAGACGCTCACTTCTCCCACTGAACAAAATAACGGCAGAAATGAAAGCAATCGCATCATGAAGATATTTGGCAACAGTAAAAATGCGACAGCGCAGCAGTGATGAAGACGCTGATCTGTTACAACCTTCATCAAAGTGATCAAACTAACGATTATAGCACTTTCACAGCCTCATATTGGGACGCAGTTCGTTTCATTTCCACTGGATGTTACTGTGTACTTCTCACAAAGAGGTCTATTTCTGATCAGCCAATCACGTCTTTTAAAAGCTTGCGATCCAAAAACGGAGTCGACAACACCGCCTCACACTAAGATAAAAGTTTCTGCTCTTTTCTTCACTCAGAGTTGCTCTGAGAAGTTTCCTAAATCCCTCCGAAGCTGAGACTCCTTGTTAGAAGTTTTTATAAGTTCAGTTCGGAGCTCTCGGAGAGGATTCTAAAAACGTTTGTGAATACAGCCCTGGATATCCCAACTCAGGAAACTCAACGTCTGTCTTTAATTATCTGAATGTTTATGAAAGAGCACCAACATTTTTTCTCAAGTCTAAACACGTTGAACAAAGTTGCGCTGCAGGTCGGGTGACAAAATGCAAACAAACGGAACGTGAGACACGCAGATGAATATCCAGGTTAAAGAACACATTATGCCGTTTCACAGTTCTTGTGGTTTGTGACCGGGTTGCTGTACAGTGAGGATAAACACGAGTTAATTCATCTGCTGTTTCTATATCTGTCTGGTGGTCAGCAGTGCAAATGATCACATGTCTGCACGTCTCTTTTTCAGCCACATATTTCCTGTGAGACTCACGTGGTGTCGACATATCCCCCCCCCCCCCCCCCCAAGCAAATTAGAGACATAAAACTGTTTTAAAAAAAACTTAGTTTCTGTTTTTGTTTGTTTTCATCATCTTTTCCACAAATTTGCATAACTTGTAACTTTGTGGAGACCTGCAATTTTCCCTGTTGGGCACAACGTTGGCAGCTAAGACGAGAACAGACTAACATGGATCTAATTCAAGTATGCAGTTTGAATGACATCAAACAACCTCTTGATGAGAGCCTTCCTCACAGTCTGAGGACGAAAGAGTTCGTCTGCAGTGTTGACTTTTGAAAACTACCTGAACGCTCAACAATGACGATAAACTTATTGAAACCAGCTTTTTGTCCGGCGTCTCGTTCAGATTCTTTTCATTTCAACATGTGAATAAATACGAAAATCTACCACTCAGAGTCGGTGATGTTAGAAACAGGATGGGAGTGACTGCAGAAACATTCGACCATAGACTCAGAGCAGAGAAGTATCATGTCTATTCAGGACCTGAAGCAGGATGTCTTTATTTGTTTTTTTTATCTTTACTCTCATCTCCTTCCGTTAGCAAGTCAACTTGTATCATGTTGGGTTTTTTTTGTCTCTTTTTAAAATAGCATCTACAAAAAGCCTACAGCAGCACGTTTGAACCAGTGACTGATTTGATTCAGTTTGAATATTAAAATAGGGCTTTAAAACCAAATGCACAGCAGGCTGGGAGGAACTGATGAGATTCCTTTCAATTTGTATAATTTAATGCTCTCGTGGTTTTAGGTCTAAAAATCCACAAAGCCTGCTCACATCGGGAACAAACCACATCGAGACGAGTTCTGAGAGCAGAAAAATCGATAAAACAAGAAGAAATACTGCATGAATCCTTTGATCCATCTCCGTTTCTCTCCACATGAAGCTCGTTTAATGGTTCCTCTTACAATAATTTAATTAGGGTACATTAAATGCGTCTTCGGTACCGAATATGGAAGTGGGAGCCACCATGTTTAAAACAACGTGTGGGAAGGATCCTCAAAAAACCTGACATCAAAACATTTTTTTATGAGTAATAGATGTTACGCATTTTTAATATTATTAAATAAATTGAATTTGAAATAAGTTCTCGGACTGTTGTATGAAAAACAGCATTAGAGTCAAAGACACTACCCTCTCCCCCCGCCCACACACCGAAAGTCCCCCAGTCTGTTTTTCTCCAAACTGTTTGTTTCTAGTTCAGCGTCAGTTTGTGTTTGTACTTCGACTGTGATGCAACTCATGAGGAAGCAGAAAGAAGCAGGATTAATTAACGATGTGCTTCCCCGTTTAACTCCGTGATGGAGTCACGACTGAGTTTAATTTTCCTCTTTATAGGTAAGTTATTGTGGAACACCGTTTATAGCGTGATGCTGTTCCACAGTTCTGTTTCTGTACTGTTTGTGGGATCATCTTCATTTAAACCTGCAAGATATTTAAAATATGCATCGAGCCCGAAGTTGAAAAGAAACACAGGGCAATATTAAAGACAACTACCCCTGTAAAATATAAGTTATAAATATGTTAAAAAGTAATAAAACTGATCAACCAGAAATATGTTAAAACGCAGTTCACTGCTGAGACGTGTCAGACAGGAACGTGTGCGGTCATAATTAACAGCACAGCTCCAGTTCTCTGGCAGTTTTTAACATATGTGAAGAACAATAACTAAATTCTTCTTCTGCATGGTTTTATTTGACTGTCCTGTCCCAGACTAGTTTCATGGACTCCCCATCAAACTTTATTTATATAGCACAGAAAAAAACAAAACAATAACAGAGAAAGGTAATCAAAAAACAATCAAAAAACCTAATTTGCAGGTTTTGTAAACTCACAGGAGTATTTTGAGATACGTTCAGAAAACCAGCATCTGAGACCTGAGTGATGTGATCCACTATTTTAGTCTTACATCTAATTAGGTGTTTCATGAATGCGCTGACCGGGAGCTTTTAGAAAATGTGTTTGTCAAGCAGAAATGCTCAAACCTTCTGTGGCTGCAGCTTTTGCAGTGGGAGGATTTGCTGCTTTTTTCTGTTTTATCGCCTTGTAAAAAGATTTAATTTTTGTTTTGGACTCTTGTTCTGACTAAGCAACAATAAATATTTATCATTTTGAGCTGAAATTTTGTGCAGGATCATTGACTGACTGGAGAAATGCTAAATATATCATTTCCGAATGTTTTCAGTGATATTTATGATGAGTAGTAAAGAAGTTTTAAATAAAACAAACGCTCCCCGTCCTTTATTTTATACTCCAGCTTTGAAAAGGTTCATTCAAAAACTTCTGCACTGTTGTTTTGGTTTAAACTTTTCCAATGACTTCATGAAATGAATAAACCTGAATTTAAATGAACAGCTTCTTCAGTTTGCAGTGAGGACTGAAAGACTGATTGTTGATTTGACTTCTTATTAAATCAAGAAAAAGGTCACAGGAGTAACATCAGACCCAGAGGAGTAAGGATGAAGTAAGGATGCTGTCATAGGAAGAGAAAATATGAGACAGTTCTTATAAAACTAAAACTGAAAGCTCAAAAAATAAACTGAAATTGAAAGAAAACCCTTGAAAAAGTCCCAAACTTTTCAACTTGTGTTTTATCTTTGTTTCTTTTTCTGTAAACAGGAAATTACCAGGGTTTTTTTTTTTCGGTCTGTTAGAGATGTACTCCCCCTATTGGTTCGTGGTTTACATAAGAAAATGACCTTCCTCAAATAACTTTAAATAAGCAGTTAGCTGATAAACAGATGTTAGCTAATAAACAGATGTTTGCGAAATCTTCACAGACAGCGACAATACGGTTACGATGCTCTTATCTTGAAACTTTATTTTGACGCCGCGAACTGTTTCCTCTTCCGGTTGCGCTAATCGTATGTGCTACGCAGGACCGACAATATAGTCAGATCGAGTCATTGATGATAAAATCCATCTGTCAATCCATCCATCTTGTCAATCATTCCATCTTTCAATCTGTCTCCAAGTTAAAATACTGTATGCCAAAAACAATACAGTAACGTGTGGAACAATCAGATGTCTGTGTTCTCTGACCGGAACCCCGTAGTGGTCAATATTCATCTTTACACCAGTCTCTCAGGGGTCGAATCCCCAACACAGATGTTTGCAATTTTATCAGTGTAAACACAACTGCTTACAGTATACACATCATCTTTTCTGTTTACACAACAGTAAAAGATTTACCAATTATATATCTTGATATTTCCGAAACAATGAACATGTATGTCTGCAGATCTGTTGAGCTGTACAGGACAAGTTCAATATCAAACGAGGGTTGGATTAATCTGGTTGCAGGTTGGGGATCATGTGACAGCATGTAATCAGGGCTCCTGCAGGAAACATAGAAAAGTTCTTGATTGAACTTTAATTAGTTTCAAAGTAAAGGTAGTCAAAGCTGTCTGATCCTCCAGACAGTCCGAAGACTTTGTGGAACTGTTACTGAGCTCTTTTCAGCTTCCTGTTCATTAGACGGGACTTTCACTGGAGGTTCTGACCCGACTGCTGACTGATGTATCTCTGTATGTTTTACAGTGATGAGAATATCTGCTGCTGAGGTTGTGAAGAAGAACCTGGCAGGAACTGTGGGAGGAACCATCACTCTACCTGAACCCCTGCTGGGGAAAGGATATATTTCATTTGGAGGAAAAATTCTTGCTTCAGTAAGATGGGGTGAACTCGATATAGAAGAGGAAATTTACACACACAGACTTCACTGGAACAAAACCTCTGGACTCTTCTCACTCACAAACCTGCAGAGGAATGACTCAGGGATTTATACTTTGGACAATAAAGGAAAGAAAGTGATTTCCTCTTATAAACTCACAGTGTACGGTGAGTCCTTTTGTCCCAGTAGACGTGTGTGTGTGTGTGTGTGTGTGTGTGTGTGTGTGTGTGTGTGTGTGTGTGTGTGTGTGTGTGTGTGTGTGTGTGTGTGTTCCAACACCATCCAGTCTCCATATGTGACCTCAGCAGTTCATATCTTACTTATTGATTTTGGTCTCATGCTGTAACATTATTTACTTGAACCTCTGGAGAAAAATCTGAATGGACATTTTTTTTAACCTGTTTTCTTTTGTTTGTAGTATTTCTGTAAAAATGATTGCTGGGGTCAAAATTAACTCTGAATTCCACCGTTCCAACCTCTCAGACCTGCAGCCAATTTAGAAGCAACAATTAACCTGATGCTGAACTCAGACTACATGAACTCAGCCTGCAACACATTTCCAACGTGTGTCCGAATTCTTTCTGTTTTTACCTGCCCAGTTTAACATATCCTACGATGTGTTCCTCGACCAATAGGATGACAGAGTGCATCACACGTGGAGCCTCTGCAGCTGTGATTGACAGCTTCTTGCCCCTTCTCCCCAATGAACTTTGAATTCAGTGTTTCACCGGCCACAGATAGACTTAATATATGATCTGTGAAGAAAAAGATCAGCGAGGAGGACAAATTAAATAGGCAGATTTCTAACCTCCATCACCTTCCTCTATAGACGCCGTACCGATTCCTTCGGTGATCCAATTTAATGTGAGCTCTAACAGCTGCTCGCTGATGTGTTCTGTGGACGGAGCCGAAGAGACGACGCTGTCGTGGTACAGAGACGAGAAGATCGTGATCCAGAACAACTCGGCCGTCTCTCTGTCTCTCACCGTTCTCAGGCAGGATTACAACTCCTCTCACAGATGTGTGGCGACCAACCCAGCACAGGAAAAGACTCTGGAGGTCGACGTGAAGACGTCCTGTGGACATAACGACACAGTGAGCAGGGACAGACATCGTAAGACTCATTCTGACACTGATTTAAAATATTCAATTACATTTTAAATATATTTTGGTCATTGGAACGTATTGTTTAATGTGTTTTTATGACATTTGATGTTCTGTTGACAGATAAGATCCTAATTGGAATTATAATCTCCGTCGTGTGTGGTGTTGTTCTTCTATCATCTGGCTTTATAATCACGTTCATATATAAAAACCAGAAGATGAAAACAAAAAGAAACGAAGGCCAGGTATTTTTGTTTTTCTTTAATCCCGCTTCTTTGTGTGTGTGTGTGTGTGTGTGTGTGTGTGTGTGTGTGTGTGTGTGTGTGTGTGTGTGTGTGTGTGTGTGTGTGTGTGTGTGTGTGTGTGTGTGTTCTTCCTAAACACATTTGTAATTCTGTCTTTCAGACTTCCTGAAACACAACCCTCCTCCTCCTCCAGGTTCACCTCATCAGTCAGATACACCCAAACCCGGAACAGAAGTTTTCATGGATCCTTTCAACCGGTCGAGGCAGATTGAAACCAGTTCTGTCGGCTGTTTCTCCTTCAGGTGTTTTTCCTTCCAGCTATCACTTGTGGGAATTGTGAAATTGTTGATACGCCTCCTCTTCGACAAAGTATTTTAAATCTGCATTTTCTGCTCCTGTGACAATGCAGTGAATGTATTCCCCCTAACTAAGATTAAACTCCTGTTTCACAGTCAGGGCAGAGCAAGTATTTCATCCAGGAGATTTTAAGTGTTTCCAAACTGCAGCATTTTGTCATCAAAACTTACAGCGAATAAAAAAGGCTTTGTGTGGCTGCCATGGAGAAGGGCTTCGTCCTTTCTACAACAAAATCCAAAGAAAGTCATCAGATGCTGCTGGTGAGGCGGAAGAGAAGCTGGAACGTTCTCTTCGTCAATTCTCCAACAATTGCGTAAAATTGTTGGAATTAGAACAAATGATAAATCGAGATTTTTTTTATTTTTTTAAGCACTACCTGGAAAAAGAATAAAAATGTAATCACGTCCTGTGATAATAATCATGTTGCATATATATTTTAATTCTAATCTATTTTTTTATTATTTATTGAACTTAGAGAACCACAGGGGCTGAAACTTACATACAAAATCCTAAAAGCTGCGTATCTTTACAGAACAGAGTCTGTGACTGTAATTTAAAATACACAGGCTACATCTGCTGTCACAATAAATTAACTCAACACATAGACCTACTGTATGCACTTAAAAAAAAATTGCAGTTTCTTACAACTTGACGTGTGTATACATTTCGAGCAGCATACAGTAATATGTAATCACTTCAATTGATAATAAGCATTTCATTAGAATTTTTGGATAAGACCATATTTTCTATAAACCCGCCACTTCTGGATTTTCTGTTTGTTCCGGTTTCCTCTGGTTTGTTTTGGTGAAGTGATGAGAGGAGGAGAACCGTACTGATTGTAAATGAGTTATTTCTGTTAATAAAGCGAGTTTTGATTGAAAAGATTTACCTGCGTGCTAATCTTTATGTCTGTGACGTCACTGGCTGTCTTGTAAATGTGGATTTTTGCAAGGTTGCTCAGTGATCCGTCATGTTGCCAGCTGGTTGGTTTCACTGGAGTGAAAACCTGCAAGAAAGAAGAATGAAGAGACTGAACGACTGTGTTGTTGAGGGTGACAGATGTGTTGTCATGGTGAGAACCCCGTTGCCATGGCGCCACAGTTCAGGTGGTTTGTAAGGCAGGGCAAGTTTTGTTTGTAGCTGTAGCACATTTCAACAACAAGGCAATTCAAAGTGCTATACATAACAACATGAAAAGACATTTAAAAACAGAAATTAAAACCTCAAAATAGAAGAAACGAAACAAGTTAAAATAGGATGAAGGTTGAAGGATGAAGTGTAAAACATGAAATACAGAAATAACTTGCAGGGCAGTTTAAGAAAATAACGAAGCTCCTCAAATCTGGTTCAAATTGTAGTGAATGTTTTTCTTCAGACGTCTCAGAAGGTCCCAGTAGAACTTGTTGACAGTCTGACTCTGGGGGACAAATTCACGGTGACACAACCCCGCCAATGTCAAAGAAAACCCACCTGGTGTCTCCTGATCTGACGCGCCTTCTTCGGTCTTGGACAGTGAAGTTTCGCCCCTCTTGAAACCTGAATGTATCAGCATCTGGATCAGGCCTGCAGCTGACAGAACAACATCACAACATACAATAAAAAAGTGGTCATGACACTTTTTAGTGTCATTTTTTTTAAAGGTTAAAACAACAAGTTTTCTTTAATAATTTGCAAAAGAAGTGAAAATGATGACAAGCACATTTCAGCTCTACAATGTATTATTATGGGAACTACATTATATTAAGTAATTAAAATGTCTAAACATTTTTTAGTGAACACAAGGGGGAGCACAACGTATTCAGGATGCACTGAAGCATGACGTGATCAACATTCACTCACTGTGCTGCTGGTTTGTTCAACGTGAAGTTAAAACTTTGAGTGACAAATAGCAGCTGGATGATGCGTTCAGGAACCCACTATCACACTAATCACTTTAGAAGTGTGTTGTAACAGGTTTAATTTAATTTCAGTGCACAAACACAGCAGCTGTGTGGAGTCTCAGGAGTCCTGTCTCATTTCTGTGGTGCTGACTGGTCCCTGTCATTCACCTTTTTTCCACCAGGTGTCCCTGAACTTCTTTGGTAGTCAAACTCACCTCACGACTTCCTGTTGAACCAGGCCAGCCTTGTTTGCCATGTTGTTTCTATCTCCTCTTACAGTGTTGTTCCTGTTCTGCTGCACCTGTAAGCCTCTTTTTTTTTTTAAATATATTTTGCAGTTCCACCTGTCTGCAGGTGGGTCCTCCATCCTGCAGTCTGTCACAGGTCGTGCAGAGGTCTCATCAGCTTTTTTTTCAGCTTTTGCCAGGTAAACGAAACTACCTACACTCCTGCAGCAGAACATTATTGGTCAGGCGAGGCAGGATATTAAAATCAGATACGATTTGTTTCTGCAAATACTTGACTTTGACTAGTCTGTGTGCTTTTCTTTTGGTTGTAACTCCATCCCATCATCAATGAAAAACATTGTCAGGCGCCACCGTGGCTCATCATGTTTGATGTTTGATGCTGACACAAGGCAGTTCTTCTAAAACCTTTCAGGCTGCTACAGAAAGCAGAAGCAGTAAAAAGGCCAAACAAAGACTAGGCGATAAGTGGACAAAGAAAACTGTGTTTGTGCCCTTTAAAATAGTTTCCTCCGCTCCTGTAAGTTAAACCAGGGTCAAACTGCACCCAGCACGTATTCAGACTAGAATGTAGTGACATCAGGTGTAAAAATACAAAGTAAATTTCCTACCAAACCCCCCCACCCCCCAAAAAAAATAAAATAAAAAAGAGTTACAAATGTCCTCCGATTCACTGACAAACACGGGGCGGTTTGGAAACACAACAAATACAAAACAAATACCGTATCGCTGCTACATGATGTTTCAGAGACAAAAACAACATGTTTTACAAAGAAAATATCAAATAATATCTGAAAAATATAACTGAAAGCTGAAAGTTTGTGCCATAAGTCAGGGAAATCTTTTTTTGCTCATGTTATCACAGATTTACAAATTTACTGTATATGCACCGTGCTTGTATCACCGTGCAAATCAACAGGCTGTCGCACAAAAATGGAAGTGATTCACTTTTTAACAAGAAGAAACCTGCGACAATCTGCACCCCCAGAGAACAAAAACAAGTTCCACAGTGAGATTGACTCCTTTAAAAGAATAAAACGAATGATCACTAAAAATCTCCTACTTCTCACATTTTTTTTGGGAAGCATCAACATTGATTGTTTCTCCACTTAGTTTTTTTCCTTTAATTAATGTCTCATCTCGAGTTATCATGTTTATATTCAGGTGGTATTCAGTGTGATCGTGCCACTGTTGGAAGAGTGGGCGCTAAAAGTTCAGAACATACAGACGGCGTGCTGCACAGCGTGTGGGAACCTGTCCTCTGTGGTCGGTTTTTAGAGAAATAAGAGCGTGTCTGCAGAGGTTGATGACGTGCTGTATGTCAAAGTCGCGGTTGACTTTATGGTTCGAGAGGCCGGACAGGAACACTGCAACGTTTGCCTTTAACCAAATTCTGTTCTAGATTTCATCTTTGAGGAAAACGTGCGGTTTTCATCCTCTGAGTTGCAACACGTAGCAGCGAAAATGAGAAGTACCTTTAAAGGCTGCAGTGAACAGAATATTTAAACTGTGTCATGTTCACCAGCATCAATTCATCAGTTTTTACTCACACAGATAAACCTTAAAGATGCTGTAAAGTAGAAATGAAAATGAGTTTTAAGTTCATCACACCACAGAAGTATGAGTTGTTAACTACCCATCCAAATTTGAATGAAAAAAAACACACAAGTATGTTAAATTAGGCTTTGAAATAGTGAGAAAATCATCAGTCTTCTCTGCTCTGAGACTGGGGGGGCGTGTCCTGAAGGAGCTGAAGCTCCTCCCACTTGCTGGAAGGTGTTCAGTGTTCAGTATGACAGTCCTGTGGCTGCAGTTCTTTTCCCCACTAAGCGGTCCATCTGACATCCAACCTCTCGGGTGACTTTATGCATGATGTCCCACTGGTACTCTGTCTCTCTGTCTCTCTGGTGGACGGAGCAGCCTGCTTTGAGAAAACAGAATCAGAATTTATTTGTCCAATGAGTGAAACATACAGATGCATATAAATGAAGCTTGTCCCCCTGAGCTGTAACACAGGAGTCAAACTGGACACCAGAGACAGAAGACAGTGAGCTCTCCAACTACTTCTAATGCACCTGCATTACAATAGTGGAGATAATAAGAGAGGAGGAGTTGATTTAGTTCTGTAACAACTGCAACATGCACACCGCTGCATTACATCACATGTTAATTCATTACATCACATCAGTTCATTACATCACATGTTAATTCAAACTTTGAACCTGCTCAGGTCTAGCCAACAGTCTTTCTCTTCCACTGATGTCCCTCCTCCTCCTCCACCTGCTCTCTGCAGCCTCCTGCACATGTAGTCGGGCTCGTTTATCTGGACCGGTACCGGTACATGTAACCGAGGGTCACTGATGTTAACGTTACACTGGAGTACAAAAACAACAACCCTCATTAATCGGCAGGACTAGATTTCCTCTGGTCCATGTTTACCATCACCCCGACATGTAAAATACAGAGTTACATATATTATAGTTCCTTATCGGAGCTATATTGAGACGCATAAAAAAAATGTGCGGTTATCGGAGCATTTTCCTCTGAACTCTGCTCGGCTACGAGCTCAATAGAAGCTGATTAGCACATTAACTGTGAACTGCTGGGGGCGGCGGTGGACCCTGCTGGCGGCGGCTGACGGTGCCGGTGCGACCGAGAGATGAACGGCCGTGAGGGTGAAGCTCGGTTCGGCTCCGCGCTGCAGGAGGATCGGTGTGTCCGTGAACTCCGTCCGTCTCCGGTGGAAGTTGGTGAAACAATCCGCCGTGAAATGGTCCCTGCACAGGCAGCTGTTGGTGTTAATCCTAAACTCTCCATCAGCGAGGATGAAATCAATCCACCTCTTTTTCCTTTCTTCCTCAGTAAAATTTAAATAGCGATGCAGCGCTAGTTTGAAGGTTCTTGCATCCAGGAAAGATGCACTTGCGGGTGAAGGGAGACGTCTTGTAGCAGCTAGCTGATGTATGATAACAATCTGACTACTGCAGGAGTAGAACTGAAGTCCAGTGGGATGACCTCTTATGCAAATGAGCTGCAGGCTTTTACAGCTTTTCACCGTGTAAGAGGAGGAGCCATGCAGAAGGTTATATAAACCAGCTGTGATCTGACATAGACAGGTTGTTGTGAGGTACATAGGTTGTTGTGAGGTACATAGGTTGTTGTGAGGTACATAGGTGTTATGTGGTGGGTGTTTTTCCAGGACCCAAATGCAAGCTCACAGACTCGAGGTATCAAGTTCCAAAATACTGTCTTTATTATCCAAAAACAAACAAAAACAACAAACCAAAAGGTGGCACCGATCGTGTCCACTTACTTCCAGTCGGGAGGGCAACTCGACCGACAGCTCCAGGGGGACACGGCTGACAGGGCAGCCGGCAGACCAGCGGAAGGGACGGCGTCAACAATCTTCCGAGCCGGGAGGGCAACTCCACCGACTGGTGACTTTGACCGGGAATATCCGCAGGAGGGACAGAGGCCGGAGGAACGGGAACGGGAACAGGACTGACGGAGAGCAGACGGAGGACGGACGGGTGCCTAACAAAAATGAACCGACCAGCAGAGTTGTGCAGGGGCAGGTTACTTATAGTCTGGGGAGGTGATCAGGGAGATGCAGCACACCTGCAGGTGGTGATCAGGGATGAGTGGCTGCATCTGCTGGGACCGGTGAGGGGCGTGGCCACGGGAGGTCAGGGGCGTGGCCACAGACAAAGACAGGGGACACAAGGAGGAGAGGTGATCGGGGGCAAAACGGAGGAAAAAACTGGACTCCTGACACATAGGTAGGTGTGAGGTAGATAGGTTGTATTTTAGGCCCGCCTAAAAAAACCTGAGCTGAAAACGGTCTAACTCCACATTTCAGTGCAACAAAGTTTTCTAGCTTTGCACATGCTTTCAGCAACTCATTTCACACGTATATAATGTACTGAGAAGCAAATCATGGAATTTGCTTTACAGCATCTTTAAGTGGCATTAAAGCCACTGTAAAAAAAGACTTGTTGGACCAACTTAAAAAAAATACTTCCAAACCACACAAATTAAATCGTTTTTTTCAAATGAATTGAAGAACTTATATTAAAATGATTGCTTTCAAATCTGCAGCTTAAATTCAAGGCAACAATGTTTCCAACTTAATTATTTGCTTGACACAGAAGTAAAATAATGCTGACTAAAAACGTAATAAATCTTTCAATGAAAGTATTTTTTTATACAAAAAACAGTATCTTTACATTATTTAACAAACTGCAGTTTGTTAAATATCGTAAAGATACTGTTCAAATAATTAAAAATACAAGTGAGTTTGAGGAAAAAAAAAAGATTTGAATCTGTTGTTTTTAAGACTTTTTTCACTTTACGGTCACTAACAGGTTTTGGGAACAACAAATATGCAGTAATGTGAAAATATACCGATGGTGACATTTGATTCTTAATTATTATTTACAGTATTATGTTCAGACAAATAGGGCTTTAAAACCAAATGCACAGCAAGCGGGGAGGAACTGATGAGATTCCTTTCAATTTGTATAATTTAATGCTCTCGTGGTTTTAGGTCTAAAAATCCACAAAGCCTGCTCACATCGGTAACAAACCATTTAATTTAATTAAGGTACATTAAATGCGTCTTCGGTACCGAACACGGAAGTGGGAGTCACCATGTCTAAAACAACGTGGGGGAAGGGTCCTCAAAAAACCTGACATCAAAACATTTTTTTATGAGTAATAGATGTTACACATTTTTAATATTATTAAATAAATTGAATTTGAAATAAGTTCTCGGACTGTTCTTGTATGAAAAACAGCATTAGAGTCAAAGACACTACCCTCTCCCCCCCCCGCCCACACCCCGAAAGTCCCAATCTGTTTTTCTCCAAACTGTTTGTTTCTAGTTCAGCGTCAGTTGTGTTTGTACTTCGACTGTGATGCAGCTCATGAAGAAGCAGAAAGAAGCAGGATTAATTAACGATGTGCTTCTCCGTTTAACTCCGTGATGGAGTCACGACTGAGTTTCATTTTCCTCTTTATAGGTAAGTTATTGTGGAACACCGTTTATAGCGCGATGCTGTTCCACAGTTCTGTTTCTGTACTGTTTGTGGTAT
This sequence comes from Embiotoca jacksoni, assembly GCF_022577435.1. Lineage (NCBI taxonomy): Eukaryota > Metazoa > Chordata > Actinopteri > Embiotocidae > Embiotoca > Embiotoca jacksoni. Next base: position 1,616,835 of record NW_027185392.1, read on the forward strand.
CATCTTCATTTAAACCTGCAAGATATTTAAAATATGCATCGAGCCTGAAGTTGAAAAGAAACACAGGGCAATATTAAAGAGAACTACCCATGTAAAATATAAGTTATAAATATGTTAAAATGCAGTTCACTGCTGAGACGTGTCAGACAGGAATGTGTGCGGTCATAATTAACAGCACAGCTCCAGTTCTCTGGCAGTTTTTAACATATGTGAAGAACAATAACTTAATTCTTCTTCTGCATGGTTTTATTTGACTGTCCTGTCCCAGACTAGTTTCATGGACTCCCCATCAAACTTTATTTATATAGCACGCACAGAAAAAAATAAAAATAAAACAATAACAGAGAAAGGTAATAAAGAAAACTAATTTTTGGCCGTGATCAGTTGCAGGTTTTGTAAACTCACAGGAGTATTTTGAGATATGTTCAGAAAACCAGCATCTGAGATCTGAGTGATGTGATCCACTATTTTAGTCTTGCATCTAATTAGGTGTTTCATGAATGCGCTGACCGGGAGCTTTTAGAAAATGTGTTTGTCAAGCAGAAATGCTCAAACCTTCTGTGGCTGCAGCTTTTGCAGTGGGAGGATTTGCTGCTTTTTTCTGTTTTATCGCCTTGTAAAAAGATTTAATTTTTGTTTTGGACTCTTGTTCTGACTAAGCAACAACAAATTTGTATAATTTTGAGCTGAAATTTTGTGCAGGATCATTGACTGACTGGAGAAATGCTAAATATATCATTTCCGAATGTTTTCAGTGATATTTATGCTGAGACGTAGATAAGTTTTAAATAAAACAGACGCCCCACCCGTCCTTTATTTTATACTCCAGCTTTGAAAGGGTTCATTCAAAAACTTCTGCACTGTTGTTTTGGTTTAAACTTTTCCAATGACTTCATGAAATGAATAAACCTGAATTTAAATTAACAGCTTCTTCAGTTTGCAGTGAGCACTGAAAGACTGATTGTTGATTTTACTTCTTATTAAATCAAGAAAAATGTCAATGGAGAAACATCAGACCCAGAGAAGTAAGGATGAAGTAAGGATGCTGTCATAGGAAGAGAAAATATGAGACACTTCTTATAAAACTAAAACTGAAAACTGACAAAAAATAAACTGAAATTGAAAGAAAACCCTTGAAAAATATCAAACTTTTCAACTCGTGTTTTATGTTCGTGTCTTTTTCTGTAAACAGGAATTTACCTGTTTTTTTTTTCAGTCTGTTCGAGATTTACTCCCCCTATTGGTTCATGGTTTACATAAGAAAATGACCTTCCTCAACTAACCAGTAAAAGGTTTACCAGTTATATATCTTGATATTTCCAAAACAATGAACATCTATGTCTGCAGATCTGTTGAGGTGTACAGGACAAGTTCAATATCAAAACGAGGGTTGGATTAATCTGGTTGCAGGTTGAGGATCATGTGACAGCATGTAATCAGGGCTCGCTGCAGGCATAATTTGTGGAGCAGGAAAATGTCATGCTGAAGACGGAAAACAACAACGTGATGGGCATGCACAATCAGCCTGGTGTGTTTACTGGCATTTGTGTTCTCTTGGAGCAAAAAGCAGGAAACTTGGATGGGCAGTCGTTGATGCAGCAGGTCCCCTCATTTATTACAATGTTAGGACTCAGAGGTGTAATTAACTTCCTGATTACAGTCCAGGCTGGTCAGATATGACGAGCCCGGTGGCGTTGAATCTCCCGTCATGCCTGAGGATTACGATGATGAAGAGGAGCTGCTGGCTTGTACGAATGTCAAGCTTAGGAAAGCAGAAATTCACCTATCGAGGGTTGAAAGCAGAACAACATAGAAAAGATCTTGATTGAACTTTATTTAGTTTCAAAGTAAAGGTAGTCAAAGCTGTCTGATCCTCCAGACAGTCCGAAGACTTTCTGGAACTGTTACTGAGCTCTTTTCAGCTTCCTGTTCATTAGACAGGACTTTCACTGGAGGTTCTGACCCGACTGCTGACTGATGTATCTCTGTATGTTTTACAGTGATGAGAATATCTGCTGCTGAGGTTGTGAAGAAGAACCTCACAGGAACCGTGGGAGGAACCATCACTCTACCTGGGCCCCCGCTGGAGAAAGGATACATGTTATTTGGAGGACAAATTATTGCCAGAATAAATATAGGGGAAATAGAAATAGAAGAGGAAAATTACAAACACAAAGTTCACTGGAACAAAAACTCTGGACTCTTCTCACTCACAAATCTGCAGAGGAATGACTCAGGGATTTATACTTTGGACAATAAAGGACAGAAAATGATGTCCTCTTATAAACTCACAGTGTACGGTGAGTCCTTTTCTCTTGTCCCAGTCGACGTGTGTGTGTGTGTGTGTGTGTGTGTGTGTGTGTGTGTGTGTGTGTGTGTGTGGTACTCTTTATTCTGTTATGTTCCAACACCATCCAGTCTCCATATGTGACCTCAGCAGTTCATATCTTACTTATTGATTTTGATCTCATGCTGTAACATTATTTACTTGAACCTCTGGAGAAAAATCCGAATGGACATTTTTTTACCTGTTTTTTTTTTTTTGTTTCTAGTATTTCTGTAAAAATGATTGCTGGGGTCAAAATTAACTCTGAATTCCACCGTTCCAACCTCTCAGACCTACAGCCAATTTAGAAGCAACAATTAACCTGATGCTGAACTCAGACTACATGAACTCAGCCTGCAACACATTTCCAACGTGTGTCCGAATTCTTTCTGTTTTTACCTGCCCAGTTTAGCATATCCTACGACGTGTTCCTCGACCAATAGGATGACAGAGTGCATCACACGTGGAGCCTCTGCAGCTGTGATTGACAGCTTCTTGTCCTTTCTCCCCAATTAACTTTGAATTCAGTGTTTCACCGGCCACAGATAGACTTAATATATGATCTGTGAAGAAAAAGATCAGTGAGGAGGACACATTAAATAGGCAGAAGTTCACCTTGAACAGGTCCCCACTCCATCACAGGGACAACACAGAAAGACAGACAACCACTCACACCCACAGCCTAGTATCAGTACCAGTATTTGAACGATATCCAGCCCTGATTTTCACATGTCTGCTGTGTTTTCCTTCTCTGACTACAACCTGTTACCGAACTTACCTGAACGAAGAACAGAGCTTTTGATGATATTAAAATCACAATATCTGATTTCTAACCTCCAT